>NC_133412.1:79292500-80001666 GCF_049350105.2 Macaca mulatta | reverse complement strand
TTTGTTGTTGCATATGTTTTTGCATATCCTACCCCCAGGCCTCTAAACAGTCACTTTCAAAAGCTCTTCATTTCCAAGTTAGACATCACTATTACAACTTTTGTAAGCACCTGTTTATTAAGGGCTTCATTTACATCATCACATTTAATCCCCACATGCACCCAGGAAGAAGGTACAGAAAATAAAACTGAGTTTTGGAAAGATTAAGGAACTTATCTCAGGGGACATGGCTGGTAAATAACCTATTTGAGATTCCAATCTAGGTCTGACTCCAAAACTTGTATTACACACACACACACACACGTGTGTGTATGTGTGTGTATATATATGTGTGTGTGTGTGTATATATATATATATATTTTTTTTTTTTTTTTTTTTCAGAGAGTCTTCCTCTGTCACCCAGGCTGGAGTGCAGTGGTGTGATCTCGGCTCACTACAACCTCCACCTCCCAAGTTCAGACTATTCTCGTGCCTCAGCCTCCCAAGTAGCTGGGACTATAGGCACATGCCACCATACCCAGCTATTGTTTGTATTTTTATTTAATTAATTAATTTATTTTTTGAGATGGAGTTTCGCTTTCATTGCCCAGGCTGGAGTGCAATGGCGTGATCTCAGCTCTCTGCAACCTCCGCCTCCTGGGTTCAAGTGATTCTTCTGCCTCAGCCTCCCACGCAGTTGAGATTACAGGCATGTGCCGCCATGTCTAGCTAATTTTTGTATTTTTACTAGAGACAGGGTTTCACCATATTAGTTAGGCTGGTCTCGAACTCTTGACCTCAAGTGATCCACCCGCCCTGGCCTCCCAAACTGCTGGGATTACATGCATGAGCCATTGTGCCCGGCTATTTTTCTATTTTTTTTTTTAAATAGAGATGGGGGTCTCACTCTGTTGCCTAGGCTGGTATATTTTTATTTTATTTTATTTTTTATAAGACTAAGTCTTGCTCTGTTGCCCAAGCTGGAGTGCAGTGGCACAATCTTGGCTCACTGCAACCTCCATTTCCCAGGTTTAAGCGATTCTCATGCCTCTGCCTCCTGAATAGCTGGAATTACAGGTGCTTACCACTATGCCCAGCTAATTTTTGTATTTTTAGTAGAGATGGGGTTTCACCATGTTGGCCAGACTGGTCTCAAACTCCTGACCTCAGGAGATCCACCCACCTTGGCCTCCCAAAGTGCTAGGATTATAGGCATGAGCCACTGTGCCTTGCCAGATATATTTTAAAATTATTGTAAAACTATTAATGTATGTCAAAACTATATACAGGCAAACTTCGTTTTATTGCTCTTTGAGGATATTGCAGTTGGTATATACTGCATTTTTTTTTATAAATTGAAGGTTTGTGGCGAGGTCAAGGAAGTCTATGAGCACAGCTTCTCTAACAGCATGTGTTCACTTAGTGTCTGTGTCACATTTTGCTGATTCTTTCAACGTTTCAAAATTTTTCATTATTAATATATCTGTTATGGTGATCTGTGATTGGTGATCTTTGATGTTACTATTTAATTGTTTTGGGGTACCATGAACCAGGCCCATATAAGATGGCAAACTTAATTGATAAACTTTTTTCTTTTTTTTCTTTTTGAGGCGGAGTTTCGCTCTTGTTGCTCAGGCTGGAGCGCAGTGGTGTGATCTTGGCTCACCACAACCTCCGCCTCTGGGGTTCAAGCGATTCTCCTGCCTCAGTCTCCATAGTAGCTTGGATTACAGGAGTGCGCCACCACGCCTGGGTAATTTTTGTGTTATTAGTAGAGATGGGGTTTTACCATGTTGGCCAGGCGGGTCTCGAACTCCTGACCTCAGGTGATCCACCTGCCTCGGCCTCCCAAAGTGCTGGGATTATAGGCATGAGACACCATGCCCAGTCACAAGTGATATACGTTTTGCTTGTTTTGACTGCTCCATCAAATGGCCATCAATGGGTCATTCTCCCTCCCTTCTTTCTCCCTCTTCTGGAGCCTCCCTATTCCCTGAGACACAAAGATGTTGCAATTAGGCCAATTAATAACCCTATAATGGCCTCTAAGTCCTCTAAGTGTTCACATAAAAGCAAGAGTTCCACATCTCTAGCTACAAAGGATTAAGCTTAGTGAGGAAGGCATGTTGAAAGCCAAAACAGGCTGAAAAACTACCCTTCTTGAGCCAATTAGCCAAGTTCCGAAGACAAAGGAAAATTAAAGGCACTACTACAGTGAACACACAAACAATAAGTAGGCAAAACAGGCTGGGCATGGTGGCTTGCACTTGTAAGCCCAGCAGTTTGTGGTGTCCACAGATTGCTTGAGCCCAGGAGTTCGAGACCAGCCTGGCCAACATGGTCAAACCCCGTGTCTACCAGAAATATAAAAGTTAGCAAGGTATGGTGGTGCACGCCTGTGGTCCCAGATACTTGGGAGGCTGAGGTAGGAGAATCACTTGAGCCTAGTAGGTCAAGGCTGCAGTGAGTTATGACTGTGCCACTGCACTCCCATCTGGGCAACAGAGTGGAACCCTGTCTCAAAAAAGGTTTTAAATTTTTTAAAAAATTAAAAAGGCATATCCTTTTTTTTTTTTCCCAGACAGGGTCTGGCTCTGTCACCCAGGCTGGAGCGCAATAATGGCACGATCTCAGCTGACTGCAACCTCTACCTCCTGGGTTCAAGCGATTCTCCTGCCCCAGCCTCCCAAGTAGCTGGGATTATAGGCACCCGCCACCATGCCTGGCTAATATTTCTGTGATATCTGCATATTTTTTAGAGATAATATGATGGCTCACTTAATAGACTACAGGATAGTATGAACATAACTTTTATTTTTTTATTTTTTATTTTGTTTTTGAGACGGAGTGTCGCTCTGTCGCCCGGGCTGCAGTGCAGTGGCTGGATCTCAGCTCACTGCAAGCTCCGCCTCCCGGGTTTACACCATTCTCCTGCCTCAGCCTCCCCAGCAGTTGGGACTACAGGTGCCCGCTACCTCGCCCGGCTAGTTTTTTGTATTTTTTAGTAGAGACAGGGTTTCACTGTGTTAGCCAGGATGGTCTTGATCTCCTGACCTCGTGATCCACCCATCTCGGCCTCCCAAAGTGCTGGGATTACAGGCTTGAGCCACCGCGCCTGGCGAACATACTGGGAAACCAAAAAATTTCATGTTCCTTCTCTACGGCAGTGGTCTGGAACTGAACCTGCAATATTTCCAAGGTATGCCTATATATCAAAGAGGCCTGGAGGGATTCAGTAGCAATGTGTTAACTCCCCTCTGGGAAGGAGGGTGGTTTGGAATGGGGTGGTAGACATTCCCAAGGTGAATCAATATTTCCAGCTCTCTTTCTGTGTCCATGGGAAGGTTATACTTTCACACTGTCTTGAAGTTAGGTGTATCCTTGTGATTTGCTTGTGAAATGTGAGGAAAAGTGTCAAGTGTCCCTTCCAGGGGAGGCATTTGAGATCCAGTGTTGGTTCTCGTGCTTTCTTCCTCTATAATGGTGAACTGTAAAGTTTCATGTTGGGATGGTGGCATCATATGTTGGTGGTGCTGTGACTATGGTGCTGACTACAATGAGCTGAATCTCTGAGTCCATGTTAGGAATAAAGTATGGGCAAGAAATACATCTTTGTTGTTTTAAGCCATTGACATTTTTAGAGATGTTTGTTACCACAGCATAGCCTAGCCTGTCCTGACTGATGCAAGGGGTGATGAGAGAGTTTCGTGTCTTCTGCTAGCCTTTTCTGTATGTTTATCATTTTACAATAAGAAAATGCCATTTATAAGTTTTAAAAATAAAAATAATATGCCTGTCATGGTGGCTCATACCTGTAATCCCAGCACTTTGGGAGGCTGAGGTGGGAGGATCTCTTGATCCCAGCAGTTTGAGAACAGTCTAAGCAACATGGTGAAACCCCAAAAATAAGCTGTGCGTGGTAGCATGTGTCTGTAGTCCCAGCTACTTGGGAGGCTGAGATGGGAGAATCACCTGAGCCTGGGAGGTCGAGGCTGCAGTGAGCCGAGATTGTGCCAGTATATTCCAGCTTGTGTGATAGAGTGAGCAAAATAATTTAAAAAATAATAATAGTAGACATGCACACAAATGGGAGCACAATATATACACTGCCATGCAATGTTCCTCTTATTCTTAAAACTGACCCTTTGTTTTCGTTTTTGGTTTTTGGGTTTTTTTAGGGACTGGATCTTGCTCCGTCACCCAGGCTGGAGTGCAGTGGTGTGATCATATCTCACTGCAGCCTGGAACCCCTGGGCTCAATGATCCTTCTGCCTCAGCCTCCCAAAGTGTTAGGATTACAGGTGTGAGCCACCGTGCCTGGCCAAACTGACCCTTTCTATGTCAGCTTACACAGCTCTACCTCATTCTTTTAAATAGCTGCATGGTAATCTGTTCTCTGGATATACCACAATGTATTTTACACACACACACACACACACTTTTTTAGAGAAAGAGTCTTGCTAAGTTGCGCAGTCTGGAGTGCAGTGGCTATTCACAGAACCATCCTGCTGCTGATCAGCACCAGAGTTTTGACCTGCTCTGTTTTGGACCTGGGCTGGTTCACCTCTCCTTAGAAAACCTGGTGGTCCCCTAGCTCCCGGGAGGTTACCATATTGATGCCCAACTTAGTGCGGACACACTATAAGCATAGAGCACAACAGCTCAGAACTCCTGGACTCAAGTGATCCTTCCACCTAAAACTCCTGAGTAGCTGATTACAAGGTGCCCACCACTACAATGAATCATAATGGATCACTATTGACAGATGTATAGGTTATTCACATATAGATTATTCACATCCGGTTATTCACAAAACAAATGCTCTAAATCACAGCTAGACTACAGCTGACTATTGCAAAATTTATGGGAGAGTGCTGATATTTATTTTCCCTCTTTTGGTTCATTCTGGCAGTTTACAGCCTGATCTTAGCACTCAGGTAGGGTTGTGCAAACCTCCTGTGGTTGGATGACTAAGCCAGGCATGCTTGCACCCTTTCTGGGATATATGGATGAGGAGGCTTGTAAGTGCCTGCAGGCGTGCATGCGTGAAGGCTGGGGGGCGGGCCAGAAGAGCAGGGCCGGAAGCACGTACACATTGCAACTCTCGGCTGACTGACCCTGACTCATGAGTTCAGGCAGAGAAGTTAACGGCCTGGAAACTCCAGAGCGCTGAACGAGGTCTGACTCACTGACAATTATCCAGAAACGAGTCATATCACTCCTTGGTTCTCCTCCAGAGCCACCACACAATCTTTGGGAAGGGCCTGTGACATGAATCATTAGGATCCTGAGAAAGATGAGAGTTGTTTAAAAAGACTGCCAAGAGGTTTATCATTTCTGTGTAATTCACTGAAAGATTTCTACTTAGTCCTCATTACCTTAATATTTTGAATGCCCCCCAAGTAAAGGATCCATTCACGAGTGACACAGATTCCACCTGCATCCCCGGAGTGATATGACTGAAAACATTAGACATATGTATCAGGACTTCTTCCCATTCTTTTATTTCTATTCAGTGGCCTTCCGTCCTTCCTATTTCATAAGATAGGGTCTCACTATGTTGCCCAGGCTAGAGTGTGGTGGCTATTTACATACATAATCATGGCTTACTGCAGCCTCCAGTCCCTGGCCTCAAGTGATCCTCCTGCCGTAGCCTCCTGTGTTGTTGGGACTACAGGCTCATGTCACCATGCTTGGCCTGTTCACTAGCTTTTTTCAATTATTTTTCAAAATGAAAATACCTTTATTGGCTGGTTGTGGTGGCTTATGCCTGTAATCCCAGAACTTTGGGAGGCCGAGGCAGGTGGATCACCTGAGGTCACGAGTTCAAGACCAGCCTGGTGAAACCCTGTTTCTACTAAAAGTACAAAAAAATTAGCCGGTCATGGTGGCACACACCTGTAATCCCAGCTACTCAGGAGGCTGAGGCAGGAGAACCACTTGAACCTGGGAGGTCGAGGTTGCACTCCAGCCTGGGCAACGAGAGCAAAACTCCGTCTCAAAAAAAAAACCAAAAAAACAAAAAAGGCTGATTATAAAGAAAAGTCTTGCCCATTACAAAATAAAATTTCAGATAAGTATATAAAAGGGAGTGAAAAATTACCCATAAGGTGATTTCCAGAGATGCTGCTATTAGCATTTTGGAGCACATCCTTCCAGACTTTCTTTGTGTGTCTGCACACAACGGAGACACATATTTGCAAAGTTACCAATACGTATAGATTTCTGCCCTCATTTGGAGGAGCTGCCCCCTATTCCATCACAAGGGTGCCTCTCGTCTCCTCCCTGTCATGCTGCAGATCTAATAGAAGGCCATAGCAAGCACTTAATAAGCTTTTTTTTTTTTTTTTTTTTTTTTTTTGAGATAGGGTCTGTCTCTGTTGCCCAGGCTGGAGTGCAGTGATGTTACTTTAGCTCACTGCAGCCTTGACCTCCCAGGCTCAAATCGTCCTCCCACCTCAGCCTCCCAAGTAGCTGGGAGCTACATGCCACCATAGTGCTAATTTTTGTTTGTTTTTTTGAGACAGAGTCTTGGCCTGTTGCCCAGGCTGAAGTGCAGTGGCATGATCTTGGCTCACTGCAACCTCCACCTACCAGGTTCAAGCGATTCTCCTGCCTCAGCCTCCTGAGTAGCTGGGATCACAGGTGTACACCACTATGCCTGGCTAATTTTTGTATTTTTGGTAGAGATGGGGTTTTGCCGTGTTGCCTAGGCTGGTTCAAACTCCTGGGCTCAAGCAGTCCTCTTGCTTTGGCCTCTCAAAGTGCTGCGATTACAGGCATGAGCCAACATGGCTGGCCTCCTGGCCGATAACCTTTTTTTTTTTTTTTTTAATTGAGATGGAGTCTTACTCTGTCACCCAGGCTGGAGTGCAATGGCGCGATCTCGGCTCACTGCAACCTCTACCTCCTGGGTTCAAGTGATTCTCCTGCCTCAGCTTTCCAAGTAGCTGGGATTACAGGCATGTGCTACCACACCTGGCTAATTTTTGTATTTTTAGTAGAGACGGGGTTTCAGCATGTTGGCCAGGCTTGTCTTGAACTCCTGACCTCAGGTGATCCACCTTCCTCGACCTCCCAAAATGCTGGGATTATAGGCGTGAGCCACTGCGCCTGGCCCAGATAAGCTTTTAATGAGCCTAATAAAGGCATCTAAAGATGGCGTTATTATTTTAACAATTTAGCCATGAAGAACTCCATCTTCCATGAAACTGGAAGTGAATTTACAAGCATATGGTTATGGCGGGAGGAACATTGTGCTTGGAGTTAGACCAGCTGAGTTCTAGACTTCCCTTTGCCATTTTCCTATGTGGGCAAGTCCCTTCACGTCTTTGAACCTCATCTGCAGTTGAATACATGTGAAACCGGCTGTTAAATGCCATGTGCTATGTACTCTGTAGAGGCATTACTGGGATTCTGTGGCAGAATAGGGCAGACACTTTGATTTCTCACTCCAGGAAGAAGGCAAGAATTTTAGTTTCCCTGGAAGAGACCTAAAGGTAAGTCTCATCAGATATATCCAAGAGTCCTAGAAAAATTTAGAGCTCAAAAGCATTTCAGAGATCAGAATAGTACCCCCTCATTGCAGTAATTCTAAACATGTGTACATGGATAACATGACCTCATGGAGAAATGCGATTGATATGTGGATCTTCGGCATTCTGTGTCTGGCTGGAGGTCCTGGAGCTTCCTAAGACAAATAGTTCTCTTCCTGGTTCTGCACCAAATGAGGGATATGACCTTAGGCAAGTTCCTGTAAGCCTCTGGACACGTCGATTTTCTCATTTATGAAATGGAGTTTATGATCCTGCTCTACCTGTCTCACAGAGTTATTGGGAGGTGCAAATGAGGCACCACATGTGAAAGTATTTTGGAAATGGACAGTGTTTTTCACACTCACAAAGCTGCCTCATTGCAGTGCCAGGCCACTGCCCCAGAGCACAGAGAAATGATGGGCACAGGCAGCCCAGACCCTACTTCAAGGTGGGTCTTACAGAATGGGAAGCCTACAGACAGTCCCTGAGTGCCTACTGTGCCAGGCACTGCTCTGGGCACTTCTGGGGAGATAAAGGGAGAAAGGACAGACAGGTTCCCTGTCTTCACGGAGCTTAACTTCTGGTAGAGGGAGGTAGACAATAAAAAGGGAAACATGGCAGGTGCGATGGCTCACGCCTGTAATCCCAGCACTTTGGGAGGCTAAGGCAGGCAGATCACGAGGTCAGGAGTTCGAGACCAGCCTGACCAACATAGTGAAACCCCGTCTGTACTAAAAAATACAAAAAGTTAGCCAGGCATGGTGGCGGGCACCTGCAATCCCAGCTACTCGGGAGGCTGATGCAGGAGAATTGCGTGAACCTGGGAGACGGAGGTTACAGTGAGCCAAGATTGCACCATTGCACTCCAGCCCAGGTGACTGACAATACGAGACTCTGTCTCAAAAAAAAAAAAAAAAAAAAAAAGGAGATAAATACAGACAGGATAATTTCAGAGAGTGGTATGCTCTGGATATAAAACTGGATGACGTTGGTTGAGAGGGACAAGGCAGCCGTGACAGAAGAAGGCTGCTCTAAGGAGGTCACACCTGAGCACAAGACCTGAGTGATAAAGACAGCAATGGAAAGACCTGGAGCTCAAAGTGTTTCAGGACAAAGGGACAGCGAGTGCAAAAGCCCTAAGGCAGGAACAAAGTCCTATTCAAGGAACTTAAAGAAGCCTGGTGACTGGGAGCTACAGCAGAAGTTGGAAGGGAGCAGGCCAGGGCTTGTGGCAGGTTTTGAGGACAGGCGACACATAGTCTAGTTTGTGTTATGCAAAGATCACACTCTGCTGGGTCTGAAGTTTCATTTCCTAGGCCGAGGTGCAGTGGCTCACGCCTGTAATTTCAACACTTTGGGAGGCCAAGGTGGGTGGATCACCTGAGGTCAGGAGTTCAAGACCAGGCTGGCCAACGTGGTGAACCCCCATCTCTACTAAAAATACAAAAGTTAGCCAGGTGTGGTGGTACGTGCCTGTAATCCCAGCTACTTGGGAGGCTGAGGCAGGATAATCTCTTGAACCCGGAAGGCAGAGGTTGCAATGAGCTGAGATCGTTCCACTGCACTTTAGCTTGGGCGGCAGAGACTCCGTCTGAAAAAGAAAAAAGTTTCATCTCCTATAGGTGCTGTTGGGGACAGCAGTGAATTTGAAGGGCTTGCAAGGGCTTTATGCACGAACCAGCACAACCTCCTGAACCTTCATAGTAGAAAATTGAGACAGAGAGAGAGTTGGCTTGTCTAAGGTCACTTCAGTGCTCCATTCTGGGTTGGCATTCAAACCCAGGTCTCGGACTCCAGGTGCCGCCTCTACACCCAAGACTACCCCTCCAGGAGAGGTTGGGAGGCGGTTCACTGAGGCCACACTGTGGAATGAGGACCCAGAATAGGTCTCTCTCAGTGCCCCAAAGTTTCCTGGTTCAGTCAGTGAGATCCCAGCACTGGGTTCCAGAAAGGAAGTACATTGCCCATGATGGACCCTGTTTGGTGTCACCAGGCTTATTCCTCAGCCCTCAGTTGGCAGGGACAGGGAGGAGGGGTCAGCTCCATGAACCCAGACAGCCAAGAGCAACCTGATCCAGCAGGAAGCTGGCCTCCAGCCAGACAAAGCATCGACAGGCACCTGGGGCCTTTGTTCCCTTTATTCCTGTTGCAAACTTTCCCAGCACCTGCATTGAGCCTCAGGAGCACCTGGGCCACGAAGAGGCTCCCACGGGATCTGGTTCTCCTGCAACAGGGAGTGGCCAACTCCTGACCAGAGGGAGGTCTCGTGATAAAATTATAATGATAACAACAATAGCATCCACTTACGGAGCTCACTACGGGCCAGGTGTGTCATTCCGTTTAACTCCCATAACAAACCCAGAGGCATGGACTATTATTAATCCCATTTCACAGATTGGGAAGTGCAAGCACAGAGAGGTAAGGTGACCCGAAGTGAAAATACTATGGGCTTGGAATCAGCAGATCCCAGCCCTGTTTGCCTCTGACCTTGGGCAAGACATGTAAACTTCATAGAAACTGTCGCCTGATTCTGACCTCAGAAGACCGCAGTGTGGATTGAATGACTGGATGTAAGCAAAACTTCTGGCACCAGGATCTGGATCCACAGGTCTTGTCTTCACCCCTCCCTCCCACCATAGTTCTGTGACCTTGGGCTTGTTACTACCACTGAGCATCAGTGTCCTCAAGTAAACAGGTATAATAGATATTACCTAATAAGGCTGATGAAGGCCTGCAGCTCTTTGGAGAGGAATACTTCTTTAGAGATGACTGTGCTCCTGAGACCATCCGAAGAAGATGCCGTTTTACGTATTGCCCTCTGCTTTCTACCAAAATAAACAAAGAAACACAAATAGAAAAACCGGTCTTAGAGCCATTTCCCACTTGAGACAAAAAGCCAATATTACTCATACAGCTGGGCTCAGAAGATTTTCTCAGAAGGAAAACCAGAAGTGACTGCTCAAGTCATAATATGGCTACCAGGATTCTATTTCCACACCTTCAGACAGGACAAATGACCCCACCCGCAGCAGTGGTGACAAGAGGACAAGATGGACTGTTCTAGGCTCCTGTAAAGTCTAGGGAAAGGCCCGGCGTGGTGGCTCACGCCTGTAATCCCAGCACTTTGGGAGGCTGAGGCGGGTGGATCACTTGAGGTCAGGAGTTTGAGACCAGCCTGGCCAACGTACCGAAACCCCGTCTCTACTAAAAATATAAATTAGTGAGGTGTGGTGATACATGCCTGTAATCCCAGCTACTCAGGAGGCTGAGGCAGGAGAATCGCTTGAACCTGGGAGGTGGAGGTTGCTGTGAGCCAAGATTATGTGACCGTACTCCAGCCTGGGCAACAGAGTGAGATGCCGTCTCAAAAAAAAAAAAAACAAAAAAAAACCAAACAAACAATAAATAAAATAGGCCTGGTTTAGTGGCTCACGCCTGTAATCCCAGCACTTTGGGAGGCCAAGGTGGGCAGGTTGCTTGAGCTCAGGAGTTCGAGACCAGCCTGGGTAATATGGTGAGACCCCCCCCAGCCCCGTTCCTACAAAAAATTTTAAAAATTAGCCAGGCATGGTGGCACACACCTGTAGTTCCAGCTACTTGGGAGGCTGAGGTAGAAGGATCACTTGAGCCTGCGAGGTTGAGGCTGCAGTAAGCTATAATTGTGCCACTGCACTCCAGCCTGGGCAGCAGGGTGAGACTTGTCTCAAAAAGAAAAAAAAAAAAGTAATTGGAGGAGAAAATCCTATTCTTCTTGGATTGCTAAACTGGTAGGATGTGAATCCTGACCAGTTGACAGCCATTTTCTGGGTGGCAAAAGGCTTTCTGCAGTAGTAGGGGATGAAGACATCAGTGAGAGAAGCCAGTGGCAGAGTGTCCAGATGTTGTATTCCCAGACTCCTATGGTCCCGGCCGCCCCTCCCATGGTGTGGTTCAATGAACCAATACATTCCTTTCTGTTCCTGGCAAATCCAGAGCCCTGCCTAATCCAACCACCCAGCACTGAGTAGTAATAAACGCAAGAGTTCAGTAGGAGAAATGTCATGGGCAGGAGTGGAAGTGAAAGTTTTGGGCAATAGGGCTGTGAAGTCGGAGATGGACAAGACTGCCTCACTCATTCTGTCAATATTTTTGAGCACCTGCTTGTACCAGGCACCTGTTAGTCACTTAGGATATAATAGTGAATGAGAAGGACCTGGTCCCTTTTGTCACTTTGGAGTAATCAGAGGGGGGATCCTGGAGTTGGTGAGGCATGAGGAGGTCACTGAAAGATGGTAAAATCTGGCCAGGCAGAGAGGAACGAGGAGAATTTTCCACAAATAGAAAAACATGAATAAAGATTCGAAGGCATAAAACTGTAGTGCCTATGGGCGGGGCGCGGTGGCTCACGCCTATAATCCCAGCACTTTGGGAGGCCGAAGCGGGTGGATCACTTGAGGTCAGGAGTTCAAAACCAGTCCAGCAAACATGGTGAATCCCCATCTCTACTAAAAATACAAAAATTAGCCTGGCATGGTGGTGCGTGCCTGTAGTCCCAGCTACTTGAGAGGCTGAGGCAGAAGAGCCAGAGAGGTGGAGACTGCAGTGAGCGGAGATCACACCACTGCACCCCAGCCTGGGCAACAGAGTGAGACTCTGTTAAACAAACAAACAAAAACTATCGTGTCTATGAAGTCACAGACAAGGTCCTGTATTTCCAGTGTCTGGCTACCATACGCGCTCTATTAGTGTTTGCTGTGTGTTGAAGTAAGTGCAAAAATGAATCAATGAAGCAAAGTTTAAGTCATTTTTGGGAAGAGCAGGTCATTCAGCTGCGCTGGAGATGAGGTCCCTTTGGAAAAGGTAATGCGGAGGGAGGGAGATTGAAGCCAGACTGCAGATGACCTTGCTGAAAAGCATGGTCTTTGCCTTGACCACGCCACACAATCCCAACGCTGGCAGGGCTGGGAGCAGCTGGCCAGGCAGAGTGGCTCCCACAGGCTCTGTGTGCTCCCATCTGTGTTGTGGCTGCCACGCCCATGCTCTCCAACCTCACCAGCCAGGCTCCACCCAGCACCCTAACCAGCACCATGGCCACCCAAGGTCATGCCCCAGACACCACCCGCCCTGCTGGCTCCTGGGCAAAGCTGCCAGCAAAGCACTCCTGCTCAGTCTGTAATTTAAACATGACCTCCTCCTCTTCAGCCTAGAGCACTCGTGGCTTTCTACACCGCAGACATACACTCTGCTGCGGGGGAGTTGCTAGCACAGGAGAAGAGAGCTGGAGTCTCCTGGAACTCCTGGACCTTGGCCAAGAGGGCATTCCTCCCAGCTCCACTAGGCTGAGGCTGGACACAGCCGGGGTCCCCATCGTTGGTTCCTTAGCCTAGGACTAGGGAGACCACGCCCCCTCGTGGCCAGGAGCCACGCAGCAAGTTGGCCTTTTAGGAGAATTTGCACCTTTGCTTGCTTGCTTTATTTATTTATTTATTTATTTATTTATTTATTTATTTATTTAAACAAAATACATTTCTGAAAAGTCAAGAATATCAATAAGTCATTTAAGTTATACAGGTTGATATCTCAAAGAATCTCATAGTAAAGAATTTTTGAAAAAGCTGTTTTGGGCAGGGTGCGGTGGCTCACGCCTGTAATCCCAACACTTTGGCAGGCTGAGGAGAGTGGATCACAAGGTCAGGAGTTCAAGACCAGCCTGGCCGAGATGGTGAAACCCCCGTCTCCACTAAAAATACAAAAATTAGCCGGGCGCGGTGGCAGCTGCCTGTAATCCCAGCTACTCGGGAAGCTGAGGCAGGAGAATTGCTTGAAGCTGGGTAGCAGTGGTTGCAGTGAGCCGAAATCATGCCACTGCAATCCAGCCTGGGTGATAGAGTGAGACTCCGTCTCAAAAAGAAAGAAAAAGAAAAAGCTATTTTGCATTTGCCAAAACCAAAGCAAATGTTTCTGACTCTAATTTATTTTATTTTTATTTATTTATTTTTTGAGACAGAGTTTCACTCTTGTGGTCCAGGCTGGAGCGCAATGGCACGATCTCGGCTCACTGCAACCTCTGCCTCCCAAGTTCAAGCAATTCTCCTATCTCAGTGTCCCCAGTAGCTATGACTATAGGTGTGCACACACCTGGCTAATTTTTGTATTTTTAGTAGAGACGGGGTTTCACCATGTTGGCCAGGCTGGTCTCAAACTCCTGTCCTCTGGTGATCTTCTCGCCTAGACTTCCCAAAGTGGTGGGATTACAGGCATGAGCCACCATGTCCGGCCTCTAATTTCTGTCTGCTCTTTTCCTCTTCTCTTCTCTTCTCTTCTCCTTTTGCCTCCCTCCCTCCTTCCTTTTCTCCCTCCTACCCTCCCTCTTTTCCTCCCTTCCTCCCTCCCTTCCTTTCTTCCTTTTTGAGATGGAGTTTTGCTCTGTCACCCAGACCTGAGTGCAATGGGCACAATTTTGGCTCACTGTAACCTCCACCTCCCGGGTTCAAGTGATTCTTCTGCCTCAGCCTTCCGAGTAGCTGGGACTAAAGGCGTGTGCCACCATGCTAGGCTAATTTTTGTATTTTTAGTAGAGACGGGGTTTCACTATGTTGGCCAGGCTGGTCTCGAACTTCTGACCTTGTGATCCGCCCACCTCAGCCTCCCAAAGTGCTTGGATTACAGGCATGAGCCACTGCGCCCAGCCTGGCCTAATTTCTTTTAACACTTAACTGTGAAGTTGGGAGGATGGGATGCCTGAAAATTGTTTTAATTATTTGCCAGCTCTGGCCAGGTGTGGTGGCTCATCCCTGTAATCCCAGCACTTTTGGGAGGCCAAGGCGGGTGGATCGCCTGAGGTGAGGAGTTTGAGACTAGCCTGGCTAACATGGTGAAACCCCGTCTCTACTAAAAATACAAAAATTAGCCGGGAGTGTTGGTGTGGCCTGTAGTCCCAGCTACTCCAGAGGCTGAGGCAGGAGAATTGCTTGCTCGGGGAGGTTGCAGTGCGCTAAGATTGTGCCACTGCACTCCAGCCTGGGTGACAGAGTGAGAATCCATCTCACAAAAAAAAAAAAAAAAAAAAAAAATATTTGCCAGCTTCGTGAAGAATCTTCCCAGCTAAATATGTTCTGTGAGGTTGTGGAACATGCCTTCTGCTTTTTTTCCCTTATTCTAAGAGCCCTATGAGGGCAAGTAGATCCCTAGTCCATAGAATGAACTGCAAAGGTAGAGGGCTCCTCTCTCCATGTTCCTGAGAACATGAGAGAGGCTTGGAAACAAAGCCTTTCACCTCTACATTGTTTACAGTGGGGGCAAACTTCTGAGTGTCTGTGACATGAACTCATTTACAAGCATTTTTGTCCACATTACGTAATGCCCTGTGTTTGGTGCCAGTTATTGGTGGTGGTTGTGGAGGAAGAGGACGATGATTCAAGAAAACTAGATCCTGATCTCAGAGGCCTCTATCCACTTTAGACACAACATACACATATGACACAACTTGCAAACAATTCCAAAACAGCAGCACAGTGTAAATGAAACATACATGTGCTGAGAGCCAGTAATCAGCGTGGGAGTAAGGCTGATGGCAGGGCGTTTGCTGGAAACATGGTTTGAGGGGAGTCTGGAAGAATGCCAGGCCCACCGACGGAGGCGTCTGGGGGACTGGATTGATGTTAAATAGGAAGCCAGCATCTACTCATCTCTGGAGATACAACCATTACGTCCCCCAAGGCACTGTGGCCCACCAGGCACTTACTCTCACTGGTTTGCCTTTGCAAAGGTTCCGCAGTCCTCTCTACCTTCTTGCTCTCACCATTTGGCTGCCACAAATAGAAACCACTGCTAGGGATACCTGGCCCACCTGCACACCTCTTTCAACTCCTGTAGACTTCAGACTGTACCGGGAGGCATCAGAGTACACCTCACTGGCATAACTGCTTATGCCCTGGTCCTACCCCTGCCTCTATCTTCCAAGGGAGAAACCAAGTCCTTTGGATCCCCAGAGCCACAAGAGTCCCCAACTCATGAAGCCAGGCATGCTGCTCATTCTCTGCAGAGAACACTTGAGCAGAGTTGGTGCAGTCCCTACTCATTGATGGAGCTGCGGCCAACTACAGGTGACAGCTGTCCACTCTGACTGTGACTGCCCTGGAAGCTTGTCCTGGTCGCGAGGTTCAGTATAGAGGGCATGGATTATGAAACGCAATACCTGAAGCAGTGTAGCTTGAGGGCAGGAGGCAACTATTTTTAACCACCTCTCAGGCCAGGAAGGTCATTAGTGAGGAATGTTGCATGAGGGAGATTGAAGGATTCCATTAGGCCTGTCCAGTCGTTACTTGTAAATTTTCA
This sequence comes from Macaca mulatta, assembly GCF_049350105.2. NCBI lineage: Eukaryota > Metazoa > Chordata > Mammalia > Primates > Cercopithecidae > Macaca > Macaca mulatta. The sequence goes on along the minus strand of NC_133412.1, from coordinate 79,985,836 downwards.
AAACACAAACAGAAGGCCAGTTGATTCATTTACAGTGGAAAATGCAATTGGCACACAATTTGGAAATACTCAAAGGACCTATAAAGCTGTTCAGTGAATAAGAAACTCAACTAAAGACAATCAGATGGACCAAACAGCTAAAGACATCAGGTCAAGAAAGCCCAAGGCAGCCATGTTACCATGCCAAGTTCCAACTCCTTAGAATCATTCATCCCTACATCTGGATTCCTCAGGACTTTTAAACACTCAGGATGCAGCACCCTCCCATGGCCATGAGGACTGAATATAGCCCTGGGCAGTTGCCCACCCACTGCCTCTAGAATGGCTCACCGCCAATTCTCTGGGAGAGATTCTGCTGTCAGTGATGATCTCAGCTTTTGGACTCGTACCTGTTTGGATTTGGCTAGTCACTGGATGACCCATTTAGATTCTCTAATCTGGCTTCTGAACAGAACAACGAAGGCCAGGTAGGGTAGTTCACGCCTGGAATCCCAGTGCTCTGGGGGGCCAAGGCAGGAGGATCACTTGAGATCAGGAGTTCGAGGCCCAGGCAACATGGCGAGACCCTGTCTCTACCAAAAAAAAAAAAAAAAAAAAAATTAACCAGGCATAATGGTACATGCCTGTAATCCCTGTGGATTAAGAGGCCAAGGTGGGAGGATTGTTTGAGCCCAGGCATTCAAGACCACCCTGGGCACACAATTAGACTCTGTGTCTATAAAAAATTTAAAATTAGTCAGGTGTGATGGTGCCTATAGTCCCAGTGATCAGGAGGGTGAAGTGGAAGGATCCCCCGACCCAGAAGCTGAGGCTGCAGTGAGCAGTTACCATGCCGCTGCATTCCAACCTGGGCAACAGGGCGAACAGAGCCTTTTGACATGGACTTAGAAACCTGCCTCACCTTGGCCTCAGTCCACTGATTTGGGGGCTATCATTTGACCTGACCGTTCTAGTATCTACTCCATATTTCTCTATCTTGGCTGCAAACAATAATAAGTCTGTTAGGAGATCTGCTGAATCTAGGATCTCTGTGCCTCACATCCCAAGCTGAGGTTGGTCTGGGGCTGCAGTTGACCCATTCTAGCTCCCATGAATTGTCCCATCCTTTTCTATGGGATCCTGAGTCACCCCTTTAAACTCGCTTAGCCCTCTGCCCCAATGTTTGAAGTTTCTGTTGCCTTCCTTTCAGGAAAGGGAATGGCATTTTGACCCTCTCCAATCTTCCAGCGCATCTTCCATTGTCATTTTTCAAAGACCAGTGGCAGGGACTCAGCATCCCGTTTCTCAGTAGCCTGGGATAGAATTAGTCTGGGCCAAAGGACCTAAACTTATTTTGAGTAGCCAGGCACTTGTTTACAAACTCTTCAGCCCATCTTGGACCAGCTAAGAGCTACCTCCGTCCCCGGCAAAGCTCATGCACACAGTTCCCTCCCAGGTCTGAAAGGCAGAGACTGCCCCGCCCCCTACACTGGCCACAGGTCCCACCGTCCATTTCAGCCTCTGCCAGAAATCCCCCTGCCCCATCTGCTCTCTGTCCCCTGCAGCTCCTAGCAGCAGGCCTGCCCTTTCTGAACAGAACCAAAAGTTCCTTTCAATTGTCCTCTCTGGCAGCATTCTATTACAGTTGTTTATTCCTTCCATTACAAAAAGTAGCACAAGCTCATGAAAGAAAATGTAGAAAATCCAGCTAGGTAGCAAGATAAAGGGAGGAAAAACAACTTCCTGCCCCATTACCTAAGAACAGGCACAGTTAACATTGCAGTACCATAGGGAAGCTATCCTAACAGGTCTCCTGTACCCTTTTTTCTTTTTCTTTTTTTTTTTTGAGACGGAGTCTTGCTCTTGTCGCCCACGCTGGAGGGCAACGGCACGATCTCGGCTCACTGCAACCTCCGCCTCCTGGGTTCAAGCGATTCTCCTGCCTCAGCCTCCAGAGTAGTTGGGATTACAGGCGCCCTGCCACCACTCCAGCTAATTTTTGTATTTTTAGTAGAGATGGGGTTTCGCCATTTTGATCAGGCTGATCTCAAACTCCTGACCTTGTGATCTGACCCCCTCGGCCTCCCAAAGTGCTGGAATTATAGGCATGAGCCACGGCGCCCGGCCAGGTCTCCTGTATCTTTACGTGCCTTCTTTTAAAATTTCCTTTTAGGCCAGGCACGGTGGCTCACGCCTGTAATCCCAGCACTTTGGGAGGTCGAGGAGGGTGGATCATGAGGTCAGGAGATCGAGATCATTCTGGCTAACACGGTGAAACCCCATCTCTACTAAAAATACAAAAAATTAGCCGGGCATGGTGGCACAAGCCTGTAGTCCAAGCTACTCTGAGGCTGAGGCAGGAGAAAGGTGTGAACCCAGGAGGCGGAGCTTGCAGTGAGCCGAGATCACACCACTGCACTCCAGCCCAGGTGACAGAGCGAGACTCTGTCTCAAAAAAAAAAAAAAATTCTTTTAAATCTGAGCCCTAATTATTAGCATTTTGTATACCCTTTGACGAAAGAATTCCACTTCTACAGAATCACCGTGAATGTGCACAAAGATTTGATCCACCAGCAACCCGGGCACAAGGGATCTGTTCTCCAGGGCACCAGCAGGAACAGGTGTAGCTGCAGGGCAAGGATGTTACTGGAAGCAGTTTAGACAAACCCAGAAAAGGTCCCTCACTATCATAGCAGTGTTCTTTGGGGGAGAAGATAGAAATGAGGAACGAAGGGTATATTTTTGCTTTTACTTTATATATTAAAAAAAAAAAAAAAAAAGCCAGGGCTAGGTGCAGTGGCTCATGCCTGTAATCCCAGCACATTGGGAGGCCAAGGTGGGAGGCTTGCTTGAGCTCAGGAGCTGAAGACCAGCATGGGAAACATAGTGAGATTCTGCCACTACAAAAAATTTTTAAAAATTAGGTAGGCATGGCTGGGCGCGGTGGCTCAAGCCTGTAATCCCAGCACTTTGGGAGGCCGAGACGGGCGGATCACGAGGTCAGGAGTTCGAGACCATCCTGGCTAACACGGTGAAACCCCGTCTCTACTAAAAAGTACAAAAAACTAGCCGGGCGAGGTGGCGGGCGCCTGTAGTCCCGGCTACTCGGGAGGCTGAGGCAGGAGAATGGCGTAAAAACCCGGGAGGCAGAGCTTGCAGTGAGCTGAGATCCAGCCACTACACTCCAGCCTGGGCGACACAGCGAGACTCCGTCTCAAAAAAAAAAAAAAAAAAATTAGGTAGGCATGGTGCATGGTGGTGCACACCTGTAGTCCAGGTACTTGCAGGCTAAGGCCAAAGGATTGTCTGAGCCCAGAAGGTTAAGGCTTCCATGAGCTGTGATTGTGCCACTGCACTACAGCCTGGGTGGCAGAGTAGGTCTTGTCTCAAAACAAAAATAATAATAAAAAATAAATATAAATAAATAAAAGCAACAAACAAACAAAACAAGAAAAACAATGATTTTTGCAGAGATTCTTATCTTAGTTTTTCCATATCTGATGTTTCCATATTTTCTATAGGGAGCATATGTTGCTTTTGTAATCACTGAAATGTAAGATAGTGGTATGGACTAAATTATGTTCATCAAGAAGTTCTAGCTTCATAGGTATTTGTAGGTAAAGTCTTTAAAGAGGTAATTAAGTTAAAATGAGGTCCTTAGGGTGGCCCCTAATCCAGTAGGACTGCTGTCCTTATAAGAAGAGAAGATTAGGTAGGGCCAGGTGCAGTGGCTCATGCCTGTAATCCCAGCACTTTGGGAGGCTGAGGTGGGCAGATCACTTGAGGTCAGGAGTTGAGACCAGACTGACCAACCTGGTGAAATCCCGTCTCTACTATACAAAATTAGCCAGGTGTAGTGGCACATGGCTGTAATCCCAGCTACTTGGGAGGCTAAGGCAGGAGAACTGCTTAAACCGGGGAGGCGGAGGTTGCAGTGTGCTGAGATTGTGCCATTGCACTCCAGCCTAGGCAAAAAGAGCAAAACTCTGCCTCAAAAAAATAAAAGAGAAGAGAAGATTAGGACACAGACATGCAAGAGGAAATGTATGAGAACATAGGGAGAAAATGGCCATCTGCAAGCCCAAGAGAGAGACCTCAGAGTAAATCAGCCCTGCAGAAACCTTGATTGTGAACTTCTGGACTCTAGAATTGTAAGAAGCTAAATGTCTATGGTTTAAGCCACCCAGTCTGTGGTACTTTGTTATGGCAGCCTACCAAATTTGTTTGCAAATTACATTGCAAACAAATGCAATGGTCAGGAGTTTGAGACCAGCCTGGCCAATATGGTGAAACGCCCGCCTCGGCCTCCCAAAGTGCTGGGATTACAGGTGTGAGCCACTGCGCCTGGCTATCGATCACTTTTTTGTGCGTGGCTAGAATTTGAGCCTCAGCCTGTGGTTCAGGGACCAAGCAGAGGATCCCACAAAGCAAAGAGTGAGGTGTCTCTCCTGCAAGCTGCCACCACCGCAGTCACACCAACAGGCTCAGAAAGCCCTAAGAGCAGTTCTTTTTTTTTTTTTTGAGACGGAGTCTCGCTCTGTCACCCAAGCTGGAGTGCAGTGGCCGGATCTCAGCTCACTGCAAGCTCCACCTCCCGGGTTCACGCCATTCTCCTGCCTCAGCCTCCCGAGTAGCTGGGACTACAGGTGTCCGCCACCTCGCCCAGCTAGTTTTTTGTATTTTTTTAGTAGAGACGGGGTTTCACTGTGTTAGCCAGGATGGTCTCGATCTCCTGACCTTGTGATCCGCCCGTCTCGGCCTCCCAAAGTGCTGGGATTACAGGCTTGAGCCACCGCGCCCGGCCCCTAAGAGCAGTTCTCAGTGAGGAGTGGTGCCGAGTGGAAAGTGTACATCCCCTGTTGGTGGCAGTGGGGAAGAGAAAGGCCAGAGTCAGGGAAGTGGTGGCTCTTGGCCAGAAGAATATTCTAAAGAGCAGATGGCAGAACCTTCCATGTGGTGGCCTCTCGGGGCCCACCATATACCCAGGTGTTGTTCTGACCCTGCTGTGGGTTTCAGACCCCTTTGGAAATCCAATGAAAATAAGGAACCACTCCCTAGAAAGACACACACACACACACACACACACACACATAGATTTTGCACACTAATTCAGGGAGTTTGTGTCCTCCTTGAGCCAACATTCAGGCACCCTAATTTCAAACCTCTGCTCTAGTGAAAACTGTAAAAAAGCAGTTTATGGAACTGTTCGACCTGGCTCCTGCCAGTGCAAAAACTGTTCACTGAGCAGGAAACAAGACGGGACTGAAAGGTAAACAGTCAGATGTAAACAAAGAGAAAGCCAGGAACTTTTACACAAACATTCCTGCAAAGTAGGAGGCTGCAGCCTCCATGTGGCTCTGAACACAGCTTTCCTGATAGCAGAGACTGAATGAGGCACAGAACATCTGTTTTGCATAATGTGCTCATTGCAGAGGGAGTCAACAGAACCTGTGGCCCCAGAAATGTTTCCCCTTGAGCTGAAGCTTCTCAGAGAATGGAAAGAGAGGTGGAACCACGTTCCGGTGTAGATGAAACTGGCCAATATGATAAGAAAATGAAATTGCGAACATGTATAAGTAAGCCTCAGGGTTTTGTGTGGCCATCCTCAGGGACTCTTGTGTGCAGTGATGACATGGTAGGCTTTGGGAGTTCTCTGGGCTCACTCTTACACTCTCTGAACACCAGACTGTAAGTAGTAGAGAAGTAAGGGCTCTTGCCTATATATTGGATTATTGCTTTCTTTTTCTTTTCTTTTCTTTTCTTTTTTTTTTTTTTTTTGAGATGGAGTCTTGCTCTGTCGCCCAGGCTGGAGTGCAATGGCGCAATCTTGGCTTGCTGCAACCTCCGCCTTCGGGGATCAAGAGGTTCTCCTGCCTCAGCCTCTGGAGTAGCTGGGACTACAGGCATGCACCACCACACCTGGCTAATTTTGTATTTTTAGTAGAGACAGGGTTTCATCATGTTGGTCAGGCTGGTCTTGATCTCCTGACCTCGTGATCTGCCCACCTCAGCCTCCCAAAGTGCTGGGACCACAGGCGTGAGCTGCTGGGTTTTTTTTTTTTTTTTTTTTTTTGAGACAGAGTCTCATTGTGTGGCCCAGGCTGGAGCGCAGTGGTGCAATCTCAGCTCACCGCAATCTCTGCCTCCCTGGTTCAAGTGATTCTCCTGCCTTCGCTTCCCAAGTAGCTGGGATTACAGGCATGTGCCAGCACACTGGCTTTTTTTTTTTTTTTTTTTTTTTTTTTTTTGTATTTTTGGTAGAGACAGGGTTTCACCATGTTGGTCAGGCTGGTCTTGAACTCCTGACCTCAGGCAATCCACCTGCCTTGGCCTCCCAAAGTACTGGGATTACAGGCATGAGCCACCGTGCCCAGTCTTACATTGGATTATTGGAAAAAATAATTTACAAGAATGTGGCCCAGTTACAGTGGCCCGTAATCATGCCTGTAATCCCAGAACCTTGGAGGCCGAGGCAGGAGGATTGCTTGAGCCCAGGAGTTTGAGATCAGCCTGGGCAAAAAAAAAAAAAAAAAAAAAAGAATGTTCATTGTAGGCCTATTTATACCAGTGAAAAATTGCTCCAAATAGCAGATGGCTTAAATAAATTATGGCGGACTGTTTGTGTGTGGGTTTTTGTTTGTTTGTTGTGGGGCAGGTTCTTGCTCTGTTGCCCAGACTGGAACACAGTGGCGCAACCATGGCTCACTGCGGCCTTGAACTCCTGGCATCAAGTGATCCTCCTGCCTCAGCTTCTGGGGTAGCTAGGACTATGGATGTGTACCACTGCATGATGTGAGCCATCAAGCCTAGTCAGTGCATTATTTGATAGACTTAACCATCTAAAATGACAGTGCAGAACATCATGCAGACAGACATCTTCTTCCCTCCCCTGGTCTCAAGCCACAGGGTCATTTTTTCTTTGATCTTTTCAAAGTCACCCTTCTTAAACATGAGATGTGGGTGGCCATGTCCAACCTCTCCCTCCCCGGTGTTTTATTTATTTTTTTAGAGACAGAATCTTGCTGTGTCATGCAGGCTGGAGTGCAGTGTGTGATTACGGCTCACTGCAGCTCAAGAGATCTTCCTGCCTCGGCCTCCTAAAGCATTGGGGTTACAGGCATGAGACACCGTGCCTGGCCTCCCTGAAGGTATGAGGTGATGTGGTTGCTGTCTCCCAAGTTTTCACTCCATATAAGTTCAAATCCCATCTGTGGCACCTACTGGGCAAGATCCTTTAGTCTCTCTTACCTTCAGTTTCCCCTCTATGAAACAGCATAACAAGCAGCTTTTTTTTTTTTTTTTCCTGAGACAGAGTCTCACTCTGTTGCCCAGCCTGGAGTGCAGTGGTGTGATCTCGGTTCACTGCAATCTCTGCCTCCTGGGTTCAAGCAATTCTCCTGCCTGAACCTCCTGAGTAGCTGGGATTGCAGGCATGTGCCACCATGCCAGGCTAATTTTTGTATTTTTAGTAGAGATGGGGTTTCACCATATTGGCCAGGCTGGTCTTGAACTCCTGACCTCAAGTGGTCTGCCTGCCTCGGCCTCCCAAAGTGCCGGGATTACAGGTGTGAGCCACTGCGCCCAGCTGCAAGTAGCTTTTTGATGACCTCCTATGGGAGATGAGATTTTTGAAGCTGACAGCATAGCACAGTTGTTAGGACACCAGACTGTGGACCCTCTGTTGGCTGACCTTGGTGGCTCAGATTCCAGCCCAGCCATTTTCTTTCTGGGTGGCAATGGGCAAAGTGCTGAAGCACTTTCTGTGTAAATTTTCTCATTTATAAAATGAGGATAACAAAAGCATGGTTGTGAGGACTAACACATCTAAAGCACTTAGCCGCATCTGATAGGGTAGTCATCAGCCACAGTACCTACTGAGCACTTGAAATGTGGCTTGTCTCTCCCAGCTACTCGGGAGGCTGAGGCAAGAATTGCTTGAACCTGGGAGGTGGAGGTTGCAGTGAGCTGAGATCGCGACAGTGCGAGACTCCATCTCAAAAAAAAAAAAAAAAAAAAAAAAAAAAAAAAAAAAGAAAGAAATGTGGTTTGTCTAAACTGAGATGTGCCCTGCATGGTGCTCACGCCTGTAATCCCAACACTTTGGGAGGCTGAGTGGGGAGGCCAGGCACAGTGGCTCACATCTGTAATCCCAACACTTTGAGAAACTGAGGCGGGAGGATCGCTTGAGCCCAGGAGTTTGCGACCAGCCTGGGCAACATGGTGAGACCCTGTCTCTAAAAAAAAAAAAAAAAATTAAAAATTAGCCTGGTGTGGTGGCATGTGCCTGTAGTCCCAGCTACTCTGGAGGCTGAGGCAGGAGGATCGCTTGAGTTTGGAAGGTCAAAGCTGCAGTGAACCATGATTGTGCCACTGCACTCCAGCCAGGGTGACAGAGCAAGACCCTGTCTCAAACAAAACAAAACAAACAAAAAAACCCTGAAATGTGATGTATGCATAAATTCACATTGGATTTTGAAGACTTCATACAAAAAAGGCCAAGTGCAATAGCTCATATCTGTAATCCCAGCACTTTGGGAGGCTGAGGTGGGTGGATTGTTTGAGACCAGCCTGGGCAACATCATGAAACCCCAACTTTACAAAAAAATACAAAACATTATCAGGGCGTGGTGGCATGTGCCTATAGTCCCAACTACTCGGGAGGCTGAGGTGGAAGGATCACCTGAGCCCAGGGGAGGTCAAGGCTGTAGCGAGTTGTGATCATGCCACTGCACTCCAGCCTAGGCAACAGAGTGAGATCCTGTCTCAAAAAAACAAAAACAAAAACAAAAAAAAGTAAAATAACTCACTAATTGTTGATTATATTGGGTTAAATAGAATATATTATTTGTTTTCTTGTTTTTAAGATGGAGTCTCACTCTGTTGCCCAGGCTGGAGCATAGTGGCACCATCTTGGCTCACTTGGCTCACTGCAACCTCTGCCTCCCGGGTTCAAGCAGTTCTTCTGCCTCAGCCTCCTGAGTAGCTAAGTGCCATCACACCTGGCTAATTTTTGTATTTTTAGTAGAGATAGGGTTTCCCCATATTGGCCAGGGTGGTCTTGAACTTCTGACCTCAAGTGATCTGCCTGCCTCAGCCTCCCAAACTGCTGGGAGGACAAGAGTGAGCCACCACACCCAGTCTAAATAGAATATATTATTACAAATAATTTAACCAGTGGGTTTTTTGTTTTTACTTTTAAAAATGCAGCTACTAGAGTCTTTAAAACTATGCTCTTTTCTGTCATGGTGCAAAGTAAATTAATAAATTAAAAAACAACTACTAAGCCAGGCACAGTGGCTCATGCCTGCAATCTCAGCAGTTTGGGAGGCTAAGGCAGATCACCCAAGGTCAGGAGTTCGAGACCAGCCTGACCAACATGGTGAAACCCCGTCTCTACTAAAAATACAAAAGTTAGCTAGGCGTGGTGGTGCGTGCCTGTAATCTCCTGAGGCTGAGGTAGGAGAATTGCTTGAACCCGGGACACGGAGGTTGTAGTGAGCCAAGATCTTACCACTGCACTGCAGCCTAGATAACAGAGCGAGACTCCATCTTAAAAACAAAACAAAACAAAAGGCCGGACACGGTGGCTCACGCCTGTAATCCTAGCACTTTGGGAGGCCGAGGTGGGCGGATCACCTGAGGTTGGGAGTTCGAGACCAGCCTGACCAACATGGAGAAACCCCATCTCTACTAAAAATACAAAATTAGCCAGGCATGGTGGCGCATGCCTGTAATCCCAGCTACTCAGGAGGTTCAGGCAGGAGAATTGCTTGAACCCAGGAGGCACAGATTGCAGTGAACCGAGATCATACCACTGCACTCCAGCCTGGGCAACAGAGTGAGACTCTATCTCAGAAAAAAAAAAAAAAAAAAAAAAAGCTGCTGAGGCAAGGGAATCACTTGAACCCGGGAAGCAGAGGCTGCGGTGAGCCAAAATCACACTATTGCACTCCAGCCTGGGCAACTGGAGTGAAACTCTGTCTCAAAAAAAACCCAAAACCGGCCGGGCGCGGTGGCTCAAGCCTGTAATCCTAGCACTTTGGGAGGCCGAGACGGGCGGATCACGAGGTCAGGAGATCGAGACCATCCTGGCTAACACGGTGAAACCCCGTCTCTACTAAAAAAAATACAAAAAATTAGCCGGGCGAGGTGGCGGGCGCCTGTAGTCCCAGCTACACGGGAGGCTGAGGCAGGAGAATGGCGTAAACCCGGGAGGCGGAGCTTGCAGTGAGCTGAGATCCGGCCACTGCACTCCAGCCCGGGCGACAGAGCGAGACTCCGTCTCAACAAAAAAAAAAAAAAAAAAAAAAAAAAACCCAAAACCAAACAACAACAACAACGAACTACCTAGGTAGCTTGCATTATGTGTTTATTGGACAGCAGCTGCTTAGAACAAGCCTGGTATGGAGTAAGTCAGTGTAATTGAAAGCTACTGTCAGTGTTCAGTGCCTGACATATGGTAAGTGCTTATTGAACAGCAGTTTTTTGGTTTTTGTTTTGTTTTGAAATGGAGTCTAGTTATGTCACCCAGGCTGAAGTGCGGTGGTGCGATCTCAGCTCACTGCAACCTCCGCCTCCCAGGTTCAAGTGATTCTCATGCCTCAGCCTCCTGAGTAGCTGGGATTACAGGTGCACCCCACCATGCCTGGCTAATTTTTTTGTATTTTTAGTAGAGGCTGGGTTTCACCATGTTGGCCAGGCTGGTCTCAAACTACTGAGCTCAGGCAATCTGCCTGCCTCAAACTCCCAAAGTGCTAGGATTATGAGCGTGAGTCACCATGCCTGGCCTGTTTTTTTCTTTTTTTTGTGACAGGGTCTCACTTTGTCATCCAGGCTGAATGAGTGTAGTGGTGTGATGTCAGCTCACTGCAGCCTAGATGTCCTGGGCTCACACAGTCCTCTCACCTCAGCCTTCTGAATGGCTCTGACTATAGGCGTACACCACCATGCCCTGCTAATTTTTTTTAACTTTTTTTTTAGAGACAGAGTCTTGCTATGTTGCCCCGGCTGGTCGCGAACTCTTGGGTGCAAGCAATCCTCCTGCCTCAGCTACCCAAAGTGTTGGGATTACAGGTGAGAGCCACCATGCCTGGCCTTGAATGGCAGTTTTGAAGACTTTTCTCCATCCCCTCTCTTGCCTCTCTGCCTTGGCAATCTAACCTGGAAAGCATTGTCTGTTTCCTTCCCAGCTTGTTCTATTCACTGGCAGTGAGAGCCCTGTCTTTCCTTTTATCCTCCCAACTCCCAGTGCCCCTCCAGGGGTGCCCAGCCCCCCAGTGAATTTCCATGCTGGTGGGACTTTCTGGCTGTCCAGTTTCCCATCACCTCCCCTCTCCCACCAGCTCTGGGCCCAAGCACCTCTGTGTTCCCCCGGAGTCCACCCACCAGGGGTGTGTGTGGTGATCACTCTTGCCATCGTCACTCTCGGGTTTTCTCCTTAGGCCCTGCACTTCTGAGGCTTGATCTGCGATGCTGGGAGAGATGGGACGCTGCCAGAAGGGGCTACTGGCAGGCTGCCAAGAGGCTGCTCACAGAGGCCTTTGCCCTGACAAATTCACCCCTGGGGCCCTTGAGTCTGCCCTCAGCCTGGCAGCTGGTAGAGAGAAGATCCAGGTCCCAGCTGTGGACTCAGACGAATCAATTGCTCGGGAGGCCAATATATACACCAGATGGTAAGTTTTCCATGCATTTAGCAGGGTGAGACCAGTTTTTGTTTAGGAAGATATCTTGATCAGCCACTTTTGTTGAGGAAGAGGAGGTGCTAAGGACATGGTTGAAGGGAGATGTTTAAACACAGGAGGAATCAAACGGCTTTACAGAGAACGTTAACCGGAACTTGGGGGTGAGGGACCCCAAAAGAGAAGAAGAGATGGAAGGATGGTCATAGAAATGAAGGAGGGAGGGCAGGGGCAGAAAACAAAATGGCAAGGTCAGAGCCTGGGGGGTATGTGTCCAGTGAGAATTTCACAGTGGCAGGGACACCAAAGGGCTTTTTTTTTGAGACTTTTGTTGCCCAGGCTGGAGTGCAATGGTGTAATCTCGGCTCACTGCAACCTCCGCCTCTGGGTTCAAGTGATTCTCCTACCTCAGCCCCTCCGAGTAGCTGGGACTATAGCTACAGTAGCTGGGACACGCCACCACGCCTGGCTAATTTTTTTATTTTTAGTAGAGACGGGGTTTCACCATGTTGGCCAGGCTGGTCTCAAACTCTTGTCCTTGTGTTCCACCTGCCTCAGACTCCCAAAGTGCTGGGATTACAGGCGTGAGCCACTACACCCAGACTCAAAGGACTTTTACGAACAGGATCTGTACTATTCTTTTTGAAATGGTTTGTTTTCCTACTAAGTACATCCCTCTATTGCCCAAGCCTTCAGTAAAAGCTGTATCTCATGTGACAAGAAAGCATAGAAAGGTCAGGCATGGTGGCTCACATCTGTAATCCCAGCACTTTCACTTTGGGAGGCTGAGGTGGGCAGATCACCTGAGGTCAGGAGTTTGAGACCAGCCTGGCCAACATGGTGAAACCCCATATCCATTAAAAATACAAAAAAGCCAGGCGTGTTGGCTCATGCCTGTAATCCCAGCACTTTGGGAGGCCGAGGTGGGTGGATCAGGAGGTCAAAAGTTCGAGACCAGCCTGACCAACATGGTGAAACCCCATTTCTACTAGAAATACAAAAATTAGCCGGGTATGGTGGTGGGTGCCTGTAGTCCCAGCTATTCGGGAGGCTGAGGCAGGAGAATCGCTTGAACCTGGGAGGTGGAGGTTACAGTGAGCTGAGATCACTTCACTGCACTCCAGCCTGGGTGACAGAACAAGACTCTGTCTCATTAAAAAAAAAAAAAAAAAAAAAAAGAAAGAGAGAAAGAAAAAGAAAACAAAAGAAAAAAAAAAAGAAAGCATAGAAAGAGGGCTTTTTTTTTTTTTTTCCCTAGGATGGGCACAGAGCAGAGGGACGTCACCAGGAAGTGATAGGCAGGGACTCAGGAGGTCAACACTGCAGGCCAGGGACCAGGGGGACTGGAAAGCCCTCTAGAACCCTGGAACCAGTGGGGAGGATGTCAGGGGCCCGACTGTCATGGGATAGGAGTAGGAGGAGATTCAATTTAGAACTCAAAGGCTAAGGCCACCCAAGCTGTGCAACTGGGCCCAGCCTGGGCAGCTGTCATGCTCGGGCACTTTGTCCCTACCCGACCTTACCTCATGGCCAGACCAGCGTAAAAAACAGGCCTGCGAGGAGGGCTTGGCAGGACTGTGTCTTGCCAAGGAGTAATCTGGGGCTGCACATAAGGATTGGCCCTGACTATGGTGTGATAAAGGACTCGCCTCAACCAGGGGCTCCGCCTACTGCTCCTCCCCAGGTAGACACTGCCACCTTCTGGCTCTTCCTCAACTGGCTGCCGGCACCTGCCTCCTCCACACCTCCTTCAAGACAGGTTTTCTCCCGACCAAGAAACAGAATTGTGGAGGTTTCCTTTACCTGCTTACAATCCTGTCTTTCTGGGCTCCCATAAGGTCACTTAAATTAGAGTCTAGGTGATGCCAACCTTTAAAAATAACTTTAAAAAACAATCTTCTGAGAGTACCTCTTAAGTGTTCTCATTTTTTTAAAAAAAAGGGTAACAAGGGTAACTATAGGAGGTGATGAATGTGTTAATTAATTTGATTGTGATAATCATTTCACGTGTCCATATACCAAATCATCACGTTGTATGCTTTTAATATATATAATTTTACTTTGTCAATTGTATCTCAACAAAGCAGAAAAATCCACCCCAGGCTTTTGGTCTCCTCCCACTGATGGCTTCCCACAACTGTCACTGCCTCATTTTTCAGTTGATTGGGGGCAGGGCCCCACCGTGGGGTGTCACTGTCACTGGTATGAAGGCATTTGAGGCTACAGACACTGTTCCCGGTCGTTCCCCCTTGGTTTTTGTTGGCTTGTTTGCTGGTTGGTGGGGTGTTTTTCTTTTTGTCTTTTTTTTTTTTTTTTTTTTTTTGAGACAGAGTCTCGCTCTGTCGACCAGGCTGGAGTACAGTGGCCAGATCTCGGCTCACTGCAAGCTCCGCCTCCCAGGTTTACGCCATTCTCCTGCCTCAGCCTCTACAGGCACCCGCCACCTCGCCTGGCTAGTTTTTTTGTATTTTTTTAGTAGAGATGGAGTTTCACTGTGTTAGCCAGGATGGTCTCGATCTCCTGACCTCGTGATCCACCCGTCTCGGCCTCCCAAAGTGCTGGGATTACAGGCTTGAGCCACCGCGCCCGGCCGTCTTTTTTTTTTTTTTTTTTTTTTTTTGAGATGGAGTCTTGCTCTGTCACCCAGGCTGGAGTGCAATGGTGTGATCTCGGCTCACTGCAACCTCTGCCTCCTGGGTTCAAACGATTCTCCTGCCTCAGTCTCCTGAGTAGCTGGGATTACAGGCACCCATCACCATACCCGGCTAATTTTTGTAGAGACTGAGTTTCACCGTGTTGGCCAGACTGGTCTCAAACTCTTGACCTCGTGATCTGCCCACCTCGGCCTCCCAAAGTGCTGGGATTACAGGTATGTGCCACCGCACCCGGCAGGTGGGGTGTTTTTTGCTGGGACTCCCCAGGCCTCTCCACTACTGTGCTCTGCTGCAGGCAGGTTTACTGGGATTCCTGTAACCAGTTTCTTGAGTTTATCAAGGGGTTTGTCTCCCTCCACAGCAATAGTTTGTTAATTTTCTCTCTCTCCTTACCTGAATGCGGGGATATGTTCTCTCTCTCCTTACCTGAATGCGGGGATATGTTCTCTCTCTCCTTACCTGAATGCGGGGATATGTTCTCTCTCTCCTTACCTGAATGCGGGGATATGTTCTCTCTCTCCTTACCTGAATGCGGGGATATGTTCTCTCTCTCCTTACCTGAATGCGGGGATATGTTCTCTCTCTCCTTACCTGAATGCGGGAAAATGCCTTCCTGCCTTTCCTCCTGAGAATCACTCTAGCCTGGCCAAAAGTCCTTTGTTTTGGTCTTTCCAAGTCAGTGCTGAAACCCAAGCTTTCTCCACCAAAGGGAGTCCCAGCTCTTCACCTCCCAAATCGTCCCATCCCCAAGTCCCAAACAGGGAAGAGAGCTCGGGCGACTATGGAGATTGGAGTCTTGCCTTAGACCCCAAGGACCAGGCCCTTGTCCAGGGAAGCCCTTGGTCCTAGTGGAATCTGCAGGGGTGGGGGTGGGGAGGCTGCTGGAGAAACCTCCAGGTGACATTCCCGAGACAGTGGAAACTCACATGGCCCAGCTGTTCATCCTCCATGGGCTCCACTTCCCACCCATCCCTGGCTTGCAGATCCTCTTACCACGGCATGTTTCCTTCCCTCCCCTCCGCAGAGTTGGCTGACTCATTAGGCATTTCCCACAATCCGGTTCCTTCATCCCCCCGCCGCCCCTGCCACAAGCTTCCTGCTGGAGTCTGGAGGACCTCAAAGGTGTCCAAGGAGGCCAGCCCTTGGGAGGCCGAGGACTTCACAGCCCGAGGGGAGAGCAAGTCGTCCAGCCGCTGAGACCCACTCAGACCACGAACAGGGCAGGTGCTCAGAGAGCTCGCCCTCTCGTCCACCCCAAACTGGCTGTTGGACATTCTAGTGTTGACCCAGAGAAAGAAGCTGAGGCAAAATCAATATACAGGGTTAATTTGGGCCAAGAGTGAGGACAGCCATTAGGGACACACTTCAAGTTGCCTTGGCATGTGCTCTGTGTTCAGCTTTTGTTACAAGCAGGCCTTTAAAGGCAAAAGGGGACGGCCGGGCGCGGTGGCTCACACCTGTAATCCCAGCACTCTGGGAGGCCGAGACGGGTGGATCACGAGGTCGGGAGATCAAGACCATCCTGGCTAACACTGTGAAACCCCGTCTCTACTAAAAATACAAAAAATTAGCCGGGCGCGGTTGCGGGTGCCTGTACTCCAAGCTACACGGGAGGCTGAGGCAGGAGAATGGCGTGATCCCGCGAGGCGGAGCTTGCAGTGAGTGGAGATCACACCACTGCACTCCAGCCTGGGCGACAGAGCGAGACTCCATCTCAAAAAAAAAAAAAAAAAAAAAAGGCAAAAGGGGACAAAGAGTGGGTGATTCAACAATGTTCTTAGTAGTTTACAGGAATAACATTGGCTTGTGATTGGCTATGCATTATTGAGCTATGGGGTATGAGTTACGGTGTCTGGAATATGGCATTTTATGGCTACATGATATCAGTCTAGAGCCCACATAGCAAGTGGCTTCAAGAGGTAATTATTTAGCTTGGTGGTTGGGGGTGGGGTGAGGTATGACTGCTGTCATTTGCTGTTGCATTTCTTTTTTGAGACAGAGTCTCACTCTGTTGCCCAGGCTGGAGTGCAGTGGTGCAATCCTGGCTCAAGCGATTCTCCTGCCTCAGCCTCCTGAGTAGTTGGGTTTACAGGTCTGTGCACCACTACACCCAGCTAATTTTTTTTTTTTTTTTTTTGAGACAGAGTCTTGCTCTGTCACCCAAGCTGGAGTGCAGTGGTACAATCTCGGCTCATTGCAACCTCTGCCTCCTGGGTTCAAGTGATTCTCCTGCCTCAGCCTCCTGAGTAGCTGGGATTACACATGCACACCACCATGCATGGCTAATTTTTTGCACTTTTACTAGAGATGGGGTTTCGCCATGTTGGTCAGGCTGGTCTTGGACTCCTGACCTTGTGATCTGCCCACCTCGGGCTCCCAAAATGCTGGGATTACAGGTGTTAGCCACTGCACCCAACCCGCTGTCACATTTCAATGCCTCTCTGGGCCTGATAACGAAAAGAGGATTTGCATTCTTCTTTTTTTTATTTTCAGATGGAGTCTCATTCTGTCACCCAGGCTGGAGTGCAATGGCATGATCTCGGCTCACTGCAACCTCTGCCTCCTGGGTTCAAGCCATTCTTCTGCCTCAGCCTCCCGAGTAGCTGGGATTACAGGCACCCGCCACCATGCCCGGCTAGTTTTGTGTATTTTTAGTAGAGACGGGGTTTCACTATGTTGGCCAGACTGGTCTCAAACTCCTGACCTTGTGATCCACCTGCCTCAGCCTCCCAAAGTGCTGGTATTACAGGCGTGAGCCATCACTCCCGGCCTGGGACCTGCATTCTTCAGATAAAGTTTTTTTATTGTTGTTTTGTTTTGAGATGGGATCTCACTCTGTTGCCCAAGCTGGAGTGCAGTGGCACGATCTCGACTCACTGCAGTCTCAAACTCCTGGGCTCAAGTGATCCTCCTACCTCAGTCTTCTGAGTAGCTAGGACTACTGGTGTGCACCATGCCAGTTAATTTTTTATTTATTGTAGAGATGGGGTCTCGTTATGTCACCTAAGCTGGTCTCGAACCCCCAGGCTCAAGTGATTCTCCTGCCTCAGCCTCCCAAAGTTTTGGGACTACAGGCGTGAGTCACCACACCTAGCCAACACAACACTTGTCATGCCAAATGTTTGGGCTTTTTTTCTCCATACACCAAGTAATTCTGCAGCAGACACCAGTTGGGATTCCTATAATTCAATTCAATTCTGACATGGTCTACCTGGAGATACAGGGGGTGAGCTCTGGAAGGGTCCTGAGCACAGGAGGGTTGGGAATAGGCCCCCAAAATCTGGCTGTAAACTGGCCCCAAAACTGGCCATAAATAAAATCTGCAGCACTGTGACATGTTCATGATGGCCATGACGCCCACGCTGGAAGGTTGTGGGTTTACCGGAATGAGGGCGAGGAACACCTGGCTCGCCCAGAGCAGAAAACCACTTAAAGGTGTTCCTAAACCACAAACAACAGCATGAGCAATCTGTGCCTTAAGGACATGCTCCTGCTGCAGATAACTAGCCAGAGCCCATCCCTTTGTTTCAGCCCATCTCTTTGTTTCCCATAAGGAATACTTTTAGTTAATCTATAATCTATAGAAATAATGCTTATCACTGGCTTGCTGTCAATAAATACGTGGGCAAATCTCTGTTCGGGGCTATCAGCTCTGAGGGCTGTGAGACCCCTGATTTTCTGTGTGTGTGTCTTTAATTCCTCTAACGCCACTGGGTTAGGGCGGCTGAGCTGGTCTCAGCACGGGAGTTTCCATCTCTGTGGAGTTGGGGTGCACCACCCTCCCAGCGCATGGAAGTCTTCCTGTTCACCCACTTGGAAGCTCTCTGAACACTGTCCTTTTGGGTTTTGTGGGTGATTCCTAGTCATGATTGATTACATCAATGGCCATACCAAATATGTTTATCTTTTTTTTTTTTTTTTTTTTGAGACAGGGTCTGACCCTGTTGCTCAAGCTGGAGTATAGTGGTACGATCTCTGCTCACTGCAACCTCCACCTCCCAGGGTCAAGTGATTCTAGTGCTTCAGCCTCTTGAGTAGCTGGGACTACAGGTGTGTGCCACTACGCCTGGCTAATTTTTTTTTTGTTTTGTTAGTAGAGGTGTGTTTTTGCCATGTTGCTCAGGCTGGTCTAGAACTCCTGAGCTCAGGCAATCCACCTGCCTCAGCCTCCCAAAGTGCTAGGATTACAGGCGTGAGCCACCGTGCCCAGCCATCTTGTTTTATTTTCTTCTTGCATGTATCCTTTTCTGAAGCTTGAGCTCCAGGGCCCCTTCACTTGCACAGGCCCCTTCCGAGGGTCCCTACCTAATTCTGTATGACTTTCTTAAAAAGGACTCCCTTGTCCAGCCAATCCTACCAAAAGCTTCAGACTCCAAAAAGTCTAAATCCATGTGTACCTAGAGCAGAGGACCAGGCTGCAATTAGTACATCCTGTGCCTGCCTCTGGCAGAAAGACAAACTCAGCATTTCTCCTGCCAGGCCACTTCTACAGGCTGTTGCTCTCCCCACCTCTTCAGGCCTGAGTGCCGAGAGGCAGCCTGGCCCAAGAGTCTTTGTGACTGCCCTGCTAACAGTGCCCTGGATTGGCAGGGAGGGGGTGTCAAAACTCCAAGAGCTGCCATGTGTACTTCTCTTTTCTGGATACCTTCCACCTTGACTCTGTCAAACAGACATAAACATTCTCAATCAGCAACCACCCCACTCTAAACTACTCAGAAAAGAGGTTGAAAAACCAATAAGACTTCTGCAGAATCTCTTCCCTTTCCAATCTGCAAAACTAACCCTTACCTCTATCCCCTACCCCACCTCTTACCAGCCTGGGCAAATACAGTCAGCCCTCTGTATCTGTGGGTGCCGTATCTGTCACACATGTCCGTGTGAAGAGGGTCCACCAACAGGCTTTGTGTGAGCAACAAGGCTGTTTATTTCACCTGGGTGCAGGCGGGCTGAGTCCGAAAAAGGAGTCAGCAAAGGGTGGTGGGATTATCATTAGTTCTTATAGGTTTGGGATAGATAGACATACAATGTACCTTCTTAAGGGCAGGGGAGAACATATCATATCAGTTAGGGTGGCACAGGAACAAATCACAATGGTGCAATGTCATCAGTTAAGGCTATTTTCACTTCTTTTTTGGATCTTCAGTTGCTTCAGGCCATCTGGATGTATACGTGCCGGTCACAGGGGATATGACGGCTTAGCTTGGGCTCAGAGGCCTGACATTCCTGTCTTCTTATATTAATAAGAAAAACAAAACAACATAGTGGTGAAGTGTTGGGGTGGCAAACATTTTTTTGGGGTGGTATAGAGAGACAATGGGCGATGTTTCTCAGGGCTGCTTTGAGTGGGATTAGGGGCAGCGTGGGAACCTAGAGTGGGAGATATTAAATTGAAGAAAGATTTGTAGGGGTGATATTGTGGGGTTGTTAGAAGGAACATTTGTCATATAGAATGATTGGTGATGGCCTGGATGTGGTTTTTTATGAATTAAGAAACTAAACGGAAGGCGCAAGGTCCAAATAAGAGAAGGAGAAAAACAGGTATTAAAGGACTAAGAATTGGGAGGACCCAGGACATCCAATTAGAGAGTGCCCAAGGGGGTTCAGAATAATTGTTTGGTTGGTTGGCAAGTTTTGGGGATCTATCCTTGAGTTTTTTTATGTTATCATACCAGGCCAGATTGATTCAGGTAAAAAAAAACACTGTTTATTTAAAAATATGGAGTCTTTTTTTTTTCTTTTTAAAGCAGTGAGTAAGTCAAGGCCTCAGCAATGATTTTGGAGAAAAGAGAAATGCAAAGCCAGCAATTGTTTGTTAAAGAAGGATTAGAAACAGCTAGGAGAGAGTGACTGAGATTGATAGTGTGGTGGAGATAGCTGGGGAGAGGTAGAGGGTGGCATAAGAACAGGAATGAGAATAACAGTGAGTATAAAAGTAAAGAATAGGACTTCATCAGGGTGAAAGTATTAGAGTGTACCCTGTCAGCAAAGATTATCCACTTTAAGAGAGACTTAAGGGTGGGGGTTTGAGGTAAAACCAGGAGATATCAGTTACGATGGTTTGAAGGAAAAGTGTAAACCGGCAGTGTAAACAAGGGCAGGGTATTTACCAGTAGGGTATTTACCAGTAGTTGAGTATTTACTCCTAGTATGACTAGACATAAGATAGTAGGGATGACAAGTTTTTGCAGTGCAGTTCAAGTTGGGCTGGTGTCTGGAATGAGACTGAGGCCTAATGAAAATGACTGTCCATACAGGAGCTTAAATGGGCTGTACTAGCATCCTGAGGACAGGCTCTAATTCTGAGAAGAGCAAGAGGTAAAAGTACTGTCCAGTCCTTTCTAAGTTGGAGGCTGAACTTGGTGAGGTGTGTCTTTAAAAGACTATCAGTCCGTTTTACCTTTCCTGAAGATTGAGGACAGTAAGGGGTATGAAGGTTTTACTGAGCCTGAGAAACTGCTTGGTGATTTGACTAATAAAGGCCGGTCCGTTATCAGACTGTATAGAGGTGGAAAGGCTAAACCGAGGAATTAAGTCTGACAGAAGGGAAGAAATGACTGTGGTGGCCTTCTGAGACCCTGTGGGAAAGGCCCCTACCTATCCAGTGAAAGTGTCTACCCAGACCAAGAGGTATTTTATTTTCCTGACTCAGGGCATGTGAGTAAAGTCAGTTTGCCAGTCCTGGGCAGGGGCAAATCCCCAGCTTGATGTGTAGGAAAGGGAGGGGGCCTGAACAATCCCTGAGGGGCAGTAGAATAGCAGATGGAACACTGAGAAGTGATTTCCTTGAGGATAGATTTTCACGATGGAAAGGAAATGAGAGGTTCTAAGAGGCGGGCTAGCGGCTTGTAATCTACATGGAAGAGGTTATGAAATGACGACAGAATAGAATGGGCCTGTGAGACTGAAAGGAGATATTTTCCTTGGTCCAAGAACCATTTGCCTTGTGTGGGGAGAGATTGACAGGTGGAAGTTTCAGTGGGAGAGTAGGTGGGAGTGACCAATGAGAAGGAGAAAAACTGGCCATGAGGGGCAAAAGTTGGAACACTAGCTGCTTCTTTAGCTATCTTATCAGCATAAGTGTTGCCCTGAGCAATGGGATCTGATGCCTTATGATGGCTCTTGCAGTGAATGACTCCAGCTTCCTTTGGAAGTTAAGGGGCCTTGAGAAGAGTTTTTATTAAAGAGGCATTAATGATTCCTTGCATAGCGAGGAAACCTTTTTCAGTCCATACAATAGCATGGTGGTGGAGGATATGGAAAGCATATTTAGAGTCAGTATCAATATTGACGTGTAGTCCCTTTGCAAGAGTGAGGGCTCAAGTTAAGGCAATGAGTTCGGCTTGCTGAGAGGTAGTGGAGGAAGGCAGCGTGGTAGCCTCAATGATATATGTGGAAGACACTATAGCATAGCCTGCCTTTGCTGGTGAGTGGCAATTAGGCCTGGTGGAACTGTCATCGATAAACCAAGTGTGATCAGGGTGAGGAACAGGAAAGAAGGAAATATGGGGAAATGGAGTGAATGTCAGGTGGATCAGAGAGATACATTCATGGGGGTCAGGTGTGGTATCAGGAATAATGTGGGGGCTAGTCTAAAACAGTAAGGTCAAGTCGTTTGGACAGAAAGGCTACAGGGCACAGTCCCGGCTCTTGTGTAAGAATTCCGATTGCACAGCCCTGCCCTTTGGCTGTGTATAATGAAAATGGGTTGGGATGAGTGACGGAAAGCTAGTGTGGGAGCAGATTTTAGGGCTGTTTTTAAGAAATGGAAAGAGAAGTGGGGAAAGGATTTAGGATCTATGGGGTCAGCTAGGTTTTCTTTTGTGAGTTTATATAATGGTTTCATTAGGATGGCAAAACCAGGTATTTAAAGGTGAAAGTATTTAACCATGCCCAGGAAAGAAAGGAGTTGTTGTTTTATAGAAGGGGTTAGGGTTTGGAAGATTAGTCAGACACAATTAGCAGGGAGAGCAGGTATGTTTTCATGAAGAATTATGCCGAGATAGATAACGGATGAGGAAGAAATTTGGGCTTGACTGAAGTAATGGGGGCTGTCCGTGAAGCCTTGCGGCAGTACAGCCCAGGTAGTTTGCTGAGCCTGATGGGTGTCAGGGTCAGTCCAAGTGAAAGTGAAGAGAGGCTGGGATGAAGGGTGCACAGGAATAGTAAAGAAAGCATGTTTTGAGATCCAGAACAGAATAATGGCTTGTGGAGGGAGGTATTGAGGATAGGAGAGTATATGGGTTTGGCAGCATGGGGTGGATAGGCAAGACAATTTGGCTGATAAGGTGAAGATCCTGAACTAACTTGTAAGACCTGTCCGATTTTTGAACAGGTAAAATGGGGGAATTGTAAGGAGAGTTTATAGGCTTTAAAAGGCCATGCTGTAACAGGTGAGTGATAACAGGCTTTAATCCTTTTAAAGCATGCTGTGGGATGGGATATTTGTGTTGAGCAGGGTAAGGATGATTAGGTTTTAATGGGATGGTAAGGGGTGAATGATCGGTGGTCAAGGACCGAGTAGAGGTGTCCTACACTTGTGGGTTAAGGTGGGGAGATACAAGGGGAGGATGCGAAGGAGGCTTTCAACTGGGGAAAAGGGCGGCAATGAGGTATGGCTGTAGCCTAGGAATAGGCAGGGAAGCAGATAATTTAGTTAAAATGTCTTGACCTAATAAGGGAGCTGGGCAGGTGAGGATAACTAAAAAGGAGTGCATAAAAGAATGTTGTCCAAGTTGACATCAGAGTGGGGGAGTTTTAAGGGGTTTTGAAGCCTGGCCGTCAGTACCCACAACAGTTATGGAGGCAGGGGAAACAGGTCCTTGAAAAGAAGGCAATGTGGGGTGGGTAGCCTCCGTATTGATTAAGAAGGGGATGGACTTACCCTCCACTGTAAGAGTTACCCGAAGAATCTGTGATGATCCAGGAGGCTTCCGAGGCAATTGAGCAGCATCAGTCTTCAGCCGCTAAGCCAAGATCTGGGAAGGAGTCAGTCAGAGAGCCTTGGGCCAGAGCTTTTGGGGCTCTAAGAGTGGCTGCCAGGTAAGCTGGGCAGTCTGATTTCCAGCGGGTCCTTGCACAGATGGGACACGGCTTGGGAGGAATCCCGGGCTGTAGGCATTCCTTGGCCCAGTGGCCAGATTTCTGGCACTTGAAGCAAGGTCCTGATGGAGAAGCTCCTGTAGGAATGCTTGACTGCTGTGGCTTAGGCATGTGTGGCTTAGGCATTTTGAAGTTCTTGTGTGCTGGAGATGTGGCTAGGGTTTCTCTCACAGTTGGGGCAAGGACTTGCAGCTCAGAAATATGTCGCTACTTGGCTGCCTCTATTCTATTATTGTACACCTTTAAGACGAGGTTAATTAAGTCCTCTTGTGGGGTTTGAGGGCCATAATCTAATTTTTGGAGCTTTATTTAATGTTGGGAGTGGATTGGGTAATAAAATGCATATTGAGAATAAGACAGCTTTCTGACCTTTCAAGGTCTAGGGCTGTAAAGCATCTCAGGGTTGCTGCCAAATGAGCCGTGAACTGGGCTGGGTTTTTATATTTGATGAAAAAGAGCCTAAATGCTAACTGATTTAGGAGAGGTTGGATAAAGAAAAAGGAGCATTCACTTTGACTATGCCTTTAGCTCCAGCCACCTCTTTAAGAGGAAATTGTTGAGCAGGTAGGGGAGGGCTAGTTGCGGAACAAAACTGTAAGCCGGACAGGGTGTGAGGAGGGGAGGTGATAGAAGGATTACAGGGTGGGGGAGTGGAGGCTGAGGAAGAATTGGAGCCTGATTCAGCCTGGCAGGGAGCGACCTGAGGAGGACCAGTATGGGGAGGAGGGCAGAGGTCAAATGGGTCAGTAGAAAAGGAAGATTGAAAAGACTCAGTGACACTTGGGGTTGGGACTGAGGGGACAGGCGGGAGGAAAAGAAGGATTTGGGACAAGTAGCATTGGAAACAGAGACTAGGAAGGGACTGATGTGTAAAAGAATGCCTGGACGTCAGGCATCTCAGACCATTTGCCCATTTTACGACAAGAATTACCTAGACCTTGTAGGATGGAAAAATCAAAAGTGCCATTTTCTGGCTATTTGGAACCATTGTCGAGTTTGTATTGGGGTTAAGAGGCATTGCAGAAGAAAATAAGGGGTTTAGGTTTTAGGTCAGGTGTGAGTTGAAGAGGTTTTAAGTTCTTGCCAGGCTGAGGGAGAAGAAGGAGGAATGGAGGGTGGAAGGTTGCCCATAGTGAAGGAGGCAAGCCCAGAGAAAAGAGAGGGTAGAGACATGGAGAGAAGGGGTAGGGGGTACTTGCCCCCCAGGAAAGTGGTGCTTGCCACTAAGGGTGAAGGATCAAGGCAGGCTTCCCCGCGGTGATCAGACACCTCTGAAACGTGGGTGAATAATCAAGCAGACATCCCCACAGTGATTAAACATTAAGGGAAGACTGTCTTCCCGAGTCCGTGACTGGTGTCAGAGTTTTGGGGTCACGGAGAAAATGTGTCTCCTCTGTCTCTACTAGAAAAGGAAAGGAGTTGAAATTAAGAGAAGGGAGAGATTGAGGGATGGCGCCAAGATTGAAAGGAAAAAGAGGCTGAGGGATAGTGAGAGAGGTTGGAGAAGAGAGTAAAAAGAGGCTGCTTACCCGATTTAAAATTGGTGAGATGTTCCTTGGGCTGGTTGGTCTGAGGACCCAAGGTCATAGGTGGATCTCTCTCACGGAGCAAAGAGCAGGAGGACAGAGGATTGATCTCCCAAAGGAAGTCCCCCAATCCGAGTCACAATCCAAATGTCACGTGCGTCCCTGTGAAGAGAGTCCACCAACAGGCTTTGTGTGAGCAATAAAGCTGTTTATTTCACCTGGGTGCAGGCGGGCTGAGTCCAAAAGAGGAGTCAGCAAAGGGTGGTGGGATTATCATTAGTTCTTATAGGTTTGGGATAGGTATACAAAGTATATTCTTAAGGGCAGGGGAGAATATTACAAAGTACCTTCTTAAGGGAGGGGGAGAATATATCGTATCAGGGTGGGGCAGGGACAAATCACAATGGTGGACTGTCATCAGTTAAGGCTATTTTCACTTCTTTTTTGGATCTTCAGTTGCTTCAGGCCATCTGGATGTATACATGCAGGTCACAGGGGATATGATGGCTTCACTTGGGCTCAGAGGCCTGACAGTATCTGTGGGTGCCGTATCTGTGGATTCTGTATCCATGGACTCAGCCAAGCACAGAACAAACATATTTGAAGGGTCATGCACGGTGGCTCACACCTGTGATGTCAGCACTTTGGGAAGCTGAGGCAGAAGGATCACATAAGGCCCGGAGTTTGAGACCAGCTTGGGCAACATAGCAAGACCCCATTTCTACCACACACACACAAAAAAAGAAAGCCAGGCATGGTGGTGCATTCCTATAGTCTCAAGGGAGGCTGAGGTAAGAGAATTGCTGGAGCTCAGGAGTTCAAGGCTGCAGTGAACTATTGTTGGTGCCACTGCACTCCAGGCTGGGTGACAGAGTGAGACCCTGTCTCCAGAAAAAAAAAAAAAATTGGAAAAAATTGAAAAAAACATTGTGCCTGTACTGAACATGTACCTTTTTCCTTGTCATCATCTCCCAAACAATACAACGTAACAACTATTTACATAGCATTTAGATTGTATTAGGTATTATGTGTAAAATCTAGAGATTTAAAGTATATAGGAGGATGTGGGTAAGTTATATGCAAATACTAAGCCATTTTATATCAGGGACTTGAGCATGTATGGATTTTAGCACCCAAGGAAGGTACTGGAACCAATCCCCCACAGATACTGAGGGCTGAAGCACCGTGTTTAGCACACAAGCTTTAACTGTCCTACTGCCTGGCCCTTGGCAGGCCTGACTAGTTGATCACAGAACTCTTTCCAGGTGGGCTTCTATGCAACCACTGATGATAGATCAGAATGGAAACCTATTTCCCTCCTAATGAAACTCAGATCTAAGTTATTGAACAGGCAAATCTTTTTCAAGGGAAAAGGACAAATGCTTGCAATAAATTCCATCTATGTTGACTACAGGGAGGTCAATTCTAAGAATGTATTTTCTTTTTTTGTTTTTTGAGACAGTCTTGCATTGTCACCCGGGCTGGAGCGCAATGATGTGATCTCTGCTCACTGCAACCTCCGCCTCCCAGGTTCAAGCCATTCTCCTGCCTCAGCCTCCCATGTAGCTGGGATTATAGGTGCCCGCCACCACGCCCGGCTAATTTTTTGTGTTTTTAGTAGAGACAGGGTTTCACTATGTTGGCCAGGCTGGTCTCAAACTCCTGACCTTGTGATCCGCCCACCTCGGCCTCCCAAAGTGCTGGGATTACAGGTGTGAGCCACCATGCCCGGCCTCTAGGAATGTATTTTCTATTTGATCAAATAAGGGGAAGCCTCAGGAGATCTTGTGGTACATCCTGTGACAAAATGGGATAATCACTAACCTGGAACTGGAAGTCCTGCTCTGTTCTGGGCAAAATGAATAACTTCCTTATTCTGCATGGGGGATTACTACATATGTTAAGTGATCTTGAGAAAGTGAGTGGGCACTGGGCGTGGTGGCTCACGCCTGTAATCCCAGCACTTTGGGAGGCCGAGGCAGGTGAATCACAAGGTCAGGTGATCAAGACTGTCCTGGCTAACACGGTGAAACCCCGTCTCTACTAAAAATACAGAAAATTAGCCAGGCATGGTGGCATGAGCCTGTAGTCCCAGCTACGTGGGAGGCTGAGGCAGGAGAATGACATGAACCTGGGAGGCGGAGGTTGCAGTGAGCCGAGCTCGCACCACCGCACTCCAGCCTGGGCGACTGAGCAAGACTCATCTAAAAAAATAAATAAATAAATAAAAGAAAGTGAGTGGATTAGTGAGGGTTCTCGAGAGGGACAGAACTAACAGGATAGGGCCGGGCGCGGTGGCTCAAGCCTGTAATCCCAGCACTTTGGGAGGCCGAGACGGGCGGATCACTAGGTCAGGAGATCGAGACCATCCTGGCTAACACGGTGAAACCCCGTCTCTACTAAAAAATACAAAAAACTAGCCGGGCGAGGTGGCGGGCGCCTGTAGTCCCAGCTACTCAGGAGGCTGAGACAGGAGAATGGCCCGAACCCGGGAGGCGGAGCTTGCAGTGAGCTGAGATCCAGCCACTGCACTCCAGCCTGGGCGACAGAGCGAGACTCCGTCTCAAAAAAAAAAAAAAAAAAAAAAAGAACTAACAGGATAGATGTATATATGAAAGAGAGGTTTTTTTTATTATTATTTTTTATTTTTCTGAGACTGAGTCTCATTCTGTCACTCAGGCTGGAGTGCAATGGTGCAATCTCAGCTCACTGCAACCTCCATCTCCTGGGTTCAAGTGATTCTCCCACCTCAGCCTCCCAAATAGCTGGGATTACAGGCACCCGCCATCATGCCTGGCTAATTCCTGTATTTCTGTAGAGACAGGGTTTCACCATGTTGGCCAGGCTGGTCTTGAACCCCTGACCTCAGGTGATCTGCCTGCCTCAGCTTCCCAAAGTGCTGGGATTACAGGCATGAGCCACCGTGCGCGGTCGAAAGGGACTTTATTAAGGAGAATCGACTCACACCATCACTAGGTGAAGTCCCATGATAGGCTGCAAGCTGAGGAGCAAAGAAGCCAGTAGAGGCGCAGTCCCCAGAACTGCAAAAGTAGGGAAGCTGACAGCGCAGCCTTCAGTCTGTGGCCAAAGGCTGGAGAGCACCTGGGAAACCACTGTGTTGTCCAAGAGTCGAAAGGCTGAAGAACCCGATGATGTTTGAGGGCAGGAAGCATGCACCACGGGAGAAAGATGAAGGCTGGAAGACTCTGCATGTCAGCTCCTTCCGTGCCTTCCACCTACTTTATTCTCACTGCGCTGGCAGCCCATTGGAGGGTGCCCACCCAGATCAAGGGTGGTTCTGCCTCTCCCAGTCCAATGACTCAAATGTTAATCTCTGGCAGCGTCCTCACAGACATACCCATAAACAATACTTTGCATCCTTCAATCCAATCAAGTTGACACTTATATTAACCATCACAGTGAGGGTGATAAAGCACCATTCACAAGAAAAGGAAGAAAGAAATCCAGAGATACCCTCGTGGGCTTTTCTTTTTTTTTTTTTTTTTTTTGAGACAGGGTCTCACTTTGTCACCCAAGATGGAGTACAGTGGTGCAATCACTGCTCACTGCAGCCTTTACCTCCCCGGGCTCAAAGTGATTCTCCCACCTCAGCCTCCCGAGTAGCTGGGACTACAGGTGTGCGCCACCACACCTGGCTAATTTTTACCTTTTGTATAGATGGGGTTTCACCATGTTGCCCAGGCTGGTCTCCAACTCCTGGGTTCAAGTAATCCTCTCACCTTAGCCTTCCAAAGTGCTGGGATGACTGGTGTGAGCCACTGTGCCCAGCCTTTTTTAAAATTTTTTTATTTATTTTATTTTTTTAGAGGCAGGGTCTCACTATGTTGCCCAGGCTGGAGTGTAGTGGCTATTCATAGGCAGAATCCCACTACTGATCAGCACAGGAGTTTTGACCTGCTCCATTTCTGACCTGGGTCGGTTCACCCCTCTTTAAGCAACCTGGTGGTCCCCCGCTCCTGGGAGGTCATATATTAATGCTGAACATAGTATGGACACCTGGTTGGCATAGAGCACTACAGCCCAGAACCCCTGGGCTCAAGCCATCCTCCTGCTTGAGCTAGGACTACAGGTGTGCACCATTGTGCCCAGCCTCATGGGGTTTTAAATGGGGGGCCATGGTGAACTGTTCCCAGAACCTGGAGCAAGAGTGTCCCTCTCTGGTGGCAAAAGCAGTAAAAAAGGAGACGATGGACAAGCTTTTGGGCTGCAGACAGAACCCATAACCAGCATCTTCCAAGTCTAGTCTCGGCTGCTGAGGCGCTGACACCTGCAGAGATGGTCCCACTGCACCTGTACAGATGGTGTCCGACTTCCAATGCTTCCATTCCAGATTTTTCAACTTTGTGATTGGTTTATTAGGATGTAGCCCCAACTTAAGTCAAAGAACTCCTTATGACTTACGATGGGGTTATGGTTTCTACTGAAGGTGTAATGCTTTCACACCATCATATAGTCGAAACATCTGAAATCAAACCATTATCAGTCGGGGGACCATCTGCTGTGCTGCCCACAATAAATGTATTTTCCACATACAACGGGTTTATGGGCCTGTAGCCCCTTGTGAATCGAGGAGCATCTGTATCACTTCCTATTTCAGTTGTTTCTCTTGGCAACCCCTTCTCTTGTCCTCTCAGACTGGCTGTTATACGCCTCCTCCACTATTCTCAGTCCCCCAACTACTTTGCCAGCGGGTGAGGAGGCTGTAGCAGGGAAGGCAGGAGACCCAATAGGTGGGTGGAGGAAAGGCAGGGAGGTCGCCATCCCTCACCCTCTGCCTCCTCCTTTGAGAAAATACAGGCCGTCAGGCAGGAGCCATCCAGCTCCCACCAAACCGGGAGGGGAGGGGAGTACAGTGTTCTCTGGTTTGGGACTTGGATCCCCCCACATCTGTGGTGTCAGCCATCACTGTCCTCTTGCTGGCATCTTCAGCCTCACCTCTGCTAGCTCCCTTTCCTCAGCATAGAAATTTGCTAAGGGCATTCCCAGCTTAAAACAAAACTAAACTAAAACTAAGGCGGGGTGCCTTAGTTTAGTTTTTTAAAGAACAGTTTCGGCAGGGCGCGGTGGCTCACGCCTGTAATCCCAACACTGGGAGGCTGAGGCAGGTGGATCGCTTGAGGTCAGGAGTTCGAGACCAGCCTGGCCAACACGGTGAAACCCTGTCTCTACTAATACAAAAAATAGCCAGGCATGGTGGCGTGTGCCTGTAATCCCAGCTACTCAGGAGGCTGAGGTACAAGAATTGCTTGAACCTGGGAGGTGGAGGTTGCAGTGAGCCGAGACGGTGCCATTGCATGCCAGCCTGGGCGACAGAGTGAAACTGTGTTTATGTTTGTTTGTTTGTTTTTGAGACACAGTCTTGCTCCGTCGCCAGGCTGGAGTGCAGTGGCGGGATCTCGGCTCACTGCAACCTCCGCCTCCTGGGTTCAAGCAATTCCCCTGCCTCAGTTTCCCGAGTAGCTGCTACTATAGGCATGTGCCACCACTCCCAGCTAATTTTTTTTTTTTTTGTATTTTAGTAGAGACGGGGTTTCACCATGTTGGCCAGGGTAGTCTTGATCTCCTGACCTAGTGATCTGCCCGCCTTGGCCTCCCAAAGTGCTGGGATTATAGGTGTGAGCCACCGCGCCCTGCTGAAACTGTGGTTTTTAAAAAACAAAAACAAAAAACAAAAACTGAAACCCAAATCTCGAAAGCCTTCCTTCCACCTAGTGTCTCTCTCCCTCTTTCTCCTTCTTGGAAGGGAAGTCTACACTGGGTGGCCCCACTTGGCGACCTCCCTGCCTTTCCTCCACCCACCTATTGGGTGTCCTGCCTTCCCTGCTACAGCCTCCTCACCCGCTGGCAAAGAAATGAAGAAACAGACCCTGCCCGGGTCACTGATGGCCTCTTGATTGCCAGATCCCTGGGACACCTTCTGGTGCTCGTTTACTTGTCCACTTTGTAGCTTCCCCCCACAGTCATCCCCCGGACACCTCTCTCCTGGGACATCTCGCACTTTGCGGGACAGCTCCTTCTCTGTCTCCTCTTAGGGGCTCTTAGGTCCTCATGTCCTCCAGGGTCTTGTCAACGATCCCTCCTCATAGCACACTCTCTCCTTGAGCAAACTTATCAGACTCATGGCTTCTACTACTGCCTCTGTGTTGAGAACGTTTAGTAATAAGCAACATGTCAAACATGCAAAATAATCACGTATGAACTAAGGATACCGTGTAAAGGAAGACAGGTGAGGGAGAAAGAAAAAACACTGATAGTCCGGGCGCAGCAGCTCCTGCCTGTAATCCCAGTACTTTGGAGTCTGAGGTGGGCGGATCACAAGGTCAGGAGTTTGAGACCAGCCTGGCCAACATGGTGAAACCCCATCTCTGCTAAAAATAATAATAATAAAAATAGCCGGGTGTGGTGGCGTGTGCCTGTAATCCCAACCACTTAGGAGGCTGAGGCAGGAGAACTGCTTGGACTTGGGAGGCAGAGATTGCAGTGAGCCAAGATGGCAACACTGTACCCCAGCCTGGGCAACAAGAGTGAAAACTCCATCTAAAAAAAAAAAAAAAAAAAACGGTCCAGGCACAGTGGCTCATGCCTGTAATCCCAATACTTTGAGAGGCCGAGGTAGGTGGATCACCTGAGGTTGAGGTCAGGAGTTTGAGACCAGCCTGGCCAACATGGTGAAACTCTGTCTCTACTAAAAATACAAAAATTAGCTGGGCATGGTAGTGGGTGCCTGTAATTCCAGCTACTTGAGAGGCTGAGGCGGGAGAATCACTTGAATCTGGGAGGCGGAGGTTGCAGTGAGCCAAGATTGCACCATTGCACTCCAGCCTGGGCGACAAGAGCAAAACTCCATCTCAAACAAACAAAAAAAAGAAAAAACACTGATAAGACACTTGAGTTCCCCAGACAGTCCTTCTATATGACTGTGGGCAAGTTAACATACCACCCAAATCCTGGACTTCTCATCTACAGAACTGGGATAAAAATAGTACCTACTTCATAGGGTTGTTATGAGGATTAAGTAGGATAATTCTAGAGCAAGCACCCCGTGCGTGAAGTTGCCAACATTATTTATGACTGTCTCTGTTGTCACTTGCAGGGGTAGAGAAGCAATGGGCAGGAGTGAGATTAAACTAAGAAATGGTAGTTTGGATTCAGGTTTTCAAACACACGAGGGCAGTGGACTTCTAGGGTCTGTTTGCCCAGGCATTCTTAATTTGAGAATGCAGGTATCACTGGGCTGTGAGCCTAGGAGCAGGCAGCCCCTTCCTAAGGCTGCTGCTCTCTTTCTAGCCATCTGGATGACCTTGCGAGCACCTGACGGGGTGCATTCGGCAAGTGGCTGGCCGGCAAGTGGCTGGCCAGCACGTGGCTGGCCAGGATGCCCTACGTGCATGTCCCAGCATTCCTGAAATAGCCACCCTGCAGTAGGGGGAGGTGCTGGTAGATGAGAATGTTAAATAGCTTGGAGCCTGGAAGGGAAAAGGTCACCTCTGGGGTTGTGTCCTTGGGGAGGGAGACGCAATTGCCAGAGAAAGGAGTCCCTAAGAAGGATATTGAAGCTGCCCTGAGCACTTGTGCAGTTGCCGGGTCCTGGGTTATACTCCACAGGATCCAAAAGGGCACGTGGGGTGGCTGGAGCGGTGTCTGGAGCCAGCTTGTACAGGCTCATGAGAGCCCAATTGTTAAATTCTCAATAATTTTGCAAGCCAGTTGTTACACACAGTCATTATTAAAAATTAAGTTATATCAACTTATGATTATATTAAAAGACTCAAACTCATCACTTTCCAATTATTTTACTATATTTTACTAGTATCTGTGCATTTGAGGACATTTATGTCTGTTGCATCTATATGATGGAAATATCATAGATGGAAATACACAACTCTGTTCAGTGATGCTGTGTTGGTAGTTTGAAATTGGCCATGGTGGAAATATTTACACTACTGAAATCAGCAAATGCTACAAGTTAGTACACATACACACACATACCCTACTGGAGCCGGTTGTTAAACATTTGCCAGCACCTCATTGGACAAACTGATTTCTTTCTTTTTTCCCCACGAGATGGCATCTTGCTCTGTCACCCAGGCTGGAGGGCAGCGGCGCCGTCTTGGCTCACTGCAACCTCTGCCTCCTAGGTTCAAGCAATTCTCCTGCCTTAGCCTACCAAGTAGCTGGGATTACAGGCACATGCCACCATCCCTACCTAATTTTTGTATTTTTTAATAGAGATGGGGTTTCGCCATGTTAGCCAGGCTGGTCTTGAGCTCATGACCTCATGTAATCCACCAACCTTGGCCTCCCAGTGTTGGGATTACAGGCGTGAGACACTGCGCCCGGCCCAAACAAACCGATTTCTAGGAAGTTTGTTGTTAGCCATTTCCTGTGTTTCAGTATTAGCCATCTGCCCCAGATAAACAGGGCCTGAGTTCCACTGCAGTTTTTTGGGTCTCCCTAATCCAATATCTGAGTGAGCTACCTTACACATCCAAATCTCACTAGTCCTACCCCGGCCAGAGACAAGAATGATGGTGGCCATCATTAATCACTTATCACATGTTGCGTCCATGTTCAGCTGAGTTTTTTGTTTTGTTTTGTTTTGGTTTTGTTTTTTTGAGACACAGTTGTATTCTGCCGCCCAGGCTGGACTGGACGGCAGTGGTATGATCTTGGCTCACTGCAACCTCCACCTCCCAAGTCCAAGCGATTTTCCTGCCTCAGCCTCCCTAGTAGCTGGGATTATAGGCACATGGCACCATGTCAGGCTAATTTTTGTATTTTTAGTAGAAAAGAGGTTTCACCACATTGGCCAGGCTGGTCTTGAACTGCTGAGCTCAAGTGATCCACCCTCCT
This sequence comes from Macaca mulatta, assembly GCF_049350105.2. Lineage (NCBI taxonomy): Eukaryota > Metazoa > Chordata > Mammalia > Primates > Cercopithecidae > Macaca > Macaca mulatta. The sequence continues at coordinate 79,952,026 of NC_133412.1, read as the reverse complement.
TGGCCTCCCAAAGTGCTGGGATTATAGGCATGAGCCACCACACCCGGCCAGCTGAGTATTATTTATTTATTATTATTACTTTTTGAGACAGAGTTTCGCTCTTGTTGCCCAGGCTGGAGTACAATGGTGCTATCTCAGCTCACTGCAGTCTCCGCCTCCTGGGTTCAAGCAATTCTTCTGCCTCAGCCTCCTGAGTAGCTGGGATTACAGGTGTGCACCACTACACTTGGCTAATTTTTGTATTTTTAGTAGAGACGGGGTTTCACCATGTTGGCCATGCTGGTCTCGAGCTACTGACCTCAGGTGATCTACCCACCTTGGCCTCCCAAAGTGCTGGGATTATAGGGATGAGCCACCACACCCAGCCAGCTGAGTATATTTTAACCAGCACATTACCATGAGGTTGGTACTAAGCTGTTACTCTGCCCGTTTTACAGATGATGATAAAGTGAGCCACAGAGAAATCTGGAAACTCTCCCAAGGCAACCAGCTAGGACAAGGTTGGAGGCCTCACTTAACCACTAGCTCTACTGATAAACAATAGTCTGATCATCTGATAAGGGAATTTAATTAAGTGGTTCGATTGCCACTCTTTCATGCTGCCAACCCTGACTTCAGCTTTCAAACACCACAGGGCATGGTTTCATGTAGTTTTATTGTTCTTACTCACAGACAATAAAACTTTGGACTCTCAAAATGTGGTCTATCCTAGGTCTTTAGGAGACTTTTATGAGTAAATAAGACTGTTCTAGAGTTAATGATCCACTATTTCAGCTGATGTAGGGCTTCTAAATCAATTAGGGGTTGAGATCCAACTATAAAACTGACTGGGCCGGGCGCGATGGCTCAAGCCTGTAATCCCAGCACTTTGGGAGGCCGAGACGGGTGGATCACGAGGTCAGGAGATCGAGACCATCCTGGCTAACACGGTGAAACCCATCTCTACTAAAAAAAAAAAACAAACAAAAAACTAGCCGGGCGTGGTGGCAGGTGCCTGTAGTCCCAGCTACTTGGGAGGCTGAGGCAGGAGAATGGCGTAAACCTGGGAGGCGGAGCTTGCAGTGACCTGGGATCCGGCCACTGCACTCCAGCCTGGGCGACAGAGCGAGATTCCGTCTCAAAAAAAAAAAAAAAAAAAAAAAAACTGACTGAGTTCAAGACCTGGCCATCTTCCATAAGAGCTAAAGAGAGTAAAATTCTTGTCAAAAGTTACATAGTTCGGCCAGGCGCGGTGGCTCATGCCTGTAATCCCAGTACTTTTGGAGGCTGAGGCGTGCAGATCACCTGAAGTCAGGAGTTCGAGACCAGACTGACCAACATGGAGAAACCCCGTCTCTCCTAAAAATACAGAATTAGCTGAGCGTGGTGGTGCATGCCTGTAATCCCGGCTACTTGGGAGGCTGAGGCAGGAGAGCATCGCTTGAACCTGGGAGGCGGAGGTTGTGGTGAGCCGAGATTGCGCCATTGCACTCCAGCCTGGGAGGCAACAAGAGTGAAACTCTGTCTCAAAAAAAAAAAAAAAAAAGTAAAAGTTACATAGTTCGTAAGAGATGAGGACAGAATATTAACCTGACTGATTCCAGAGCCCCTGCTCCAGGGAGAGGCAGATGATGGACTATTAGGCTTCTAGTAAAAGAAAAAAAAAAAAACCTTGGGAGAAATGATAGTCAAAGGGTACAAATCCTCAATTAGACAGGAGGATAAGTTTTTTCTTTTTTTTTTGAGATATATTGCACAGCATGGTGAATATAGTAAATAATAATGTGCTATACATTTCGAAGTCACTAAGTGTAAATTTCAAATGTTCTCACTATAAAAATTATAAGCATTTGAGGTAACAGATATGTTAATTAGCTTGATTTAATTTTTCTACATTGTATTCATAAATCATAACATACTTTAGTTTTTGTTTTTTGTTTTTAAGAGATGCGGATTTCACAATATTGCCCAGGCTGGTCTTGAATTCCTGAACTCAAGTAATCCTCCCACCTTGGCCTCCCAAAGTGTTGAAATTACTGGAGCTCCACCCATAACATCACTTTGTAACCCACAAGCATATACAATGGCAATTTGCCAATTTACAATTTAAAAATATCTTGTAGAAGAATATTTAATGGCAGAGAAAAATGCCCTAAAGTATTAAGTAACAAATGAAGGCTAAAAAAAAATAGCTATTTTATCAATTCTTGAGAACACATTGTTTTTCACATTTAAACATACCTGAAATCAGGGTGAATAAAAATCAATTCTAGATGGATTATAGGTATCATTGTAAAAGTTTTTAAAAAGTCCAAAACTTCTGTACTTTAGGAAGATATTATAGGAGTTTTTTGTTTGTTTGTTCGTTTGTTTTGAGACAGAGTCTCGTTCTGTCGTCCAGGCTGGAGTGCAATGGCGCGATCTTGGCTCACTGCAACCTCCACCTCCTGGGTTCACGCCATTCTCCTGCCTCAGCCTCCTGAGTAGCTGGGACTACAGGCACCTGCCACCACGCCCGGCTAATTTTTTGTGTTTTTAGTAGAGATGGGGTTTCACTGTGTGTGTTAGGATGGTCTCATGATCTCGTGATCCGCCCTTCTCAGCCTCCCAAAGTGTTGGGATTACAGGTGTGAGCCACCGCGCCTGGCCTATAGGAGTTTTGAAAAAGGCATAAGTCGGCCGGGAGCGGTGGCTCAAGCCTGTAATCCCAGCACTTTGGGAGGCCGAGACGGGTGGATCACGAGGTCAGGAGATCGAGACCATCCTGGCTAACATGGTGAAACCCCTTCTCTACTAAAAATACAAAAACCTAGCCGGGCGAGGTGGCGGACGCCTGTAGTCCCAGCTACTCGGAGGCTGAGGCGGGAGAATGGCGTGAACCCGGGAGGCGGAGCTTGCAGTGAGCCGAGATCGCGCCACTGCACTCCAGCCTGGGCGACACAGCGAGACTCCGTCTCAAAAAAAAAAAAAAAAAAAAAAAAAATAGAAAAAGGCATAAGTCTTCTAGAAGATACTGTAGGAGAATACCTTCACAATCTTGGGATAGGAAAAGATTTATTACATAGGACATAGAAATAATAAACATAAAAGATATGTTGGCTGATCATGGTGGCTCACACCTGTAATCACAGCACTTTGGGAGGCCAAGACAGGTGGATCACCTGAGGTCAGGAGTTTGAGACCAGCCTGGCCAACATGGTGAAATCCTGTCTCTACTAAAAATACAAAAATTAGCTGGGTGTGGTGACAAATGCCTGTAATCGCAGCTATTCAGGAGGCTGAGACAGGAGAATCACTTGAACCTGGGAGGCAGAGGTTTCAGTGAGCCGAGATCATGCCACTGCACACCAGCCTAGGCGACAGAGCAAGACTCTGTCTCAAAAAACAAACAAACAAAAACAAAAGATATGTTGACCTAGAGGAAGAAAGCGAGGGAAAATCATTTATAAAAATAGAGAGTTTATCTGGGCCAAGTTGAGGACTGTAACCCAGGAGCACAGATTCAAGTTGCCCTGAATAAATGCTCCAATTAGCAGTCGTTACAGATGGGTTTTTAAAGGAAAAAAGGGGAAGCCGTCCCTAAATGGTCTACCAAGAATTTACATTAAAATAACATAAGCTATTGATTAGCTAGCCATTGATTTTTTTGTATCAGAAATTCCAGGACATGAAGATAACAGAAAAGACAAAAAAAAAAAAAAAAAAAAAAAACACACACACACACAAACAAACAAACAAACAAAAAAGCAAAAATGCTTTTAAACAGTTGCCCCAGGCATGAATGTGGGAGGGCATGGGGAGCTGTGACTGAAGTCCCATACTCAAGTCTCTTGGGGCCTGATCAATTTCGTATACCTCACATAGACTGTTCTGAGCTATTTTTCTTTTCTCAGGTCAATAAGTTGGACTACATTAAAATTCAGAGTTTTTGTGCATCCAAAGATGTGTTAAAATATAAAGCAAGCCACTGAGTAAGAGGACATTTGCAACACATACATCCAAAAAGGAGACTCAACTGGGCACAGTGGCTCACGCCTGTAATCCCAGCACTTTGGGAGGCTGAGGCAGATGGGTCACTTGAGGTTAGGAGTTTGAGACCAGCCTGACCGACATGGTGAAACCCCATCTCTACTAAAAAAACAAACAAACAAAAAACCAAAATTAGCTGGGCATGGTTGCGTGAGCCTGTAATTCCAACTACTTGGGAGGCTGAGGCAGGAGAATTACTTGAACCTCAGAGATGGAGGTTGCAGTGAGCTGAGATCTCGCCACTGTACTCCAGCCTGGGTGACAGAGCAAGACTCTGTCTCAAAAAAAATAAATAAATAAATAAGGAGACTCATATCAATATGTATATCAAGGCTGGGTGTGGTGGCTCAGGCCTGTAATCCCAGCACTTTGGGAGGCCGAGGCAGGCGGATTACCTGAGGTCAGGAGTTCAAAACCAGCCTGGCCAACATGGCAAAACCCTGTCTCTATTAAAAATACAAAAACTAGCTGGGCGTGGTGGTGCACATCTGTAATCCCAATTACTGGGGAGGTTGAGGCAAGAGAATTGCTTGAACCTGGGAGATGGAGGTTGCAGTGAGCCGAGATCCCACCACTGCACTTCAGCCTGGGTAACACAGTGAGACTCCGCCTAAAAAAAAAAAAAAAAAAAAAAGAAAAAAATGCATATCGAACTCCTACAAATCACAAACAAGCAGAAAAGCCAATGGAAAAATAGGCAAAAGATTTGAAACAGGCGCTTCACAAGAGAATATCCAAATGGCTAATAAATGGCTAATAAGCATATGAAAAGGAACTCAATCTCATTAGTCCCCAGGGAAATGCAATTTAAAAATCACACTGAGGCCGGGCGCGGTGGCTCAAGCCTGTAATCCCAGCACTTTGGGAGGCCGAGACAGGTGGATCACGAGGTCAGGAGATCGAGACCATCCTGGATAACACGGTGAAACCCCGTCTCTACTAAGAAATACAAAAAACTAGCCGGGCGAGGTGGCGGGCGCCTGTAGTCCCAGCTACTCGGGAGGCTGAGGTCGGAGAATGGCGTGAACCCGGGAGGCGGAGCTTGCAGTGAGCTGAGATCCGGCCACTGCACTCCAGCCTGGGCTACAGAGCGAGACTCCGTCTCAAAAAAAAAAAAAAAAAAAAAAAAAAAATCACACTGAGGCCGGCGCGGTGGCTCAAGCCTGTAATCCCAGCACTTTGGGAGGCTGAGACGGGCGGATCACGAGGTCAGGAGAACGAGACCATCCTGGCTAACACGGTGAAACCCCGTCTCTACTAAAAAATACAAAAAACTAGCCTGGCGAGGTGGCGGGCGCCTATAGTCCCAGCTACTTGGGAGGCTGAGGCAGGAGAACGGCGTAAGCTTGGGAGGCAGAGCTTGCAGTGAGCTGAGATCCGGCCACTGCGCTCCAGCCTGGGCGACAGAGCGAGACTCCGTCTCAAAAAAAAAAAAAAAAAAAAAAAAAAAATCACACTGAGCTCCCACTATACCCACCAGAATAACTAAAGCTGAAAAGAATTACAATGCTAACTGTTATCGATGCTGTAGAGAAACTGAAATTCTCATACTTTGCTGGTAGAATATAAATTAGACGATCAATTTGAAAAATTGGCAGTGTCTATTAAAGCTAAACACTTCATATGTGTATGTGTATGGCCTATGACCCAGTAATTCACTCCTAAGTATTATCCCACAGAATTTTGTATATATGTACAGAAGATAAGTGTAAGAACGTTCATAGAAGCATCATTAGTAATAGCCCCAAACTGTAAACACCTGATGTTCATCAATAGTAGAATGCAAATAGTAGAAAAAATTATGGCAGGTTCATAAAATGCAATTTTAGGTAGCAACGGAATTAGTAAATTACAGCTACATGCAAAAACATGAATGAATTTTATGATGTAATGTGGAGAAAAAGACACAACAGAGTATATACTGTATGATTTTATTTACATAAAAATAAAAATGAGAAAAATCAATTATTTTAGTAGAAGTTAGGATAGTAGTAGTGACCTTTGGGGAACTTTGAAAAATAATGTCTAAGAGAGCACTTAATGACGGTTTCTGGGGTGCTGGTAATGTTATGTTTTCTCTTCTTTTCTTTTTTTTTTTTTTTTTTTGAGACAGAGTCTTGCTCTGTCACCCAGGCTGGAGTACAGAGGCACGATCTTGGCTCACTGCAACCTCTGCCTCCCAGGTTCAAGCGATTCTCCTGTCTCAGCCTTTAGGGCCTCACCTCTTAATACCATCTCATTGGCCATTAATTTATTTTTTATTAATTTATTTTTTTTGAGATGGAGTCTCGCTCTGTTGACCAGGCTAGAGTACAGTGGCATGATCTCGGCTCACTGCAACCTCTGCCTCCCAGGTTCAAGCGATTCTCCTGCCTCAGCCTCCAGAGTAGCTGCGATTACAGGCGTGTGCCATGATGCCTGGCTAATTTTTTTTGTATTTTTAGTAGAAACGGGATTTTGCCATGTTAACCTGGCTGGTCTTGAATTCCTGACCTCAAGTTATCTGCCTGCCTCGGCCTCCCAAAGTGCTGGGATTACAGGCATGAGCCATCACACCTGGCCCAGCCATTAAATTTTAACACATGAATTCTGAGACATTTAGACCTTAGCGGTGAGAGTAAAATAAAACAAGTTGAAACAGAAAAGCTTAATTACTCACAGGCTTTTGTTAAAAGACCTGTTGAATGACACCTTTTGGTTATTAGGAAATTGAACCCAGGAGGCAGGAGTGAAATTCAAGACGCAATGCTGAGTAAAGAAACTGGCGTGACTGGGTGCGGTAGCTCATACCTGTAATCCCAGCACTTTTGGGAAGGTGAGGTGGGAAGATCCCTTAGAGCCCAGGAGTTCAAGACCAGCCTGGGCAACATAGGAAGACCCCTGTCTCTATTAAAAAAGAAAGAAAGGTGCAAACATGTTTATAAATCTACTTGAAAAAAAAAATGAGGAGGCTTAGAACGCCCACTGGAACTAAAATATTACAGACTAATAACATGAAAGATGGGAGAATTGGAGAGAAATAATCTAAGTTTCTCATATTTTTAAGAAGGATAAATAAAATGAGTTTTAAACTTTGTAAAGTCAAGAATTTAATTTCTCCTTCCTTTCCCTCTTTTCTTTCTTTTCTTTTCTTTTCTCCCTTCCTTCCTTCCTTCCTTCCTTCCTTCCTTCCTTCCTTCCTTCCTTCCTTCCTTCCTTCCTTCCTCCCTCCCTTCCTTCCCTCCCTCCCTCCTTCTTTCTTTCTTTCTCTCTCTCTTTTCTCTCTCTCTCTTTTTCTTTATTTCTTTCTGATACAGGGTCTTGCTCTGCCACCCAGGCTAGAGTGCAGTGGTGTGATCATGGCTTACTGCTGCCTTGACCTTCAGAGCTCAAGGGATCTCCCTGCCTCAGTCTCCTGAGTAGCTACAGGTGTGTGCCATCACATCTGGCTAATTGTTTTTTCAATTTTGGTAGAGATAGGGTCTTGCTATGTTGCCCAGGCTGGTCTCAAACTCCTGGCCTCAAGTGATCCTCCTGCCTCAGCTTCCCAAAGTGCTCAGATTATAGATGTAGGTTCCCAAGTCTGAATTTAAACTAAACAGGTAGAAATAGAACATATCATTTCCATACCAGTAAGGGAGGTAGACGAGAATAAAGAAATCTTGGCTGATCCTATAGAAAGCTTAAAAGGATGTGAAAAGAAGCAAAAGAAGGCCAGGCATGGTAACATGGGTGTATAGTCCCGACTACTTGGGAGCCTGAGGTGGGAGGATCCCTTGACCTAGAAGCTTGAAGTTGCAGTGAGCTATGGTCACACCACTACACTCCAACCTGGCCAACAGAGTGAGACTTTGTCTCTGAAATAAATAAATAAATAGATAAGCAAAAGAAAACCATGGCAAATAGAAAGTGCAAATAAAGAGACAGAAATGTAAAAAATATTCAGCAATCTCCATAAATGTGAACAGTGTAAATATGTTTATAAAAGACAGAGACTTTCAGCTGGTCATGGTAGCTCACACCTGTAATCCCAGCACTTTGGGAGGCCAAGGTGGGCAGATCGTGAGGTCAGGAGTTTGAGACCAGCCTGGCCAACATGGTGAAACCCCATCTCTACCAAAAATATAAAAATTAGCTGGCTGAGGTGGTTCATACCTGTAATCCCAGCTACTGGGGAGGCTGAGGCAGGAGAATCACTTGAACCTGGGAGGCGGAGGTTGCAGTGAGCCAAGTTTGTGCCACTGCACTCCAGCATGGGCAACAGAGCAAGACTCTGTATCAAAGATAAAAAAAAAAAAAGAGACTTTCAAAGTATGTTACAAAACCAAAACTCAGCTATGTGTGGATAAACATAAAATATGCAACAGAAAAAATTAAAAGTAAAAGGCATGAAAAAAGTTGTGTCAGGTAAATACCAACCAAAGTAAAGCTGGTGTAGTAATATACAAGAGTTCAAAATAAATCTGAAGGCAAAAAGCAAGATTGGAGTATAAAGAGAATCATTATTTAATGATAAAAGGAGTAATTTACTAGAAAAATATAACAGGTATGAGCATAACACTAAAGAAAACTTCAAAATACATATAGCACAAATTGATGGAATTATCAAGAGAAATGAACACATCCACAATCACACTGGGCAGCCTTAACACCTCTCTTAGAAACAAATAGCTTATAAAAACTTATAAGAACATAGATTTCAGTGATGCTACTAGGGAGGCTGAGGTGGAAGGATTGCTTGAGCCCAGGAGGTTAAGGCTGCAATGAGCTGTGATCATATCACTGCACTCTAATGCTTCTCCCCATGCCAAAAAAAAAAAAAAAAATTCAGAAAAGATTGGGTGTAGTGGCTCACACCTGTAATCCTAACACTTTGGGAGGCCAAAGTGGGAGGATTGCTTGAGTCCAGGAGTTCAAGACCAGCCTGGCCAACATAGCAAATGCTTGTCTCTGCTAAAAACAAAACAAATCATCAACAACAACAACAACAAAAAGAATACCTAGGGCCGGACGCGGTGGCTCACGCCTGTAATCCCAGCACTTTGGGGGGCCGAGGTGGGCAGATCACCTGAGGTCATGAGTTCAAGACTAGCTTGGCCAAAATAGCCAAATCTCATCTCTACTAAAAATACAAAAATTAGCCAGGCATGGTGGCGCATGCCTGTAATCCTAGCTACTCAGAAGCTTAGGCAGGAGAATCACTTTAACCTGGGAGGCGGAGGTTGCAGTGAGCCAAGATCGCACCACTGCACTGTACCCTGGGTGACAGAGCAAGACTCCATCTCAGAAAAAGTAATAATAATAAAATAAAATAAAAAACAACTAAAGGAAGACCTAGAACTGGGTGTGGTGGTATGAACCTGTAATTCCAGCCATTTGGGAGGCTGAGGCAGGAAGATTAATCGAGCCCAGGAATTCAAGTCCAGCCTGGGCAACATAGCAAGGCTCAATCTCTTAAAACACAAAGTTCAGGTGCAGTGGCTCACACCTGTAATCCCAGCACTTTGGGAGGCTGAGGTGGGAGGATCACCTGGGTCCAGGTGGTCAAGGCTGCAGTGAGCCGCGATCATGCCACCACACTCTAGCTTGGGTGATAGAGTGAGACCCTGTGTCAAACAACAACAAAACAAAAACACCTGGAACTTACACATTAGACCACACATTGGACCACTAAAGAAGAGTCAATACATGTTAAAGAGGACATATTATAAACTAACAAAGACTTCCCTTTGGCCAAAACTTCAGTCAGCCTCCTCTGAGTCCTCCGCCTCCATAGGCCTGACCTCGGGTTCTCTCTCTATCTTTGTAGAATCCAGTTTGAGCAAATGACCTGCTAAGTCAGTTTAACAAAATCTAGGCCAGGCACTGTGGCTTGTGCCTATAATCCTAGCACTTTGGGAGGCCAAGGTGGGTGGATCAGCCTGGGCAACATGGCAAAAACCCATTTCTACAAAAAATACAAAAAAATTAGGACGCATGCCTGTGGTCTCAGCTACTCAGAGGCTGAGGCAGGAGGATCGCCTGAGCCCAGGTGGTCGAGGCTGCAGTGAGCCGAGAACGTGCCACTGCACTCCAGCCTGGGTGATACAGTGAGACCTTGTCTCAAAAAGAGAAAGAAAGAAAGAAGGAAAGAAGGAAAGAAAGAAAGACAGGCCAGCCTCAACCTTGGTATCTGACCCCCCCTTGATATCTTATCACCCTGGCCTGCCTTCAGCAATAATGCTATCAGTCAGTTTAGCCAGAACAGAAGCACTTTTATCCTCGATGTTTCTTTGTATTAGTTTTCCATCCACTGACACCCAACCCCCCACTCCTTGGTTATAGATCCCCACTTGTCCTTGTTGGAGTTGGAATTGAGTTCACTCTCTCCCCCACTATAAGACCCCATTACAGAGGTCCCTACACCTATCACCATAGCTCACCTTGGATAAAACCTGCCTTGCCATCTTTAACAAGTATCATGAATCATTTTTTCTTTAGCAAGACCTAGTGCAATAAAATATAAAATCACTATCAAAAAGAGAGCTCCTAAATCCTACGTGTTTGTAATTTAAAAATATGCTTACATTAATTATTGGGACAATTTGGGAAACTTAATATGGACTATATATTATACAGTATATTAAATAAAAATTATAGGAGCCCATTATTTTGGACAAAGTTCCTGCGCTAACAGACCAGATTGAAAATCAAAATGGAGTCACCCATGCTACAGTTCCATTTTCACCACACCCATACTAAGCTGTTGGTTGACCTTTGAAGAAATCAGAAGGAAGGGACAGTGGATTTCCCAAACAGACCAGTGTAAATCTTTAATTGATATAATAAAGTCCTTACACAAAAAAGTAGCCTAAAATAATCTGCTGTTAACTAATCAGTTATTTTTATTTTGTTCTGTCTTCCTTTCCCTGCCTTACAAGAAACAGTAATTTGATTTTATTTTAATGAATTTATTTATTTGGAGATGGAGTCTTGCTCTGTCACCCAGGCTGTACTGCAATGGTGCAATGGCAGCTCACTGCAACCTCCACCTTCCAGGTTCAAGCGATTCTCTTGTGTTAGTTCAAGATTCACTTGAACCTGAGAGGCGGAGGTTGCAGTGAGCTGAGTTCGCACCACTGTAATCCAGCCTGGGCGAGATTCAGTCTAAAAAAGAAAAGAAAAAGAAGAAAATCTACAAATAAATGAACTGCACAGTCCAAACCTGTGTTGTTCAAGGCTCAACTGTAATGCACTCTTTGTTCTTTGTTTCTGCTTTCTTCAGCCCTTCTCTGTCTATAGGGCCAATCTCCATGGCCCGGTGTGGTGGCTCATGCCTGTAATTCCAGCACTTTGGGAGACTGAGACCAGGAGGATTGCCTAAACTCAGGACTTCAAGACCAGCCTGGGCAACAAAGTAAGACCTCATCTCTACCAAGAAAAAAAAAACCAACTAGGTATGACGGTACTGCATGCCTGTAGTCCCAGCTACTGGGGAGTACTGAGGAGGCTAAGGTGGGAGGATCACTTGAGCCCAGGAGATCGAGGTTTCAGTGAGCTGTGATTGTGTCACTGCACTCCAGCCAGGGTGACAGACACCCTGTCTTAAAAAAAAAAAAAAAAAGCCAACCTTCTCTGCTCAGCTTATTATAGCACTTTTATTCTATGTTATGGAATAAAGTGTTGCCTGATTCTAGAATCACACATAAAGGCAATTGAGATCTTTATTATACATTTATTGTAATTTTGTCTTTTGACATGTATAAATATTAAATATCTTGTGTATGATCATGTGGCCTCCACTTTTGTTGAGATGCAATTACTCTGTTCTAGTATAATTATTCTCAAATGTTTTTATTTCAGTGCTACCACCCAACAGGTTCTTCTTCCTTGCCGCACAGAAAAAGCCAGTATGTTGAAACAGAAGGTGCTGCAGTAGAGAAAGAGTTTAATAATCACAGGGTGCTGAGCAAGGAGGACCGGAGATGTTCTTCAAATCCATCTCATCAAGAAATCAGAGGCAAGGGTTTTTAAGGACAATTTGACAGTCAGGGGACAACTAGGGAATTAGTGCTGCTGATTGGCTGGGGATGAAATATAGGAATGTTTAAACTGTCTTGGTGTGCTGAGTCAGTTTCTGGGTGGGGTCACAGGACTGGTGGAGTCAGCCCCTTGGTGTGGGTCATGGGTCTGGGTGAAGTCATTTGGTCTGCCAGAATGCAAAAGTGTGAGAAATATCTCACACCAGCCTTAGGTTTACAATAGTGATGTTATCTATAGGAACAACTAGCGAAGTTACAAATCTTGTGACCTCCAGCAGTTACTTACAAATCTATATGACCTCTGAGCAGTAAGCAATTATAGAAAAGCAAGTATGCCTACAGTTTAGCATAATTCAGACCCCTCCCATGATTCTAAACTCGAGGTCTTTCATTAGCTTTACAAAGGCAATTTCTTTTTTTTTTTTTTTTTGAGACGGAGTCTCACTATGTCGCCCAGGCTGGAGTGCAGTGGCCGGATCTCAGCTCACTGCAAGCTCCGCCTCCCGGGTTTTTACGCCATTCTCCTGCCTCAGCCTCCCGAGTAGCCGGGACTACAGGCGCCCACCACCTCACCCGGCTAGTTTTTTGTATTTTTTTAGTAGAGACGGGGTTTCACCGTGTTAGCCAGGATGGTCTCGAACTCCTGACCTCGTGATCCGCCCGTCTCGGCCTCCCAAAGTGCTGGGATTACAGGCTTGAGCCACCGCGCCCGGCCACAAAGGCAATTTCAGTTCCAAACATGATGGGGGTTAGTTTTGGGAAAGGATTATTATCCTCCTCATCCTTCTTTTCTTTCTTTTCTCTCTCTCTCCTTTTTTTTTTTTTTTTTTTTTTTTTTGTAGAAACAGGGTCTCACTCTGTTGCCCAGGCTGGTCTCAAACCCCTGGCCTCAAGTGATCCTCCAGCCTCAGCCTCCCAAAGTGCTTAGATTACAGGCATGAGTCACTGCACCAGGCTAATCCTTGCTTTAAGGTTAAACTGTAAACAAAATTCTTCCCATAGTTAGCTTGGCCTATGCCCAGGAATGAGTAAGGGCAGTTAGCTTGTGAGGTTAGAAGCAAGATGAAGTCAGTTATATTGTATTTCTCTCACCGTTATAAGTTTTGCAGAGGTGGTTTTATTGGCATCCTTTTACATACACTGCTTTTGAGGATTCCAAAGAGCTTTTGCATTTATGGGTTATATATAACCATATTTACTGAGTTAAAAGTTAAAATTGAATATGTTTTAGAAATATTTATTTAGGCTGGGTGCGGTGGCTCACGCCTGTAATCCCAGAACTTTGGGAGGCTGAGGCGGGTGGATCACAAGGTCAGGAGATCAAGATCATCCTGGCCAACATGGTGAAACCCTGTCTTTACTAAAAATATAAAAATTAGCAGGGCGTAGTGGGACACGCCTGTAGTCCCAGCTACTCGGGAGGCTGAGGTAGGAGAATTGCTTGAACCCGGGAGGCAGAGGTTGCAGTGAGTCGAGATCGCGCCATTGCACTCCAGCCTGGCAACAGAGGGAGACTCTGTCTCAAAACAAACAAACAAACAATAAAAGAAATATTAATTTATTTAAAAATAACTAGTTTCCAAAAAAAACTTCATGAGAAGAATTGCATTGTTTACATTTTTGCAATTCTCTCAATATCTGACTAATGAAAGTAGCTGGATTCTCATAGCTGCTTCTGCATTCATGTTGCTGTTATGTTGTTTGGGTTGAAGTATATGAAGAAAACCCAGCCTCACACAGCTGTAAAAGGAAGCGGGGGGAGAATTTTCATAGTTTTTTCAGATATTGAGGATACAACCGTCCCTTGGTATCCATAGAGGATTCGTCCAGAACCTCCTGTGGATACCAAAATCTCAGGATGCTCAAGTCCCTGATATAAAATAGTGTAGTACTTACATATGACCAACAAATATCTGTATGTATACTTTATTTATTTATTTAGAGATGGAGTCTTGCTTTGTCACCCAGGCTGGAGTGCAGTGGCAGGATCTCAGCTCACTGCAACCTCCGCCTCCTGGGTTCAAGTGATTCTCCCGCCTCAGCCTCCCAAGGAGCTGGAATTACAGGCACCCGCCATCACGCCTGGCTAATTTTTGTATTTTTGTAGAGATGGGGTTTCACCATGTTGACCAGGCTGGTGTTAAACTCCTGACCTCGGCCGGGCGCGGTGGCTCAAGCCTGTAATCCCAGCACTTTGGGAGGCCGAGACAGGCGGATCACGAGGTCAGGAGATCGAGACCATCCTGGCTAACACGGTGAAACCCCGTCTCTATTAAGAAATACAAAAAAGTAGCCGGGCGAGGTGGCGGGCGCCTGTAGTCCCAGCTACTCGGGAGGCTGAGGCCGGAGAATGGCGTGAACCCGGGAGGCGGAGCTTGCAGTGAGCTGAGATCCGGCCACTGCACTCCAGCCTGGGTGACAGCGAGACTCCGTCTCAAAAAAAAAAAAAAAAGAAAATAAAAATGTGTACAATTGTTGCACTGTTAAAAAAATAAATAAATAAATAAATAAATAAAATAAACTCCTGACCTCAGGTGATCCGCCCACCTCGGCCTCCCAAAGTGCTGGGATTACAGGCATCAGCCACCTCACCCAGCCCTGTCTGTATACTTTAAATTATCTCTAGATTATTTATAATATGTAATACAATGTAAATAGCCGTATAGTTATTATACTATATTGTTTAGGAAAAATGACAAGGAAAAAGAGTCTGTACATGTTCAATACAGAAGCAATATTTTGTCTGAATATTCTTCATGCATGGTTAGTTGAATCCATGGATGCAGACCCCTTTGGTTACAGAGAACTGACTGCACTCATTTTCTGTAACAAAATGCATGAGTGATAGTTTCTTAAAAGTTACTTGCAAGGTAGAATTTGAAATAATGAGTATTTTGTACTGTATTACATTTAAACTCTTTTTTTTTTTTTTTTTTTTTTTGAGACAGTGTCTCACTCTGTTGCCCAGGCTGGAGTGCAGTGGTATGATCTTGGCTCACTGCAACTTCTGCCTCCCAGGCTCAGGTAATCCTCCCACCTCCCGAGTAGCTGGAATTACAGGCATGTGCTACTGAGACTGGCTGTGTCTGTTTGTTTTTAAAATAAACAATATATATCTCAATTTTTTTTTTCTGGTTATAAAAGTAATAGATGCTTGTTACATGACATTCAAACCCCACAGAACTGTATAAAGTAGAAATTGAGAGTCCTGCGTAATCCCATCCCTCCCTCATACTCTTTGGTTTAAGTGTCTTCAATTTTTCATGTATGTGTGTGTGTGTGTACATATGGTTATTTCTCTGCAATTTTCTCCTTTAATTTATTATATCATGTAACTTTTTTTTTTTTGAGACAGGGTCTCATTCTCTCGCTCTGTCACCCAGGCTGTAGTGCAATGGTGCGATCTCAGCTCACTACTACCTCTGCCTCCGAGTTCAAGTGATCCTCTCACCTCAGTCTCCCGAGTAGCTGGGACCACAGGTGCATTCCACCATGCCCAGCTAATTTCTGTATTTTTTGTAGAGACTAGGTTTCACCATTTTGCCCAGGCTGGTCTCAAACTCCTGGACTCAAGCAATCTACCCTCCTCGGCCTCCCAAAGTGCTGGGATTACAGGTGTGAGCCATCACACCTGGCACACAGAACATCTTTTGATGTCAGCAAACATCGACCTACCTCATTTTTTAATTTTTTTGATGTATTCCTTATGTTTTATTCCATTCTTTTAATTAATTAATTTATTTTTATTTTTTGTTATTTTTATTATTTTTTGAGACAGAGTTTCATTCTACTGCCCAGGTTGGAGTACAGTGGTGCAATCTTGGCTCACTGCAACCTCTGCCTCCCGGGTTCAAGCGATTCTCTTGCCTCAGCCTCCCGAGTAGCTGAGATTACAGTTGCCTGCCACCACACCCAGCTAATTTTTGTACTTTTAGTAGAGATAGGGTTTCGCCATGTTGGCCAGGCTGGTCTCGAACTCCTGACCTCAGGTGATCCACCTGTCTCAGCCTCTCAAAGTGCTGGGATTACAGGCATAAGCCACTGCACCCGGTCCATTCTTTTTATTTTTTTACGTTAAATTAAATTAAATTATTATTTTTTTCAGAAATGGGATCTTGCTGTGTTGCCCAGGCTGCTCTCAAACACCTGGCCTCAACCAATCCTCCCACCTTGGCCTCCCAAAGTGCTGGGATTTCAGGTGTGAGCCACCATGCCTGGCCTCATTCTATGTCTCAAATCCAATACCCTCACCCGTTGTCCAACACTTCATAAACATACCACAAATCAAAATCTCACAAGGATCACTATTTAAAAATCATTTTACTTTCTTCTTTCCTTGCTCAAAAGGAATGCCCTGCACCATTAGATTATTGTTAATGCCTTTTGAAAAAAAGTACGGAAAATAATTAATACTTTGTTTTTTTATTAATAGTACATTTTCAGATTTACAGACTAATTGAGCAAAATAATACATAGAGTTCCATATACCCATCCTACTACCCTAGCCCATCCTTCATAGTCTCTCCTATTAATATTTTACCCGTGTTATACTTATTATGATTGATGAAAAAATACTGATATATATTATTATTAACTATAGTCCATAGTTAACATTAAGGTTCATTGTGTTGTACAGTTCTAGGGGTTTTGACAATGTAATAACATGTAACCACCATTACATTTCCTTTCCCTTCCCCTTCCCCTTTTCTTTCCTTCCTTCCTTCCTTCCTTCCTTCCTTCCTTCCTTCCTTCCTTCCTTCCTTCCTTCCTTCCTTCCTTCCCTCCCTCCCTCCCTCCCTCTCCCCTCTCTCTCTCTTTCATTCTTTTCTTCTTCTTGTTTGAGACAGGGCCTTATTTTGTCACCTATGCTGGAGGGTGGTGACACAAATATGGCTGCAGTGTCAACCTCCTGGCCTTAAACAATCCTCCTTCTTTTTTTTTTTTTTTTTTTTTGAGACGGAGTCTCGCTCTGTCACCCAGGCTGGAGTGCAGTGGCCAGACCTCAGCTCACTGCAAGCTCCGCCTCCCGGGTTTACGCCATTCTCCTGCCTCAGCCTCCCGAGTAGCTGGGACTACAAGCGCCCGCCACCTCGCCCGGCTAGTTTTTTTTTTTGTATTTTTTTAGTAGAGACGGGGTTTCACGGTGTTCGCCAGGATGGTCTCGATCTCCTGACCTCGTGATCCGCCCGTCTCGGCCTCCCAAAGTGCTGGGATTACAGGCTTGAGCCACCGCGCCCGGCAACAATCCTCCTTCTTGACCTCCTTTAATGCTGGGATTACAGGCATGAACCATCATGCCTGGCCAATCCACTGTTTTGAAATATCTGTTGATGCATTCATTTCCCATGTTTCTCAGTGGACTGAGGTCTTCTCAGGAAAGGAACATGCCCTCTTGTCCATCCCTGGGTTAGGACTGGCATGTCACAGGGGCTCAGTAAACTGGTACCATGTAGGCCAGGTGCAGTGGCTCACACCTGTAATCTCAGCACTTTGGGAGGCCAAGGCGGGTGGATTATTTGAGGTCAGGAGTTTGAGACCAGCCTGGCCAACATGGCTAAATCCCATAAAAAAAAAAAAAATCACAAAAAATTAGCCAGGCATAGTGGCGCATGCCTGTAATCCCAGCTACTCAGGAGGCTGAGACAGGAGAATTGGTTGAACCTGGGAGGTGGAGGTTGCAGTGAGCCGAGAGCACGCCATTGCACTCCAGCCTGGGTGACAGAGCAAGACTCTGTCTCAAAGCAAAACAAAACCAACAACAACAATAAAAACTGGTGCATTATAGATATGAATGATCTGATAATATTGACATCACTAGCAGCAGATCCCCTCAATGTGTGGCAGGTACCATTCTAAGCATTTTTTCTGCGTGAGTTCATTTAATTCTCAGAATTACCCTAGGAGTAGGTGCTGTTATTATCCACATTTTGCAGATGAGGCAACTGAGGCTCAGAGAGGTTAACTACTGACTTGCCCAGGCAATGAGACCTTGAATCATACAAATTATCTCTGCAAATTGGATGAAATCTGTATACTCTAGGAATCTGCTGCAATATGATAATGTTGCAACTGGTTCTTTTTTTTTTTTTTTTTTGAGATGGAGTCTTGCTCCGTCGACAGGCTGGATGGAGTGCAGTGGAGCAATCTCAGCTCACTGCAACCTCCACCTCCCAGGTTCAAGTGATTCTCCTGCCTTAGCCTCCCAAGTAGCTGGGACTATAGGCACTCACCACCACACCTGGCTAATTTTTTTTTTTTTTTTTAAGTACAGATAGGGTTTTACCATGTTGGCCAGGATGGTCTTGATCTCTTGACCTCGTGATCCACCTGTCTCGGCCTCCTAAAGTGCTGGGATTACAGGCATGAGCCACCACTCCTGGCCAGCACCTGGTTCTTTTTAATGGCTTTTAATCATTTCCTGTGGCCCCAACTCTGGCTCTCTGGTTTTTAACTCGATTAAGCTATGTTGCTTAGGCTGGCCTCAAACTCCTGGGCTCAAGCAATCCTCCTGCCTCAGCCTCCCCAGTAGCTGGGATTACAGGTGCATGCCACCGCAAATGGCTCATGGCTCCCTAGTTTTATTAATATTAGGAATTTTTAAGAATATTAGTATTTTTTAGGATTAACTTAAGTGATGAGAGAAAATTTCAAGAAATTAAATAGTATTTTAAAATCTTTCAAATTTGCTTCTCAACCCCATTGATGTCCACTTTCCAAAGCTAAAATCAGAATAGATTTTGTGCTCTTTTATTGGAGGGGTCTGGGGCGTTGGATACCCTACATGATGACTCAGGTAAATGAATGCTGTTGTCCCTGCAGCACCCTACCCTCAGTGCAGGCTTGTGAAGGTGGGCTTGGACTTGGCCATTGTCTTAGTTCAGGATGCTATAACGAAAATATCACAGATTGGGTGGTTTAAAAAACAGAATTGGCTGGGCACGGTGGCTCACGCCTGTAATCTCAGCACTTTGGGAGGTAGAGGTGGCCAGATCATCTGAGATCAGGAGTTCGAAACCAGCCTGATCAACATGGTGAAACCCCATCTCTACTAAAAATACAAAAATTAGCTGGGTGTGGTGGCAGGTGCCTGTAGTCCCAGCTACTCAGGAGGCTGAGGCAGGAGAATCGCTTGAAGATGGGAGGTGGAGGTTGCAGTGAGTTGAGATCATGCCACTGCACTCCAACCTGGTGACAGAGCAAGACTCCATCTCAAAAAAAAAAAAAAAAAAACAAAACTACCTGGGCATGGTGGTGCACACCTGTAATCTCAGATACTCAGGAGGCTGAGGCAGGAGAATTGCTTGAACCTGGGAGGTGGAGGTCACAGTGAGCTGAGATCATGTCACTGCACTCCAGACTGCGTGACACAGACTCCATCTAAAAAAAAAAAAAAAGAGAGAAAAAACCACTTCAGTCCATAGCAGCCACCAAGTGTGGGTTGGGTCTGGCTGTGGGCAGTAGAGAACCTGTTTGGTGGAGGGAGAGGACAACGCAAGGGCACAGAGGCAGTGACAATTCAGGAGAATGCTACATTTAGGGATCCTTGGGAGGGGGAAATAGCAGAAGAGAAGAGAGGAGAGGGAGGTGGAGGCCATGGACTGTTAGAAGCTGTTCAGAGTTGATTGTGTATGGCGTGGGAAGCTCCTGTGGGTATCTGAGCTGTGGAGTAGCTGCTCAGGATTGGGCTTTAGGAGGACAGTGCTGGAAGCAGCAGGTAGGGCAGATTGGGTGGGGGAGGGGACACAGACAGCTGGCAGGGAAATAAGTTTGGAGATGACCATAAATAGCTCTGCTGTCAACGCCTCTCCCACAACCCTCTCCTCCTCCTATTCTCCGATTTCTAATAATGGCTGTGCCATTCTTCCAGTCCCAGGGATGGAAGTCTGAGTCACTCTGACTCCTCCCCCCGCCATGCCCCATGTCCAACCAGCTACAATTCCTGCTGATTCTATCTCTTCTACGCCACCTCTGGAGTCCTGCCCCTCTTTGGGATTCTGCCAGCACCCTGTGTCAGGCCTGTCCCTGGCTCAGGAACTCTTGTCTCCCTTCCCCAGGCTCGATCCCAATACCCTCTCACCACTGTTGCCAGATGTTACCGTCTGCCTATTGCACACCCCAAAATGAATGCCCTGGAGTGTTGGCTGGATGAAATGTGAGCACCTGCGGGATTCATTCCTGTAAGGCCAGCACTTTGGGAGGCCAAGGTGGGAGGATCACTTGAGCCTAGGAGTTCCAGAACAGCCTGGGAAACATGCTGAAACCCTATCTCTACATACAATACAAAAATTAGCCAGGTATGCACCTGTAGTCCCAGCTACTCACGAAATTGAGGTGGGAGAATCACTTGAGCCCGGGAGGTCGAGGCTGCAGTGAGCTGAGATTGCACCACTGCACCATTGCACTCCAGCCTGGGCAACAGAGTGAGACCTGTCTCAAAAAAAAAAAAAAAAAAAGAAAGAAAAAAAAGAAAAAGGCTGGTGCAGTGGCTTGTGCCTGTAATTCCAGCTACTTGGGAGACTGAAGCAAGAGAATCACTTGAACCTGGGAGGCGGAGGTTGCAATAAGCTGAGATCACACTGCTGCACTCCAGCCTATCTCAAAAAAAAAAAAAAAAAAAAAAAGGAGGCTGGGCACGGTGGCTCATGCTTGTAATCCCAGCACTTTGGGAGGTTGAAGCGGGCTGATCACCTGAAGTCAGGAGTTCAAGACCAGCCTGGCCAACATGGTGAAACCCCTGTCTCTACTCAAAATACAAAAATTAGCTGGGCGTGGTGGCGCATACCTGTAATCCTAGCTACTTGAGAGGCTGAGACAGGAGAATTGCTTGAACCTGGGAGGCAGGGTTTGCAATGAGCCGAGATCCCGCCACTGCACGCCAGCCTGGGCAACAGAGCAAGACTCTGTCTCCAAAGAAAAAAGAAAAAGAAATGTGAGTCCCTGACCACTCCTAGCTGTCCTGTCCAGCCTCCCCCGAGACCTTAGAGCTCTTTGAAGAGGCAGCGAGATGGATGCTCCTTCCCCAGGCTCTCCAGGGTCTCCTGCACCCAAGGTGCTTTTCTCCTTGCCAGATCATCTACACTCCTCTTGGGACACCTTCTTTCTCTCTCTCTCTCTCTCTCTCTTTTTTTTTTTAATAGAGATTAAGGTCTCACTCTGCTGCCCAAGCTGGTCTCAAACTCCTGAGCTCAAGGGATCCTCCTGCCTTGGCCTCCCAAAGTGCTGGGATTACAGGTGTGAACCACCACACCCAGCAGACACTTTCCTCTTGTGCCTGCGTTTATGGTGATTGTATACATGTGTGTCTGGCTCCCAGAGGGTAGGGACGGAGTAATACAAATGTTTGTGCCTCCACAGGGAACTTGCACGTGACCTAAATTCAACGACAAATTAGGGTTTGATTGAAAATGTGGAGGGGTGGAAATTTTCAATTCCACTGACCCCAAACGGGAGGATCTGAGCCCCTTTCCTTTAAACACCATCTTTCTCTGCAGCAGCTTTCAGAGCCAATAGTTACCATCACCAGGAATTCCAGACCAGCACAATAAATAGGGGCTGTGGTTTCTCCCTCTTTCTCCTTAAAAAAGTAATAGAAAAAAAATTAGCCAGGCATGGTGGCATGTTCTTGTAGTCCAAGCTACTCAGGAGGCTAAGGTAGGAGGATCACTTGAACCTGGGAGGTTGAGGCTGCAGGGAGCCGTGATCATGCCATTGCACTCCTGCCCGGGCAACAGAGTAAGACCCTGTCTTGGAAAGAACAACAACAACAACAACAACAACAACAACAACAGGATTGGAGTTGATTTGAACTGGAGTTTTACTACTTCCCAGCAGTGCACCATTGAGCAAGTGTGGAAACCTCTACGAGCCAATGGAGCTGGCATCAGCTGCCTCATCAAACAGGGATTGTATGGGAAAGGCTGGCATGGAGCTGGGGCTTGGGAGGCAGGCAGTTAGAGGCAGTTTAAAGATTTTGCTTCAATTGCCTCCAGCTGCTGCTGTGCTTACAAGGAACACAACTGCTCCCTCTCTGATCCCTCAGCAGGCAAAGGCCAGACTCTGGAACACACCCACAGTGCTGCCTCTGGCCAGGCCTCTGAGATACCAGTCCACCATGCAGAGGAAGGGGCGAGTCCTTGGTAGGGGGAGGGGGGCAGCAATTTCATTACCACCATTTCAGAGGTGGTGGTGTGGGTGGTTGACATACATAAGTCTCATTGTTTGAACCAGAAGGATCTTCAGGGGTCCAGTCTTCCAGTTTACAGGTGTGGACATTGAGATCCAGGCACCTGATAATACCAGGTTGGCAGGAAGGTCGAATGCCAGAGGTTTCCATGATCTCTACTTGTGTTTGGAGCAACAGAATTCTGAACAGAGTCAAAGGGATAAGGGGTCTTTTCTGGCACAAGCTGGCCCAAGACCAGGCCTTTGACAGAGGTCTCAGACTCTGGGGGGCCCAAAAGCAGCCCTCCCTTGGGCTCAGCCTTCTGGATCCTAGGGCCAGAGCAGTAGCTCTACCGGCTAGGACTCGGTGAGGGGAGCTTTGAAGTCACTAGTCGAAGGTCACCTTCCTGGCCCAGCTCCACCTGGCACTGTTGACTGTGAGGCAGTGGAGGGGAGGGCTGAGAACACAGCACATAGGTTGCTCCTATTTGGAGTGAATTAGTGTGACTGGGAAAGCAGAGAAGGGAAAGAGGTCAGGTTTTTCCAAAGAAAACCCAGCCCTCAGCTAGTGTCTTAGTTTAAGAAAACAGATGAAGAGAGAAACTTTGTGGCAGAACTAATTATAACCGTCTTTTGTGGCCAGATGCAATGGCTCACACCAGTAATCCCAGTGCTTTGGGAGGCCTAGGCGGGAGGATCATTTGAGCTTAACAGCTGGAGACCAGCCTGGGCAACATAGTGAGACCCTCCCATCTCTATTTTTAATTAAAAAAAAATCTTTTCTATGCAAACAGGAAAAAATGGAACTGTTTTCTACTGTGGCTGCTTGATTACTCCAGGGTCTCAGAAAACAATACCCCAAAACGCAGGCCTCAGGAGCAGCTCTCTCTGACCCTCTCCCTCCCTCCTGTCTTCGGCCCCTCACTCTCCTCGGAGGCCAGCCATAGAAACTAGAATCCTTCTTCCTCAATGCAGGTCATAGAAACCAGAGCCCTTCTCCCCCAAAGCCAGACATCGAACCCAAAAATATTACTCTAACCTTCTCCCACACGTTTCTGGGTAAAAACTGGCCATAAATAAATTATCTGACCTACCTTGTTTGCTTGCAGGTCCTAAGACCCCTCCATCCCAGAGAGAGTCCTGCCCCATCCTCAGAAGGAAGGACTGCTGCAGAGAGAGGCCAAGAAGAATCTACATGGACAGGCCTTGCTGGGTTTCCCCACTCAGGTTATTGGCCTTCTGGTCCAATCATATTTCTTTCTTCGGTTTTTTTGTTTTTGTTTTTGTTTTGTTTTTTTGAGACTGAGTCTCGCTCTGTTGTCCAGGCTGGAGTGCAGTGGCATGATCTCAGCTAACTGCAACCTCTGCCTCCCAGGTTCAAGTGATTCTCCTGCCTCAGCCTCCAGAGTAGCTGGGATTGCAGGCGCACCACCATGCCCGGCTAATTTTTGTATTTTTAGTAGAGACGGGGTTTTCATTATGTTAGCCAGGCTGGTCTCCAACTCCCGACCTCAAGTGATCCGCCTGCCTCGACCTCCCAAAAGTTCTAGGATTACAGCCGTGAGCCACCGCGCCCGGCCCAAAGTGGGATTTCAACTCTCTACACCAGCTGGACGCGACAGCGGACTCGAGGAGGCGCAGGCGCCGGTGGTCTTGGCTCAAGAATGCAGCAGCTGCGCTGGGCTAATGCGCCTTGGGGTTCCGCCCTGCAGGCGAGGGAAGCAAGGGTTCGCTCAGATTGACCTTTGGGTTTAAGCTAAAGCGCCAGTAACTGACATACAGGTTTACATGGGGCATCCTGGAGAGGGTCAGCCTCGCAAGCGGCTCTGCTAATCACCCAGCCCCGATTCCGCTAGCGGGTCCCGGTAGGTCTCACGCCTGTAGCTCCTGCAGAGCTGGGCTTTCAGCAGCGCCCACAGAAGCACCGGCCAGGCCCGGCCTCTGGGTCCCGGCTTCGCGGGACACTGGAGGCGTCGGAGGCCCTGGCCCCGCCTCCTCCCCGGCAAGGCCCAATGGGGCGGCGGGCCCGGCAGCCCCGCCCCGGTGGTGTCCGCTCGGCCCGCGCCCGCCAGGCCCAGCGTTAGCCCGCGGCAAGGCAGCTGGGAGGAGCGGCGCGCGCTCTGACCCCTCCCGCCCTGCTCTTTCACTCTCCTGCTTGGGATGGCCGGCTACCTGCGGGTCGTGCGCTCGCTCTGCAGAGCCTCAGGCTCGCGGCCGGCCTGGGCGCCGGCGGCCCTGACAGCCCCCACCTCGCAAGAGCAGACGCGGCGCCACTGTGAGTGCCGCGCGGAGGGTCCAGGCAGGCGCGCGCCCCCAGCTGCGACGTGGCAGCTTCCCAGGCTGGGGCGGGGGAGCGCGTCCAGCCAGCCCGCAGCCAGGGGACGGCGGGGCCGGGCGCACAAAGGGCCGGGGGGCAGCTTCGCTCCGTGCTCCCCCGCCCGGAGCTTCCCGGCCGGGCCAGGCGGTGGGGTGGGGACTTGAGGGACGGTGGCAACTGGTGGCCCGGGCGACGGCCAGTTCTGCGCGGGCGGGGGCTCGGGGCTGCCGCGCGCCCCTAGGTATTTCGGGAGGGGGTCCTGAGAGTGTCCGGGACCCGAAGGGTGGCCTGCCCGCCCTGCGCCCCTGGAACGAGACTAGCACCCGCTGGGGGCTGGAGCACCCCGCGCGCTCCCCTGGCGAGAGGGAGGGTCGTGGCGCGGCCCCTGCTCAGACAAAGGCTGGGAGGCGGGAGGCATGCACTTCCCCTTCCTTTTCAGCCAGGCGCACGCTGATACCAGGCCCACGTCAGCTATTTTTGGAGCCTTTTACACACAGCTGGAGGAGCGTCCTTTTTAATTTTCCCCTTTTGTTTGGCCGCCCCCACCCGCAGCCCTTCGCCTTCATCGCTGCACTTGAGGCTCCATCCTGGGGCCTCTCCTTGACTTGACCTGCCTTGGCAGGCACATGCCCTCCCTGCCTGGCTCACTCGCCGCAGAGATCTGGCAGCCCGCGCAAAATGTCACTTTGCGGAATTGTTCCCACGGCTTCTGGGTACCTTTAGCTTCCTGCTTAGGAGAGAAGACAGTAGTCGGGTCGTAATAAGCAAGACTTAACCCGAGCCTCCGTTACCAACGCAGGCTGCCTTGCCTGGCGTGTGGGCATCGGCCTGCCCCCTCACCCTGGCTACCCAACACAGCTACAAAAGGCAGGGAACAATGTAGGTCCCTTGGCCCTGTCTGATGCCTGTTGTCATGGAAACTCCTATCCTAATCTGGCCAGGAGCCCCTTGCAGTGAGCCAGGAGAGTGCGGAAGAGGGGGTGGGGCCTGCCGGCCCTGGCCTCACCAGAGGAGGTAATGGTTAACCGGATTGTGGGAGCAGCTGACTAGAGCTGGGGGGTAGGGAGGCTTGGGCCCCAGTCCTGCCTCCCCTCCCAAGGAGAAAGGGGCATGTCTGCTTTTGTACCTCTGGGAATCTGTCTCAGGGATCAGCCCAGCAACTCCCAGTTTCCAAGTGCCCCAGGCCCCTAAGATTCCCATAGAGCACACCACCTTCAGCAAAAATACGGTGGAAGTGAGCTACAATCTTTAATTCTCCCTTCTTTTCTGCCTTGATGGTAAAAAAAGAAACAAAACAACACAAAAAACACAAAACTGGAACACAAAGCCCCTTTTAAGGGTCCTGAATTTGGATGCAGAAAAAGTAGTCAGTTGCGGGTCCTTCTAGAAGTCCCCATGTGGGTTGGTTATGAATGGGGAAATTGCTTGGTTTTTGAGTTGGACATCAGACTACATACAGTTGCGACTCTGCCAACTTGTTACCTGGCAACGCAGCTGGAGACAGAATACTTGGCATTCCCCTTGATGACAAGGAAAGAATATTTTTGGGCTAAAAGAGCCCCGTGTCTTTGCTGCCTGGTAATTCCTGCACGCATCTTTTCCTATTTTGCAACTCCATAGGCTTAGCGACTGCTGGTGATGTTTCTGGTAAGTTAGAGCTTGGGGCAGTGGGGGCCAGTTCTGTGAACCGCCCGGTGGGAGAATTACTTATCTAACCTTCCTTTACTCCACTCCTAACCCAGAAATTTCTTAATTCTTGCCCCTTAAGTGTGCAGATCTTTCTGCCATGTCAGATAAGGCCCTAGCTGCCCTGCCAGAGCTGATTTGGGTGGTTGTGTTTAGGCCTAGTAGGTACTGAGGAAAAGCCTCTTTGGAATGGCTGAGGCCTGCTCCCAGATCTTCTGTGTGAAGTTGAGGGCTCTTGGGCTGGTTCCATTCAGGGTATGAGGTGCTGGAAACTGCTCTTGGATTACTGGAAGCTAGAGTCAGTGGCCTTCTCTGGGGTTTATACTCTGTAAACTCATGTTAAAAATACCAGCAGATTACAAATATTAGTACACTGTAGGTTGTAAGCTTCTGCAGGGCATGGGGCCCAGTGCTGGTGAGAGATGCCACCTGTGTACATCTGGTGCAGGCTGCTGGTAAGAACTCACTGGCCCCTGTGTGGCAATGCATACCAGATGAGTGAGAGGGGAGGAAGCACATTCAGTGAAACAGAAGATGAGGGCAGGGCAGCCCTGACCACAGATGGCGTTGACTTCAACTTGACCTTTATTTATGTCTTTGGCAAAAGTAGTGTTCTCCTACTTTGTGCCAGACACCATGCCGGGTGCTGGGGATAGAGCTGGAAATGAAACCAGCAGAGACTCTTTCAAAACCCTTAGGAGCTCGAATTCTGATGTGGGAGGGGGCAGACAGTAAACAAGATAGACGTTGACTAGCGTGATATATGGGTACAAGAGCTAAGGAAGGCCAGGCACTGTGGCTCACACCTGTAATCCCAGCACTTTGGGAGGCTGAGGTGGGAGGATTGCTTGAGGCTGGGAACTCTAGACCAGCCTGGGCAATATAGTGAGACCCCGTCTCTACAAAAATAAAAAATAAAATTAGCCGGGCACAATGGTGCGTGTCTGTAGTCTTAGCTACTCAGGAGGATCACTTGAGCCCAGGAGGTCAAGGCTGCAGTGAGGTATGATTGTGCCACTGCACTCTAGCCTGGGTGACAAAGCAAGACCCTGCCTCCGCTCCCCACAAAAAAGAGAAGAGCTAAGGAGAAAAAGACAAGAAAGGTGTGCACAAAAGTTTGGATAGGGCAGCCAGAAAAGTCCTCACTAAAGGAATCACTGAGGAGGGGAGGAAGCAGGCCATTTTCTGGAAGCAGGGGAAGAGGGACTTGCAGGTGTCAAGGGCATGATGGAGGAGCAGAGAGGATGATGTGAAGGCTGGCTCAGCAGGCACCAGGTTGAGTGATGGGATGAGGTTTGGCAGTGGGGTCTGTAGAGGGCTCACAGGCCGTTTTTGAGAACGTTGGCTTTTACTTTGCAGGGTTTTGAGAGAAGTGCCGTGATCTGATTTCCGTCTTATCAGGAGCATTCTAGCTTCAGGACCTGGCAAGAGAGGATGATGGCTTGGATCTGGATGGTGGCACTGGGGATGGTGAAGAAGTGGTTGGATTCTGGGTATATTTTAAAGGAAGTGCCAGTAGTGGGGAAAGGTTCCAGTTCAGGAGATTTTACATAACAATCTAGATACCCAGCAGGCACTCACTCATGGCAAGGATGGGCTTGTCTGAGGGTGGCTTCTGGTTTTGGTGGTTTGGATATGGATATGAGAGAAGGGAAGGAATGAAGGATGACACCAAGGAAACTACTAGAGTTTGTTCCAAAATGGCTGTTCTGGCCCAGCGGGGTGGCTCCCAGGACTTTGGGAGGCTGAGGCGGGCGGATCACTTGGGGCCAGCAGTTCGAGACCTTCTTGGCCACCATGGTGAAACCTCGTCTCTACTAAAAATACAAAAATTAGCTGGGTGTGGTGGCGGGTGCCTGTAATCCCAGCTACTCTGGAGGCTGAGGCAGGAGAATTGCTTGAACCTGGGAGGTGGAGGTTGCAGTGAGCCAAGATCATGCCACTGCCCTCCAGCGTGGGCGATGAGTGAGACTCCATCTCAATAAATACATACATACATACATAAAATAAATTATACAAAATTACTGTCCAGCCTTCTTGAGCCCCCAGGAATTGGAACCTTTCCCCACTCTCTGATCCTTTGCTGGGACGTGCTGACTGAACAGCCTCTCTATTGAGAGCATGGGTCGGAATGTGGAGGGAGCAGTTATGCCTGGGGCTGGCTGCCTGTGACTGGACCTCTAGCCTCCTGCTGGGAGCAGCAGAAAGCCAGGGATGGGTTTTGAAATCCTTACTTGGTATTGGGTGCTAGGAGCCCCAGACTCGGCCTAATGGGCCTCTGGTGAGTGGTGTAATTCCATTCTGCCCTCTCGCTAAGAGACCAGTGTTTGTGCAATGCATCAGCTGAAGATTCATGGTGGCTGTCACTTTGGAGGTTTTCAGGGAGGCTTAGCTGCTGCTCCATGCATTTCAGATAGCTTGTCACCACGTGTCTCCCAGAGAAGGGCAGACCATGGCTGTATCTCCACCATACAGGCTGAAGAGCAGACAGGGGTCTCAAACTCCAGTGCCCTGGGCCACACTGGAGGGCACTTAGCTGTCATGGAATGAAGGGAGAGGCCCCCCTCAGCCCAGCCCATCCTTGCCATGAGTGAGTGCCTGCTGCATATCTAGATTTTTATATAAAATCTCCTGATTTTATTTTGACTGGTTTAAATTTTTATTATTTTGGAAAAAAAGTATAAAACTTACCATGTTAATCATTTTTCAGTGTACAGTATTGTTGAGTACATTCACACTGTTGTGCAACCATTACCACCATCCATCACCAGAACTTTGTCACCTTGCAAAACTGAAACTCTCTACCCATTAAACAACACCTCCCCATTTCCGGTCCCTAGTCCCTGGCAACCACCATTTTACTTTCTGTTTCTATGAATTTGACTATTCTAGGTACCTCATGTAAGTAGAATCATATGGTATTTGTCTTTTGTGACTGGTTTATTTTACATAGCATAATGCCCCCCAGGTTCATCCACTTTGTAGCAGGTGTCAGAATTTCCCACCTTTTCAAGGCTGAATCATATTCCATTGTAGTTACAGTAGTCCCCCTTATCCTTGGAGGATGCATTTCAAGACCCCCAGTGGATACCTGAAACTGCAGAGCCTGTAGATACTGTGTTTTTTCCTATGCATACAGATCTATGATAAAGTTTAATTTATGAATTAGGGACAGTAAGAGATTAGCAATAATACTAGTAATAAAATAGAACAATTATAACAATATAGTATAATGAAAGTTACATGAATGTAGTCTCTCTTAAAATATCTTATTGTACTGTACTCACCTATTTTTGGACTATGGTTGACTGTGGGTAACTGACACCACAGGTAACTGACGTCATGGAAATAAAACCTTGGATAAGGGGGGACTGTATCACATTGTCTTTATCCATTCATCTGTGATGGACACGTGGGTTGCTTCTCCCTTTTGCCATTGTGAACACTGCTGCTATGAATGTGGGCATACATGTATCTCTTTCAGACCCCGCTTTCAATTTTTTTTGAATGTATATCCAGAAGCAGAATTGCTGGATCATAATAGTAACTCTTTTTCTTTTAGCTGAGGAACACCCATACTGTTTTCCACAGCAGCTGCACCATTTCACATTCCCACCAACAGGTCACAATAGTTCCAATTTCTCCACATCCTTGCCAGCACTTTATTTTCTGTTTTTTTTTTGTTTTTTTTTTTTGTTTTTTCCCCCCCAATAGTAGCTATTTTAGTGGTTGTGAGGGGATAGTGGGGTGGTATCTCACTATGGTTTTGATTTGCATTTCCCTAATGATTAGTGATGTTGAGCATCTTTTCATGTGCTTGTTGGCCATTTGTATATCATCTTTGGACTTGAAATGTCCACTTAAGTCTTTTGTCCATTATATTTATTTATTTCCTGTTACCCAGGCTGGAGTGCAGTGGCGTGATCTCTGTTCACTGCAACCTCCACCTCCTGGGTTCAAGCAGTTCTCCTGCCTCAGCCTCCCAAATAGCTGGGACTACAGGTGTGTGTCACCACACCAGGCTAATTTTTTTTCTATTTTTAGTAGAGACAGAGTTGCACCATTGTGGCCAGGCTGGTCTTGAACTCCTGACCTCAAGTGATCTGCCCACCTCGGCCTCCCAAAGTGTTGGGATTACAGGAGTGAGCCACGGTGCCCAGCCAGTCTTTCGTCCATGTTAACAAGGAGTTATTTGTTTTATTGTTGAGATTTACTGATTTTTAAAACTTGGCCACCAGGTAAGATTTTTTTTTAAAAAAACCACTACCTGAAACAAGCAGAACAAGTCTCTGCTGGCCTCGGCTCATGTGTTTTAGGCATTTCAGTCTCCCAGTGGGGTACTGGATAAGTGCTTAGTTAGCACTTGCCGGTGAGTAAATAAGCAGGTCCCATGGTCCCTGAGGGTTGACACACCAGGTCTTTGATCTTGACCTTGAACTCTCCTAGCCATGCCTGCCTGAAGGCCAACCGTGGAGCCCAGGCTGAGGCTGAAACCTGTAAAACTGGCCCCAAGTGAGTCTCTTCTTAGGGCTCCAGATTATGATAGTTCATTTTTTTTGTTTTAAAACAAATTTGATTAGCTGTCCTCAAATGAACTCATAGGAGATGCTCCCCAGAACTAAACTAGCTCTACAACAGCTCAGCAGACTTTCTGCAGGTTCTGCAGCTCTTTCCACTCAAGCTTTAGAGAAAAGTGAAAGAATATTGTAGATTGGGTTCAAAATCCCCATCGCATCTTGGGAAAGATGGCAGAGCCAGCAGCAGCCAGCCACCTTTTGTTCTCTAGGGAATGAAACAGTTCAAGGCTGTGTTTGTGTTCTGCTTCCCTACATCTGACCCACAGGTCTTCCAGAGACTGCATTTGGGTCAGGGACCTGGGTTCTATCTTGCCTCTGATGCAGACCACACTCTCTGAGTCTCATTATTCCCCCTAAATGATCTCTAAGATTATTTTTAGATTAAAAAAAAAAAAACACCTCTTTGCATGTCTTTGGAAAGTGAGTTGTTTGAGGTCTGTTAGGCTTTAGTCACTTTTGTTTTAAATGTGCCATGGTGGTTTTTAGGCCTGCTTTTCACAGGTATTCTGTCCC
The DNA here is from genome assembly GCF_049350105.2 of Macaca mulatta. Lineage (NCBI taxonomy): Eukaryota > Metazoa > Chordata > Mammalia > Primates > Cercopithecidae > Macaca > Macaca mulatta. Next base: position 79,920,764 of record NC_133412.1, on the reverse strand, counting down.
TTGTCAACTTAGCAGTTGTCAGTTCTTCCGACTTCTTTCCTTTCCTTTCCTTTCCCTTCTCCTCCCCTCTCCCCTCCCCTCCCCTCCCCTCCCCTCTCCTCTTCTTTTTTCTTTTCTTTTTGATGGAATCTCGCTCTGTTGCCCAGGCTGGAGTGTAGTGGCGTGATCTCGGCTCACTGCAACCTCCGCCTCCCGGGTTCAAGTGATTCTCCTGCCTCAGCCTCCCCGGTAGCTGGGATTACAGGCACATGCCACCACGCCCGACTAATTTTTGTATTTTTAGTACAGATGGAGTTTCACCATGTTGGCCAGGCTGGTCTTGAACTCCTTACCTTCAGTGATCCACCTGTCTCAGCCTCCCAAAGTGCTAGGATTACAGGCGTGAGCCATTGCCCCCAGCCCCAACCCAGTGTTTTCAGATAAGCATTCTCTTCCCTTCATCTGATTTGCTGTGTCTAATCTAGAGTGGAGCTGGAAGACACATCACTACGTTTCTAAGGACTGTGTGTAACACAAGAGTAAGCAGGTTGTAAGTGAGGCTGAGGAGTGCTGCTTTGGGGGAAGGGCACAGCTCTCAGCCATCCTGTTCCGAACTGGTGAGATTTCCCTGTGACTGAAGTTTTAGTAGATCTTGTTCCCTGCTCTGCAGTTGCTGCTGCTTCCCAGGCTGTGGGCAGAGGAGCAGGCTGGTGCTCCGGTGCCCCTGTCTGCTGCAGGCTGAGGTTCAACAAACCTTGTCCAAGGCAGCTGTACTGATTCATTGTTAGGTGGCCAGTTCCTGAGCTTTCTTTGAAATGCACTTACCATACTGTTGGGTTTTCCTGCAAGTCAGACTCTCCTTCAGTAGCGTCTCCTGCTCCCTACCCTCCATTGTCTCCTTGGACCTCTGATCAGCCCCTCATTGAGTCCTTTGATGCTTCTCTGGTAGGACTGACCGACCTGCGTCGACTGGGATCAAGGGTTCAGAGTTCCATTCGCAGGTGCTGTAAGCCTGTCCTTCCTGTTGAATAAGATCAGAGTCCTCGTGGCTCTGCTGTTTTCAAGCTCTGTAACCTTGGGCAGTAAGCTGTTAACCTCTCTGAGCCTCAGTTTCCCACATTTAAAATGGAGATAACGGCCAGGTGTGGTGGCTCATGCCTGTAATCCCAGCACTTTGGGAGGCCAAGCCAGGAGGATCACCTGAGGTTAGGAGTTCCAGACCAGCCTGGCCAACATTGCAAAACCCCGTCTCTACTAAAAATACAAAAATTAGCCAGACTTGTTGGCATGTGCCTGTAATCCCAGCTACTCGGGAAGCTGAGACAGGAGAATGGCTTAAACGTGGGAGGCGGGGGGAGGTTGCAGTGAGCCAAGATCGCGCCATTGCATTCCAGCCTGGGCGACAGAGCAAAGACTCTGTCACAAAAAATAAAAATAAAAATAAATAAATAAATAAAATGGAGGTAATGATACCTCCTTGGGGTTATTTTTGGGATTAAATGGAATCACATTATATAGCATTGGTACCCTGTAAAGCACATAGTAGGCACTCAATACCTATCTATATACCATTTCCTTTATCACTACAAGTTAGTTAAGGGCTCTTGGGTTACAAGCAACAGACAAAGTGACTGGTTAACTTGGAGAGGATTTTATTATGAGCTACACAGGGTAGCTCATAGAATTGCAGGGAAAACTGTAAAGAACTAAGTCTTGGACAAAAGAAATATCTAGGCATGGGCGTGTAGCCCCAGCTACTAGGGAGGCTGAAGTGCAAAAAATAGCTGGGTGTGGTGGCATGCGCCTGTAGTCCCAGCTACGTGGGAGGCTGTGGTCGGAGCATCACTTGAGGCCAGGAGGTCGCTGCTGCAGTAAGCTATGATGGCATCAGTGCATTCCAGCCTGATCAACAGAACAGGACCCTGCCAAGAAAGAGAGAGAGAGAGAGAGAGAGAGAGAAAGGGAGGACTGAAGGACAGGAAGGAAGGAAGGAAAGAAAAGGAAGGAAGGAAAGAAAGGAAAGGAAGTAAGTGAGGATGGATCCAGGTGCTCTAAACCAGCAGTTACCAAACTTTTTGGCACCAGGGGCCAGTTTCATGGAAGACAATTTTTCCATGGGTGGCAGGGTAGTGGGCAGCGGGGATGGTTTTGGGATGATTCAGGTGCATTACGTTTATTGTGCACTTTATTTCTATTATTATTACATTGTAATATATAATGAAAAAATTATACAGCTCACCATAATGTACAATCGGGGGGAGCCCTGAGCTTGTTTTCCTGCAACTAGACAGTCCCATCTGGAGGTGCTGGGAGACAGTGACATCATCACGCATTAGATTCTCATAAGGAGCACGCAACCTAGATCCCTTGCGTGCGCAGTTCCCAGGCATGAGCTCAGGTGGTAGTGCTCACTCGCCTGCTGCTCTCCTGCTGTGTGGCCCAGTTCCTAACAGTCCATGTACCTGCATTAAAGGCTGTGGCCTGGTCTGCTGACCTCTCTCCAGAGCCCACGGTACTAGTCCATGGCCTGGGAGTTGGGGGCCCCTGCTCTAAGCAGTCAGGGAGCTGATTTGCAGACGGGGGAGTGGACGCTGGGCAATTGGAGCCCTGGCTTTCTGCCACCGTCTCCTGGTAAAGGGCGGGCCTGGCCGGGAGGAGAGGGCGCCCCACTCCAGCCTCCCCAGGGGCATGATGTACTATGTGTCCCCGCTTCTAGATGCTGACAAAAGGATCAAGGTGGCAAAGCCTGTGGTGGAGATGGATGGTGATGAGATGACCCGTATTATCTGGCAGTTCATCAAGGAGAAGGTAGTGCCCCGTCCCGAAGTGGGTGGCTCTCCAGGTGGGCTGGCCAGGGAGTGTTCTGTCCCACAGGGTCTTCTGGACTGCAGGTCCCTAGGACTCCCCCGTTGTCCTGGTTGGGCAGCAGCAGCAGTTTCTCCCCGTCTGTCTACCCTTCTTTCACATCTGGTCCGCTAATCGTTTGGAAGTCGTCAGGCGGGGGCCTGTCCCCAGCGGTCTGTGTTGTGCTGGTGCCAAATCCCACACGTTGTGTCAACTTTGAGCAGCTTCAAGGTTAATCCTGTATCATTTCCGTCTTGATCCCCTGCATTTTACCTCACTTCTTGAAAAGGAGTGAAAGGGGAACAGGGCTGGTGTGCAGGGCAGTGCCCCGGCCTGCAGCTGTGGTGAGCTGCCCTGGCAAAGGGGTCCCAGTGTGGCTACTTGGCGTCTCCAGAGTTGCCGTGGTCTGTGTATGTCCAGGAGAGCACGCAGTCCTTGTGAAGGCGCCACACTGTGTGTGCGTTCATGGGACACAGGTTGAGAACTGCCACTTCCGATTGTCAGATCTCAGAGCACTTGAGGAGAGGAGGAGACCAGTTGTATGGAGAAATCTAGATGTACGTGGGGTTGGGGTTTGGCTGAGTCGGCGGGCTGTGTGAGGTGGGCGGGCAGATAGGCACAATGGGGGAAGAACCCTCCAAAAGGCTGCGGCCTGGCCTGCCAACCTCTCTCCAGAGCCCCAGCCTCTGCCAGCTCTGGCCAGGCCCCACTGAGAAATGGCTGGCTCCAGCTTTCTGCTGCGCCCCCCCACTCATCCCTGTTCTGACTGTCTCCTGCTGTGGCCTGCAGACTTCCTATGCTGCCCTTTGTTGTCGTGTCCCTGAATCGCTGGGGTGACGCCTTGCTCTGGCCCTCTGTCCCCAGCTCATCCTGCCCCACGTGGACATCCAGCTAAAGTATTTTGACCTCGGGCTCCCAAACCGTGACCAGACCGATGACCAGGTCACCATTGACTCTGCATTGGCCACCCAGAAGTACAGTGTGGCTGTCAAGTGTGCCACCATCACCCCTGATGAGGCCCGTGTGGAAGGTGCGAGGGTGTGGAGGTGGGCGGGCCAGGGAGGGTCACAGGCTTCTCCCACCTGCCTCTCCAGACTTGGGGTGGGGCAGTTGGCCATGTCACTCACCTCAGGACTGGGAGGTTGGGAGGCTCCGGAGCTGGGGCTTTCCTAAGGCCAACTGCACCTGAGGCTAGTCTCCCTGTGTGTGCCTGGTGGACAGTGGGGCCTCAGAGGTCACTGTTGATGAGGCTGGGGCAGGCATGGGAAAGGGGCTGGCCTCAGGTTCCACGGTTAGGGCACAGCAGAGCTAAGGACAGAATCCACGTCTTCCATCTCCCAGGACAGTGGTGTTTCTGCTGCACTCTATGGCTCTGACAGTGGTAGGTGTCATTGGTGACAGGGCTGAGGAGGAGGAAGGTAATGCTGATGTGGTCACAGTAATGATGGCTTCTTTGGGCAGCAGTCCATTCTGGCGTGGACAATCTTGCAGGCAGGTTTGCAGAGAGATTGTGCAGAGGAGTGCTGTGTGTAAGGCCTGTGTCCTTCAGAGCCTCAGCAGCCTCTGGGGAACATCGCTATTGCCCTCCTGCTGCTGGCTTGGCCTTGCAGGTCTGCCCCTGTCCCCCTGGTCATGCAGGATCACTGAGAAGTGCCTCCCCCCCCCCAGGCCTGGACTGGCTTCTGGTCCTTGGCTGTTGGGGCCGCTCTCGAGGGTTCCATGAAGTGACAGTAGTGTGTGAGCAGAGAGGCCAGGTTTGGATAATTTGAGAAAGGATGGTTGAGGAGTTTTCTGAGCTCTCTCTTCCTACTTTCCACAGTCGGAGGGAGCGGGCGGGAAGCACTCAAGATACATCTGCAAACTCCCCAGGCCTGCCCCTGTCCTGCAGGTCATGCCTGACCCACAGCACTGGGATCATTTGAGTGCTGAGCTCTTCATTTCACCTGAACCCTGGGAGTTATGTATCCCCATTTATAGGACAAGGCAGAAGAGGGTCACAGCCTTAGGAACTGGGGCGGCGTTGGGGCCAGGACCGGAGCATGCGGAGTGGGCAGTGTGTTGTCAGGCTTCGTCAGACAAGCCCTTCTCCCGGACTGTACTCCCTCCATGTGTGACGTGGGAATCATAATGGCCAACAGAGCACTTAGCATGGACCGGGCACCGTTCTAGGCCCTTTACACACGAGCTCATTTAGTCCTTATGACAACACTTAGGCTAGGTATTTTTCCAGTAATTTTCTTTTACAGCTTCAGTTGAGTCACTTTTGTAAGCCTCACCATTAAAATTGGCAGACTTGGCTCACGCCTGTAATCCCAGCACTTTGGGAGGCTGAGGCAGGCAGATCACCTGAGGTTGGGAGGTCGAGACCAGCCTGACCAACATGGAGAAACCCCGTCTCCACTAAAAATACAAAATTAGTTGGGTGTGGTGGCACATGCCTATAATCCCAGCTACTCGGGAGGCTGAGGCAGGAGAACTGCTTGAACCCGGGAGGCGAAGGTTGTGGTGAGCCGAGATCGCGCCATTGCGCTCCAGCGTGGGCAATAAGAGCAAAACTCCGTCTCAAAAAAAAAAAATTGGCAGACTCCAGAGCCCACACATTTGCACTCTAGACTCCACTGCCTCCCTCGTGAAGAATTTTAGGACCGCCGTCTGACTGTGTTGTTGCTTGGGGTTCAAATTCTGGTTGAAAGGTGGCGGCTGCAGTGGGACCACTTTATCTCTGTCCTCACAGAGTTCAAGCTGAAGAAGATGTGGAAAAGTCCCAATGGAACTATCCGGAACATCCTGGGGGGGACTGTCTTCCGGGAGCCCATCATCTGCAAAAACATCCCACGCCTCGTCCCTGGCTGGACCAAGCCCATCACCATTGGCAGGCACGCCCATGGCGACCAGGTAGGCCAGGGTGGGAGAGGGGATCCACTGACCTGGGTACCCCCCGACTGGAGCTCCTGGCCTAGCCATTCTCTTGTCTCTGCAGTACAAGGCCACAGACTTTGTGGCAGACCGGGCTGGCACGTTCAAAATGGTCTTCACCCCGAAAGATGGCAGCGGTGTGAAGGAGTGGGAAGTGTACAACTTCCCCGCAGGCGGTGTGGGCATGGGCATGTACAACACTGATGAGGTGAGGCTGGCTCCGGCATCCTGGGCCCCTCCTCTCCCAGCTTGTCTCTTCATCTCTGTCTCGTGGTTTTCCTTTCTTCTGTGATGGCCTCATTCTTAGGCCACAAAGAGGCAGAAATGGCCACCAGGGCTGGGCATGGTGGCTGACACTTGTAATCCCAGCACTTTGGGAGGCCGAGGCAGGAGGATTGCTTGAGGCCGGAAGCTTGAGACCAGCCTGGGCAACAGTGAGACCCCATCTCTTGGAAAAAAAAAAAAGAAGAAGAAAGAAAAGAAAAGAAGTGGCCACAAACAGCTCCAGGCGTACTCCTGCCTGCTTGGCTACCCTATCAGAAGAGAATGCCTCTTTACCCTCAGTTCCAGCTCAAATGCCAGGTTGAGTCACATGACCACCTCTGAGCCAATCATAGAGGCCTGGGGGAGAAGGGCTTCTGATTGGATAAGCCAGGGACACACTGTCAACCCCAGCGCTAGGCCTGGGAATTAGCCCTGCCCAGCCACTAGTCTAAGAACTGGGGAAAAGGCGGTGCTTTCCAAAGCAAAGTTGAGGGGCCTCTTGCTCCTGGGAAGTTGAGAGGGAGAGGCTGGGCCAGCAGAAACATCCTGTTCACTGCACGGAGGCTGGTGTTAAACAGTCGTGTGGGCCGCGGGGCACCGTTCCTGGGAGGTGGGAGGTTGCTGGCAATCTCCAGGCTAGGGCACCACGCCAGGGCCCTGTCTCTCCCGCTGCAGTCCATCTCGGGTTTCGCGCACAGCTGCTTCCAGTATGCCATCCAGAAGAAATGGCCGCTGTACATGAGCACCAAGAACACCATACTGAAAGCCTACGATGGGCGTTTCAAGGACATCTTCCAGGAGATCTTTGACAAGTAAAGCCTCATCCATGTACTCCGTGGCCTTTCTTCCCTTCCCCCCATGCTGTTCCCATCCTATACCCTGGGGAGGTCACTATTAGAATGCATTTGGCTCAGCTCCGAGGCTCAGGGAGGGATCCCCAGCCTGTCAGCCTTCTGCCCTCTCCCCATAACAGACCTTTTTACTCCCAGGCACTATAAGACCGACTTCGACAAGAATAAGATCTGGTATGAGCACCGGCTCATTGATGACATGGTGGCTCAGGTCCTCAAGTCTTCGGGCGGCTTTGTGTGGGCCTGCAAGAACTATGACGGAGATGTGCAGTCAGACATCCTGGCCCAGGGTATGCTGGGAGGATGCTGCTCCCTGTGGGGGTGGACTATTGGTCTTCTCTGGCTGGAGGGATTTTCAGACCCTTTTGGTAGAAAACTCTAGTGGAGCAGCAGGACTCATTGCAGGGTCCTCTGTGGACGGCAGGGGGCAAGAGCTCCCTGGCATCTGAGGGAGAGAGGATCACAAATTAGGTTTGGACTGGTGTATTACTGAGGCTGCTCTTAGAGAGAAAGGAGGGCACAGGAATTCCAGGGCTAGGTTGTCAGCCCTAGGTTGCTCCAGTCCATGATGGAGCCTCATGACTCTGATTCCAGTAGGAAAATGGGATCAAGCAGGACTGGAGGTTCTTTAAACTACAGCGAATGCTTTTTGCATAGTGAACCTAATGGATGGAAGAGAATGTCGGGGAAGCCTGCAAACCCCCAAGCCCTAGGGTGTCCTAAAAGACAAATCAGATTGCAGTAAAAAGTATAGGTGATGAGGTCAGGAGTTTGAGACCAGCGTGGCCAACATGGCGAAACCCCGTCTCTGCTAAAAATGCAAAAAAGTCAGCCGGGCGTGGAGGCGGGCGTGGTGGCAGGCACCTGTAATCCCAGCTACTTGAGAGGCTGAGGCAGGAGAATCTCTTGAACCCCAGAGGCAGAGGTTGCAGTGAGCCGAGATTGCGCCATTGCACTCCAGCCTGGGCAACAAGGGTGAAACTCCCGTCTTCAAAAAAAAAAAAAAAAAAATTGGTGAGACCGTTAGAGAAGAACAGCGAGAAATGGGCCAATTGTGTTGGGAACAAGAGCAGGAAAGGTGGTAGGCATGGGAAACAGGCAGGACATAGAGAGTGAAAGAGAAACCTAAGTTTGCCAGGGCAGCTCCTGGTAAGGGGAAAAGGGAAGCCCGGACCGGTTCTGATGAAAAGCAGAGTCTTGTTACTTTGTGTAAACCTTTGGCTTTACTTTGGAAAGTTCAGTGGGGATCCTCTCACCAGAACAATTACCATGTAGGATAGAAGGATGAAACGCCGTGGCAGATGAGGCAGAGGCGTGAAAATTAACCTTAAGTGTCTAAGGAATGGTGTGAAGGTGCAGGTAAAATGGAGAAGGGATTGCTCACAGCCAAAATTCTTAGAATTCATAGACAAAGCATTTTCCTGTAGATGTTGTCCATGTTTTCTTTCTTCAATCCTTATTTTGGTGTCATGGGGGTGCCTTTGAAGCCCTGGAGCCCTTGACAATAGAAAAGTTTGCTGGAGTTGACATGTGGATTTGGGAACATTCGGAAATTAATCAAAAAGCTTGAAAGTGGCCTAAGAGAGCAGCTGCAAAAGTGATTGTCGGGAAATAGCTGACCACAGCTTTATTGTTTTGCTTGAATGTGCCTCCAGGTCACGAGCCAGGCTGGATGGCAGGCTGTGGGGGACCACAGGACTCTGTGGGGTCTTGGGCCCTATGGGCCACAGGCTGTGGGGTGCCTGGAGCTGGTGACACAGATGGATGTTAATGTGCTGCTGATAGCCACCCTCTAGTGCCCTCCAGCCCTGTGCTGGGCCCTGGAGACCCACAGCAGGGTAGAGAGGCCTGGAACAGTCCCTGTCCTCCCAGTTGCAGTTGGGGGAGGCTGAGTAGAGCCACAAACTGTGACAGCTACAATATTGGGTTATAGAGGGCAGCAGGGCTCAGCTGGGTGGCCCCAGGAGAGGCGAGGCCCTGAGAGAAAGGCTTTCTACCCTCCAGGCTTTGGCTCTCTTGGCCTGATGACGTCTGTTCTGGTCTGCCCTGATGGGAAGACGATTGAGGCTGAGGCTGCTCATGGGACCGTCACCCGCCACTATCGGGAGCACCAGAAGGTGAGTGCAGGGCATGGGGCCTCACAATGCCCCTCTACCTCTAGCCCACTGGGCTAACAGCTGGAAGGACCAGCCTGACCCGCCAGTCCCCAGGGGTGGGCAGCTGTATCTGAGCAGCCTCCTCGCTAGCTGGCTCGGCTCTTGATCCCCCTGCGACCCCCGTCCCCAGGGCCGGCCCACCAGCACCAACCCCATCGCCAGCATCTTTGCCTGGACACGTGGCCTGGAGCACCGAGGGAAACTGGATGGGAACCAGGACCTCATCAGGTGAGCATGGAGGGAAAGGCCGGAGCTGCTCAGGACAGGCTCTGGGTCCTGCCCTTGCACAGATGGGGTCTCATTCTGCCCCATCCCCCGTAGGTTTGCCCAGACGCTGGAGAAGGTGTGCGTGGAGACGGTGGAGAGCGGAGCCATGACCAAGGACCTGGCAGGCTGCATTCATGGCCTCAGCAAGTGCGTGGCCTGGGGTGGTGGGCAGACCCTGGGGCCAGGTGGGAGGAAGCCAGGGAACCCTTCCTAAAGTTCCCCTCATGAGTCAGCTTAGCTGTCAGGGGGCCTGGGGCAGGACATATCCATAGCCCCAAGAGATTGCTCAGGCCAGCCTCTGCAGACCAGGCCTAGTGAGTTCCTCCCCATCCCTGAGGCTGGCTGCTCAGAGCTCCTTCTGACCCTGCCCACGCCCCTCTCCCAGCTTCTCTCAGGAGAGCAGTTACCTGGAAAGACAGACCCTACTGGTGCCTGCCAAATTGCTGTGGCCTCATGGCAGTGGCCTATAGCTGGCCTCTGGCCTATAGCCTGGATGGCAGGAGATGGCTGTTCTGATGCCCAAGCTCAGGCTGTTCCCTGGAAGGGCCTGGAGCCGCCCCTGATGTGAGTGGTGCTCTCTCTGCAGTGTAAAGCTGAACGAGCACTTCCTGAACACCACGGACTTCCTCGACACCATCAAGAGCAACCTGGACAGAGCCCTGGGCAGGCAGTAGAGGGAGGCGCCACCCATGGCTGCAGTGGATGGGCCAGGGCCGAGCCGGCGGGTCCTCCTGAGCACGGCAGAGGGTGAGCCTCACAGCCCCTCTCTGGAGGCCTTTCTGGGGGATTTTTTGTAAGTGAGATGTTTTTAAAAGCATATGTGTGTTTCCCCTCCTGGTGACGTGAGGCAGGAGCAGTGTGTTTTACCTCAGCCAGTCAGTATGTTTTGCATACTGTAATTTATATTGCCCTTGGAACACATGGTGCCATATTTAGCTACTAAAAAGCTCTTCACAAAACTGTCTGCTGTGTTTGTCCCTGAGGGGAGGAGGTAGTGGGACCCTGAGGCAGAGGCCCTGCTAGAGCTGGCAGGTTCCCCTGGGGCAGACCAGAGCACCTCAGGAAGGGGCTGCCACCGCGGGGAGGGGACCAGGCAGCCCTGGGATCCCGCATTCCACAGGGGCCCCCTGCGGAGCTCTCGGACACTCAGGGCACAGGCCTGTGGGTTCCCTGGAAATTTCTAGCATGATCCAGTTTCTGTGTCCAGTTCTGCATTCTGAGAGTCAATCAGTCCCTGATAGGTTGTCATTGATTGTTTTCTTCATTGGTTTTAACCTTCTAAACATCTCCAGACCACTTTCTTAGCCTTTCTCTAGGTACTAAAAACAGGTCCTACCCACACCTGCCTCACACTTCTCCTTTCCAAGGCTGACTGAGTTTGGCGGGGCTTGGGTGTGGGTGAACGAGGGCCCCGCATTGTCTAGGCCAGCGGTTCCCAGGCTTGGGTTCACTTCACCATGCATTGGCAAAACTAGAAAAGTAAGCTTGTGAAAAATTGCTCTCAGCCAGGCATAGTGGTGCACGCCTATAATCCCAGTACTTTGGGAGACTGAGGTGAGTGGATCACTTGAGGCCAGGAGTTCGAGACCAGCCTGGCCAACATGGTGAAACCCCATCTCTACTCAAAATACAAAAATTAGCTGGGCATGGTGATGCGCACCTGTAGTCCCAGCTACTCGGGAGGCTGAGGCAGGAAAATGGCTTGAACCTGGGAGGCAGAAGTTGCAGTGAGTCGAGATTGCACCAGTGCACTCCAGCCTGGGTGACAGAGCAAGACTGTCTCAAAAACAAACAAAAATTGCTCTATGCAAGTTCTTTAGCCCCATGTAAAAAGGAAAAATAAAAGTTGCTCTAAAGCTACATATAATCAAAAGGACTGTCTGCTGCATAGTAAGTTCTGCAAAGCTTCTACTTTTTGGTGTTAAAATGTCCTGGAGAAGAGTTGTATAATCTTTATAAAGTCCTGGCCGGGTGTGGTGGCTCATGCCTACAGTCCCAGCACTTTGGGAGGCTGGGAGTTTGAGGCTGTAGTGAGCTATGATTGCACCTGAGTAGAGTGAGACCCCATCTCTCAAAATCCCATCTTACAAAGTCCCTTTCCTAAATACTAGGGGGACTCCTATGGCTCCTGAAACCTGACCATTGCTGTAGACTGAGTGGCCTTGGAAGGGCTCTAGCCCTCCACCCACACTGGTGACCCCCCGCTTCCTCTTCCTGAATAATGCCCTGAAACTCTCAGGGCTGTAAGAAGAAATGTGGACTGCTGGCTCCAGCAGGCCCACCCCCTGGGAAGAAGCTCAAGGTTTCCTGCGTCTTCTTGCCTGTCATCAGCACAGGGCTGGCAGCTCTGCTGAATGCAGCCTCTGAAGCCCAGCCTGGCATCGGGAGCTGGCTTCTTTCCTGAAGCCATGTGGGTGGGTAGGGAGGGGAAGCAGCTTTTCTCTGCAAGTGCTGGGAATGCAGGGGCCTTGGCCGGCTTGACTCTTTTGACTCAGGCACCTGGCCCTGCAGGTGGCCATTCCAGTGCAGAGGATGGTCTCAGCCTCCCCTGGGCCGCCCCTGGAGAGTGCAGCCCTGCTGTGTGGGGCTGGGAAGTTTTGCTGAGAGTTCCTACTAGGGGTGAGGGCCAGGTCCCCAAGAGCTGGGGAAAGAAGCATTTGCAGTCACCTCACTAAAGAATATTCATTTATTTATAATTATTGCTAAGTAAACTTCTCTTTTAAACAGGAACATAAAAACACAGTAGGGCTTTGCACAAGTGGAATCTCTAAACAGTTGGTTTGTATACATGTCAAAATAAGTTAGAATGGAATTCGTCCAGGAGTTTCCAAGTCACCCGAGAGGCTGTGCACCTCTTTTGAGAAGTGTAGGGAGGGGTGCAGACAGGAGCCTTGCCGAGACCACCCCCCAGCTCAAACTGTGAGTTGTGCTGTTTCCTCCTCCTAGCTTTGCCCAGGTCCAAGGCACAGGGCAGGGGGCGTTCAAGTATCGAACCTCACAGAGGGCCAGTGCTGACAGTGGGGCTGGGGGAGGGAAAGGAGAGCCCCACCCCGGGGGCCAGACCTTCTCCCTTCAGTTTCCAAGACCAAGGCCACTGCACTGGCAGGTGGGAGGAGGAGGAGGAGGTACAGGGTTCTTTTTGGTACCAGGGGAGAAAGACGTTGTAGGAAGAGGTAGTTGCAGGGGATGATGCCTTCTGCTCAGCAGGAGAAAATGTCTTGTGCAGTGACGGGGTCACTGCCACCTGAGGGTCATGGCGGGCACCTGGGAGGTTGTGGGGCCTTGGGGTCTGGGAGCCACACTTGGGCCACCTTGTCCATCCTCAGTCCTGATCACAGTCACCCTGAGGCCTGGCTTGGTCCTTCACTTAAGGATCCAGCCTTGGGGGTGGCTGCGCTGCAGATTGGTTCCTCCCACCCGAGGCTGTTCCCCTCTCCGGGTTTCTAGGCTGAAGTTAGTGGCTTCATCTGTGCCTTTGAGGACGACTCCTGCTTGCCACTCCCCACTGAGGCCTCAGGAGGCAAGTGGGTGGGGGTCCGGGTGCCCTAGAGTTCCTGAATGTGATATTTCACTGCCCTGGGCCTGTCGTCTCTGGTTCCAGGGGCAGGAGCTGGCGTGGGAACAGAGGGGAAGACAGCAGGCGAGCGAGAGAGCTAGCTCTTGGCTGAGCAGAGTCAGCAGCCCTGACAGCCGAGGATGGGACATGGGATGGAGCAAATCAGCAACTGCACGAGCCAGGCAGGGGTGGAGGGCTTTCCAGCTCTGCTTTCTCCTGCCTCCCACCCCAGCCTGCTGAGGCTGCTGCCAGCGGCTGCACCTCCAGGGCCAGTGTGACAGTCCCCATGGAGCCCCGGTCCTGCCCGGCCAGGCTGCTCGGGGTGGGTGGGTAGGAAGGAAGCACGCACAGCACACGAGGAAGCTTATGCTTGGAAAAAGAAAATGCATCTCCATCAGAAAAGGTCATAGGTGACACACAGTTGGAAAGAAAAAAATAAGTTACCTTCAGAAGACCCCCTTTGCTCAAAAAAACCCTTGATTTCCCTCTGTGGGCTTCACTTTCCTTTTTTAAATACGTTGCTCTTTCCGGGGAGCTGCTGACTTGTTATCCCCGTCGCAAGGTGGACACTGAGGAATAAGAAATGACTGCGGTCCCCCTCCCCCGCAGGTGGTCCTGGGCCTTCCCCAAGGACAACCCTTCTTGGTCCCCCGTGGTGCCCTCACCCCGCCCTGCTCTGCCCCATGCTTCTGGTTTTTGTTAGTGTGTGCCCGACGCAGGGCCTGTCCCGGCTTTGTTCCTGGTGGGGGCCCCCTGGTGAGGCGTTCCAGCTAGGGCCGAAGTGGATGACGTGTTGCAATCCACTTTAGGGACACCCGCTTCCAGGAAGGGATATAGGACAGGGGTCTTCTGGGGGCTGGGCTCCCCCCAGCTGTCCTGCAGGCCAGGGCCAGGGCCACGTGCATGCCTGGCTTGAAGAGCACGTGGGAGACCCCGGGAGGTAGAAGGCAGAGTGCCCTGCCTGGCAGTCTGTCGACAGGGCAGGAAAGGGGGCCTGGACAAGGGAGGGGTGGGCAGTACTGGCCAGAAGGGAGCTCAGACATCTTTAGAGGCAGGAGTTGGCCGTGAAAAAAACATGGCTCAAGTGGTCTCTTCTTCCAGTGTCAGGACCCCTGAAGAGCTCTGTTGGGCCTGGAGAGACCCCGAGGGCCTGTGCCCTTGTGACCTGTCCCCAGTGGCCCCACTTCTCCCACCCCCCATGGAAGCAGGCCAGGGAGACTCAGATCTGGGCCTCGTGTTCTCCTTCCCTTGCTGGGATGCCTGGGCCTGTGCTGGCTCACAGCCGGGGCCAGTAGTACAGTCTCCATTTGGTCTAAAGGTCCCTAGTGGTGCAAATGACTTGGGGAGGGAGGGCTCAGAACAGTGGGGCAGTAGCTTGTTTCTTGGCTGCAGGAGGTGCAGCCTGCAGCCCATGGGTCTCACCCCCATTCCCTGGCCCCCCTGGTCCCCGTTGGGGGTGGCCCAGCTTGTGCTATAGCACATTGTAGTAGGCCATCTCTTTCATGGCCTGTTCAGTGAGGACACTGGCCTCGGCGCTGCTGTCCACGCTCGCATAGCTGTAGGCGTTCTCCTCAAAGTCTTCCATCTCCTGCTGGCCATCGAGCTCAGAAGGGTCAGTGCCTGTCAGCTCCATCATGGGGTCTGTAAGAGAGGGGCACAGTCAGACCTGGCTACTGTCTCATGGGAGGAGCCAGTCACCCCCATGCAGGAAGCTGATGGCCTTTCTAAAGAGAGGGTTTCCCAGTCACAGCCTCCAGGAGCCTCAGCTGCCTCTCAGCCTTCCCACCCTCGGACGCCTCAGGGTCCTGTGGCTTCTAGCTGGGTCACCAGACCTAGGCCGTAAAGCTGAGTGTGGGGGAGTGGGTGCTATCGGTGAGGGCCCTTGTGAGAACTGCAGGCCTGGCCTTGAAGTCTTCTTTGGGTCATTCCTCTATTGACCCGTCAGTCACTAAGCCCTACTTATTCCTTCTCTGCAATGTTTCTCGTTGGCCATGGGAAGCTGCCTGCACATCACCTTTGCAACACTTATTAGCACCTGCTGCATGCCAGCCACTTCACAGGCCTCGCCTCATCCAACAGTCACAACAACCCCATTTAGCAGCTCAACAGGCTGAGGTTTAGAGAGGTGAATCAACTTGCCAAAGGTCACCCAGCACATGCTGTTGTTCTGAGCCACTGTGCTGCTCTGCCTCAAAATGCTGGAGGGTGCTGTTCCTCCTTTGGCCTCCTGCCAGCATCTGTGCTTTTCTATCGGTTCTAGCCATTGGTATCCTTGGGCCTGGCTCTCCAAGGGACAGACAAACACTCAGAGTAGGTTCATAAAGAATATGTCAGGCAAAAACTCTGAAGAGGCCCCTTGGAATTTTGTAATTATAAAGCTCTTACAGGGGAAGCCCAGGGTACGATCTGGGGGAACTGGGAGGCTGGCAGGGGCTGTGGCTGGCCCCCAAAGTACATCTGGCCCTGTCTGCTGAGATGTGTGTGTGGGGGAAACAGACCCCAGGCTGGGGGCAGCCCTAGCAGGTCTAAGGCAGGCTTTGTCAGCCTTGGCACTTAGGGCCATAATTCTTTTGTTGTGGGGCTGTCCTATGCATTGTAGGATGTTTAACAGCATCCCTGGCCTCTACCCATGAGATGCCAGTAGCATCACCCCAGTTGTGACAACCATAAATGTCTCCAAACACGGCCAAATGTCACCTGGAAGACATACTCATGCTCAGTTGAGAACCACTGGTCTAAGGGTAATCCCATCCCTTGCCAATTAGTGGTTCAGGAATAGGCATGTGACCCAATCCTGTTGAGTAGGTCATGAGGAAAGGCCTGCTAGTAAGTTCTTAGCACCTTCTCATTGATGTCAGAGAGCTAAGGGGAGCAGGCTGTTACTCTTCCACTGGATGTGAACAAGGAAGCACACACCCTGACGGCCACTGGCAGCCATCTTGTGACCATGAGGATATTTGCAGCTAATGCTGTGGACAGAGGAAGCCTCACCCTGCTGTCACTGTTGGCGAACTGAATCAGCCAGCTCTGAAGAGGGCCTAGACTTTGAGACATTTCTTTTCTTTCTACTTTTGACAAGGTCTTGCTCTTTTGCCAAGGCTGGAGTGCGGTGGTGCAATCACAGCTCACTGCAGCCTCACCTCAAAGCAATCCTCCCAACTCAGCCTTCCAAGTAGCTGGGATGATAGGTGTGTGCTACCACACCTGGCCTTGAGCCATTTCTTAATTTCCTTATTGTTTAGGCCAGTCTGACTGGGCATCTGTTATGTGTGCCTGTAGCATCTAACGCACTGTGAGTCTGCCGGACTTTACAAAACAAGGTCACCTGTCCCATATCTTATAGATTTGGGCTGTTTCTTCCCTCGGTCCTAGTGCCACACCCTTATGTTACATAGCTGGTTTTAAAAACAAGCTAAATAAAGCACCTCGGGAAAATTTCTACCTGTGGGTCTCTGTACGCCATCCCTATTTTGTTTATCAAGTCTATTGGTCCTGTCCTGTGGGCCCCAGAGAATAGTCTGTAGCATTTTTTATAAGGACATTGATCCACCTCCCGAAATGACAGCCCCATAGTTAACGAGATTGTTCTGTCTAGAATGTATGCTGCCTGCCTTCTGCATACGCATCAAGCCTGGGCTTCCCAGACCAAGGCTGTATGTGGGAGGTGGGGACCTGGAGGCCAGTCGTTCCAGGGCCAATCGCTTCATTCTGTCATCTGGTACAGCCAGGGAATAGAGCAATTCTAAGCATCCCTGGTGACTGAGCTCATATAGAAAGAGGTTGTACCTTCACCACCCCTAGGAACAAGGTGTACAGGGATTGTCTTTTTAAAAAATCTTGTTTACAGGGGGCGGGGTTTTTGGTAAAAACTGGAAAACCTGCTAAACAAATTCTTTTTTTTTTTTTTTTGAGTCAAAGTCTTGCTCTGTCATCCAGGCTGGAGTGCAGTGGCACAATCTCAGCTCACTGCAACCTCCGCCTCCCAGGTTCAAGCAATTCTCCTACCTCAGCCTCCTGAGTAGCTGGGATTACAGGCATGCGCCAACATACCCAGCTAATTTTTGTATTTTTGGTAGAGACGGGGTTTCATCATGTTAGCCAGGCTGGTCTCGAACTCCCAACCTCAGGTGATCTGCCCACCTTGGCCTCCCAAAGTGTTGGGATTACAGGCGTGAGCCAGTACACCCAGCCTAACAAATTCTAAAAGAGCTGTAACACTGACAGTCTCTTCATGGTCCCAGTTATTTCCAAAAGGGCACGGTCTGCTCTGCTTCCTTCTGGTGGGTTCGCAACAGGACAGACCCACGGGAACACAGCTGTCAAAATCTACTGCACATGGAATCACCCAAAGTGCTTTACAAAAATCCTGATCCCAGGCCACATTCCAGATCACTTACATTTGAACCTCAGGTCCAAAGTCAGGCATCAGCATTTAAAACATTCCTCAGGTGACTCCCAACATGCAGCTGATTTGCCAGCCAGCCCTCTGGAGTCTGGATCAAAGGTTCTCAATGTGAGGTCCCTGAACCAGCGGCCCTTTTGCTAAGAACTGGGAACTTGTGGGAAAGGCAGTGTCTCACACCCCACCCCAGACCTACTGAATCAGAAACTCTAGGGGTGGGGCCAGCACTTTGTTTCAACAAGCCCTCCAGGAGACTCTGAGGCACTAGTCTGGTCCAGTGTGTCTCAAGCTTGACTGTGCAACATATGGCCCAGAGATCTTTTTGAAGTGCAGAGTCTGATTCAGCAGGTGTGGGTGGAGCTGAGAGGCCAGCAAGATTCCAGGTGGGGCCGACGCTGCTCATCCTCCTACCACATTTTGAGTAGCAAGGAGCTACCAAGAGCAGCCGACGGGGTTTCATTCTCATCTACTAGAAGCAACCTTAATAGACAACTGAAAAACAAAACAAAATAACTGAGATACCTGTTTCTGCCAGAAAACCCAGGTCATTCACTGGTTAGCTGCTCCAAAACCAGAGTTAAGGCTACTGCAGCTGTCCCCTGCGTGCCTGACTGCGTTCCAGTAAATAATCCCACGTGTCAAATCAGCTCACCTGGTTACTGCCAAGGCATGTTCCCAGCTGGTGTGACTCAGAGGCACACCAGAATTTATTATTATTATTTTTTGGCGATAGGGTCTTGCTTTGTCACCCAGGCTGGAGTGCCGTGGTCCGATCACAGTTCACTGCAGCCTTGAACTCCCGGGCTCAAGTGATCTTCCTGCCTTAGACTCCCAAGTAGCTGAGACTACAGGCACACGCCACCCCACCCAGCTAATTTTAAAATAGTTTTGTAGAGACCAGGTCTCATTATGTTGCCGGGTTTGGTATCAGACTCCTGGCCTTAAGTGATCCTGCTGCCTCGGCCTCCTAAAGTGCCAGGATTATAGGTGTGAGCCATCATGCCCAGCCAGAGCACCAGAAATAGCTCCAAACTGTAGAAGGAGCCTCCCTGTGGTACTGTCGGCTCCCTCCTTCCTGTGGAGTCTCCACAGCAGTCCCTCCCCACCATGAGGCCAGAGAGGCTAATAGCTTTGCTGTCACCCAACAGAAATGCCTTTAGTACTGACCACTGCTGGAGGGAAAGGCTACCGCTAATACTTGGCATGTTTTCTGACAGCCTCTGAAACTTCTATGAACTGCTGAGGTGTAGGGTCCTCTCCCAAAATTTCTCCCAGATCTTAACGTCAGGCCCGTCTGGCCCTTTCATGAGTACGTGGCTTATCGTTTGTGGCAGGCACTTGTGAAGAGTGTGACTGATTGACACTTTTTTGCCTTGGTTGCTGGGAAGCTCAGATCTCCCCTCTGCATGTCCCTTCCCTAGGACCTCCCATGGTGTACTTGGGAGTTGGGACCTCACCTGGCTCTCCCTTATCTTTCCAGCTGCCATTTTTTCCCCTTTTTAACTTTCTTTCCCATCCACTTATTTGAAATATTATCTTGCGGTAACGAAATAAAGTGTCTGTCACCTCCTGCTGTGTTGTCATCTTGCATGAGCTACCTAACTTTACTGTTCTTCAGTTTCTGCATCTGTAAAATGACGATAATAACAGAGCCAACCTCGCTCTGAGGATCACGAGTTAATAAAGGCCTGGCACACAGTTAGCACTCAATAAATGTTAGTTATGATTTTTATTATATTGTTTACGTGAGCTCATTTAAGTCCTTTGAAGAAGACATAAATATCCCATCGTTATTGTCATCATGGCCCTCCAGGGTCCCCCCCTCTCCAGACCTGAGCCCATCCCAATGAAGTCTCAGCCTTGGCCAGCCTCCCCACTCCTCTAACTGGGCAGGAGGCTCCTGAGTGTGCCATGTTGGTATCATTCCTGCTCTGTCCATTGCGCTCGGCCCACCCACCTTGGCTGTCCAGGCCGATGTCCATGACGCCATGCTTGACCTTCATGTGCCGGCTCAGGTTGCCCTTGAGATTAAACTTGCTGGAGCAGTAGGGGCACTTGAAGGGCTTGCTGCCCGCGTGCAGGTGCATGTGACCCAGCAGGTTGTACATGCGGTTGAAGGACTTCCCGCACACCTAGAACACATCAACCCGGTGTCCTGAGCCTGTGGGGAACCTGCTTTCCCTGGACCCCAGCCCACTCCCACCTCTATGGCCAGGCCGGAATCCTATTCTTTTTTTTTTTTTTTTTTTTTTTTTGAGACAGACTCTCACTGTTGCAGTGGCGTGATCTTGGCTCACTGCAACTTCTGCCTCCTGGGTTCAAGTGATTCTCCTGCCTTAGCCTCCTGAGTAGCTGGTTTTACAGGCATGTGCCACCATGCCCAGCTAATTTTTTGTATTTTTAGTAGAGAAGGGGATTCACTACGTTGGCCAGGCTGGTCTCGAACTCCGTACCTCGAATGATCCACCCACCTCAGCCTCCCAAAATGCTGAGATTACAGGCATGCGCCACCATGCCCAGCCCAGAATCCTGTTCTTTATGGACAGTTCTCTCTTTATGCTTTTCCATGTGACCCCAGACACCCGAGAGACAGGGACACAAGCCATCCATTGCGGGTCACTGCTCCTGTGGGTCTGCCCCACTTTCTCTGAGCTAGAGTTATCAGAAACCCAGGGCTTGGATCTCTAGCAGCACTAAGCCCCCAGGATGGGGTCCTTTCTCTGTGGCTGCGCCATGACCTTCACCCCCTCCCCAGCTCTCATAAAAACCCAACTTCAGCAGCTTTCAGGATCTGAATCCTCACCTGCCCTCCCAACCCCCAAAGCCCAGGCTAAGTTTCACCCAGCCGGGGCTCCTCTTGCCCACACTGGCCAGGCCAGCGCTTGGTGGGCCACAGCTGCTGCAGGCATGCTGATTCCAGGCCACCCTTGGGGAGGTCCCAGCCCTGGGGCCTGACGGCCTGGTACCTTGCATTTGAATGGCTTCACGGGCGAGTGTACAATCATGTGGGTCTTGAGGGTCTGCTTCTGCACAAAGGTCTTGAAGCAGATGTGGCACTGGTAGGGCCGGACGCTGGTGTGGATCAGCATGTGCCGCTTCATGTTTGCCTGTAGGGTGAACTCCCGGCCACACACCTCGCACTTGAACTCCTTCACGCCCTGTGGGGTGGGGGGTGATGGTCAGGGCCACCCAATGGCCACACCCTCTGGCAGTGACCCTCGGTGGGGAGCCGGGTAGGTGCAGGGCCATAGCATCACAAAGGCACAGTTTCTGGGAAATGTCTCTTTTTGAGGGTATTCCAAAATAGGTAACACTTGTTTAAAACCACCAAAGAATGTTGGGGCAGGGCCACTTACTCCAGGAAGCCTTTCAGTAATAGACAGAAACAGGCTGTGCCTTACTGTAACGATTCAGATACCTGCTGTCTCCTGCCCCCAGGGTGGATGTGTACATAAGGTCTGTACTAGTGCACTAAGGCAAATGCGTGCTCATTCATTCATTCATTCATTCATTCATTCAACAACCATTTACCGGGCACCTGCCCCAAGCCAGTACCACACTAGGTGGCAGGGGCCTGTGGTCAAGAAGACACGGGGTCTGCCTGCTGTCTGTGGACTGTTTCATCAGATCAAGGACATGTGTATGTGTTTTTATCTTCCGTGCTGTCTCTTGGTGGCCTTTTTGGTTCACAGACCCTTTTGATAATATGATTGAAGCTATGGACACCCCCCAAAAATGGCACTTAGGTCTGTGTAGAATTTCAAAGGGTCTTAAACTCCTAGAGCCTATCCACTGACCTCTTGAAAGTGTTTTCGTAACTTCCATGGTGATAACAGCCACCTGTAGTTCTGTCCAACATACAGCCTTACAGGCCGCTCCCTGGAGGGTCTAATTTGTGGGGCCTGGGATGGGCCCAGGAATTTTTATTCTCAACAGGGCCCCCAGATGATTCTTATCATTGATGGACTTTGGGCTATTCACCCCCAGCAGACATGGATTCCAGGGGAAAACCCACTGGTTTGGACTGTGAACATGCTTTTCTATGGTTTGGAGGTCACTCCCAGAGCAGGACAGGGTGTTGTGTGCAAAGGGGTCCAATTTATTATCCATGAAGGAAAGTTAGGATAAAAGCTGGGAGCTGGGCTGGGCACGGTAGCTCACACCTATAATCCCAGCATTTTGGGAGGCTGAGGCAAGAGGATCACCTGAGGCCAGGAATTCAAGACCAGTGTGGATAACACGGCAAGACCCCATCTCTAAAATTTGAAAAAGGCCAAGTATGGTGGCTCATGCCTGTAATCCTAGCACTTTGGGAGGCTGAGGCGGGCAGATCACAAGGTCAGGAGTTCGAGACCAGGCTGGCCAACATGGTAAAAACCCCATCTCTACTAAAAATACAAAAATTAGCCGAGTGTAGTATACACCTGTAATCCCAGCGTCTGAGGAGGCTGAGACAGAAGAATTGCTTAAACCCAGGAGGCAGAGGTTGCAGTGAGCCGAGACCACGCCACTGCACTCCAGCTTGGGTGACAGAGTAAGTCTGTCTCAAAAAAAAAAAAAAAAAGTAAAAATAAATAAATAAAAATTTATGGGAGTGTTTTTCTTTTTGATGAGTAAGTAATTTAGTAGGAACCCAATGGGACATGTGTCTGTGGTCACAGCTGCTGTCTTTTTTTTTTTTTTTTTTTTTTTTTTTTTGAGACGGAGTCTCGCTCTGTCGCCCAGGCTGGAGTGCAGTGGCGCGATCTCGGCTCACTGCAAGCTCCGCCTCCCGGGTTCACGCCATTCTCCTGCCTCAGCCTCCCGAGTAGCTGGGACTACAGGCGCCCACAACCGCGCCCGGCTAATTTTTTGTATTTTTAGTAGAGACGGGGTTTCACCGTGGTCTCGATCTCCTGACCTTGTGATCCGCCCGCCTCGGCCTCCCAAAGTGCTGGGATTACAGGCGTGAGCCACCGCGCCCGGCACAGCTGCTGTCTTAACTGCTTGTTTGGTATAAAACTTTGTATTATAACTTAACAGTTCCCGTGTCTATGTCTCTTAGCAGCAGGGACTTGTGTTGTATACCCTCTTGACACACTGCAGATGTGTATGACCACCAGGGGGCCCTGCCATTCAGGAGTTTATTTTATAAAACACATGATGTGCACATTGTACAAATTTAGGCTGATAATAGGGACATTTTCAGTTTTATTAGCCTTTGGATTTTGCTTTCAGCTTTTCTTCACAGTATTAACACTCTATGGACTTGGGATTTTTTTTTTTTTTTTTTTTTGAGACAGTCTTGCTTTTGTTGCCCAGGCTAGAGTGCAGTGGCATGATCTTGGCTCCTTGCAACCTCTGCCCCCTGGGTTCAAGCAATTGTCCTGCCTCAGCCTCCCGTGTAGCTGGGACTACAAGCGCCCACCACCACGCCTGGCTAATTTTTGTATTTTTAGTAGAGATGGGGTTTTGCCATGTTGGCCAGGCTGGCCTCCAACTCCCGACTTTGTGATCTGCCCACCTCGGCCTCCTAAAGTGCTGAGATTAAAGGCGTGAGCCACTGCGCCAGGCCCTAGACTTGAGATTTTTAAGTCCCCTAGTAGAGGAGAAAGATGGCAAATGTATAGCACATGTGCTGTCACCCTGCACAATCACTCCTTGTAGACATTAACAATCAATCATAAGGTTTTATTGCCAGGCCTAGATTCAGTTTCAGAGTCCTTTTCTCTTTTTGGAGACAGCCTTGCTGTTGCCCAGGCTGGAGTGCAGTGGTACAATCACAGCTCACTGCAGCCTTGACCTCCTGGACTCAAGCGATCCTCCTGCTTCAGTCTCATGTATAGCTGGACCACAGGTGTGCGCCACCATGCCTGGCTAATTTATTTATTTATTATTACTATTTTTTTTTTGAATAGAGTCTCACTGTGTCACCTGGGCTGGAGCACAGGGGTACAATCTCAACTCACTGGAATCTCTGCCTCCTGGGTTCAAGCAATTATTGTGCCTCAGCCTCCCTAGTAGCTGGGACTACAGGTGCACACCACCACACCCAGCTATTTTTTAAAAAATATTTTTAGTAGAGCCAGGGTTTCACTATGTTGGCCAGGCTGGTCTCAAACTACCGGGCTCAAGTGATTCTCCTGCCTCAGCCTCCCAAAGTGTTGGGATTACAGGTATGAGCCATTGCATTCGGCCCAGAATCCTTCTTTTTTTTTCTTTTAAAGTCTTGCTATGTTGTCCAGGCTAGAGAGCAGTGGCTATTAATAGGAGCAATCATAGCCTCAAACTCCCAGGTTTGAGCAAACCTCCCACCCCAGCCTCCTGAGTAGCTGGGACTACAGGTGTGCAGCACCATGCCTGGCTAGACTCCTTCTTGACATCACATTTTAGGCAGCTACTACCAGTTGACTGGAGGAGCCTCTGCAATGAAATCTACAAATTGCTGGTTTCTAGGCCTGGCCGGGTGTTAACAGCTCCCCGACTCCCTGTAGTGTCTACTGTGAGAGACAGGGTCACATATTTGACCTGGAGTATCACTCATAGGCCACTGTTATGGGGAGAGGAAGCTCCATGTACATTCAGCTTTGAAGGGTAAAGTTGGTGGGATTTTGGTGGAAACCATGGGGCAGCCAAGTACCAGAGTGGGATTGTGGGACCCGAGGGGCCTCATTCCACCTACCTGGATATGAGGGCCTCTCAGAGGAGGTGATGTTGGCTGAAAAGTGGGGAGACTAGTGGCTGAAGGCAGGGAATGGAGAGCAGGGGAGTATGGGTTAAGGCTGGGTTTAGAGACATGGTAGATTAGAAAGTGCTGCTCAATTTTCTGCCCTCCCGAGCCACTGTTTATAGTTTAGCCATATTCTAGAACGACTTGTACTTTTCCGTAACAAATATTTTTCCTTACATCTTCTCTGCTTTGAAAATTAAATATATTTAGCCTGTTCCTAAAGGGAAGTCACAGGTTTTGATTCGCTTTTGTAATGACAAGGAACAAAGGACACCCTCTGTACTTCTGACCACTGAGCTAGGATGCCTCCCTGTTGCATCCTGGCCTTTCTCTGGCCTCTGTCCTCCCATCTAGAAGATAGGGAGGGTAGGCTATTTCAGTGATTTTCAAACTGTGTTCCTTGGGTCTTGCAGGGGTTCCATAAACATTTCATTTAAAAACTTTTTTTTTTTTTTTTTTTTTTGAGACAAGGTCTCAGTCTGGTTGCCCAGGCTGAAGTGCAGTGTTGTGATTTCAGCTCACTGCAACCTCAGCCTCTCAGGCTCAGGTGATCCTCCCACCTTAGCCTCCCAAGTCGCTGGGACTACAGGTAGTGGCACATAACGTTTAAATTTTTTTTTTTTTTTTTTTTTTTTGAGATGGAGTTTCGCTCCTGTTGCCCAGGCTGGAGTGCAATGGTGCAATCTCGGCTGACTGCAACCTCTGCCTCCTGGGTTCAAGTGATTCTCCTGCCTCAGCCTCCCAAGTAGCTGGGATTACAGGCATCCGCCACCACACCCAGCTAATTTTTGTATTTTTAGTAGAGATAGGGTTTCACCACATCGGCCAGGCTGGTCTTGAACTTCTGACCTCAGGTGATCTGCCCACCTTGGCCTCCCAAAGTGCTGGGATTATAGGCATGAGCCATCATGCCTGGCCTTGTTTAAATTTTTTTGTAGCAATGGGGTCTCATTATTTTGCCCAGGCTGATCTCAAACTCCAAGACTAAGCAATCTGCCTGCCTCGGCCTCCAAAGTGCTGGGATTACAGGCGTGAGCCACTGTGCCCGGCCAAATACGTTTTTGAATGCGTAAAGCTTTACTACTTAAAAAATTAATTTCAATTATATAGCATTTCTTTCTAATACTCATCAAAATAAGTATGTAATGATAAAACTAGGAGACCACCTAAATGGTCCCATCTGGGACTCCGGAAAGTACTGGATGAAAAATTGGCAGGAGGGGTAGGCAGATCCCCAGGCCCTGGGGATGGCCTTACCTTGTGGGTGAGGGAGTGCTGCTTGAGGTGGTGGATCTGGCTGAACTCCATGCCGCATTCAGTGCACACGAAGGGCCGCACGTTCTGGTGCTTGAGCATGTGGTTCTGCAACTGGCTGCGGTAGTGGAAGGACTTGTCACACTCGAGGCACTGGTAGAGGGTGGGGCCCTGATGAGAGGCCAGGTGGCGCTTGAGCTGGGTCAGGGTGGAGAAGTCCAGGCCGCACTCGACGCAGACGTGGCAGCGGCCACTCTCGTGCTTCACTTCGTGGGCCTTGAGCTCGCTGGGGTAGGCGAAACCGCGGCCACAGAAGTGGCAGCTGTAGGGCTTGACCTCCGAGTGCAGCAGCATGTGGCGCTTGAGGTGGCTGGTCTGCGTGAAGGCCTTGTGGCATACCTGGCACTTGTGGGGCCGGGTGCCCTGGTGCGTCAGCAGGTGCGTCTGCAGGTGGCTGGGCTGCTTGAAGAGCTTGCTGCAGTGTGGGCACGAGTGTGGCTTGATGCCGTTGTGGCCCAGGATGTGCGTCACCAGGTTGTACTTGGACGTGTAGGACTTCTCGCACATGCGGCACTGCCAGCGCTTCTGGCGGTCGCCCGCCTCCACCAGGTAGGAGTCGTCGATCTGCACGTTGATGTCCAGCCGATCCAGCTGGGCCTTCTTGTGGCGTTCCACGGTCGAACCCGCCACGTCAGCCTCGAACTCGCCGGCCTCCTGCCACACGAAGCCCTGTTCCGGCTTGACAGGCTCCGGGGACTCCATGCTGGGGGCCTCGGGGTCACTCAGCGGGGCCAGGTGGGGTGGCTCGAACCCACACTCTGTGGGCAAGGCCTCTGGCCCAGGCAGCGCCATGCTGGGCTCGGGGAAGCCATCCCGGGCCGGGGCCGGGGCCGGGAAGTGAGGGTCATACGAGGCCACGTCCAGCTCCGGTCTCGGGGTTCGGGGCAGATGCCGGAGCGTCCGGGGCTTGCGGCTGAAGGCGCTGAGGTCAATCATCTTGACGGCGCTGCTTTGCACCAGGGCCTCGCAGCCGCCACTGGCTGCCTCGGCGGGGGCTTCTGCTGGCCCTGCTTCCTTGTCGTCACCCGGCACAGAAACCTCATAGACCTCTTGCTCCTCCTCCTCCACCTTCTCAAACTTGACCTTGGGCACCAGCCGCACAGGTGGCCGCGTCTTCCGCCGGGTGTGCTTCTCGAAGGCTGCCTCCACCTCCAGCACCTCCTCCTCTGCCGGCTCCTCCAAGGCCCTCCCGTTGCAGGCCAGCTGGTAGACCTCGGGGCCTGGTGGCCCGGGCTCTCCCACGGCTGCTCCAGAAAGCTCGGGCCCCAGGTCCGGGTAGAAGGCCTCAGCGCTTATGGTAGCTCCAAAGAGCTCATTTTCGGAGACCAGGCCAAGCACGGCAGCCTGAGCCAAGGACAGCACCACCACAGCGTCCGTCTGTGTCCCTGAGTCCATGAAGCCCTCCATCCCGCGACGGCTAGCTAGGAGGGCATCGCTGTGGGTGGAGAAGGGAAAGTTAATATTGCTGGCTCACTGCTGCATGGACAGACAACAGACATAGCACGGACTAGAGCTTGGCTGATTTTGGGTGTGTCTGACCCTGATGTCTTTTCTACTCCTGCCTTGGGAACAGTGCACACTTGTAATTTCAGGGAGCAATGATTCCCGCTGTGTATCTGACCATCTCCTCCAGCTCCCTGGGGGATCCTGGGTAAGCTCTGCCCCCTTGCTGGCCTCAGTCTTCCCATCTGTACAACAGGGAGGTGGGATTTCCTCAGTGGTTCTCAAATTGTGTTCTACAGGTCCTTCAAGAATTCCTTAAAAAGGCCCGGCATGGTGGCTCACATCTGTAGTCTCAGCACTTTGGGAGGCTGAGGTGGGCGGATCACCTGAGGTCAGGAGTTCGAGACCAGCCTGGCCAACATGGTGAAATCCCGTCTCTACTAAAACTACAAAATTAGCTGGGCGTGGTGGCGGGCGCCTGTAATCCCAGCTATAGGAGGCTGAGGCAGGAGAATCGTGTGAACCTGGGAGGTGGAGGTTGCAAGTCAGCCGAGATTGCGCCACTGCACTCCAACCTGGGCAGGAAAGTAAGACTCTCTGTCTCAAAAGAAAAAAAAAAAAAAAATCCTTAAAAATTGTATTCAAAAATGCAAAAAATAAAGATTCTACTATTTAAAAACTGATTTTAAAAGGCCCACCTACTCAAATGTAGTATGCGCTACATTCTAACACATTCAGTAGCCCCACTGGCTTTGTTGCCAAAGTAATTAATTTGCACAGACCTTGGGACTGTGCGGTGAGGTGTTAACTGTCATTATTTGTAATGACTCGGCTGTATGAATGAGAATGTATGACAAAAAGACACAACATAAAAAAATAAATTAGGTGCTGAGGCTGATCTCAAACACTGGCTATCACTTGTCAGCCCCGATGCTAAACATATGCATCTATCACAACTGGTTGTTGTTTTTCTTCATTAACTAAATGTTATACATTTAAATATCTAAATTTATACTGATCAAAATATCACTTTTATCTGATTTATACATTGGAGTTTCATGTCAGATCTGATTTGAAAGAAGGGCTCCTTGACAGCTAACATGTTTGAGACCACTATCTGAATTGAATGCTCAAACAGGCTCCCAGGTTCACATTCATAGTCTCTCATCTAACAGGTTTTTTTTTTTCTTTTTGATTAGAGATAGGGTCTTGCTCTGTTGCCCAGGCTACTGTGACACAATCATGGCTCACTGCAGCCTCAACCTCCAGCACTGAAATGATCCTCCTGCCTCAGCCCCTCGAAATGCTAGGATTACAGACATGAGCCACTGTACCTGCCCCTAACATGATCTTCTGAATAGTGCCAATGTGCCCACCTGCCCAGGTACAAACCCCCAGCACAGCAGCCTCTTCCCTCGCTGGGGGCTCCAGCCACATATGGAGGCACCTGCTCCGTGAGCCCTCTGTGGAGCCCGGTCTTTGCACCCATGGGTCTTCCCACCTGGGGCAGCCTTTTCCCAACCCCATTGACCCCTGCTCCTCCCACCAGCCTCCGAGGCATGGCTCGAGGTCCACCTGCTCCTGGGGTCTTCCTGGCTCTCCCAGCCTGCCCTCGTGCCCTCTCCAGGCTTCCAAGGACTGCAGCACGCCAGGCAATGTGCCCACAGGGGGTGGCGGCCTCCTCCTGGGTCTATACCCCTTGCCCTGGTTCAACACCTGGCACATCAGAGGAGGGGGGATGGCATTACTGAGGTGACTGTCGCCTGCTCTGCTCTCAGGGCTCCCAACCGACCAACTACCAGCTTCTCCCAGGGCTAACGGTCAGGCACACGGTCAGCAGCCCTTCCTTAGGAAACCGGCTCCGGGCAAGGCGTCCCCCTCCCCCCAGCGCCCAGTGGAGCTTCCCTTTCCTGAGGACGGCTAAAAATACCCCAGACAGGAATTTAGCCTTCTTGAAACGGACACCAAAGATTAAACTATCAAGCTTAGAGTGAGGCTCTCGTGGAAGGGATCAGATAGAAGGAAACCTTGGCCTAGGGGTCAGGGTGCATCTGAAATAGGCTGGAGGGGCTAACCCTGCTTCCAAACCACCACACCCCACCCCAATGTCCAGCTGCTGGGAAATGCAGTCAGCGAGGACCTGGAGTCCCAGCTCAGTCACTTGAAAGTGACTAAGCAAAGTCACAGCAGTGGCTCAGTTTCCCCATCTGAAAAACAGGGATGAAAACACTCACCCATGGAAAGGTTGTGAGAGCCCAGGGTCCTAACACAAGTGAAGCAGCTTGGTTCATTATAAAGCCCTAACCAACTGTAAAGGATCACTATTGGCCGGAGCATGGTGGCTCACACCTGTAATCCCAGCACTTTGGGAGACTGAGGTGGACGGATCACTTGAGGTCAGGAGTTCGAGACCAGCCTGGCCAATATGGTGAAACCCCATCTCTACTAAAAATACAAAAATTAGCCGGGCGTGGTGGCAAGTGCCTATAATCCCAGCTGCTTGGGAGTCTGAGGCAGGAGAATCACTTGAACCCAGGAGGCGGAGGTTGGAGCGAGCAGAGATCACGCCATTGCATTCCAGCCTGGGCGTCACAGCAAGACTCCGTCTCAAAGGAAAAAAACAAACAACAAAAAAAAAACCATTATTATCTCCCCAGATCTCTGGGAGAAGCCTTTTCTGAAAAAAGTCACAGAGCCAAGAGATGTTTCCATTCTTGGGCCCCAAATTCAGCAAAGCTTAAGTGATTCTGAGGACAACCGCTAGAGACTGAGAACTCATTCATTCATTTATACAATAAATAGCTGCTAAATCCCTGCTATGGGTTAGGGCTTGTGCTTGGAGACAGCAAGGTGAATGAGGTAGGGTCCTGCCCCTCGGGGCCCACCACAGCCACCCCCAGTGCCCTCCAGCCACTGTCAGGTTTGTAGAGCACGCTGAGGAATGTGGCTGCCTCCTGTCACTGCGGTCTGACACAGCACCCAGCGGCAACCCTCCTGTCTGTTGTGGGGTTTGGGCAAATGATGTGTTCAGCAGTTTTTGTAAACTTCCCCAAAGGCAGGACCAGCAAGGAGGAACTGAGCATCAATGGCCAAACCAGTGCTTCCCCCTTGGCTCTGGATGCTGAGTTCAATCTAGGCCCTGCTGTCTACTAGCCATGTGACATCAGGTGATTCTCATCTCTATGGGGGGGAAAAGGCTCCTGACTCATGGGACAGTGAGATGAGAATGGCAGTGTCGTTAGTTCCCTTTCCTCTCCTTTCCCCTGCAGCCTAATACCAGGCATCAGCCCCCTCCTGCCAGCCTCAAGGGTGCGGGCACAAGGAAACAGTTAACACTGCTTTAGAGGCGAGGAGAGGGCAAAAACGTCAGCCAATGAACTGCCCATGGGAGCTGAAGTGTGGTTCCCTACAGCAAGGGTAACCATGGAACTGACCATCCACACTGGGACCCCTTCTACAAGGAGCCATTCCTTATAGTCACACCAGGACACCAGAAGCAAACCCCTTCCCATATGAACAGGTAGTTTGGACTTGAGAAGGTGCGTCTGTCTCAGGAGCCTGTGCTTGGCTGTAGAAAGGGACTAACCCGGAGTCCTTGCTCTTGAGGGTTTGTGCCTAAGTAGGGGCAGGAGAGCGGCACAGAGAGCTGCCAACAACTGACGACGAACACCACGGAAGAGCTACAGCTTCTCATTACAGAGACTCACCAGGTCCCCAGTGAGTCATTTAATACTAGAAACAACCCGGGGGGCAGGGGTAGGGTAGTGCGCTCCCCACCTCATGCCCCAGGAAACCCAGGCTTGAGTAACATACTCCCGAGTGCCTCATCAATGAAGGGAGAGCTGGGTCTGCAGCCAGGCCCGTCTAGCCCCACAGCGGGTCCCATCTGTGCTCCTGCAGCTATGCACCTGTGGAGGTCACATCTGAGCCCAGCTCCTCAGTTCTCAGGAGCTGTCCTGGGTCACTACAGGCCAGCAGGGGCACATAGGCAAGACCTGGGCAAACTGCATCATGAAGCCTCAGGCTCCTTCCTGGCTGGCTGGTCCAGGGCCTCAGCCGGTTGGGGGAATTGGGGTCTCTCCTTCTACTAGAAGTCTTCATTGAGCCACCGCCCACCTGGGCAGTTGGCCCCATGCTTTCTTTTACACTGGCCTGGACACTTGGTTGAGTAGAACACCCACCCACCCTGTAATGCTCACTTTGTGGGGCTTATGGGGGCAGGCCCTGTCCATGTTGTCTTGTTCACTGGGGACGCCAGGCAGGCTCTGTGTGCGTGCGTGCGTGTATGCAGAAGGGGCTCTGCTGAGGAGGGAATCTAATTTACCTGTGTTTCGCATGTGTGTTCTGCCTGCCTATCACACACGGAAATGAGGAGTGGGGAGCCCCGGTATCGCTCTGTTCTTCCTCCTCCTGGGCCAGCATTGTGGCTCGTGTCTCCTCACCCGCTCTGGTTCCATCTCCCGGGCTAAACCCTTCTGTTTATGTCCTGGCACGGGGCCATCCACGGCAGGAAGAGAGCCTGCCAGGTGTGTGTCACCTGTGTGCCAGGGCTGCCTCCCCACCCACCCCAAGGCCCCTCTGTCATCTGCCTGGGGCCCTACTGTGGCCCCTCCCTTCTTAGAGCAGGGCCTCTTCCACCACTTGTGTGGAGGACTCAGAACAAAAGCTCCCCCCAGGTCCAGGAGAAAGGGGAGCTCAGACTGCCCCAGGCTGGCGAGATGAGGGGCGTCCACTGGCTGGGATGTGGCGTGGCCTCCCACCAGGATGGCCTTGGTCCCCAGGGTGGGGAGAAAGTCAATGTGAAAGGCGGGGAAATAGAGACGCAGATGAGCTGCCTGATTGTAGTTGTGCTGGGAGTGGGGGAAGGGAGGCCATATCAGAGAGAGAGAGAGAAAGGGAGAGGGAGAGAAGAAATGAAGAGACAGGGAAGGGGGAGCAGAGGAGGAGCCTGAGTGAGGGGGAGGGAGAGAGAATGAGGCTGTGGAGGCCAAGAAACAAAGGCGGGAGGGGGAGGGGCGTGCAGTGACACCGGAAGCCCAGGACTGCCCTATTTCCCAGGGCTGGGCACCTCCACCTCCCAGGCCTGAGGGCCAGGCCAGCCCCTGGGGAGGGAACAAACACTCATCGTCTGGGGGCCAGCAGGGGACCTTCCCCACCCAAGCAGGGACACAGGCTCCTCAGAGCTCTGGAATCTCTCACTGTGACTTCTATGGCTTTGCCCCATGGGTCGTGTAAAGGCTGGGCAAGTCACCTGGCTCCTCCACGTGTCTGTTTCCTGATCTGTAGAATGGGCACAAGAGCCTACTTGGAACGCGGAGGCGGGCAAACTACTGACCTACTTGCCGGTTGCCAGGGTCCCTTCCCCAAGCTGTGACAGCACCTCATCTCATCCCACACTGCTTACAACAGTGCTCCTTTCCTCTCATGGGGACCCCACCACATCCCTGCTCTAGGAGCAGGGAGGATCGGGTGGGATCAGGGTGGCTGGTGTCCCTTAGGACACAGATCTCAGGGCAGAGAGTAGGTAAAGACACCCAAAACCTGGTCTGGCACGACAGGAGCCATTTTGAAGGAAGAACCAACAGGACCTTGTGGCCACCTGGATACTCTGGCTAATTCCCACCACTAGGGAGATCTCAAACACCAACTGAAGGGTGGGTGCAGCGGCTCACACCTGTAATCCCAGCACTTTGGGAGGCCAAGGCAGGCGGACCACTTGAGCTCAGGAGTTTGTGACCAGCCTGGGTAACATGATGAGCTCTCGTCTCTACAAAAAAAAAAAAAAAAGCAAAAATTAGCTAAGCATGGTGGCATGCCTGTAGCCCTAGATATTCAGGAGGCTGAGGCAGGAGAATCGCTTGAGCCCGGGAGGCGGAGGTTGCAGTGGGCTGAGATCGTGCCACTGCACTCCAGCCTGGGTGACTGGAGTGAAACCCTGTCTCAAAAAACAAAACAAAAAAAAGTATAGAAATAAAAAACAAACAAACAAAACAACCAACAGACAGAGGTCTGGGGCTTCTGCCAGGCCAGGCTTGGGACATCACCAAGCACCCCTGATCAATGTAATTTGGAATAGTCATCAGTGAGCCCATACTCCCTGACACAGCCTCAGCAGTGCCTCGAACTTATGCTGGAAGGACAGGTTTGCCTGTTGGCTCCCTCATCTTGGCCTTGAATTACCAGGTTGCTCAGAGTCTGCAGTCTCCAGCCCTGCAGCTGAACCTCTGACTTTTTATTTATTTATTTATTTATTTATTTATTTATTTATTTATTTGAGACAGAGTCTCACTCTGTTGCCCAGGCTGGAGTGCAGTGGCATGATATTGGATCGCTGCAACCTCTGCCTCCTGGGTTCAAGCAATTCTCCTGCCTCAGCCTCTAAAGTAGCTGGGATTACAGGTGCCCACGACCATGCCTGGCTAATTTTTTTATATTTTTAATAGAGACAAGGTTTTGCCGTGTTGGCCAGGCTGGTCTCGAACTCCTGACCTCAGGTGATCCACCCGCCTCGGCCTCCCAAAGTGCTGGGATTACAGGCGTGAGCTACCACGCCCGGCCTGACTTTTTATTTTTTTAAGAGATGGGTCTTCCTCTGTTGTCCAGGCTGGAGTGCAGTGGTGCCATCATAGCTCACTGCAGCCTCAAACTTCTGGGATCAGGCGATCCTCCCGCCTCAGCCTCCCAAGTAGGTGGGACTAAAGGCATATGACACCACACCTGTCTAATTTTACATTGTTTTTGTAGAGGTGGAGTCTTGCTAAGTTGCCCAGGCTGGTCTTGAACTTCTGGGGTCAAGTGATCTTCTCACCTTGGCCTCCCAAAGTGCTGGGATGACAGGCATAAGCCACTGTGCCAGGCTTGAGCCACTGATTTAATGCACATTTACTAAGCACCTATTAGGTGCTTGCTTGTGGGTACATAGAAGGGGCAAATTAAAGTTCTCACCCTTGGGGAGTTGACTTGTATGAGATCAGTCCACATGAAGCACCAGGATCTCTGGGAGGTGGGGGCTGCAGTATGGGGTTGGAGTGGGGACAGGACTGAGGGCTGGGTCCCATGGAGGCAGTTCAGGACCCAACAGAGCAAGAGCAGGGAGGGGACTCCTGACCCTGGGTCTGGCATTCAAGTCCTCCAGGATGTGACTCTGGGCTTTTTGCCCCTCGGAGTCCAGGGCCCTGGGGCTGAAGAGGCTGAAGCTGGAGTGGGTGGGACAGGTAACCAGGTGGGAGGAGAAGAGGAAGTTCCAGGCCTGTACACAGCTGTGAAAAACATGCATGGGATTTCACCGCCTAAGGAAACCAGCCTCTTGGTTTCCCCTGTTGTCCTCGCAGGAGGCTTCAAGGGAAACTCTGCTCGCATGCGCAGAAGGGAAGAGGAAGCGAGAGCTGGGAGGCCTGTGCACACCTCGGGGCCCCTTGCCACAGTCTCACTTCTGCCCAGCCCACAGGCCTCAGGAGCCAGGGGCCCAGGGAGCTGCTGCCCGCACAGGGGAGGGGCAGAGGAAGCTCCAGAGTCTCTTCCTCCTGGGATCCTGTCTCTGCCTTGCTTCCCCTTTCTCTATGGACAGATTCACTGAGCCCCGCCTCTGGTGGCTGGGACCCTGACACAGGGCCACCAACCCACAAACCACCGTGATGCGCACTGTGCCCAGCCCTGTTAACAGATAAGGAAACTGAGACCCAGGGAGGGGAAGGGAATGGTCCAAGGTCACACAGTGAGACAGTGAGGGAGCAAGGACTAGAATGCAGGTCTCCAGCCCTGCATCCCCCACAGCCTTTTGGTAGGTGGGATGCACTGCCCATGCCTTCATTTGCTGCCCAAGATGGCTCCCAGGCAGGCTCCATGGCCCCTCTGCCCCCAACTCACCGATGTTCCCTACCTCGGGGCCCCTGCACAGGCTGATTGCCCTGCCAGGACTGCCCTTCCCTTGAACTGGGTGAATTTCCCATCATCTTTGAGGATTTAGTGCAGGCACTGCCTCCCTTGAAGTACACGAGGGCAGGATGAGGACCCTTCTCCCAGCCTGAGATCATCACTGTGATGGTAAATCTTATGCGTCATCTTGGCTAAGCTATGGTGCCCGGCTGTGTGCTTGGCTAAGCTTGATGTTGCTATGAAGGTATCTTGTAGATGTGACCCACATTTACGATTGGTTGACTTTAAGAAAAGCAGGTGACCCTCCATAATGTGGGTGGGCATCAAACAATCAGTTGAAGGCCTTAAGGGCAAACACTGAGGTTTCCCAGAGAAAGAATTCTGCCTTGACATATGAATCTTGCCTGAGTTTCCAGCCCCCGGGTATGCCCTGCAGATTTTGGACTTGCCAGCCCCCACAATCACAGGAGCCAATTCCTTAAAAGAGACCTCTCTGTGTATATATATATATGTGTGTGTGTGTGTGTGTGTGTGTGTGTGTATGTGTGTGTGTGTGTGTGTATATGTGTGTGTGTGTGTGTATATATATACATATACACACACATATATATAGTATCTCCTACTGGTCCTATTTCTCTCTAGAACTCTGACTGATACGATCACACTGTGGATCATCTCCCCCCACAGCCAGGCCACCCCTATAGGACAGTGACTGCAGAGGAACAGAGGGGGCCCAGCGGGGGAGTGTCTCTAGAGAAAGACACCAGGGTACAGAAAAGGGAAGAGAAGGAAGCTGACAGTCACCAAGGGACCAGGATTGAATGCCGTAAGTGAAATGGAGAGGGAAATCCTTGCCTGAGAGTTCTACCAAGGCTTTGCTCTTCTCTGTGCACCTCACTCCCAGGACAGTCCTGCCTCCTCATTGGGGTAGTCTCCAGGCAGCATAGGGAAGGGCCTCTCCAAATTAATTAGCAAGAACAGACACACTCTCAGTGACCTGACCTTGTCTGGTGAATCAAGCCAGAAGGCCCTCCCCACCCCAGGTACCTTCTTCCTTGCCTTCCCCTAATGGCACAGTCTCCAGGAGCTCAGGCCCAGGAGCTCTGAGTGCTTTCTCACCCTCCCAGGAGAGAGAGCCCCTCCTACAGGGCCTGCTCTGACAATGGTAGCTCTCTTGATCCATCCCCCAGGCCCAGGTGCACCTACACCTGACCTGGGAGCCACGCCTCTGCTTCTATAAGCTGAGGGCTGAGGTGGGCCTGACTGCCACAGGGTGGGCCCTGTGTGAGGATCTCCCTCCTCTAAGAGGTCACAGTGACCCTAAAACCCAAGGAAATGAGGAGTGGGGCCCCCACGGCAAGGCCTGAACTATTTTGATGTGACTTCTCAGACACAAACTCTTGTGAAGACAGAGACCCTGGGTCCACAGAGTTCCAGAACTGGTATTGTTTGATTAGAACGCCAATACCGGGGTCTCACTCTAGACCAGTTAAACCAGAATCTCTGGGTTCAGGGCCTGGACACAGGATTTTCTAGAGGCTTCTCAAGTGATTCTGATTCTCCAAATCATTATTATTATTATTTAGTCTTGCTCTGTCACCCAGGCTGGAGTGCAGTGGCATGATCTCAGCTCACCGCAACCTCCACCTTCTGGGTTCAAGTGATTCTCGTGCCTCAGCCTCCCGAGTAGCTGGGACTACAGGAGTGCGCCACCACGCCTGGCTAATTTTTGGATTTTTTAGTAGAGACGGTGTTTCGGCATGTTACCCAGGCTGGTCTCAAACTCCTGGGCTCAAGTGATCCACCCAGCTTGGCCTCCCAAAGTGCTGGGATTACAGGCGTGAGCCACCGTGCCCAGCCTCTTGAAATTAATTAGCAAGAGTTGACGCATACTCTCAGTGACCTGGCCTTGCCTGGTGAATCAAGCGGGAGGCCCCTCCCCACACCAGGTGCCTTCTTCCTCACCTTCCCCTGATGGCAGCTGCCCCACTTCCACCCCTGGCATAGCATAGCATACCTCCAAGCATAGCATACCCCCATCATCTAGGGCAGTTCATACAGAAGTTGGGCCCAGACCTATGGCCTGGCCCTCCCCATCCCCTGAAAGAACTTGAGCCAAACTTTCCTCTCTTGGAAACATGGCTCTGCATTAAGCCTCAGTCGTCCATCAGCCACAGGAGCAGATGGGCAAAGAACACACAAAGGAGCGCCATGGGGTAGAGTGAGGCCAAAACGCGAAGGGGCAGAGAGCCTGGGCAAGTGGTGGTGGCGGAGTGGGTGTCTGAGGAGAGCCCAAGGGAACGCTGATCCCAGAAGGCACCTGGATTCCAGATGGTGCCCGGCCCCTGCTCCTAGCCTGGGGGACCCTCGCTGGAAATCAACCCCCGTTAGCCCTGAGGTGAGTTGGGTGGGCCTCTGGTTCTTATAGAAATGAGCCTGCCTAAACTAACAGGGCGTCTGCTGCACAAATTACTGTGGGCAAATGCTGAGCTGCCTGCAGAGCTGCATAAAAAGCCCATGGTAGCTTTTCTTTGATGCTAAGTACAGGAGTAATGCGCCGCCTGTGATCTGAAGACACCAGGATCCCAGAAGTCATGGGCCTGATCCTCCCACCTCGAAGCTCACATGCCCAGTAAATGCATGCGTGTTTCTTTACAGCAAGGGAGGGACGCTTGGCTCTCCCATGGCAGGATGGTGGCCTTGCTGAAGACCCTTTGCTTCAGCCACTTTGGCTGTGGGTCTTAGAATCTTCACCAGCAGGGCTGAAAGGAACTTTGGGGACTCTCCTGTCCAATGCCATCATTTTACAGATATGGAAACAAAGACCCCAAGGCCCCTACCCCTCAGTGAGGACTAATCTGGAGCTCTAGATTTTTTTTTTTTTTTTTTTTTGAGACTGAGTTTTGCTCTCGTTGCCTGGGCTGGAGTGCAATGGTGTGATCTCGGCTCACCACAACCTCTGCCTTCCGGATTC
Source organism: Macaca mulatta (assembly GCF_049350105.2). Lineage (NCBI taxonomy): Eukaryota > Metazoa > Chordata > Mammalia > Primates > Cercopithecidae > Macaca > Macaca mulatta. The sequence goes on along the minus strand of NC_133412.1, from coordinate 79,883,214 downwards.
AATCGATTCTCCTGCCTCAGCCTCCAGAGTAGCTGGGATTACAGGCATGAGCCACCACGGCCAGCTAATTTTTTTTGTATTTTTCGTAGAGACAGGGTTTCTCCATGTTGGTCAGGCTGGTCTCAAACTCCTGACCTCCGGAGATCCACCCACCTCGGCCTCCCAAACTGCTGGGATTATAGGCGTGAGCCACTGTGCCTGGCCGTTTTTTTTTTTTTTTAGACGGAGGCTTGCTCTGTTGCCCAGGCTGGAATGTAGTGGTGTGATCTTGGCCCACTGCAACCTCCAGTAGCAGAGCGATTCTCCTGCCTCAGCCTCCCACGTAGCTAGGATTACAGGTGTGCACCACCATGCCTGGCTAATTTTTGTATTTTTTTAGTAGAGATGGGGTTTCACCGTGTTTCCCAGGCTGGTCTTGAACTTCTGACCCCCGGTGATCTGCCCGCCTCGGCCTCCCAAAGTGCTGGGATTACAGGCATGAGCCACCATGCGTCTGGAGCTCTTGACTCCTTGTGTTTCCTTCCATCCATGTCAAACATGAGGGTCACCCCCCAACTCAGGCTCTCCCACCAGGGTGTTTCCCTTCTACTGTCTGGAGGCCGTGAAGGTGTGCACAGGAGATTGTATGGGGCAAGGAATTTCCACCATTCAACCCACCTGAAGGAAATGTTTTGAGCTCTCAAGAGTTCTGCCACGTAGCTGTCTCTTGCCCTAGGATGCTAATAGTCAGTCAAAAGAGAGAAGACTGAAGCAAGCCCTGTGCTTGTACCAATCAGTCACGACATCCCACCTGCTCTACATCCCAGTCACCTCCCATTGCTCTTGCAATCAAGCCAAACATCTCACCAAAGGCCTCCAGAACTTGCCTGGTTGGTCCCTGCCTCCATGACAAGTCCACAGCGTGCTGTCCCCTCCCTCCATGTGAAGCCACACGGACTTCATCCATGTTCTTTAATAGACCTCGCCTGCACACGATCTCTTCACACATGCTGTCCCCTACCTGGAATTCTCTTCCTCATTCGTCTCCCTTCAGCTTTCAGCCCAGGTATCACTTCCTCAGGAAGCTTGCCCTGACCCCGTGCCCCACCCTGACCAGGTCTAGACCCCAGGTCCTGAGCAGTCTCAAGTTTCATACTTTTCCTTCCTGGACCTTATTGTAACTTTTAATCATTTGTTAATGATTTATTTATTTATAGAATTACTTGCCTAACAGCTACCATCCCAGTTAGATTCTGACATCCCAGTTAGATTACACTCTCCAAGGGCAGAGACCTTGCCTGTTTGCGCACTACTGCATCCCTAGCAGAGTACACAGATAGAATAAATTGTTGCCCTTTTGAGAACACCCATATTCAAGGGCAAAGAAAAAAGAGGCCCCTTGCTAAGCCCAGCTTTGGACAGCAGCCAGATAGACCCTGCCCACCTCTTTTCCCTGAGCTTTAGGGCCAGTTCCTGTTCCGAGGGGGAGGGACAGCAGGCCTCATGTTTCCAGAGGGCTCCACATCTTTCCTCCAAGTCCGGAAGCAAAGAAGCACATCTGTTCCCCAAACAAGTACACTATCCTGGACCCAGAGACCACCAGCTTTATGTAACGGGAAAAACAGACACAACTTCAGCTCACAAGTTCAAGGGGACAAAGATAAGGATCAAAGGAAGTAACAATAGGACCATTCACTGGGCTTGAACTTCATCAGGGCCTGGGATGAAAGCACACCATTTCTAGCCTTTGGGGCAGTCCTCTGGGATGGGGCGTACCATTTCCACTATACAGACGTGGAAACTGAGGCAGTCCCCCGCAGGCAGGATAGAGCAGGCCCAGGGCCGAGACCCAGCCCTCTCTACCTCAGCTGTCAGGGATGGGCTTTCTGGGTCTTGTCTTCCTCCCCTGCCAACCTGTTTTCCCACACCGGGGCCTAATTCACACCTGGGAGCCCCTCATGGCTTCCCTTCCTCCTCACCAAGCCTTGCCTCAGACCCCTCCTGCACCAAACCCTCCGCCTTCTCCATCCCATCTTCCTCTCCCTCCATTCCTCCCCTCCTTCGGTTTCCGTGGCAACCCCATCCTCCGCTCCGCCACTCGGTCCTGCCTTCCCATCTCATCTCTTTCTTCCCTCTTTCATCTCTCCCCTCATCGCAGTGTACAGTCCAAATCCCCCTCTGTCCTCTGCCTCTGCTCTCTCGCTCCCTTTTACTCTCCTTTTATCTCCTTCAATGTTCTCTTGTCATCTCAGGGTGACATTTATTTATCTCTTGCTTAAAAATAAAAAAGAAAAGAAGGAAGAAAGGAGGGAAAAAGAAACCCCATTCCATCAGCCAGGGCTTCTCCAGATCAGTCCTGGCCTTCTCTCTCTCGGTCATCTCTAAGGGTCAGACTCCCCATGGGGGCCAGGAGAGGGGAGACAAACCCCAGAATGGACCCCTGCCTGCCACAGGGAAGCTTCTCTATTCACCTCACCTAGGGAGGGGAGGAAGAAAACACACGGGTGGGAAGTATGTGTTGGGGGAGCTCCCTGGGAAGAGGCATCCCAGAGAGTCTGGCCCTGCTTCCCTGAGTTCAGGATAGGGGAGAAGCCAGCACCCCCTCAGGATGAAGCAAGGGCAGGATCTAGAACAGGGGGTGGCCAGGTGCAGAAATCCCCCATGGCCAGCCCCAGGCAGGAATTCACTGCTGACTGGCGCAGTGGCTCACAACTATAATCCCAGCACTTTGGGAGGCCAAGGCGGGAGGATCACTAGAGCTCAGGAGTTCAAGACCACCCTGGGCAACATTGTGAAACCCCATCTCTACAAAATATTAACAGGCCATATGGCACGTGCTTGTAGTAACAGCTACTCGGGGGGCTGACTGGGAGGATGGCTTGAGTCTGGGAGGTCAAGGTTGCAGTGAGCCATGATCACACCACTGCACTCCAGCCCGGGTGACAGAGTTAGACCATGTCTCAAAAAAAAAAAGGAGTTCACTGCTGTCCAGGGAAACCCAACCATTCACCGCCCCATGCTGCCTCTTCAGGCCCTACCTTGCATTGTGTGAGTGAGACACAGGGCCTGGCCCCAGGGTGAGGCACCCAACAAATGCTCAGGGTGCGCAGCTCCCTCACTCCAAACAGGATGGTGAGGTTCACCAATTCTCCACAATTCACTCTTCTATGTTCCTAAATTGCCTCTGAGTAAAGGAAGCAAAATTCATGGGCTTTCCCACCCATGTCTCTGTGCTCCAAGTTTAAGGCAGAATGAAAGGTTGCCAGCTCTTTCTAATTTCTTTTCAGGGATCATTTACTGAGCTCATATTATGGACCAGGCACAAGAGACAGGCTGTCCCAGGGAGATGGACATTTTATTTTATTTTATTTTTATGATTATTATCTTTAGAGGCAGAGTCTCTCTCTGTTGCCCAGGCTGGAGTGCAGTGGCACGATCTCAGCTCACTGCAACCTCCGCCTCCCTGGTTCAAGCGATTCCCCTGCCTCAGCCTCCTGAGTAGCTAGAATTACAGGCATGCGCCACCACACTTGGCTAGTTTTTTTGTATTTTTAGTAGAGATGAGGTTTCACTATGTTGGCCAGGCTGGTCTCGAACTCCTGACCTCAGATGATAAGCCCACCTCAGCCTCCCAAAGTGCTGGGATTACAGGCGTGAGTCACCGAACCCAGCCCAAGATAGACATTTTAATTTTCATTTTACAGATGAGCAAACTGAGGCTTAGAGAAGCTATGATTTGTTGCCGGGCGCGGTGGCTCAAGCCTGTAATCCCAGCACTTTGGGAGGCCGAGACGGGCGGATCACAAGGTCAGGAGATCGAGACCATCCTGGTTAACACGGTGAAACCCCGTCTCTACTAAAAATACAAAAAACTAGCCGGGCGAGGTGGCGGCGCCTGTAGTCCCAGCTACTCGGGAGGCTGAGGCAGGAGAATGGCGGGAACCCGGGAGGCGGAGCTTGCAGTGAGCTGAGATCCGGCCACTGTACTCCAGCCTGGGTGACAGAGCGAGACTCCGTCTCAAAAAAAAAAAAAAAAAAAAAAAAGAAGCTATGATTTGTCTAAGTCACAGAGCCAGTAAAAGATAAAAGTAGGATTGGAGCCGATTATAATCACATTCTTCCCCATTTACTCCTCTTCTTCCTGTGTTCTTGGGAGGAGTGAGGTCATATCACTCCAAGTCCTCCTTAGCTCAGCCTCCTCCTGGCTTCTCTATTGCTGTGTTTAATCTTGAGTGATCAGAAATGACAGGAGAAACAAAGATCCGGGAATGGAGACTGACTGCAGAAAACGAGGCAAACCGATTATGGTTGTGGCCCCAGCATCTCAAAATGACCAAGAGAAGAGATCCCCTGCGAGAAAAAAATGTCACATGGGGATAAAGAAAGGGGCCCTAGGTCTTCAGGAGCCCTCGAGCTGTGTGAGTGTCTGGCTGCAGGTGAGAAGTATTGCTGCGCCAGGGATCAGGCCAGGGAGGAGGGTATGGTATTGGTAGTCCTCCACTAAAAGGCTGGCTCAGCACCTCCTGGACCCCAAGAGCAGGGTCTGAGGAGGGGGAGATGAGAAGCAGCAGAGGTGAGGAGGAAACGGGGAAGGACGGCCCCTTCCTCTGCAGATGGTAGGAGGGAGGGGTACATGGTTCTCAGTCCAGCAGACCTGTCCTCCACCCCCAGCTCTGCCACTTAGGAGCTGTACACCCTCAGGCAAGTGTCTCAACCTCCTCCCTGGGATTTGGTTTCTTTGTCTGTATAGTGACAGGAGAAGGGTCTAATCACTGTGCCCTTCCTTTCAGCCTGGAGTTGTGCCTATTGAGATCATTTTTATACAGCATGTAATATTGACAACAAAACCTATTTACAGAGGAGGAAACCAGGGCACAGGAGTTGAGTGATTCACCCACGGTCACCGGGTACACCAGAAAATAAGTGGAGTTGGGTCTAACTTAAATGCCTCTGCTTTTATTAATTAATTTATTATTATTATTATTATTTTGAGACAAAGTCTCACTCTGTTGCCAAGGCTGGAGTGCAGTGGTGCCATCTCAGCTCACTGCAACCTCTGCCTCCCTGGTTCAAGCGATTCTCCTGCCTCAGCCTCCCAAATAATTGGGATTACAGGCACGCGTCACCACACCCAGCTAATTTTTGTATTTTTAGTAGAGGCGGGGTTTTGCCATGTTGGCCAGGCTGGTCTTGAACTCCTGACCTCAGGTGATCCGCCCACCTCAGCCTCTCAAAGTGCTGGGATTACAGGTGTGAACCACCACTCCTAGTCTGCCTGTGCTTTTAAGATAAAGGGCATAAAGGAAATGACGTGTTTCATAAGGGCTGGTGTATAGTAAGGACCCAGTTACTGGGAGTGACTGCTAATTTTTTTTTTTTTTTGAGACGGAGTCTGGCTGAGTCGCCCAGGCTGGAGTGCAGTGGTGCCATCTTGGCTCACTGCAACCTCTGCCTCCGAGGTTCAAGAGATTCTCCTGCTTCAGCCTCCCAAGTAGCTGGGACTACAGGTGTGTATCACCACACCCGGCTAATTTTTGTATTTTTAGTAGAGATGGGGTTTCACCATGTTGGCCAGGTTGGTCTCCAACTCCTGACCTCAAGTGATCTCCCCACCTCGGCCTTCCAAAGTGCTGGGATTACAGGCATGAGCCACGGTGCCCTGGCCTGTGCGACTGCTATTATTATTGTTCCGATCATCCAGCCAGGCTGGTGCTGGGTGCTGGTGAGGCACAAAGATCCCCAGTCTCAGGACCTCACGATTTGGCTAGAGACAAGATTAAGAACCACAAAGTAGTAGTGGAAAGTATCAGATAGGAAATAGCAGTAAATAAATGTGCTTTAAAAAAAAAAAAAAAACAAATTTAAGGGATCAGGAATGTTCTTCCATATAAATGGGCACGTTAGGAGGCGATAAACTCAGGGCATGGGCCACAGAGTCAGAATGCAGTTTGGCCCCATCACTCACACCTTGGTCTGTGTGTGCCTCAGTCTCCTCTTCTGTGGCATGAGATAATGGTTCTCACTTCCTGGAGTTGTTAGGGGGTTTAACTGAGCCCATTAGACAAATGAGTATGATCTGTGGTGTTTATTACCGAAAGGTTGGGTGGAGGGGTACGGGGAGGTCTAGAGAAGGGAGAAGCTGGTTAGGAAGACCCCTTCCCCCGTAGACCCAGCCAGAGAGGAGGGCCTGCCCAGGCTGGAAGCACGGGATGGAGAAAGGAAGGGAAAGCGGACAGAAGCGCAGGAGGTAGGGAAGGTGCTGAGGTCTGAGGGCAGGCGAAGAGTATGGCCTGGGCACAAGCCCTCTCCATTCTCACAGCAGCGTTATGACTCCTCCCTGGGCCTCCATGCCAGCAGAGCCCCTGGCAGTGGCTGCCTCCCGAAGCCACTACTGTAATCAACATTTATTTTGCAGTCACCCACACACCCAGCTCGAGTACGGATTTATGCCAGGAGGAGTAAAGAATGCCTCTCTCATTCACGTAATGCCTTCGTGTATCTCCTGAGGGGAGGGACGGCTGGTGCAGCATATCAGCTCATAGTGTACACACGCAGACATCAGACACATGCGGCCGTCCACACAGGCTCTCACCAGAGGCAGGCAGGAGTGGCGCACAAAGCCATGCCTTCCTCAGTCACCTGACAACGATACTTTCATGCAGTGAGCCGAGGGGTAGGACCTATGCAAGGGGTGGAAGCTCGGGTACCCACACTTGACCCTGCAGTCGAGCTGGAGGGAGATGCACGCCTCAGATAAGAGGTTCAGAGAAGGCAGGAGCCACATGATGGGCATCCCAGCCAGGAGCTCCTGGGTCTGCACATTACCAGGAGCTCACAGAGGAGGCGGCCAAGGCAGCCTGTTGGCTGCAGGGTAGAGGAGAGGCGGGAGGAGAACCAGAGGACAGTGGGGCCTGGGAAGGAGAGACAGAAGAGGGTCTCGAGGGCAGGACCATGGATGTCAGTGGGGAGGGTACCCAACGTGGTCGGCTCAGCCCAGAGCAGGAACTAGTTTCCTCTCCAATCTGGATCACAGAGGATGACCTGTAGGAGCTTGGAAGCCCTATCTGCAGGGTGGTGGGCTCTGGGCCACGTGTCCCAGATGCTGGAATTCAAATGCATGTGTGACCCAAGGGCGAAAGTGACTTTAGCAGAGGAGATGATAATAAAACTAGCAAATGCCTGGCCGTGACTAGTAGTGTGAGGGTTTCCGTCCCCTCTGCCTGGGGTGCGACTGCCTGTGGGGTTGAGGCCCCTTGGGGCAGGCCATGGAGGCAGGGTGGGGCCCCTCAGCAATGGGAAGCTCTAGAATTGGCATGGCCACCTCTTTGCTGTACTGTGTTGGGCAAGTTGCTTCATCTCTCAGGGCCTCTGTTTTCTCAACTGTAAAATGGGAGTAACAGCTGCCTTCCCCACAGGATGGGGAAGAAGATTCAATAAGATAATGCAAGGGGATACACCTGGAGCTGGGGGCTGGCTTCTGATAAATGGTCAGTTTTAGCTTTTACACCATAATATATGTACACATACAATATGAGTCACCCAGGGCCCCTCAATATGTGGCGTGTTCTCACTATCACTAAAAATATCTAAACCCCATGAAGGAGTTGGGAAAGGATGAACACTTGGAAAAAGTAATGAAATCAGGTGTGAGGAAGGACAGAGATGCTGGGAATGGACCCGGTCCCACGGAAGGTTCTAGCTCAAGTCCATTGTCCACATGGGAGCCCCTGGATTGCCAGGAAATGGGCAGTCTCAACCCCAGTGCCTGTGGGGCTGTGAGGGTCCCTTGGGCTCCACCTGAGGAGGACGCTGGAGAGGTGGGAAGGCATCTTCTGTGGGCCTCTAGAAGTCTCATCACAGATGCTACCTCTTTTCTGAAATTTTACAACTCATCCAGGTAGCTCAGAAGACCGCATTCCTAAATGAAGTACAAGATCCAACTCTCCTCATCAGAGTGTAGATAACCTCTTTCTGGGATCACACTCCTGCCAGCTGGAATGACCCACTCCTCAGCAAACAAACGCAGCTCAGATGGGTCACAGAGGAAGGGCCAGGTCCAAGAATGGGACCCCCACCCTGCCCCGTGCTAGCCCCAACCCCTGAAACCAAAATGCCCAGAAGCTTCTTGTGTGAAGCCCACACACACTCGTGTGTGTACAGCCAGGAGACAAGAGTCACCCTCCTCCCTGTGCTGACACAAGGACAGGCTGGGCTGTGTCCTGGCTCTGAAGTACTCAGGGCCTGCCCCTGGGAGCCTTGGTGGGTTCCCTCCTTCAAATGCCCCCAGCTCTGGGTGCCAAAGTGAAGAAGGAAACACAAGATCTTCTGGGACTCCGAAAGACAGGCTTGGCAAGAGAATGAGCAGGCCTGCTCACACAGCCACAGCCCTCTACAGTTTACAAAGCCCTTCCCAGGCATGAGGTCATGGGACACTCCCTGCCAGGTTCTGCACTGGCATCTGAATGGGCAGCACCTGCGTGGGCTCTTATTCCTGATGGCAAAATCTGACATTCACAGACTGGCTGGCTGCCCTGAGAGTGACAGTGCCAGCCTGGCCAACTTTCAGTACAGTGTGTCATTTAATCCTGACTGCAGTCTATGGTTGGTACTGGTGCCATCACCCTGTTTTACAAATATGGAAACTGAGGCACAGAAAGGTTACTAGCTTTAGAACATTGCTCCTCGCAGCATGGCCCTCGAGCTCTGGCACTGCTTCCAAATAGATAAGGGAAGCCTTAGAAACTTGGCTGGGCGCGGCCGGGCGCGGTGGCTCAAGCCTGTAATCCCAGCACTTTGGGAGGCCGAGACGGGTGGATCACAAGGTCAGGAGATCGAGACCATCCTGGCTAACACGGTGAAACCCCGTCTCTACTAAAAAAATACAAAAAAACTAGCCGGGCGAGGTGGCAGGCGCCTGTAGTCCCAGCTACTCGGGAGGCTGAGGCAGGAGAATGGTGTGAACCCGGGAGGCGGAGCTTGCAGTGAGCCGAGATCCCGCCACTGCACTCCAGCCTGGGCGACAGAGCAAGACTCCGTCTCAGAAAAAAAAAAAAAAAAAAAAAGAAACTTGGCTGGGCGCAGCGGCTCACGCCTGTAATCCCAGCATTTTGGGAGGCCGAAATGGGTGGATCATTTGAAGTCAGGGGTTCAAGACCAGCCTGGCCAACATGGTGAAACACCGCCTCTACTAGAAAAAACAAAAATTAGCCGGGTGCGGTGGTGCACCCCTGTACTCCCAGCTACTCAGAGGCTGAGGCAGGAGAATCATTTGAACCCGGGAGATGGAGGTTGCAGTGAGCTGAGATTGCGCCACTACACCCCAGCTGGGTGACAGAGCAAGACTCTGTCAAAAAAAGGACAGAAGGAAGGAAGGAAGGAAGGGAGGGAGGGAAGGAGGGAAAGAAAGAGAAAAGAAACTTGTATAGCAATGTGACAATGCTGTGACATCTGAGCCAGGTTGATAAAGTATTAGTCTGTGAGGCTTAGAAATGGACTTTAAAAAAAAACCACCAGGTTTCGAAGCACCGGTTTAGATCCAGACTCTAGAGTTGAAGGCCTGAGTTTGCATCCTCTGCTACTTCCCAACGGCATGACTCTTTCTCCTTACTAAAGTGGGGTGGTACCAAGAGCACCTGCCTTACCAGTTAAAATATGTAAAGTGCTGAAAGCAGAACCTGGCACGCCTATGGTGTTTACTGCTATTATTAGCATTCGGCAGCTCGCTTGGGGCCACACAGTAGCTACTGGAGGAGCTGGACTCCTTGATGCCAGTTCTCAGTGGGGAATTGACTGCTAGGTCCCCTGCCACCTGGGAAACTGGGGCCCCAGAAACATGCCTGCTACTAAAGCCTGTTCACAAACTCAGACCCTCGTCCTGTCCCCACCCACCTCCAACCCCCCTTCCATCTCTAGGCCAGCTTGGCTGTGGGTGGGCGTCTTAATGGGTGTAAGGAGATGTTCTTGCCCAAACCGGAAAAACCTGATGGTCAGGCAGGCCCGCCCTGGCAGCTTCCGGGTTGCTAGTAGTATCCTGAGAAGCAGGTGGGGCCAGGAAGAGCAGTGGTGGCCTCCTCCCCTGGGCCCAGGCTCCAATCTCTATGGTGCCTGCCCCAAAGCCATTCTGATCCCTCTCTTGGAGCATAAATCCCAAATGTCCCTAGATAAGCAGACTCCCTGCTACCTTTACCCACAGTTCATCTTGTCTTGGTCACCCAGACCCAAAGGGAGGACAGTTTTTTCCCCAACCCTTTTGGAGCCCCAGACCCTCCTCCTGGGAAGTGGGTGTTAGCACCCAACTTGCACATAGTAGGGACTCAGCACCATCTGGGACTTCAGATCCACCTCCCTCATTTCCACATCCGACTGACATTCTTCCTCTACCTGGGTCTGGTCACAACTGATGAGTGGGCTCGTTGTCCCCACCCGTCTAGGTGTCTGGCTTGGTCACTAGCCCTTCCTTCTCCTGCCGCCCTCCGTACCTGGCACTGACTTATCCCTCTGCCCTCCTCCAGTCTTCCCTGGGGAGGATATGGCCCCTTCCCTGAGGCCCTGTGCTCTGCGGGGGGTGGGGAAGCGATAGGACTCCCACTTGCATGAGGCTTTACAATTTACACAGCACTTGGCTGTGAGCTGTACTGTTTCCACTCTACATCTGTTAACGACACATGCAATTCACACTTCAGCGAACATTCATGAAGCACCTACTATGGGCCAGGCACTGAGCTGGGTGCGCAGAAGGAAGGGCACACAGGGTTCTGCCTTGGGAGGGTCCTGCCGGCCACACCTCCAGGCCTGATGGCTTGTGCCAGCACACCTGGGCCTGGAGCCCTCATCTCACATAGCCCAGGCCACTCACATCTCAGGGCTCCCTTCCAGAGGGAGCTTCCTCCTGCAGAGAGCCCTGTGCCCCCCAAGAGACCATGGTTTTTCCTGGGGACCCTGGGAACCCTGGCTGGACGGGAGCCCCACAAGCTTTCTCTGTGGCCCTGGGGGACCCAGAGTGTGACCAGGTCCCTTCTTCTGTGCTCTGAGGAGGTAGCCAGGGTCTTCCAGGCCCACTGCCCGACGTGCCCCTTCTGCAGGGCAGAAATGTGCCCAGATATGCAGGTAGGTCCTCCCAAAGAGACCTGGCCCCTGCTCCCTCGTGTCTCTTCCCTCTCCGGCCTTCAGCTCAAAGCTTTCATGCACACTTAGTCTCCCTGCCTGCACTACAGCCCGCTGCAACCCTGGCAATGTCCAATTTCTTGTTTTCTCTCCACCCCCTGAACTGGGGCCAGATCGATGTCCTCCATCACCTCCTCAAGCTCTACTGTATGATATCTGTCCCCTCCACCAGAGTTCAACTGTCCTCTGGAACGTGGCAGCCCTTTGCCAAACACAGGAGCTTTGAGCTGGGCCTCCTCCTCATCTGGCAGCAGCCACACAACCCTCTCTGGGCTCCCAGGCCACGCACCACCACCCTCTACCTCGGCCCACTCCTTGGCCTCCTGCATCCCAGCGGCCCCTGGGCTCAGGCCTTGGCCTGAGTGGGCTCCCTCAGAGAAACCATCTCTCATGGCTTCAGCGCTCACCTCAGTGTTGACCTCACTAGAGCTGCACCCTTACCGAGGTCCGCAACGGTTCCTAGACGGCAAACCTGTCAGCCGTCACTGTCTAACCTCTCCATGGCTCGTGTCCTTGAAGCCATCTGCCATTTCCAGCTTCCTTTTTTCTGCTGTTCCAGTTGACCAGGCTCAAGCTCTGAGGTCACTGTAGAGTGACTGAGGTTTTGCAAGGCTTTTCTGCCTGGCAAACACGGACAGCACGCCATTCTCCTAGGAGCTAGAGAGATGAAGACAACAGTCTCCGCCCTCCAGCAGCCACAGTAAATGGATGATCACCTTTGTGAGTTGATAGCTATGACATACAACTCCCAGAAGGTGGATAAAGGGAGATGTGATTAAGTCTATGTGGGGGAGTCAAAGGGGGAGGTGGCACCTGAGCAAGGTTTTGTAGGTTGTGTAGGAGTTCAGCAGGCGGATTAACAAAAGAAAGGCACTCCGGGGGAGGGAGCAGTGATTGTAATGTGGAAGTGTGACACAGTGCAGGGGTTTGGCCTACACAGGTATAAACACACCTCAAGAGTAGGCAGGGCCACCTTTACTCCTCAGACCACAGCGACTGGTGGCCCCTGGGGATGTAGAAAGTGGAGGCCTTGCTGCGGTCCTATCCACTCACCCACGCACACAGGAGAGGAGCCACTGCTTAGCAGGTAAAGTAAATGTGCTAACCAGGCATACGCACACGCCTGATTGACAAGCATATGTCGGCTCTCAGAAGAGGTTCGTTTCCACAGGTTTAAAGAAAAATAAAGAGGCCTACAGGGAAAGAATCAAACTGTTCTGTTTGGCTAATTTAGGAAAACCTGAGTGAATATTCTCTATAGCTCCCAAGTGACATTTTAAAATCCCTCTGATGCGTGGGACACATGCGTCCCTGCCACAAAGGATGTGTCAACACAGGCTGCCAAACCCAAGGTGGCGGGCCCCTTATTTGGTGAGGGCTATCCAGCTCAGCCATCGGTCCAGCTTGTGTAGTGTGGACTGGCCCCCTTCCTCACATTCAGCCCCTGCGTCATGTTCACACGGACACCACTTAGCCCTCCTCAGCAGGGAATGGTGACACCAGGCTCTGCCAGAGTGGGGAGGCCCATGGGACCACATCCACCTCTGCCTTCACCCTCACCTCAAGCCCCATATTGGGCCAGGCAGAAGGGAGGGATTCCAAGGCCATGTCTAGATCCTGCCAGTCTCACCCCAGGCCTTTAGTCACCTATCCCTGCTGACCCACTCAGGACTCCTCCTGTGTGACAAACAGGCCCCTCCAGCTGGTGGAGACCCCCAAACACTCTTCCCTCTTTAAAGCAGGAGCCTAAAAGAAAACAGTGCCTTCAACAGGTTTTGTTGTTGTTGTTGTTTTACACATTTAGAACAATGGAGAAAAAAACTATTCTCCCTTCCTCAAATAAACCCACTTCTCTACTGGTCTCTTCCCTTGAAAACAGAAGCACTATTCAAAAGGAAAAAGAAAAAAGAAATTTAAAAGAGAGAGAGAGGCAAGAGGGAAAAAAAGGAACTGAATAGAAGAAGAAGAAAAAGGGGAAAAAAGAGAGGGAGAAGAGAGTGAACCCCGAGGGAGGTGGTGAGGGCTAGGAATGAAAGGCAAAAGTGAAGGGAAGGAAGGCAGAGACACAAAAGGCGGGGGAGAGAAAGACAGAAGCTTTGAAAGAAAGAATGTTCTAGCGTGAATGCAGCGTGCAGGGGAGAAAGGCGTGCTTGAAAAGGAGCAGCCTGAAGCAGTGACCCCTCATTCACAGGCGGTGCCAATCACGGTGACAATGCAAACCCTTTCTTCTTTTCTCCTTCTCTCCTTTCTGGGGAGGGAGAGGCTGAGCACTGCAAGTTAATTCCTAAAAGTACAAAAAATAAATTCAGTTCCACTGGAGAAACATCAAAGAGCTGCTGTAAAGGCTTCCCCCAAACAGGCTACACCCCCAAGGGGAGTGCTCCCTCTCCAGGGGCGCCACAGGCCAGTGCCCATCAGCTTTATTACAGGGTCGGCTGCTCCCTGCCCTGGCCGCCCGGCTGTGGCCTCCTCCCATAGGGTCCTGGGTGTGCCAGGGGAGATAGCCTGTGATGCTGTGCACAAGGCTCGGTCTCCAAAGGCAGCTCGGACCTCTGGGTGCCCGCAGGTCTCCTCTCTCAGAGCCCTTGGGCCCTTAACCAGGTAGCGGGGGGCAGATGAGAGGGGTCTCAGTGAGACAGCTCCTCTGGCTGGAGGCGAAAGCCATGGCAACTCACCCTGCCTGGGCCATGTCCACCTGGTTCTCTGGCTGCCTGCACACAGGAGGTGCTCGGTCCCCGGTGGATATGTGGGGTGAAGGACATTCTGAGTCAGCCCTGGGATGGCCTGTCCCCTCGAGGGACTGCTCCAAGGAAGCCTGCCGCCTGCTCAGGCTGGGCCCTCACTCCAGGAGGGTGAGCGGGTGGGTTGGCTCTTTTTACAGGCCACCAGCTGTTGGGTCTATGTCACTCACAAGGGAGGGCCTCTGTGGACGTTGAGGCGTGTTCTCACATCACGGGTCACTGCAGACCAGCACCTTCCTGAGTTAGCCAAGACCCAAAGACTACGTGCAATATACATGCCCTGACCTGGATTTAGATTTCCTGTCCTTCCTGGTTGGGCCTCAGTTATACACCAGATAGTGCCAGCAAATGGCCACACACAGCCCTCAGTCTAGTGACCGAGTGTCTCCCAAAATGTCCCTCTGCGCTCACAGGTGAGTGTTCCCCGTCCCCCTTCTTTGTCTTCCCTTCTCCTGCTGTCTCTCAGTACCTATCGAGTCATGAGGAAACCTGAAATGGGGTCACCTTTACGCAAAGGCTCCTTTTTCCTTCTGATCATCCAAACGCTAGATAATGAGAAATGCCTGGGAGCAGAGAGGCTGAGTGGAGGAAGACTGATTGGTTTATTGACTGATTGATTGAGCGAGTCTCAACCTTACTCATCTATTGAGCACTCAGTCTGCGCCGAGCTCAGTGGTGTGGGCTGGGATTATAAAGCGAGGAGGACCAGTCCAGAGCCCTGAGGTGCTTGGGGCCAACCTAATGCTGCCTGGAGGGGATGCGGGGAGACACATGGATCAGGGAAAGAAAAAGCTTCCTTTGCTATCTTTATCTGGAAAAGGCTGTTATTTCTTGGAACAGGCCCCAGGAGGGCCTCAGAACCCAACAAGCAGGCTGGAGAGAAGGGGGGCATGGAAAATACAAAGAGGCATAGGGGCCGGGCGCGGTGGCTCACGCCTGTAATCCCAGCACTTTGGAAGGCTGAGGCGGGTGGATCACCTGAGGTCGGGAGTTCAAGCCAGCCTGGCCAACATGGTGAAACCCTGTCTCTACTAAAAATACAAAAATAAGACAGACGTAGTAGTGGGCGCCTGTAATCCTAGCTACCTGGGAGGCTGAGGCAAGAGAATCACTTGAACCTGGGATGCAGCGGTTGCAGTGAGCTGAGATCATGCCACTGCACTCAAGCCTGGGCAACAGAGCAAAACTCCGTCTCAAAAAAAAAATAAAAATAAAAAAATAAAAAACAAAGAGGCATGGGGCAGATATTTAACCTAGCCACCAGCAGCCTATAAAATCACCCTTGCGCTTCCATTTGACAAAGGCAAATCCCACAAATACTTTTTGAGCACCGACCATGTGCCAGCCAGCTCCTGTGCGTTCCTAGGGAGATAGCAGTGCACAAGACTCAGTCCTGCCCTTAAGAACTTACGGTGTTGTGAGAGCAACAGGCAATTTTAATTTGGTGTGTAAGAACAGAGGAGGGGCAGCCTTAGAGAGGCTGGGGGGTCAGGGAAGCTCTTTCAGAGGAGGTGGCATGGAGTTATTTTAATATATTAAAGTGAACAAAATTTTCATTTGTTTTGAAAAAGATTTAAAGAATTTCACTGGTGGCCAGGCCCAGTGGCTCACACCTACAATCCCAGCACTTTTGAGAGCCCAAGGCAGGAGGATCGCTTAAGCCTGGGAGTTTGAGACCAGCATAAGCAATATAGTGAGACCCAACCTCTACAAAAAATAAAAAAATTAGCCAGGCATGATGGTGCATGCTGGTAGTCTTAGCTACTCTGGAGGCTGAGGTGGGAAGATCACTTGAGCCCAGATGTTGGAGCTGTGATCACACTGCTGCATTCCAGCTTGGGTGACAGAGTGAGACCCTATCTCTAAAAACCAAACAAAGAAACAAACAAACAAAAAGAAAAGAAAAGAATTTCACTGGCAAGATACCTAGGTGTCTAGAAAAAAAAATAGAATTGATCAGTGAACCAACAGATAAATATCCAATGATGTTTTCCTCATCTGTTGGTATATTAGGAGGAATCAGAAGCACAGAGAAAAGTAATGCAGTGAGAACAGAAACAATAATGAACTCTTTTTTTTAAAGAAGTAATAGTAGTTCAGTGCCATGTTTAGCAGTGAATAGTATTTACACTGTGGGCTTAACCCAAAATTGCGACCTAATGATAATACTAAGAGAGGAGGAGGAGGAGGAATGATAGGGTGGTGGAGAGATGAGTCCTCACTTACAAGAATATGGAGGCAAAAGATAATGTCCAAAATTGATAAATCAAGAAGTCATCGGAGTAACATATTATTTCAGAACATGGAGGTAAACAACGGGAAGGAGGAAGTAAGCAGTTTGCAAATGGTTAACTAGCTGGAGGGCTGGAGTCGGGAGTGAGGTGGGGCGGGGCCTACTGTGTTAGCACTAGAAGCCCATCAGAATGGTTTGATGTAAAAAAAGATGCATATATTACTCTGATAAAAAACAAAATTAAAAGCAAGCAAACAAGCAAAAAAGGCTTGGTAAAGGAGTCACTGTTAAGTCAAATTGAGATCACTGTGAACTCCCCAGAGCATTCAGCCAAGAAATAGAAGGGGCACTGTGCTTACGAATTGATGGGAACAGAAATTCCTTCAAGAAAGAACAGAATTCAGAGAGGTGCTGCCCATGGTGACACATTTGGGTGGAAGAGGCTGGAGGGCTTGTACCTCGCAGGGAAAATCTGCAGAGTGTTCACATGTGGCTTTAACAACCGCATCCGTAGCACTAAGGACACCTCCCTGGAGACTGGGGGATCTGGGTACCAGGGTTCCTGCTGTTGCCTACAGCTGGGGACCAGATCCTCAGATACGACTTCCTCAACTAAGGCGGCATGATCTACATGCATAGGAGGCAGTGGCCACAGTGCACAGGCCTGAGGCCTGGGTGTCCTCACCAAGCCACAGCCCAAGCTGGCATGGTCATCCAGCAGCATGGCTACCACAAAGTGCCCCCAGGCTCTGGCTCTCACCGCGAGCTGACTGTTTCCTTATCAGGCACCTCTGCTGTACATTATGATCTTTCCTAATATGTGACAGCAAGATTACACTTGTCCAGAGATCTCTTCTCTGGCCACCTCAAATTTCCCCCAAAAGACTAGAGAATTGCAGAGCATATCAAAAAGCTGAGAGTCCAGAATGAAACAGATGTGGGTGACTTGAAGAGGGGCCTTTGGTGTCCCAGGCACTTTTCTCTTTATGAGACAGTGACCCTTGCTTGGAGGCTTTGGACTCAGTTCTAACAAGCATGGTTATCCAGCTTCCCAGACCATGGCAGATGCAGAGGGAACCCAAGAAGGTGAAAGGGGTGCCACTCGCTGCTGGAGGCTACAATGGTGGCTGGCCAGGATGCAGGCTGAAAATGACCCAGTGACAGTTTGGGGCCATTAGGGATGGGGTAAGCAGCTCGGACACCTCCATACCTCAGCTCAGCACCAAGGGCTCCTACTCATGACTTACAGTCATCAAGATGGATTGGACTGTATTAGATTACATTCAATACTCGGCTAAGCACTCAGCCAAGCACGTGTTGGATCCAGGAGTGAAATGAGGTGAGACCACCTGTCATACAGTCGTGGGGCAAGACTCCCAGCTGTCACTGCAGAGAGCCCCACGCTGGGTCACAAGGCAGGGCTCTAGTCCACTTTTGCCTAAGATAGTGGACCTGGGCATAGCCTCAACCTCTCAGAATCCCACCTACTAAATGAAGAGAATATCTGCCCTGCCAGCGAAATCTTTACACATCAGAAGCACTTTTTTTTTTTTTTTTTGAGACAGTCTCACTCTGCCACCCAGGCAGGAGTGCAGTGGCACGATCTCAGCTCACTGCAACCTCCATCTCCTGGGTTCAAGCGATTCTTCTGCCTCAATCTCCCCAGTAGTTGGAGTTACAGGCGCCCACCACCACACCTGGCTAATTTTTGTATTTTTAATAGAGATGGGGTTTCACTATGTTGGCCAGGCTGGTCTCGAACTCCTGGCCTCAAGTGATCCAACCGCCTTGGCCTCCCAAAGTGCTGGGATTATAGGCGTGAGCCACCTCACCTGGCAGGAAGCATTTTATACATAACATGTCATGTTACCAAAGCCATCGCTTTTTCTAGGTGGCTGGACAGGATACCCCACGACTCACATAGGGACAGAGAGCCAAAGAGCCTCTCTGCGTTAGGATTTTCCTGGACACAATGAAGCAACTATCAGGCAAGTTTTGAAACTATGCAAACTTAACCTGAACATATGCGATTACACGAATCTATTGTGTAACACAGCTGGCCTTCCTGGACTCTTCAAAGCCAATGTCAATGTCTCTCTCTCTCTCTCTCTCTCTCTCTCTCTCTCTCTCTCTCTCACACACACACACACACACACACACACACACAGAGCAGGGAGGCTGTTCTAGATTAAAAGAAGGCAAAGAAACACAACACCCAAATGTAACGCATGAAGCTTTCTGGATCAGGAAAACAGCCATATAAAACACATTTTTGGAGTTCAACTGGGGAAATATGAATGGGATGTAGATTGGATATTATTGGACAGTGGTAATTTCTTAGGTGGGATGATGGCACCGTGGTTGCAAACGGGGAAGTCCACACTCCTGAAATATACCTACTGACGTACTCAACGGTGGGCTGTCTGCAACTCACTTTCAAATGACTCAGCAAAACCACGTGAAAGAGAGTGTGATAAAGAAAAGGTGGCAAAATGGCAACAATGAGTGAATCTGGACGAAGGTTCTTAACGTTTCTGTCAAGTCTGAAAATTCCAACTAAGGAGTTAGGAGGAAACACACCACGTGGGTGAGTTGTGACTTATTCTTTGCGTCCGTGGGGCCAGCTTTTGGCTTGTTCCCCAACCTGCTCCACAATGAAAGTGATGCACTGGTGATAGAGAAAGGGGCCTGCGACAGTGCTCCTGATCTGCATGGCACACCTAGAAAATCATATTTGGACCATACACTGGGGTAATTGGGCAAGGCTGGTCCAAACCATCCACAGACCCACCTAGCTCAGCTGACTGAGGGTCAAGAGGAAATCAGTGCCTGGGTACCACTCAGCGGCCCCAGGATTCACTTTGGTACAGCACCCTGGCTGGAAGGCCAGGCCTGTGGTTAAAAGGGAGTAGACACCAGACTCTCACTTGTCTCTTCACCTCCTCATCAAGGTTTCCCTCGGGGAATTCGTCTCTCCCTGCTCAAGCCTGTCTCTTATAGCTCTGGAAGCCTAGGGACCGTATTAGAATATTCTATGCTTAGGCCCACTGCCCCCTCGAGATCCAGAGTTCTTCGAGGGCAGAAACCTGGCCTTCCTCATCTTTAAGCACAGATTCTGGCACGCCACATCCGAAGGTCAGAGAAAGGGATCCAGCCTGCGATGCTTATGAGTGCTGAAGATGCTCTCATAATCGTGGCGTGCTCGGGCCGGAGATCATTTCCTCAGAAGTGTTCCAGCTCAGCCCTCACTCCATCCTAGCCAGTGGTGTCCAAGGCTGAAAAGCCCAAGCTCTGCTACCTGGTGCTGGTACTCGCTGGTGACTGAGACTCACTTTCCTCTTCTGAACTAGGTCCCTTCCAGCAGACTCTCTAGGGACATCTGTGCTTAGTGCTCCCCTAGTTCCTTCTGTCCAGGGGCCTGGGGCTGACTGAGCAAGGCAGCCTTCCCATCACTGGAGAAAAGCCCCAGTGCACAGAGCAGTTCCTGACACTTTCTAAAGCCCTCCTGGGGATTCCCAGTCCCGGTGGCCCTGGGAGGGCAAATGCCAATGCCAACACCCAGGCTGGACCTAGCCCCAGGGACTTTCTTCCAAGGGGAGGGGAGGACCAGGAAGAAGGGTTGGAGAGCTAAACTTAAAAACAGTGTGTGGCCCACCCAGGGAATGAACCTGGAACAACTCTGATAATTTTTTTTTTTTTTTTTTTTGAGACGGAGTCCCGCTGTGTCGCCCAGGGTGGAGTGCAGTGGCCAGATCTCAGCTCACTGCAAGCTCCGCCTCCCGGGTTTTTACGCCATTCTCCTGCCTCAGCCTCCCGAGTAGCCGGGACTACAGGCGCCCGCCACCTCGTCCGGCTAGTTTTTTGTATTATTTAGTAGAGACGGGGTTTCACCGTGTTAGCCAGGATGGTCTCGAACTCCTGACCTCGTGATCCGCCCGTCTCGGCCTCCCAAAGTGCTGGGATTACAGGCTTGAGCCACCGCGCCCGGCCAACTCTGATAATTTTTAAAAGCCCTTCGAATGACTCCATTGGGCACCAGGATTGAGATGCTCCACCCCCACCCCGAGCCCCTGCCAGGTCTTCCAAGCTGAGCCAGGCTTCGAACCCAGTCCCACTTTCCCTCCTCTCCACCATGCCTGACCTCCCATCTCTAGCCTGACCCTGGAGGCGGCCCTTGCTTGTGCTGCTCTCCTCCTCCTCACCTCTCCAGAATTATTGCATTCTTTGAAATGTGCTTGAAGTGCCTCTTTAGCAACCTGGGCTGCCTCTCCAGGAGGGCAGGAGAATTTCCTGACGTGGAACTGGGAACAGTGGCTGGAGATGGGGCAGACAGAGCCTTGAAGGCCATGTCTGGATGCCATTCTCAGGCATGGGAAGCCAGGAAGTAACATGATCCCATGCACGTTGCTGAAGACCCTTCTGGTTCCTGTGTGAAGAGGACGAGGGGGGCCAGGACTGTGTCTTGAGCTTATCTATTTAACCCTTTCCCATGCCCTGCCCCACCCCCAGCTCGAGGCCTGCATGGGAGCCACAGACCTTGGGAATGATGGCCAGGTCTGTCACTAGAAATAATGGAGCTGGCTTGCTTTCCACTGCGGCCAGTAGGACTGACAGCTGAATGTGGGGAGGAGGTGGTTAGTGATGAATGCTCACAATGAGAATTCATTCCAGGCTCCCAATGGAGAGAGACCATCTGGACAGAGCCAGAGGCCACTGAAGGGACGTCCCTCGGTGGGGAAGACGCTGGCTCCAGCCACTTCAGAGAGAGGCTTTGGAAACCCAAGGAGCACTCGCCTGGTGTCATTCAAAGGAACATTAAAATTGAACGGCGCCAAGTGAAAGGAAGAGAAATGTTATACAGCAAACCTGTGAAGGGGTTCCCCCAGATAAAAGCAAGGGAAAGAGGAAGAGAGAAACAGAGGCGGATGGGGGTGGGGGGCGGGCGGCAAGAGTGAAGGGGAAGAAAGGAGGAACGGGAGGGGAGTCTCAAAGCTTTCTGAGTTCACAAAGAAAGAAGGAAACAGGGTAGAGAAGAACAAAAAGGAGAAGGTGAAGTGCTTGCGCTTCGAAGTGGAAGTCACTCCAGCCCTTGAGAAAGCTGCTTGTGGGGCCGGGTGAGGCGAGTGCGTCTCAGGATCTTCTACCAAGCGGCTCTCCTACCAAAGAGGACCCAATCCCTCCACCCTCGGAAGCATCAGGACTTCACAAGGCTGGGAAATGCTGACTCCAGGCTGCTTTGGGGATGTGCAACGGTGCCACTGCCCGGGGCCCTTGCCCAGGGCCCCATGTGTAGAAGTGCCCGCACTTGGTTTCGTGCTCTGCTGTTCTTTAAATTTTACTAATTTTTAAACATGGGGCCTGCATTTTCATTTTGCACCTGGCCCTGAAAATTATGTAGCCAGTCCTGGCTGACCTTTCCAGAGGACATTTTTGCTAGAAGGCGGGTGCAGGAAGGCAGTGGGCTGGCTCCGCTGCTGATCGCTGTTTGCTATCCAAATACACGTCCCCGTGTTGTTGACTCAGCCACCAGGTATTAGGAAGTGCAGGGCTTCCCACCCCAGCTAGAGAGCCCAGTCTAACTCAGATGAGATATGTGAGTGCTAGAAAGCGTTATCATTTAAGAAGCTACCAGGGTCTGCCGGATGCTAGGCACAACATGGTCCTGACCCTGTCCCAGAACATAAGAAGCACGATGGTGCTGAGGCCTGAAAGCCAGCCTGCTAACACCCTCCCAGCCCTGGGAGTCCTGCCGTCTGCAGCCAGCTCATTACTGAGGCAGCAGGGGCAACTGTGCAAACCTGTCCACACCCAGGAGCTGATGGGCTCATGGGTCCAGAGTGGAGATGTCACTGCTGCAGGAGCCGGACAGCCAATGCTGAGCCAGGGCAGGAAGCCACAGCAAGTAACTGGCACCCGGCAGCCGGAAGTGGGGGTGTTTGAGACCAAGACCACTGCCTCATGTCTCAGCCCCCACACCGTGCCCCAGGGCCACTGTGTGGTTGCCAAGTCCCCACGTGAAGTGAGGCAGATGTGGCCAATCACCATGGCCATGGGCCTGTGCCCAGCCTGGCCCAGCCCCCCACATCCCCCAGCAGTGCTCCCCTTCTCTGCCTGGTCCTTCACTCAAGGGATCCAAAATTCCAGTACTGTACAGGCCTCTTTCCCTTGCCAGAACCTCCTTCTGATGACTGAAGGCAGAGGCCCTCCAGATACCCCTTCTACCAGCAGGGAAGCCCTGGGGCCCCTGCCATCAAGCCTCCTTCTCTGAGTGAACAGAGGGCCGTAACAGCATCACAGCATCGTTTCTAAGGGCTTGCAACTCAAAAGATCCAAATCTCTTAAGCCCGACCTGGGGGCGACGTGGAAGAGGTCTAAGTCCCGGACAGGTGCCAGGTGTGCAAAGGAAATGCACCTGCAGGCAAAACCTGAGGCAGGTGGGGCCGGGTGCCCCACCCATGGCCAGAACAAAGAAGGCTCAGAAGGCCTGCAAGGGTGTCCTGGGCCCTAGGGTAGCAGGAGGGCAGGCGGGCCTCTTGGAAGGGGCGAGAAGAGCAGGCGGGTGAGGCAGAGGCCGGAGGAGGCCCAGCCAAGCTGCCAGGCTTCCCCTGCTGCCAGGGAGGGCCCTCCAGGAACTGAGTTAATCAGCAGGAAACCGATGGTTGTTTCCTGACAACCCTGCTGCTGCCGACACCATGGCCACCACCACCACAGGCACAGAACACACACACGCACGCACACACACACACACACACACACACACACAGGAATTTGGAAACAGGAAGGACAGCTGGCAACTTCCTGAGGACCCACAATGCAATCCACTTTTTCAAATAACACAGACAAAACAACACAAAGAATTCCTCCCTTTCCTGAGTGCAGACTGTGTGTGGAGCCTCTTGTATGTGATATCTTGTTTATATCTGGCAGAAGAACCCCTCCAGGAATGACTGTCATTCACCTGTTTTCTTTTTCTTTTTTTTTTTTTTTGAGACAGTCTCACTCTGTCACCCAGGTTGGAGTACAATGGTGCAATCTCGGCTCACTGCAACCTCTGCCTCCTCGGTTCAAGCGATTCTCTCACCTCAGCCTCCCAAGTAGCTAGGACTACAGGTGCTACCACGCCCAGCTAATTTTTGTACTTTTAGTAAAGACAGGGTTTCACCATGTTGGCCAGGCTGGTCTTGAACTCCTGACCTCAAGTGATCTGCCTGCCTCGGTCTCCCAAAGTGCTGGGATTACAGGTTTGAGTCACCGTGTCCAGCCATTTCCATTTTCTAAACTCTGAGGGGCAAAGAAAGACAGTGGGCCAAGCTTGCACAGCTAGTAGTGCCCACGTTTCCATACCCAGGCCAGGCAGGACTCAGAAGGCCATCTCTTAAACCACTTTGCTCTGCCTTGAATCAAGGAATTTCTCCCCAGGCTCTGTGACCAGAGAGCCTGTTCCAGTCTATGGGACAAGCTGGGCATGGTAACAAATGCCTAAAGTCCCAGCTACTTGGGAGGCTGAGCTGGGAGGATCGCTCAGGCCCAGGAAGTCAAGGCTGCAGTCAGCTGTGGTCATGCCTGTGAACAAACACTGCACTCCAGCCTGGGCAACAGAGCGAGAACCTGTCTCTAAAAAACAGGAAAAAGGAACCTATGGGATAAGGCTCAACATGGAGTAGCCGGCTAGTCTAGGAGCCAACTCCTTTCTGCCTGAACTGGTCTGCTGGGATCTCGAGGGTGAAGTGGGAGTGAGAAGTCTTTTGCCTGTCCAACCCTTCTCCCACTTTCCACTTCCTAAGCTTAAAGGCACACCTCCTGCTGCAAACTTTCCCAACCTTTAACATCCCCAGTGCTTCTCAAACTCTATAGTGAAAGGTCAGTTTGATTCATCTTAATCCTTAATCCCTCTCAGATCTAACATCGGCAGGCAGTTTAGTCCTGAGTCCTGCCACGTGGGGTCAACGGTGCCCACCCTTGCCCACACCCTGTTCGAGATGAAGCCACCAATCGCCCATTTGGATGTCATCCTGCCAGTGTCAAACTACAGAAATTTCTAAACACTAATCCCATTTTCTGTGTTTAGCTCCTCCTCTTGGTTGGTTAACATTGTGCAGAACAGCACTGGTGCATGGCCCGTACTTTTGTGGGGCACTAGCCTAAGAATACACAAGAATGTTTGTAAATTAAAGAAGTTTAAATGCAGATATATATTTCCTCTTAAATGAAAATTCTAGTCACAGAGCCTCAAATTTCAAACACATACTTTTTTTTTTCTTTTTTTTAGACACAAGTTCTTGCTATGTTGTCCACGCTGGCCTTGAACTCCTGGACTCAAGGAACCCTCTTGCTTTAGCTTCCCGAGTAGCTAAGACTATACAGGCCAAACACACATTCCTTTTTTTTTTTTTTTTTTGAGATGGAATCTTACTCTGTTGCCCAGGCTGAAGCGCAGTAGCACAATCTCAGCTCACTGCAACCTCTGCCTCCTGGGTTCAAGTAATTCTCCTGCCTCAGCCTCCCAAGTACCTGGGATTACAGGTGCCCACCACCATGTCCGGCTAATTTTTGTATTTTTAGTAGAGATGGGGTTTCGTCATGTTGGCCAGGCTGGTCTTGAACTCCTGACCTCAAGCGATCCTCCTGCCTAGACCTCCCAAAGTGCTGGGATTGCAGGCGTGAGCCACCATGCCTGGCCCCAAACACACATTCTTGTTACTTTTTGGAGGCCATTTAATTTTCCAAGTTCATCCAGTCTGCCTCTCCTCTCTCTTAAAAATAGAAAATAATACATTTAAGCATCCTGGAATTTACAATCAACCACATGTGATCTGCTGAGTTCCACGGAGCTGAGGTTTAAAGAGAACGTTCTGTTAATGAGAAATTCACAGTGGCTGGACACAGTGGCTCACGCCTATAATCCCAGCACTTTGGGAGGCCGAGGCGTGAGGATCACCTGAGGTTGGGAGTTTGAGACCAGCCTGGCCAATATGGCAAAACTCTGTCTATACTAAAAATATAAAAACTAGCTGGGCGTGGTGGCAGGCGCCTGTAATCCCAGCCACTCGGGAGGCCGAGGGCAAGAGAATTGCTTGAACCTGGGAGTTGAAGGTTGCAGTGAGCTGAGATCGTGCCACTGCACTCCAGCCTGGGCGACAGAGCGAGACTCCGTCTCAAAAAAAAAAGAAAGAAATTCACAGTCAATACTCAGTACACAATATAATGTTCGTAACTGGATGGCTTCCTTCAGATGAAAATGGGCTTTAGTTTTTACTAGCCCAAGCATCTGCAGGTTTAATTTCAGAATAAAAGGCCACTGTAACAGTTCATAGTTGGCCCAAGCTGGCCGTAACAACACTAGCACCTAGGAATATCTGACGGTATTTTAAGATGCAGGCACTTGGTTCCCATCTACCCAGATCCAGTGCATTTGGGGCTGGACCCAGGCAACTACATTTAACAAGCTCCCCAGCAGAGAGTAAGAGATGACGTGGCCACTGAAGATGACCCCACTGCATGAAAACAAGAGAGATGGGCTATGACCAGTGGCTCACAAGAATTGGTCTTCGGAATGCAAAACAAGCAAAAACAAAACCAACTGGGTTTCTCCCATGGGGCAAGTGCTGTGCAAAGACCTGGCATCGAAAGACCAGAGTTACGGTATTTTAGAACTTCCCGTGTGTCCTCACTTAACCTCTCTAGTCTTCCGATTTCCTCAAAGAAGACAGGACAAATGAGAGCACTGCTTCTCAAATGTGCTGAGGAATCACCCGGGGATCTTGCTAAAATGCAGATTCTGGTTCAGCAGGTCTAGGGTGCTGTGAGAGATACTTCATTTCTATTAATAATAAGCTCCCCGGTGATGCTGCATCCTGGATCCCCCCAGGGTACATTTCAATCCCTAGAGTCTATGATTACTCACTATATTCACGCAGCTTATGTGTTCATTTTCATTCACTTCAATGTGTTGGATTAAACTCACGACCATCATTCTCATTTATGAACAAAACCCATCACCACCAACTGTCGGGTCCACAACCTCTTGAGATGAGCCTAAGCTTCCAATTCAAATGTTTATTTAAAGAAAGAAAAAGAAAAGTAGATTTCGTGTTTGTTGGTATCCGTTTGATACCAAACAATCCATTAAGCAATTTTTTTTTTTTTTTTTGAGACAGTGTCTTGCTCTCAGTCAGTCACTCAGGCTGGAATGCAGTGATGCAATCTCCGCTTACTGCAAGCTCTGCCTCCCAGGTTCACGCCATTCTCCTGCCTCAGCCTCCTGAGTAGCTGGGACTACAGGTGCCCGCCACCACGCCCGGCTATTTTTTTGGTTTTTTTTTTAGTAGAGACGGGGTTTCACCATGTTAGCCAGGATGGTCTCAATCTCCTGACCTCATGATCCGCCCGCTTCAGCCTCCCAAAGTGCTGGGATTACAGGCGTGAGCCACTGCGCCCAATTTTTTTTTTTTTTTTAATCTGAAATGACCCTCTTTGCAGCACAGATACGGCCCTTTCCTGCTGGGCATGTGTGACTGCCCCATTGGGAAGGTGGTCTCATATTCCCACCCAGCTGGGCCTGCTTGGTGCCCCCTCCCCCACTGGTTAACACACACTCTGTGCACACGTGTTCAGAGTGTTCGGCCAGGGCCTGGCACATGATAAGCACTCAACTCCTGCCAGCTGTTTCGCTCAGAGACAAGGAAATGAAAGCCCAGAAGGCTTATGATTTGCTGAAAGTCCAGTTCTTGGCAAAACCAAGACTGGCCCTGAAACCCATCCCTCCTTCCTCTGTGCCTCAGTTTCCTCATCTATAAAATGGAGCTAATAGCTAATTCTTTCTTTCTTTCTTTTTTGAGATGGAGTTTCGCTCTTGTTGCCCAGGCTGGAGTGCAATGGCGTGATATCGGCTCACTGCAACCTCTGCCTCCCAGGTTCCAGTGATTTTCCTGCCTCAGCCTCCCAAATAGCTGGGATCACAGGCATGTGCCACCACATTTGGCTAATTTTGTATTTTTAGTAGCGATGGGGTTTTACCCTGTTGGCCAGGCTGGTCTTGAACTCCTGACCCCAGGCAA
Source organism: Macaca mulatta (assembly GCF_049350105.2). Taxonomy (NCBI): domain Eukaryota; kingdom Metazoa; phylum Chordata; class Mammalia; order Primates; family Cercopithecidae; genus Macaca; species Macaca mulatta. The sequence continues at coordinate 79,856,041 of NC_133412.1, read as the reverse complement.
TCCATCCACCTCAGCCTCCCAAAGTGCTGGGATTACAGGTGTGAGCCACTGTGCCTGGCCGATAGCTAATTCTAATGGTTGTTGTGAAAATTAAATGAGGAATGTCTGTAAATGCACTTACACTGGCACTTAATAACTGCTCATATGATCTTGATTGTCAAGTTTGATCTTTTTAATTACTAAAAAATTTTTTGGCCAGGCACGGTGGCTCACACCCGTAATCCCAGCACTTTGGGAGGCCGAGGTGGGCGGATCACCTAGGGTCAGGAGTTCGAGACCAGACTGGCCAACATGGTGAAACTCCATCTCTACTAAAAACAGAAAAATTAGCCAGGCATGATGGCGTGTGCCTGTAATCCCAGCTACTTGGGAGGCTAAGGGAGGAGAATCACTGGAACCCAGGAGGTGGAGGTTGCAGTGAGCCAAGATCACACCACTGCACTCCAGCCTGGATGACAGAGTTGAGACTCTGTCTCAAAAACAAAACAAAAAATTTTTTTGTAGAGACTGGGTCTTGCTACCTTGCCCAGGCTGGTCTCAATCTCCCGGCTGCAAGCGATCCTCCCACCTTGGCCTCCCAAAGTGCTAGGATTACATGTGTGAGCCACTATGCTTGGTCTATTATCAAATTTGAAAATCCCAGAATGACATAAAATCCATTCTGATTTGGAGGTTGTTCATTCTCTGTGGTTCGTATCAGCGTTAACTGCCCTGGTGATGCCAAATGGCCAGAATGACCCCTACTCCTTGCTGGGGCCTTTTTGATTGGACCAAGAGAGTTCACCACCCTGTAAATATACCCCATGACAGACACCTGGCTGGTGCTCTCCCGGGGAAACCTTCCCCTGCTGAGGGAAACCCTGTGCAAATATGTTCCTGGGTCAAAGTCCTCTGAGAGGTTTCCCAGTGGGCACTTGTTCCACACCCACATTTACTATCTCCATAATTGCCAGGCATGGGAGTAGGTGTTAGGAAAAAGTAACAGGAATAAACAGAGCACAGCCTTTCCCTGCCATGAGCTTACTAAACTGGAACTAAATTGCTTTTAAATTAACATTTTCCATTATAAAATTAATAAAACCACCCGTTACAAAAGGTTTGAGAAAGAAAGATGGAAGAGAAAAACATGAATACTCCTTCTCACCCTAATGCAACCACTTCTTGTGTATTTCTTCCTGGTCCTCTTCATGCATGTGTTTTTCACATGGTTTTAATCAGTGTATACAACCTGGTGTCCCACTTGTTTTCCCTTACCTGGATGCCACAAGCGATTTTCCATCTTGCATGTTTGTAATCGATCACCCATGTTCATAGACCATTCACACAGATCCCCATCTGCCTGCCAATTCTTGCACTGGAGGACATTCAGATTGCTCCCAGTCTGTCCACACTGCCCAACAAATCACCTCCATGCATTCATGCACAGAGAAGATAAAGGGAAGAGGCAAATATCATATAATTTGATGGTGTCAGAAGGGACTCGATGAATAATGACACTGTGTCAACTGGGGCAAGTTACTTAACCTCTCTGAACCTCAATTTCCCATAATATGGGTAGAATTGTAAAAAGGATTTAAATAGGAGACCATTGGTAAACTCCCAGCACAGGGCATGATACACAATAAATGCATGTTTTCTTTTCTCTTACACATCAGAAGGTCATGTCTATGACTCCTAAATACCCTCTCAAGGACTGGGACAATCTGCAGAGACACCCTTGGAGCACAGTGCAGCAGCTTCCCATACCCTGCATTCAGATTGCTAAGTTCTGGGTGATTGAGGATTTGTATGCTGAAGTATTGAAGGGAGAAATTATGTGTGCTCTGTAACTTTCTCCAAAATGGTTCAGGAAAAAAAATATATACCTGTGCAGATGAAGCAAATATGGCAAACATTAACATCTATTACATCTCAGCCATTGGTGTAAGGGTATTTACTGTAATATTCTTTCAGTTTTTCTCAATAGTTGAAATTCTTTCATAATAAAATCTTCCAAAAACTCTTCTAATTTAAAAAGTTAAAAATGGTATACTTTCAAAACTTGTACTGAATTCATTAATTTCTTCAAGAAATATTAATTCAGGGCCAGGCGCGGTGGCTCAAGCCTGTAATCCCAGCACTTTGGGAGGCCGAGACGGGCGGATCACGAGGTCAGGAGATCGAGACCATCCTGGCTAACACAGTGAAACCCCGTCTCTACTAAAAAAATGCAAAAAACTAGCCGGGCGAGGTGGCGGGCGCCTGTAGTCCCAGCTATTCAGGAGGCTGAGGCGGGAGAATGGCGTAAACCCGGGAGGCGGAGCTTGTAGTGAGCTGAGATCCGGCCACTGCACTCCAGCCTGGGCAACAGAGCAAGACTCCGTCTCAAAAAAAAAAAAAAAAAAAGAAATATCAATTCAATAGAATCAACAAATATTAACTCAATATAGTATCTGTTATGCAGAACTGACCTGGTTCCTAGCCTCATGGAGCTTACCATTCGGCATTTTCTTTAGGTCAGGCATTTGTTTGCTAATTATATTGTCTGTGCATATTGTCTTCAAGTTTAAATCTTTTTTTTTTTTTTTCGAGACAGTGTCTCACTCGGTCACCAAGGCTAGAGTACAGTGGCACAATCTCGGCTCACTGCAACCTCTGACTCCCAGGTTCAAGTGATTCTCATGCCTCAGCCTCCTGAGCAGCTGGGACTACAGGCATGCACCACCATGTCCAGCTAATTTTTGTATTTTTAGTAGAGACAGGGTTTTGTCATGTTGGCCAGGCTGGTTTTGAACTCCTGGCCTCAAATGATCAGCCTGCTTGGCCTCCCAAAGTGCTAGTATTACAGGCATGAGCAAGGCCTTCAAGTTTAAATCTTGATTTTTAAAAACTAATCTATATAGGATCTTGGTAGAATTAAAATATCAATGGCCGGGCACATGGCTCATATCTATAATCCCAGCACTATGGGAGGCAGAGGCAGGTGGATCATTTAAGGTTAGGAGATTGACACAAGCCTGACCAATATGAAATACAATAATTAGCCAGGTTGGTGGTGCATGTCTGTAATCCCAACTACTTGGGAGGCTGAGGCAGGAGAATTGCTTGAACCCGGGAGGTGGAGGTTGCAGTGAGCTGAGATCTCGCCACTGCACTCCAGCCTGGGTGACAGAGCAAGACTCTGTCTCCAAAAAAAAAAAAAAAAGAAGAAGAAGAAGAAAAAGAAGTTACAATTTTTTAAGGTAGTCAAATCTGTTGAATTTTTTGATGATTTCTGCTATTGGTTCTAAACTTTGGAAATCAACCTCTAGCCTACGATTTGGTAGAGGGTAAATTGTACTTATTGTTATTTAATACTTTTACTCCTTTATAGTATTTACATGTTTCTGTTTCAGTATTATGATGTTGACTAGAGTGTTAAAAAGCAATGTTAAATAGTGATGGTGATGGCAGGCCTCCTTATTTTGTTACTGGTTTCCACAAGAATGCCTCTAGTGTTTAAGTTAATTATAGAATTGGTTATTGGTTTGAAATAGATATTTTTGATTATGCTAAGAATGCACACTTCTGTTCCTTTTTTGCTGTATTGATTAGGTAGACATGGTTTTTCAATTTAATCATTTTTCCCCAGCACATATTGGAAACAATATGGTTTTACTTTTTTAATGCATTAGCATGACGTAGTCACTATATTAAGCTTTCCTAATATTGACTATTCTTTCCTCCTGCCCCACTGGGTTATGGTGGATGACTTGTTTAATGTATTATTGAATTCTATTTCCTACCCAGCATTTTTATGCTTCAAAATAGTCTCCTTGCCATGTTTAATATCAGGCTTATTTTGCTTTGTAGAATGAATTGGAGAGCTCTCCATCTTTTGCTAAGCTATGGAACAGCTTAGCGTTATCAGTATTATCAAATTTGAAATAATTAACTAGCAAAAACACTTGGGACCAGTGTCTTTGGTGGGTAGAGGGGCAGTGCTTTGATAAGGATTGAAAATTTTTCTCAATTAGCAACATATAAATTTTCAGAAAAGCATGCATTTAATTGAGATTTTGAAATTATGCCTATGATTTGCATAAATTTCTATTATTTTAAAATCTCCTCTGTATCTATTGCAATGTCCCCTTTCTCATTCCCTTGTTTTTGTTTGTTTGTCTTTTTTTCATTTCTCCCTTTTATTTCTCAAATAGAATTGCCAGGGGTTAGTCTACTTTACTGTTTGTTTAAAAACAGAATCAGCTCTTGGATATGTTTGCTAATTTCACTGTGTTACTGTTTCCTAATTCATTTATTTCTGCCTTTATCTTTACTATTTTTTTTTCCCTCCCGTTTTCCTTAGGGGCTGTTTTTATTCTTTTTTTTCCTAAGCACTCAGGCTGAATGCTTAGTTTATTTGCTTTTTCTCTCTCCCTTTTTAATAATAAAAGCATTTAAGGTTATGAGAATAGTGCCAGCTGTCTCCCATAGGTTTGGGTATGTGGCATTCTAGTTCTCAATGCTTTCTAAATATTTGTCAGTACATTCTTTATTTCTTCCTTGAACCAACAGCAATTTAAGTGCTTTAAATTTTTTCAAGTGGTTGGGTTTTAGTTTTAGTTTGTTTAAATTTACAATATTTTGGCGAGGTTTACTGCATGGTGATCAAAGGACTCCCCAACTGGCACAATTTCTGTTTTGGGTAGAATGTGAGTTTTTGCAGTTGGTTACTGGTAGCTGACAGAAATGTTTGCAAAGCATATGCTCACTTGTAAAGCCCATGTGCTTTTTTAAAGTTTTTGTTTGCCATAATGTTATGTCAAATGAAAAAGAAAAAGGATATAAAGTTCAACGTGCTTGTAACCATGTTTAAAATACAGTGTATTTACATATATGCAATGAAAAAGGCTGTGAGGAAATACACAAAAGTACTAAATGATGTTGGTAATTTCCAGCTTGTGAGATTATGGCACAATTTGTACTGTCTTTACCGTTGTCTGTATTTATCAAATTTTCTACATAAGCCATAAGGTTGACTATTTTAATAATAAGATTTATTTAAATATGTATTTGCTCAAGGTCTCGTCACAGACATGCTCTGCTGTTGGGACAGTATTTCTGCAAAGCTTCCCCTGGCCAGACAGTGAAGGAAGCCACCAAGAAGAACTTGAGGAATAATTGGATTTAGACCCAAAAGAGTGTTGATGCCTGAAGACGGTGGCCCTGTGAGGGACTTGGTCACCCTGGCTCTAGAGGAGGAAATTCATTCTCAGGGGCACCCTGGAGAACTGCCCTCATCCCTCCACGTCCCCCACTCTCAAATGAGCTTCCCCCGCTTACTGTCATGGCTGAGTTTTCTCTCACAGGGAAAAGACAGGTATATGAAAAATAGCCAGTGAAATCCAACCACAGCAACATATTCATGCAGACTATTTTCTTTCTTCCTCAACATGATCTCTAAAGCCCACTCAAAAAACTGCATTTTCAACCCAAGGTCAACTGCCAGAGACTAAGTGAATTCAGAGGAACTATGGCCAAATCCCCAGTGCGGGCCCTTGCTAATGGAAAGGGTGGCCGATGTTCACCTTGGATGTTCTATAGGTTCCTGCCACCCACCCCAACACCGGCAGCTCTGGAGAGGAGGTGGCCAAAAACTCCAGGGAGATGTAGCAGCCTGATCTAGCAGGGAGATCTACCTGCCCACCCTCAGAAGAAAGCAAGGATGGAGGTGGAGGGAGAGGCAGCAGAGATGATAAAGTATGAGAGGAAGAGGGGGCGTGGCAAGGAAGCCAGACAGAGTAGTTCCTGGGAACCCATCATTTCACAAGCAGGCAACGGGCAAATGCACTGCCCAGGCGCCACGGCCTTGCAGCCACCTGCGCTCCCTTCCCCACACATCTACTGCCATTACTGGGAGTTGTCTTGCAATGGGGTCTTCCTCCTCTGTTTCTCTGCCGCCCATCCTCATGGATTTGAATCCTCTGGACCAGACGGGAAGAAGGAGCACAGGTGGGGGGCCATCAGCTGTCTCAGCTGGCATCCAATGACCCTCCCACCCCCAACACAGTCTGGTGGGGTCTGGGTCCATAGGAGTCAGAGGGAGGAAGACACTCCTAGAAAGTCAGGGGAAGAGCATCCTGACCGAGGTGCCCTTTTCTGAGGGGAATGTGTTAAGATGGCCAGTGAAATATGGCACGGGCCAAAAGAACTGCAGTGATGGGCAGAGATGCTGGGATGCCCAGTGCCCCAGTGAAGCATCTTGTTTTCTGGGAACGCTCGCTGCTTGGGCATGACTTAGGTAAGGGGTGGGAAGGAGGGTTGCATCATGTGGCCAGGGAAAAGAGCCACAGACATCCTTTCTCTATAAACCTGGCCCTTACCCACTCCCTACTCCATGGCTGGGTGTTCTGGATTGTCACCTTCAAGCATGCCTTTTGTTTTTTGAAGGTCTCACTCTGTCACCCAGGCTACAGTGCAGTGGCACAATCTTGGCTCACTGCAACCTCCACTTCCCAGGCTCAAGTGATCCGCCCATCTCAGCCTCCCGAGTAGCTGGAACTACAGTTCTGTGCCACCATGCTGAGCAATTTTTTGTATTTTTGGTAGAGACCGGGTTTTGCCATGTTGCCTAGGCTGGTCTCGAACTCCTGAGCTCAGATGATCCACCTGCCTTGGCCTCCCAAAGTGCTGGGATTACAGGCGTGAGCCACCATGCCCAGCCAAGCATAGTTTTGTTTTATTTTGCTTTTAATAGAGTTGGGGTCTCACTCTGTCACCCAGGCTGGTGTGCAGTGGTGTGATCATGGTTCACTGCAGCCTTGAACTCTTGGGCTCAGGGGATCTTCCTGTCTCAGCCACCTGAGTCATAGGGATTACAAGCATGAGCCACCATGCCTGGTTCTCCTGCAAGTGTGTTTATGTTCAATTTGATGCCACCTACAGCTACCAACTTCCTACCTGCTGCTCCATGCAGTGGGCTGAACCTCCAACTCAGAATGTAGCCAAGAGCTTGCAGTCATCACTCTTTGGAAGAGTGCTACCCAGAGAACGGCTGGCTTCCAGTTTGTCAGTCAGCAGAAGAACTTGTGCAGGGAGAATGGAAATGAGCCAGTATTTTAGCTCTGATTTTTATCTAGACGCCACCAGGCTCTCCAGTGGCTCAACCACCTCTGTAGCTCCTGCTTTACTTTTCTGGCAGGTCTTAGGAGCTGGGTGGCAGAGTCGTTCAATGGATGGAGTGTGAGCTTTGGACTCATCGCTCTGGGTTCAAATCCCACTACCACCCCTTATAGGTGTGAGGCCTTGGGAAAGCAGCCACCTTCATAAGCCTCAGTTTCCCTGTCTGTAAAATGGGGAGAGGAATGCTATTTCTCAGTGGGTCACTGAATTCAAAGAATCTAGATCAGTGTCTGGCCTATAGCAGCTTCTTGACAGACATTAATTCTCCTTCTCTTCCCCTTGCCAGTACTGGGGAAAACCCAACCTCATGATGTCATGTACTCCTGCAACATTTCAAAAGAGCTTTCTACATTCTCAAATGGATTCAGTAACTATAAATATGTATTAAGAACATGCCCCAGTGGAAAAATTTTACTTGGGGTTACTTCTCAGTGAGTTTTAAGAAACACAATCAAGCCTATTAATGTACTTTTGTAAATTATCTGTAAACAGCTGGTGCAAAGCAGAAATTCTAGGCGAAATGAAAAGGAATTCAAGCAAAAGTGCCATATGTATTCCAAGGGGTTTCTCATCTCTCAGGTCAACATTTCCAAATGGATTTCCCCATAGGGATTTAACAACACAAGCCCCAAGTCTCCCAGCTTATGCCAGAGTGATCCGCCATATTGTTTCTTTGCTCAGAGCCCACTGGTGGCCTCCCAGGCCTCGGGATGAAGCCCGAGCCTTTTGACACATTCTCAGTTGGTCCCCATCTATACCTGCAGCCTCATCTTCTGCCATCTCATCCACAATCCCCCTCTGACTCCTCAAACGTGTCCCCTGCTGCCTTTGCATGTTTGAGTCCCCCATGCCTCCTTTTTGTTTTGTTTTGTCTTTTTTGAGACGGAGTCTCACTCTGCCCCCAGGCTGGAGTGCAGTGGTGCAATCTCGGCTCACTGCAACCTCTGCCTCCCGGGTTCAAGTGATTCTCCTGCCTCAGCCTCCCGAGTAGATGTGATTACAGGCACGCACCACCACGCCCAGCTAATTTTTCTATTTTTAGTAGAGAAGGGGTTTCACCATATTGGTCAGGCTGGTCTTGAACTCCTGACCTGGTGATTCGCCCGCCTCGGCCTCCCAAAGTACTGGGATTACAGGCATGAGCCACTGTGCCCGGCCTTGTTTTGCTTTTTGAGACAGAGTCTCACTCTGTCACCCAGCCTGGAGTACAGTGGCTCCATCTCGGCTCACTGCAACCTCTGCCTCCCTGGTTCAAGCGATTCTCCTGCCTCAGCCTCCCAAGTAGCTGGGACTTACAGGCATGCACTACAATGGCCGGCTAATTTTTGTAGTTTTAGTAGAGACGGGGTTTTGCCATGTTCACCAGGCTAGTCTTGAACTTCTGACCTCAGGTGATCCGCCCGCCTAGGCCTCCCAAAGTGCTGGGATTACAGGTGTGAGCCACCACACCTGGTCCCCCATCCCTCCTTTGTCTGCTAGGATGCAGCTAGACACCACCTCCACCAAGCAGTCTTCCCTACAGCCCCCTCCCCCCAGCACATTTGAAGAGCTAACTTCCTGTGCTTTTGTGTCTATATCCAATATCTAGTACCCCTTCTGGATTGGGGGCTCACTGGGGAGAGAGACCATGCCATTCACCTTAATATGACAGAGTTTAGCACAGGGGTGGGCAGTTGGTAAATGTTGGCTGATTGAATGAAGTAAGAGATGACAAAGGGAGACTTTTCAGAGAACAGAGGATTCAGGATGGTACGGGCCTTTCTCCTGACTTCATAGCCCCACGGTCTGCAGGTAATAGTGATAACCATGGGTTATATACAAATACATGGCATAGCTATGAAAAGTAGGCTCATGAACCCACTTCACAGGCTGTGAAACCAAGGCTCGGAGAGGCTGTGGGTCATCAGGGCTAGGAGATGGCGAGCCGAGGCTGAAAGCCATGGGTCCTCTAATCCTGAGCCCCGTGACTTAAGGATGAGGTCCTCCCCTTGCCTCTAAGCCGCATCTGCAGGGATCTTTCAGATCTGCACCTACTTGTGGGGAAAAGAGCAGCTCTGTGTTTCTGCATCTAATGCAGTTTCCATCCAACAAAGAACACAGTTGAGAGAGCTCCCCAAGGCTGAGGCGGGGCCAGGTCAGAAGTCTGAACACACACTGGAGCAAACATTTGACTCCATCGCAAGGAACCCAGGGCTGAAACCCTCACCCTTGGAGCTGATGCCCCCCAGGCTGCTAAGGGTGGGGTGCCACATCCTCTCTCACAGGACACCAAAGTTGCCCACTATTCGTGCCCTTGGTGGGTCCAACACTATCACAAATGGACCCCTATTTTCCCCAAATCTTAGTCGACTAAAGAAGCAAAGTGACAAGTTTCATCTGAATCTAAGGTTGCAGAACGGGATCTGTAACACTGTCACAAGTTGCGGGGAGGCGGTGGGGGACCCACCATTCAGGGAGGAGGGGAGGACCGGGCAGATAAGCGATCTCATCCACTAGACAGATAACGGGGCTAAAATGACAAAGGAGCTGGGAGCCGTTGCTGGCACTTTGAGAAAAAGGAAGAGCATATTAAAATTTAAACAAAGCCCACCCCAGGGGAAACATGCAGCCTCCCTCTCCCAACCTGTGCCTCTCATTTCCAACACACATGAGTCGTCAGGTTCACAGAAACCGAAACGTCCCTCATCTCAAGGGGCTGGAGTTTGTGTTTTTGTTTTTTGTAACCCATCCGGGCAGCAGCTGGCATGCTGTGTCTCCCGGCGGGGAGGCAGCTCGGGCCTCCACCAGCCCCCATGGCCTCCTTGGCAGAACTGAGAAAAAAGAGTGGGCTGGGCTTGGGCCTCAGCTGGGACAGCCCTGCCTGGATGGAAGGGTGCAGGGGGGTTGGGAGCAGAGCTGGAGGAGGGAAGGGGCAGTGAGGTGCCTGGATGTGCCCAGTCCTGAAGGTGGGCACCAGTCTAGGTCCCAGCAGGAGAGAAAAGGGAAGAAAGCAGCTCAGCAGACAGGAAGGGCCCCAGAGGCGCCATGAAAAATGCGCTGTCACGCAGGAGGAAGAGAGCGGAAAAGGAGGAAGAGCTGGTCAGGAGTGGGAACAGGAAGGTCCGATTTAGACCACGTAAATGCTACTTCCTCAGTAATTCCATCAAACTTCCCTCTGTTCCCCCCACCAAGTGATGACGAAGAACTGGGCTTCAAGGGGCTGAAAGTCTGGGCAGAGGCACTTCCTTGGCCTGGACTCCTGGGCCAGAGTCTGAGGCCTGCACAGGAAATCCTCAGCTCCCTCAGTTACCGCCCCCCCATAAGCACCAACCTAGTCTCTGGATTAGGGCAGGATGTTTGTTTAGGAGCATTGTCTTGGAAGAAAGATCAGCCTAAGTTCTCTGACAGACTCTAGAATTCTCAAAGCCAGCTCTCTGCCCTGGGTACCCTAACGGCTGGCACCAGAGAAGGTTTCCCTGGGGAACCACAGGCCTGCAGCTTCCTGGGGTCACGGGAGGCAAGACAGGGTCTCTGGGCCCAGCCCTTGCACTCCCATGGTAAAGCGAGGGGCCAGGATGATAGACTCCCTTTCCTAGGTCAGCTATGCCCAGAGTCTCTCAGGCCCTTCCTTGCCATTTACTCTCAGCCAACCTGTATGACCTGTGAGAAACATTAGGAAACAGAGGTCTGAAAGACTCACAACCATGTTTAAAAGAATAGGAGTTAGTATTTGGTTAAACAGAATCCAAATATGATACAATGTGTGCAGGGGGCAATTTACCCATCTAGATCAACAGCCTTTAGAATGTGTCCTTGGCCCACTGATTCTCTTCTGGAGATGTATCCCAAGGAAATAATCAAGTGTCTGGGCAAATATACCCAAGGATGTTCACCACAGCATTCTTTACAAGACAGAAACAGAGAAAACAAGCTACATGTAGGAGATTGCTTAAATAAATGATAGTCCATCTGTTCAAAAGAACCATACAACCCTTTAAAGTGACTTGACGGAGGCTGCTTAACCTGATGGAAATTTTAATCACATACTGTAAAGTAAAAGCAAAAAAAAAAAAAAGAAAAAGAAAAATGTAATAAGATGGTACAAACAGTATGATCTCATCTTTTTAAACTGAAAAATATTCTTGGGGGGGGGCCATACAATATACTAAAATATTAATAATTATAGGTGGTTTTTATCTTCTCTTTGCCTACTTTGAGTCCCTAAATTTTCTGCAATAATCATCAACCTCTTTGTAGCAAGAAAAAAAATCAATGAAAGCTATTTTCTAAAAAACAAAAGGAAGAGATACAACATCCAAGAGACTGTTCATTCCTTGGGCTTTCAAATCTTAGCTGGATTTGAAAACAAACAAACAAAAAAACACTAGACAGAGACATCTTAAATCCACCTAAGAATATTTAAGAATATTTTCAAGGTGGTTTCCAGGACAGGGGAATTAGAATCTTCCATAAGGCCCTACTGAGCACAGGAAGAGTGAGAGCCACTAGCAGGCAGACACATCCTCCAGCAACGTCCATGAATATCCAGGGCCCAGCTTTCCTGTGCGGGCCCTTCCAGTCACTGGAGCTGGAGCGGGGAGGTAAGGGGCAGGCAGGGGCCAAGGTGCAAAAAGGCAAAGCAGACATGACCTCCGTCCTGGTTTAGGGAAAGGGCAGTGGCTGTTTCTTTAGACAGTGAATTCAAAGAGAAGGGGGAAAAAGGCCAGTTCCTAACCTGAGATTTGTTCATCTAGGTGGCGACAGGAAATTAATTTTTACAACCAAGGTAGAAAAACCCCAGCTGGGTGCGGTGGCTCACACCTGTAATCTCAGCACTCCTGAGGTCAGGAGTTCAAGACCAGCCTGCCAACATGGTGAAACCCCGGTTCTACTAAAAATACAAAAAGGAGCTGGGTGTGGTGGCACACGCCTGCGATCCCAGCTATTCAGGAGGCTGAGGCAGGAGAACCGCTTGAACCCGGGAGGCGGACGTTGCAGTGAGTTGCGATCACACCACTGTCCTCCAATCTGGGCGACAGAGCAAGACTCCATTTAAAAAAAAATAAAAGCCCAAAACAGGGATTTGGAAGAGAAATTGCAACAAGCTCTGTAACTGAAGCAAAAGAACATAGCTGATATTACACAGAAGTTTTTCTGGACAGTGAGACAGAACACAAGGTGATGATGGAACAGAATGCTGGGGAGGACGTCCAGAGCACTCACAGCGTACTGTGAGTGAGAAGCTAGCCTTTGCTAAGACAGATGCCCTGGAGCCCAAGGAAGGAGATTCCACAGGGCATGGCCTTAATTATTCAAGCACCAGGAAAACCTGAGGAGGAGTGGGAAGGTGTCTCAATGTTTCCGGTCCCTTTATGACCAAAAGCCAAAAGCTTTAAAGTCTATTTCAGATATCAAAATGCATCCATTTGGGAACCGTTTCCTGGGTGCTTCCCATCCATTCTCGAATTCTGCAAACAACTGGGCACTGATGGGTATAAACTTTACAGGGGAACAGCACCATGCTGTTCAAGACACTCCCACCTTCACCAAGCAACCAAACAAAAGTGGACAGGGTGGGTCATTAGGACGCATCCCTTGTAAGATGCCAAGCAGTATAGTGACAGGATGTTGGACATGCCAGCTCAGGCCCACAGATCCCGAAAACTTCCTACTCCCGAGAGCATTCCTCAGCCCAAAAGGACCCTGCCTCTTTCTTAAAAGAATGATGACTCCAAGTTAGAAAATAAATGTGGCACCACACACAAGGACAGCTGGAGCTGGATGATTTTGTATCTCTTAGAGACATCAAATTCTTCCCCTGGTGAAGCTATAGCCTATAAATTACAGCCTCGTATTATATATGGCCAACACTTTCAGCTTTGTTCTCCATACAGCATTTCTCATCAGCAAGGAGGAAGCAGTCAACACCCTACTTTGAAAAACAGCACAGGTAGTTCTGGGAAACAAATAATAAAAATGCACCTCTCCGTCCCTTTAATTAAAGAGATGCCATCCAATGGCACTTCTGAATAGAAACATATTTTTAAAAAGTTATTCTCCCAGAATCTTCCAAGTACCAATGCCTTTACCCCTAAAAAGTTTCCTGCCATAAAACAAAGTAAAGACACCAGCTTAGGGAGCCAGGAAATGCTCCCTTGGCACCTGGCAACAGCTGGCACCTACCTGAGGCCAGTTTATAGACAGAAATAAAAGCTCCCTTGAAATAACACTAAGGTTCAGACATTCTGATAAAAGCTGGGAACTTCAAAGGCAGGACTGCAGTGCCCATCCCTAATCCTCCTCGATGTGTCTGATGTGGCTGGCTGGGCTCTGGGCTTGCCTTCACCATCTACTGCCTGAGCTTTTGCCTCGTAGGCACAAGCCAGCTGCAGAGGCGGGAGTGAGTTTCTTTACAGTCACTCCCTTTGCAGAGATGGGTCTAGGCCATGGTGTATGGCCATTTGTCCTTGACCAATGAAATGTTGGTTAAAAAAAAGAAGAGGCCAGGCACAGTGGCTCACGCCTATAATCCCAGCACTTTGGGAAGCCAACGTGGAAGAATCACTGAGGTCATTAGTTTGAGACCAGCACAGACCCCACCTCTACAACAAATTTAAAAATGAGCCAGGCATAGTGGTACATGCCTGTAGTCCCAGCTACTTGGGAGGCCAAGGCAGGATGATCACTTGAGCCCAGGAGTTTGAGGCTGCAGTGAGCTATGATCGTACCACTGCACTCTAGCGTGGGTGACAGAGTAAGACTCTGTCTCAAAAAAGTAAAATAAATATAAGAGAGAGCAAGAAAAGAAAACTGACAGAGATGAGCCCAATGGTTCTGGAGTCAGGACTGAATTCTATGCCAGGTTCCAAAGCTAACTCTCTCCATGAACTTGGGCAAGTCATTTCAGACTTCTGAGCTTCAGTTTCTTGGTCTAAAAACCATAACCTTGCACCAGTTTCTGGAGAGTATAAACTGAAACCGTCTATGTGAAAACGCAGAGCAAAGGTGAAAGCCTTCTTCTCCCCCTCCGCCTACCCTCCTTTCTTTCTACCCATCCTTTTTTCCTTCTTTAAAAAAAAATTATTAGGTAGTATGTGCACAAGGTACAAGATTCAAAATACAGAAAAAGATACACAGTAAACAGTTTGCACCCACTGTGGGAAACCACTGTTACCAGCCTCCTAGGTATCTTTGCAGAGCTACTGCATAACCAGGCATTCTATCCCTCACTTTCTCACTTAAAATGTCTTAGTTGGTACATAGTGTACATTGGTACACAGGGCATGTCCATTCTTACAACTGCACAGAATTGCATCGTATGGCATTGGGCCCAGTGACTCACGCCTGTAATCCGAACACTTTGGGAGGCTGAAGGGGGAGGACTGTTTGAGTCCAGGAGTTTGAGACCACCCTGGGCAATACAGTGAGACCTCGTCTCTACAAAAAATTTAAAAATTAGCTGGGTGTGGTGGCATGCACCTGTGTTCCCAGCTACTTGGGAAGCTGAGGTGGGAGGATCGCTTAAGCCTGGGAGGTTGAGGCTGCAGCCGGCTGTGACTGCGCCACTGCACTCCAGCCTGGATGACAGAGCAAGACCCTGTCTCAAAACAAAAAAAAAAAAAAAAAAAAAAAAAATAATAATAATAATAATAATAATAAAGAATTGCATTGTATGGTGGCAGGATAACTTATTTACCAGTTATCTAGTGATGGACATTCTGGTTGTTTCCTTTCTCTTTTCCTTTTACAAGCAATGATGCAATTAACTATCTTGAAAAAATGCATCATTTCACACATGTACAATTTATCTGTAAAGAGAAATTTCCAAAAGTAGAATTGCTCATGCACTTTTAATTTTAATAAATATTGCCAGAATTCCCTCCATAAAAGTTGTACTGATTTACACTTATTATCAACAACTATGAGAGTATCTGTTCCCCACCGTCACATCTCCACAGAAAACTTGTGTTTCTCTTATTGCTGGTGGGCTCAACACATTCTCATATGGTTCAGAACCTTTTCTGTGAACTATCCGTGTTTTTAGCCTGCTTTAAAAATTCGGTTGATGGTCTTTTTCTTACTGATTTGTAGGAACTCTTTAGATATTAAGGAAATGAGCTCTATGATATATGTTGCAAAAATGTTTTCCCAATTTTGAGAACTGGGAGACTCCTTTGATTTTATGATGGATTCTGCCATGAAGAAATTCTCTACACGCATAGGGTCAAATATATTAATTTTTTCTCTTATGACTTCTGGGTTTTAAGTCATTCTTAGAAAGTACTTTCTCCAAGTTCATTTTAAAAAATATTTAGCATCTATAACCCAACTGAAATTTATTTTGTGTTAATTTTTTAGATAGCCACCTAGTTAAATCAAGTCATAATTTCTTAAATGCCATTTTTTTTTTTTTAAAGAGATAGGATCTCACTATGTTTCCCAGACTGGATTCAAACTTGCGGGTACAACTGATCCTCCCACCTCAGCCTGTAGTGTAGCTGGGATTACAGGGACACACCATCATGCCTGGTTCTGCCATCTTTATTTTAATATTAACCCATCTTGAAGTCCCTTCTTCTTCCTCTCTTCCAACTCATGCCCAGTTACCTCAGAATTACACCCTTTCTCACCACAGCCCTCCCATCCCTTCATTCAATTTGTGAGTCAAGAGTTGATCCATGGTATTGTGACTGACAGCCACACAGCTGCACTGGATCTCAGTGTCTTAGAAAAAGTAGAGACCTCAGAGCATCCTTTCATTTTATAGCTAAGGATACTGAGATCCAAAGAGGTGAACTGGCTTTGTCTAAGACCAGGGGGCAGGTTAGTGCTTGTGATTTTTTTTTATTACTATTCAAAAAGAAGAGAAGTACTGGTTTTGCCATAAATTCGATTTGATCAATAAATATCTATGGAACAACTACGCTGTGCAACAGTGAGCCAGGGACTGGGGCTCCAGAAATAAATGATATAGCTCTGTGCTTTCAAAAAGCTCAGAATCCAGCATGGGGTCCGAATGCATATACTCACAGACTAATAGGTAATGCAACAGTGGCCTGTGAATGTGGAAAGATAATTTTGCAACATATGGTGTGGGGAAGGCTCAGGAGATACTGGGTTTTTAATTGGGCCTGAAATGATTAGGACTTTGACCAAAAATTGAGAGAAAGCATTTGGCAATAAAGTGACAATGGGACAAAGGAGAGCGTCTGGTGATATATATTCAGGAAGGAAGTAATCTTAGTGTTAGCTGTGGGTGGAGTTTAAAAAAAAAAAGGTTCCTCTGAGAATCTGTGGTCATTGGCAGGCTCTTATGTGGGTTTAGGTTCTGGTTGTCAAACCTGCAAGCTAAGAATTATAGAGAAATGAATCCATCTGTAGGGCCTTCAGGTACCTAGCAGAAGGAAACACACCTCCTCCCTGGAAGAAGGTACTCTCATCCTATACCTCAAAGAATTCTCACAGATAGAATCCTAACAAACATAAGCTTGCAATCAAAAATCACACACCTGGCCAGGCACAGTGGTTACACCTGTAATCCCAGCACTTTGAGAGGCCAAGGTGAGCAGATCATGTGAGGTCAGAAGTCCAAGACCAGCCGGCCAACATGGTGAAACCCTGTCTCTACTAAAAATACAAAACTTAGCCAGGCATGGTGGTAGACACCTGTAATCCCAGTTCCTCGGGAGGCTGAGCCAGGAGAATCACTTGAACCTGGGAGGCAGAGGTTGCAGTGAGCCGAGATTGTGTAACTGCACTCTAGCGTGGGTGACGGAGCAAGACTTTGTCTCAAACAAACAAACAAAAGAACAGATGATAGCCACCAATCCTTGCTTTCAGGAAGCCCAGTGAATCTTTAGCCAAATAAAATAAAATCCACTCCTCAGTACATTACAGTGAATTGCACAGTACAAAACATAAGCATACAAATACACACACAACCTCAGAGAAGAATTTACCTACGGTAACAATAACTGGGCTACCAACTTTCCTTTTTTTTTTTTTTCTTTGAGACAGAGTCTCCCTCTGTTGCCAGGCTGGGGTGCAGTGGCGCCATCTCGGCTCACCGTAACCTCCACCTCCCAGGTTCAAGCGATTCTCCTGCCTTAGCCTCCCGAGTAGCTGGGACTACAGGCACACGCCACCACAATCAGCTAATTTTTGTAT
Organism: Macaca mulatta; assembly: GCF_049350105.2. Taxonomy (NCBI): domain Eukaryota; kingdom Metazoa; phylum Chordata; class Mammalia; order Primates; family Cercopithecidae; genus Macaca; species Macaca mulatta. The sequence goes on along the minus strand of NC_133412.1, from coordinate 79,838,755 downwards.
TTTTAGTAGAAACAGGGTTTCACCATGTTGGCCAGGATGGTGTCGATCTCTTGACCTCGTAATCCGCCTGACTTGGCCTCCCAAAGTGCTACGGTCACAGGCATGAGCCACCACGCCCGGCCCCCAGCTCCTTAATATCAACAATGAAAGTCTGAAGACAGTGGAATGATGCCCGTAAATACTGAGAAAATAATGGTCAGTCTAATGTTTTATACCCAGCAAAACTATCTTTTAAGAGTAAGGATAAAGCCATTATTATATATATTCTAGGCTAAAAAAAGATGAAGAAGAAAAAAAACAAAAAGAATAAGGATGAAATAATATTTCAGCCAAACAGAAACTGAAAGCTTATGTCTAAAAGACCTTTGCCACAAGATGTTCTGATCCCAGAAAGAAGACCTGAGATGAAAGGAAAAATGTGAGTAAAAGGTAAATATGTGAAAAATAAAAACAAAGGATTAAGTGTATACAACATTAAAATTAGAGTCCAATTTGTGGGATTAAAGACAGAAACATAAACTACTGTATGACAATGGAATGTGGGGAGGGACTGTGGTGACTTTATATAAAGCATTCTAAGGTCTTTACGTTGTTTGAAAAAAATACATAGACACCAACTGAACATCACGCAGTCTGTGTTTCAGGCCGGGCACGGTGGCTCACACCTGTAATCCCAACACTTTGGGAGGCCAAGGCAGGAGCATGGCTTGAAGCCAGGAGTTCAAGACCAGCCTGGGCAACATGGCCAGACCCTGCCTCTAAAAAATAAAACAGCCAGGAGTGGTGATTCCGTGCCGTAGTCCTAACTACTCAGGAGGCTAGGCCGGGCGCAGTGGCTCACACCTGTAATCCCAGCACTTTGGGCAGCCGAGGCAGGTGGATCACGTGAGGTCAGGAGTTCAAGACCAGCCTGGGCAACATGGTGAAACCCTGTCTCTACTAAAATACAAAGATTATCCAGGCATGGTGGCACACGCCTGTAATTGCAGCTATTCAGGAGGCCGAGGCAGGAGAATCACTTGAACCCAGGAGGCACAGGTTGCAGTGAGCCGAGATTATACCACTGCACTCCAGCCTGGGCAACAGAGTAAGACTCCATCTCAAAACAAAACAAAACAAAAAACAATAAAAAACAGAAGTTCAAGAACATAAGTTCAAATTCAAGACCAACTACTTAGGAGGCTGAGGCGGAAGAATTATTTGAGCCCAGTAAATCAAGGTTACAGTCAGCTATGATCCTACCACTACACTCCCATCTGGATGACAGAGCAAAATCCTGCCTCTGAAAATAAAAAATTTAAAAAAATAGTATATAAGTTTCAAAGCAGTAGAGAAAAAATGGAGTGAAGGAAAGAAAAAAAAACTTTCAATCAATTTGAAAGAATGAACAGAAGAATCAGAAAAAGCACACACAGAAAACACCAAACACAATGGTAGAAAGAAATCTGCATCCTGTTTTGGCCAGGTGCGGTGGCTCACACTGTAATCCCAGCACTTTGGTAGGCTGAGGCAGGTGGATAGCCTGAGCTCAGGGTTCAAGACCAGCCTGGGCAACATGGAAAAACCCCATCTCTACAAAAAACAAACAAACAAAAACCCATAAAAATTAGCCAGCTGTGGTGGTGCATGCCTGTGATCCCAGTTACTTGAGAAGCTGAGGTGGATCACTTGAGCGTGGGAGGCGGAGGTTGCAGTGAGCTGAGATCTGCCACTGCACTTCAGCCTGGGTGACAAGAGTGAGACCCTGTCTCAAAAAAAAAAAAAAAAAAAGAAGAAGAAGAAGAAAAAAAGAAATCCATCTATTTCCAAAACCATAACAAATGCAAATGGCTTGAACTCTCTGGTTAAAGAGCATAGATATCAGACTAGATTAAAAACAAAAGGAAATCCAGCCCTAGGCTGTCTACAGGAGACATGAGGACAGGGATCATAGGCCAAGAGGCCTATACAGGCTGAAACCACAGTCATGGTAGGTAAGTAAGTAGCAATGAACCGTGACCAAGGCATCAAAGCATAGCAAGAGGAAAGAATGGCACAAAAAGCAGATGAGAGGTAGGAAAAGGACCCAGAGTGATGAGCCAGACCCAAGGTGGAAAAGACTGTTCATGATAGTAACTGCTATGGAGAAGTCAGGTAAGAGGAAGTCACAAGATGGGCCACCAGGCAGTCACGTAAAAGGAATTCACAAGATGGGCCACCGGGCATGATTAGGTGGCCAGGGACCTCTAGGAGAGCCAGCTGGAGTGAGAGTGGGCTGGGGTGAAATGCTCCACTGTTGTTGAGCTGGCAAGGAGGAGAGGGGGAGAGAGGAAGTGGGGATGGAGTGGACTCTTCGTGAAATCCTAGGGTAAAGAGAAGTGACACAGGTTGGGGTTGGGGACCGGGAGAGAGGTGTGACTGTAGCTGTAGGTGGAGAATTAAGGCATAGGAGGATGTGGGGTGCCCAGACCTAGGGAGGAAGCCAGGGCAGGACACAGAGGAACAAGCAGTGGGGTTGACGGTGGGCACATGGGGAATGGACCAGGGAAGTGGGCAAAGATTTCCCAGGTTGGGGCAGGGATGGTCAGGGCTGCTTCAAGGAGTGCTGTGTAGTGGGAAGACAGGAAGAGTTCTGAATTTCAGAGGTGACCTGCTTCTGGGTACTGGCAAGTCTACAAACGATCTTGTGATTTGCAGCTAGAGAATGGAGCCATGATGGGAAGCGATGGCTTGTGAGCCCAGGGCCCGAGGATCAGACATCACAGAGTGAGATTAAACTGACCAGCACTACCAGTTTCCAAAGGGTACCTGATGCTTCTCAAGGGGCCAGCTTGGACTTGGTCCTTGTGAGGACATTCTGATGTGACCCAAGTTTAGCCATTGTCTTTTACCAAACACATGCAGGACAGCCTTCCCAGTCTGGAAGCCCGTATCCTTGCTGTCCCACCCAGAATGGGATGGGGCCCAGGATGTCATTCCAGGTACCATCCAGAAGACAAAACCACACATAACCAAGAGTTATCACAAAAGTTATAGTTTCCCTTTTAAATGTGGAGGGTAGACATTCCTGCTTTCTGTAGTGACCACTCTAACTTCATTTCAATTCCATATATATAACATGCTGGGGGCAGGGAAAGAAGAAAGGGAAAATAGTTGGGTCACAATGTGATCACTTATTCTCAGCTTCCCACTACACTAAAAATCCTCACATTTCCAACAGTTTTCTTAGTTCTCCCAGAAATAAACACACAATAGAGCATATGTATTTAATATCAGAAAATCCTTTATAATGGTGATTGCAAAAGAGACCAACCCACTTCTTTTTTTTTTTTTTTTTTGAGACAGGGTTTTCAGGCTGGAGTACACTGACGCCATCACAGTTCACTGCAGCCTCAACCTACTGGGCTCAAGCGATCCTCCCACCTTAGTCTCCCAAGTAGCTGGGACTACAGCTACACGTGCCACCGGCTGATTTTTAAAATTTTTTTGTAGAGACAGGGTCTCACTATGTTGCCCAGGCTGTTCTCAAACTCCTGGGCTCAAGCAATCCTCCAGCCTGGGCCTCCCAAAGTCCTGTGATTATAAGCATGAGCCATTGTGTCTGGCCTCCAACCCACTTCTAATAGTTCTTTTACTTCACTTACATATATATATATACACACACATATATATTATATATAAAATAAAGATAATACATACTGGATAAAAATTCAAATAATACAAAATGAATGAGAGAAAAGACAAAAGGCCTGTGTACTTGGGGTAGGCACTAGGGATGGGGGAAGGGTCAGGTCTGTGAACTATACACATTAATTAGCAGGTAATAAAAAACAGTTATTTTACCTTTTGAAGCTGCTGATTCGACATATATTTGGCTGTGCTTTGGCTGTAACATCCTTTAATCCTTCCCTTTCAGAATCAACCCGTTTCCTGTTGCCACCTTACCTCCCTGATTTAATGGTGCAATTCTTCAAGTGCCTTCTTTCCAATTCTAGAATTTTTAATTTAGCCTTTAGTGCAACAGCAGTTTTATTTTCTAATTACTTTCTTTGCAAACAAGCATGAGTTGGGCTCAATAGTGATACAAGCTTTCTTGGGCTAGCCTGGCAACCTGGAGCTATTCACAACGTGCTTCCTTGGGAAAATCCTTTCTATGTTTTACATGAACAACTGGGGAGATGCTTACTTGTAAAGTGGGGGTGGGGGTAAGCCTCTTCATCTGTGCTACCAAAAAGAGCTCACCCCTAGTCCTGCTTGCCCTGTTACTAGGGTAGGCTTTGCAACCAGCGACTCTGGGACCCCAGAGCCTGGGTTCTAACCCTGGCTCTGAGGCTTACTAGATCTGTGACCTCCAGGAAGGTATTCAATCTAAATGAGCTAACAGTATGTGTAGAGTGCTTACAATTATGCCTGGCATATAGTATGTGCTGTATAACAAAAGAGCTGGGTGAGGTTAGTCAAGTAAGACATTTGACTAATTCTTAGAGCTGGTCAGTGAAAGCTATGGGTCCTCTTCCCAGAAAAGTGCACACATGTAACCTTCTGCACAGTTTCAAGTATCCCTGACCCTCGAAGCCCACCCACACACTGCAAGAGTCCAGGACCCCCGATTTCAACCCTCTGGTCTTCTCTACAGTAATGTGAAGGTCTCAGGGATAAAACTCTGAGGCAATTCTTAAAAGTATTATGTTCCCATGCATGGAACTATTGAGCAGGTGCCTCCCTCTCCCTGTTTTAGGTTCCACTTTTGGCAGAAACATTATACCTTTCTTCCCCAAAGCCCTTTTGACCCTTGCCAGTTTTTCTCTTGCTTCAGGCCAAATCCTCCCAGGGTCACCTTAAGACAATCTCTGTGTGCAGCTCCACACACTTTTAGGGAATTATTCTGATCCTTATCAAAAGCTCTGATGGTTCAGCCCATCTTCAGTGCTTACAGAAGTCAGACCAGAGCATGGACTAGTGTCTGCAGGGTCTCCACCAACAGCAACACAGGGGTGGGTCACTCTCAACAAGCAGGGAGACAGCACAAACTGGAAAAAGCCAAAGATCAAAGAAGTCACCCTGGGTGAATTTCCCTGGGTCATCCAATGAGCTCCCAGTGAAGCTGAGAACTCATTGAGAGCATTTCAGTACTTTCGAGTCCATCAGTGCTTTACAGACATTACCATGCATGTGAATTAAAATGCAGATCCAGTAGGTTTGCTGAGAAGCCCGGGGCTCTGCATTTCTAACTCACTACCAGGTAATGCTGATGCTGGTCCATGGACCACATATGGAGTTGCAGGGTTCACATCAAGGTTAATGAACTGTACCACCCTGGTTAAAGCCTCTTCATCCACACTGCAGGTGGCTACTTAAATGCCCCTTCTTCAGGAAAGCTTCCCTTCCCCCTCTCCATGATTACTGGCTTCTATGCCTCCATACTTTTTCCTTTGAAGCATTTATAACAACTGTAATTAAAGAGTATTTGTGTAATTATTAGTTTAATGCCTGCCTCCCAGGGAGACTGCAAGCTTCACGAGGACAGGACCTGCACAGTGTCTAGCACATCACAGATGCCAATGAACGAGGAGCTGCTGTGGTCTGGAACAGGCTGGGCCAGCATCCTGGAGTAGGCAGGTAACATTTACACATGTGGGAAACAGCCTCTGATGGTATCAAGGCCAACAAGGACATTTCTTAGCTTTAAAATTCCCACTAGTTTCAAATGTATGCCAACTAAACTTTAAGCTGAAAAGCAATCTTTGCCCATAAAAAGATCTCCTACATCTTTATCAAGTGCAAAATAGCCCTGATCTCACAATAGCCACTCTGCTTGAGGAATAGTTAGGCCCCTAAAATAAGCATTCCCTTATAGGCCTCACTGGGTGAACCCTCTTCGGGCACGCTCCCTGACCAGCCTCCCTCTGCTGCAGACCCACAATATCATTAGTTTTTCTGCTGCTGTCCTTTCAAGGAACCCCGGAGTGCTGAATGCCCAACTCTTTGGCATGGGCAGAGATATATGACCACATTGTTGTTCCTGGGAGGCAAAGTTTGAAGTTAGACAGCCTGGATTTAGATACCAGCTCTGTGCCCTTGGACAAGTTATTTAACTCCTCTGCCAAATGAGAATAAGAATGCGAGAGCCAGCACCTGCAAGGACTAACAGAGACAAATACACAAAGCACGAAGCATAATTCTGGCCTAAGACACATGATTATTATTATTCTCCCTATATCCTGAGTCCAATTCAAAACCTATTGTTTTAGGCTGGGCACAGTGGCTCACGCCTGTAATCCCAGCACTTTGGGAGGCCGAGGCGGGCGGATCACGAGGTCAAGAGATCGAGACCATCCTGGCCAACATGGTGAAACCCCATCTCTACTAAAAATACAAAAATTAGCTGGGTGTAGTGGTGCACACCTGTAGTCCCAGCTACTCAGAAGGCTGAGGCAGGAGAATCACTTGAACCTAGGAGGTGAAGGTTGCAGTGAGCAGAGATTGCACCACTGCACTCCAGCCTGGTGAAAGAGCGAGACTCCATTCCAAAAAAAAAAAAAAAAGTCTAAAAAAACCTATTGTTTTGCACAAGTCTCCACCCAGGGGCTCCACCCCATTCAGGATCCTCTCTTCCCAGCCCCCTCCTGCCTCACCTGTCTGGAGCTTGTTTGAAGCAATGACTCACAGCACAACTCTGCAGCTCCCATCAATCACCTCCCTGTCCCTGCCTGTGTCACTCATGGGTTCCTTCTGGGAGGTAAATCCTTTCCTAATGTCCAGTACATTCATTCAGCAAGTATCTACTGAGGGCCCACTATGGATGAGACCCTATTCTAGGCACAGGGACTCAGCAATGAACAAAGCAAAGACGTCTACCCTCACGAACGTTGTAGTACATTTAACCCACAGATGGAGATCAGTTCAGGTCTTGGGTCCTTATATTCCTTCTCTTCTCTCCTGACCAATCCTAAATAAATCACATACAAGTCAAAGTACAAAGAAAGCATTCCAGATCAAAAAATGGTGTGATGTGAGAAAATCCCAATGACTAAACTGCTTCTCTGATTGTTGGACTTTGAAGAAGTCAATGTTGAAACAGCCTGAATCACCCAGTTCCCCCTAGTTGTCTCACTGGCCAGTCACATTCTCCAGCATAGTTTGTGTAACACATCTGGAAAATGAGGCGCTCCATTTACCCGTCTCATGTGTGCAGCACGAGCCCACGGTTTCATGCTCTCATAGCTACATTCTTTGAAGTGAGCTTGATTCGGGATCCCCAGCAGTAGCAGAGACAGTGGCCTTGTAGAAACAGCACTGGGAACAGGCTCTGAAAGCTCAGGTTTGAGTGCTGGCTCTGCCACTTACTGTGTAATCCTGGGTACAGAACTTTCTTCCTGCCTCAGTTGCTTTCAGACAATCTCTAAGGTCTTCTTCCAGCTTTGAAGTCAAAGGGCTGGGATCAACCACCATTAATACCAGACCCAGCACATTCACAGATCCTCTATTTCAACACAATGAGTCCTGCCCTGGCCTAGGCCCTGGCTAGGCCTGAGGAATGGGGGTATGGGATGGGTCAGCAAGCCAGATGATGAGCCTGCGCCAAGCATTAGCACTGGTGGGGCCAGGGAGCCTTCACCTGTCTCCTCCAAGATGCACTGGACTCCTCCTTTTATTTATTTATTTACTCCCTTCTAGAAAGAAGTTGTGCCTCTTTCCAAACACAACTCTGCTAGAAATATCTCTGGGCCACAAGGCAAACCTAAAATAGAAGTGCAAAATCTCTGGTGGTCCCATTAGTCTCCCTTCCTCCAACTCAAAAACCATTCCAGACCTTGTCTGTCTCCTTGTCTCTAGACAGTGAGCCTAAAATAAGTCTCCCTGGTAGGAAATGCCTGGTTGGAATGGAAATGACCCAAGCCCTGAAAAAATGGCCCGCTGACCACACACCGTGGGCTGAAGACTCACCCAGGTATCAGCTCTGAGGAGAAGACAAGCAAGTGAGCCTGGGTCCCCAACTCCCTGCAGCCCCCTCCACCGAGACACAGGCAACCAGGCCAGGCTGAAGAAAGAAAATGTGACCCAAACATCCAATTCCCCCTACCCAAAAGAAAGCAGCTCTATCCCCATGGCTCTCATGCAGGAAAGCCAGCTCCAAAAGATCACTGGGGCACCAGGTGGGCACCTCTCTGGAGCTATAGATGACCAATCAGAGGTTCTGCTCCAAGACTGGCAAGTACCCGGCATGGAGTTACTTGCTGAGGGTCAGCTGATAAAACCACCGAGAAAGTATAAAAAATAACATTCTGTTTAAAACAAACGAGAAAGGAATGGCCACTCTAGGTTTCCGAAGTCAAAACCAGAGAGCCCCATCGGCTTTGATCACATTAGGAATACATTCTCTCTTTTCTAATGAGTTAAGAACAGTTTTCTTCTTCCCTTCTCCCATGTGGCCCCATTGGTTCTCTAGGCCCCCTGGGGAAGATGCAATAGGGACACAGACCCCCAGTACTCTACTTGGCAAAAATGAACCTTGGTTTTACTTACACGTGTACAAAGGCAGGACTGAGAGGGCAGCTTCAAAGCTGGCTGAGTGACCCCCAAGAGCACAAAGTCCTTCTCCGCACACCTGTCGGGGAGTTTTGTGAATTTCCCAGGCACCCACAGGAACTAGTTATGTACCCTGCAGGTCGATACCGGCCGGGAGTTCCCATTTTGCACAGCAAGAAAGGTGCTCAGGGTGCCCTTTGCAGGTGGGCACTCGGTCTGCAGCTCAAGGGTGGGCCGATGACGTTGCTCCCTCACTGGATTGCCCAGCAGGCCCCCCCTCAGACCCGGTAGGATGAGCACCTCGAGGTGTCCCTGTGATCCCAGCACTTTGGGAGGCCAGAGCGGGCGGATCACGAGGTCAGGAGTTTGAGACCAGCCTGGCCAATATGGTGAAACCCCGTCTCTCCTAAAAATACAAAAATTAAACGGGCGTGGTGGCGTGCGCCTGTAGTCCCAGCTACTGGGGAGGTTGAGGCAGGAGAATCGCTTGAACCCGGGAGGCGGAGGTTGCAGCGCCACTGCACTCCAGCCTGGGCGACAGAGCAAGACTCTGTATCCAAAAAAAAAAAGAAAGAAAGAAAGAAAAAAGAAAAGGCACCCAGGATACTGCTACGACTTGCCCTAACCGTCTCGCAAAGCCTAGATATACATGAATGACCCTTTCGGGTTAGTTAAAATCCACACAAGCACCTCCCTGGCCTCTTAAATGTTTCCAAACTACAGCTCAGACTGGAGGGAAGCAGTTGCAGCGCCCATAAAAGTCATCTTAAAAGGCAAGTTGGAAAAAAACCCGATACGCACTAGTTAGCAAGTCCGCGGTGAAGGGGGCGGCGGCCCAAGGGCCGGATCTGCGGGATCTGCGCGCCTAGGGTGGGGAGACTGGGGCTGCCCCGTCGGTCCCCGAGCCCGCGCGCCCACCTGGTAGCCTGAGGGCCCCGATCTGACGCCGGTGATCACGCCCCACAGCTCCATCCAATTAGGAAAATGACCGCGAGAAGACCGAGAGAAGGCGACGAGGAGGAAGGGGGGGCCGAGCCGCTGGAGGCTCAAGACGGGCGGTGGGGACCCAGCCCGCCACCCCCACCCCCACGCCCCCAGCCAGCGAGCGCTGGTCCTGAGTCCCCGGCCCACGGCGCCCCGACGCCATCCGGGCGGGGGTCCCGAGGCGCCCAGCTTGCGGCGGCCGGTGGCCCCTCGGGGACGCCCCCAGCCCCCCCAGCGCCGCGCTCAGCTTTCCCCCACCCCCGGCCGGCTGGGACGCGCAGCAACCCCACCCGCTCCGAGAATAAAGTTTGTGGGCAGCCGTAGGGGCGGGGCGGCGAGGGGGTGAAACTTTGAGTCCCGGGCCGGGTGTGGGGGGGAGCGCACCCAGCACCGGGACACCCACGTGCGGGCCCGAGAGCCGCCGCCACCGTCGCCTCCCGGGCCTCCCGCGCCGCCGCCGCCGCGACGCTTTCCTTTCATTTTTGCTTCTCTCTCTCTCTCTCTCTCTCTCTCTCTCTCTCTCTCTCTCTCTCATTCGCGCGCTCTCCTCCCTCTCGCCCTCTTTCGCTCGCTCCCTCCCTCTCCCTTCCCCCTCCCCCTCCTCTCCCTCCCCCCCCACCCCCAGACGCCATCTCTCCCTCTTTCCCCGGCTCTCCCTCTCTCCCTCCAGCTCTCCGGCATGAGGGAATGTGGAAGTGAAAGGAAAAGACGACATGTTTGCAGCGCGGCGCGGGCCTGCGCGCGGCCGTCCCCAGGGAGAGGCGGGGGGCGGGTCGGCCGCGGCCGCAGCGACCCACCCCCGCGCCCCCCGCGCCCCAGCCGGCCGGCCGGCCGCCCGGGGCTGCGGGGCTGGGGCTGGGGCCGGGGGCCGCGCGGGACACTCACCCTGGGTCCGGGCGCGGCTCCTGCGCTGGGGCCCTCCGCGGGCCGGGCCGGGCCGGGCCGGGGGCTCCTGACTGCCCACCGCCCGGGCTGCTGCTGTGCGCCCGCCGCCCGCCTCCACGCGCGCCCGCCGCCTGCTCCTGCCGCCCTCCCTCCGGCTCCTCTCTTTCTCTCTCTCTCCCCCCTCCTCTCGCTCGCTCTCTCCCTCGCGCTCTCTCCCTCCCTGGAAGAAGGGAATGAGGCAGGGCTGACGTGAAGGGATGCAAAACAGCTCCTCCTAAGCCAGCTCGCAGAGGAAGAGAGAAACAGAAAAGCAGCCCTTTTATCTCTCTTTTGTTTTCTCACTTCCTTCCACCCCCAACACCCCCCTCTTGTCAGCCCAAGTTTTCTTTTCTCTTTCTACCGCAGAGGATTTTTCTTCCTTTCTTTCTCTTTCTTTCGGTTCAACTCTCCCACTCGAATTGAAAGCCTGAAGGGTTTTCTTTCTCCTGTTTTTTTCTTCCCTCTTTTCTTCCTTCTTCCTCCTTATTTCTCTAAAAGGGTTTTGTTTGCTGTGGGAGTTTCGTTTGAAAATCAAGTCACGCCTTTTTTCCTTCTTTTCTTTCTTTCTCTCTCTTTTTTTTTCTCCTCTCAGCAGAAAAGGGGAACAAAGATTAACTGAAGCGGGGAAGAGGGGAGAGGCAGAACCTCGCTTGGAAATGGGGGGCCCGGGCCTGTCCGGTACAAAGGGGGCCCGGGGGCCCTGCGCCCCGCCCCCCTCCCCAGGGAAGCCAGGGGCGTCCTCTGGAGAGGAGAGCCGGTGGGGGTGTGGGGCACGGGTGCGGCTCATGGGTGCCGGTTCCTTCCGAAGTGCGAGCGAGGGCCGCCGAGCCCGCCCCCTCCCCAGCCAGAGGTGGCAAGCTGGGTGTGTGTGCTTCACTTATGTATTTTTAAAGTAGGCAGATGGGCTTGGAACAAACATCCCCGCAGAGCACTGAACAGCAAAAGCCTTTAAACAGCTGTTAGCAGAGCCCTGGACGGCCTGACTCGAGGGAGCGGCGCGGGCTCCGAGCGCCAGGGCCTGGGTGGGGAAGGGGCTCAGGGCAGCTGCTCGGATCGGCGGGCTGGCGGGGTCCCCGAGCCCAGGGCCTGGGCCTAGGTCCCGGGGCGCAGTGTTGGGGGGCGCCGAGGCGTGGCCGCTGGCAGCGCGGCCGTCAGGTCCCTCTCTGCTCCCTGAGGAGCCGCGGGGTTTGGTACAGCCTCGCCTCCCTCCAGCTCCGGCGCAGGCCGGACACCAGGCCTCCAACCTTCGGAATACCCGCCACCCCGAGCCATTTCGAGTCCGACGCAGGGCGGGTCCGGAGCCCTCGGACAGAGCCGGGCAGTGCCGCCACGAAGGGTCAATTATTCATGGGGCGCCCAGGCGTGCTCCCAAGACCTGCTCTGTCCTCGGGTTCTCCGGAGGACTGGGGAGAAGACGGGGGAAAGTTCCCAGAGCAAAGTTGGTCACATTTCTCATTTTCCCAAGTAAGTACTGAGCACCTGCTGGATGCCGGGCCCTCGGACTGGGGCTACAGTAGGGGAAGAAACGTGAGGTCTTGGTGGGCCCCGAGAGCAAACGCAGGGAACAATGCAGGGGAAGCTGCGGCTCAGGACCAGGTCACCGGGAGGAAGGAAAGCCTGGATCCTCTCCCCTCCCTCTTCCCTTCCTTCCCTTCCCTTCCTTCCTCCCGGCTGCATCTCCTTGGCTCCACCCCTTCTCCTCATCAATTCCTCCCACACTTCCCTGCTCTCCCTGGCTTTTCACTGAAGGGTCCCTTCTCCCAGGGAGGAGCAGATGCTGAGCCCCATTGTCTCTCCCCCAGTGACTGCAGCCTCCCGGGGACAGGACCTGCCACTCCTCCCCCCTCCCCCCAGCCCTGAGCCCTGGGCTTTTAGAAATGAGAGCCCCAAGGCCACGGCCCCTCACCCCACCCTAAACCAGCTCCTGGTGCTCTGAGCTATGACTCCAGTCACTCAGAACACATTTGTCTCTGACTAGGAGTGAGAAAACAGTAGCCTGAGAGTTTGGTTCAACAAGAAGGACACCATGGTTTTTTAACAGCAGCACCCTGAGCCCCCAATGACCCCAGAGCCTTTGCCCAGGTCCTGCAGGAAGCCACATTTCCGTCATCACCTGCATCCTCCCACTTAGTACACTCAAGCTGTATCCTCCAAAAAAGCAGAATGCAGCTCTTAGAGCCAAGCATTCATTTAACAAATGCTTACTGAGTACCTACCCTGTGCCAGCTAAGGTGCTGGCTGCTAACAGCAAGACGCAGTCCTTGCTTTGGCCTTTGGCTTGGCAGGCGAAGGAGCAAGAAAAGAAGACAGGCAACCGCAATACCATGCAATACAGGCAATAGTGAACCAAGGAAGCTCCTAAGAGGGTGCTTAGACTATGGTGGTCAGGTGTGGCTTCCTGGAGGAGGTTGTGTCTAGATTAGGCTGTGCTAGCCAAATGCATGGGAGAGAACAGTCTGTCCAAAGGCCCCAGGGCAAGACAGCACATTATTACAGGTTCTTAGAACTGTCAAGAGTTGAAGTGTTCACTGCAACTTAGAATACAAGTGGGTGGGGGGAGAGTAAGGACAGAGCACAAGTGGGAAAAAGGGGAGGGTGTCAGGGAAATGTTCAGATTTTAGCCCCTCCCACTTGCTAACTTCATAAATGTCAATGAATAACATAACTTCAGTGAATAAGTTAGACTTAATTTCGGGACACAGAAAATGCAGGTAAGGGCCGGGTGCGGTGGCTCACACCTGTAATCCCAGCGCTTTAGGAGGCCGAGGCGGGCGGATTACGAGGTCAGGAGATCAAAACCATTCTGGCTAACTCAGTGAAACCCCGTCTCTACTAAAGAATACAAAAAATTAGCCAGGCATAGTAGCAAGCGCCTATAGTCCCAGCTACTTGGGAGGCTGAGGCAGGAGAATGGCGTGAACCCAGGAGGCGGAGGTTGCAGTGAGCCAAGATTGCTCCACTGCACTCCAGCCTGGGCGACAGAGCAAGACTCCGTCTCAAAAAAAAAAAAAAAAAAAGAAAGAAAATGCAGGTAAGAAGACCTGTAGATTGCAGAGACAGTGTCTTAGTTTAAGGGCCCGGGCTTACCTGCTGCATATTCCTGGGCAAGTCAACCTCTCTAACTTTTCTGTAAAATAGGGATAAAAATACTTGCTTCACAGTTTGTTGTGAGGCTTAAACACCACACCTAGCATGGTGTTCAGTACATAAGCACCAATCCTTGGTAGCTTTTATTTACTATTACTACAAATCAGGGTGACTGGGTAGTGCCCCGACGACCTGGAAATAAGATTATGTTCAGGGTTGAAACCAGAGTGACTCACCACACCAGAAACACAATGAGCTGGCTGAGGGGGAAGCATTCCTTCAAAGATGACCAGTGTCCCAGTGGGTGGCTGGGACTGGTGACCACCCACATCTGATCAAGATGGACAGGTGGCTTCTCAGGAACATGACCAGAGCTTGATGACTGGTTACCAAGGCCCAGCCTGATCAGCAGAGTTGTAGCCTGCCTGAGGAACAAATAGGAATCAGGAGAGGATGGGCCTCATGAAATCCAGGAAGGCCCCTGGGAGCAGGCCCCTGGCTATGTTTGCTAGGAGAGAGAAGTAATCACAGAAGTTCGCACTGGAGGAGCAGGGGAGGGGTAGGGGGTGATTACTGACTTCTCCACAACCTTATTTAAAGCTCCCAAAACCTCTTAGTCCTTTGGTTGGATTATTGGTTCTCCAAGTGACCTGCACATGAACTTGGAACCAGTTAAATGCCCTCAAGGATCCAGGCAGATACCACAGCTCTAGTTCCTGCTTTGTAAACATTTAACTTCTATTATTTCTTTTGTGAGTGGGAGTCTTGCTCTGTCACCCATGCTGGAGTGCAGTGGCACGATCTTGGCTCATTGCAACCTCCGCCTCCTGGGTTCAAGCAATTCTCCTGCCTCGGCCTCTCAAGTAGCTGGGATTACAGGCATGTGCCACCACACCCAGCTAATTTTTTTGTATTTTTAGTAGAGACGGGGTTTCGCCCTGTTGACCAGGCTGGTCTCGAACTCCTGACCTCAGGGGATCTGCCTGCCTCGCCCTCCCAAAGTGCTAGGATTACAGGCGTGAGCCACCGCGCCCGGCCCTCTGTTATTTCTTTACAACACAAGTTCATTGTGAAAGAATTTGAAAATCGGCCGGGCGCGGTGGCTCAAGCCTGTAATCCCAGCACTTTGGGAGGCCGAGACGGGCGGATCACGAGGTCAAGAGATGGAGACCATCCTGGCTAACACGGTGAAACCCCGTCTCTACTAAAAAATACAGAAAACTAGCCGGGCGCGGTGGCGGACGCCTGTAGTCCCAGCTACTCTGGAGGCTGAGGCAGGAGAATGGTGTGAACCCGGGAGGCGGAGCTTGCAGTGAGCTGAGATCTGGCCACTGCACTCCAGCCTGGGCGACAGAGCGAGACTCCGTCTCAAAAAAAAAAAAAAAAAAGAATTTGAAAATCAACTAAGCGAAAGTGAGAATGAACCCTATCTAGAGACATATTTCAGTATATATCCTTGGACATTTTATATCCCAGTAGCTACATTTAAGTGCACATAATAAAACTGTACAAAGTCAATATCATTAAATGATTACTATATGTATAAGTATGTTACTTTTACAAAATTAACAAAAATGGCATAACACTACACCTACTGAATTGCAACGACTTTCACCCAGTATATGTCACAAATTATCTCCTGGTCTGTAAACACCCACATTCTTTGGATACAGGGTCTTGCTCTGTCACCCAGGTTGGATTACAGTGGCATGATCATACCTCATTGCAGCCTCGAGCTTCTGGGCTCAAGCCATCCTCCCACCTCAGCCTCCCGAGTAGCTAGGGTTACATTGTGTGCCACCATGCTCGGCTGTATCTTTTACTTTTATTTTTTGATACAGACTGGGTCTCGCTATGTTGCCCAGGCTGGTCTCGAACTCCTAGGTTCAAGCAATCCTCCTGCCTCAGCCTCCCAAGGTGTTGGGATTACCAGCATGAACCACCTCACCCAGCCTATATTATCATTCTTAGTGAATGATATTATTCCATGGTATATGTATCTTAATTTGTTTAAACAAATTGTTAGACTCATGGGATGTTTGCAGGTTTTTCGCTTTTATGAACCTGCTTTAATAAACATACCTGTACAGCCACCTTAGTGCTAGGCTGGGCTAAGCACTTTATTTGAGGTAGGTGTCATTATCATTTTACAGATGAGGAGGCTGAGGTACAGAAAAGCTTAAAAACTTCCTAAGGTCACTAACTTGGAGAGTCTGAGCCAGAATGTGTAGCTAGGGTTTCCCTTTGGGAGTTCTCTTTCAGCATCTGTTTTCCCCTCTTTAGAGTCCCCTCCACTTTCCCCACCAATTTCCTCTCTTCCAGATTGCCTCCCTGTGAGAACCTGTCTGGACAGGTGACCCACTTCCTTCTGTGACACCTTTTTAACTTAAATAGTGTTGGGAGGGGTGGAAGCTGATAATAAATGATGTGTAATATATGATACAGTATTTTGTAAATTTCAAAGCCCGTGTGAATGTTAGAAGGTCCCAGTGAGGCCCTAAGCTTGCAGACATCACCATTTAGCCAAATCTCCTGACTTGCCCAAACCCAGCAAGGAATCCTCCAGATTCACACCAGAGAGAAAGAAATCAGCTTTTTGATACAGAAGTAGTAAATGGAGGCCTCCCCTGGGCATTTCAGAAGCCCCAAAGCTGCCTCCCTAGAGCTGAAATTCAAAGGTAGGTTTATAATTATAAGGTTTATTAATCCTGATTTCCCTGATGGAGGATACATTCCTGCTGCAGACCTTTCCAGGATGTTCTAGCCATCTCTGAAAATTCCAGGAATCTTGTAAGCTGAGAAAAGGGATGAAACACAGCTCTTCAATGTTTCAGTCGACGTGTTCACTAGAGTAACTCGCTGGGAGATTAGCAGGTAATTATTAATATCTGCTTCTTTCATTGCCAGAACCAACCAAACATTTTAAAAGATATTATTGGCTTTGCAATATCTAATATTCAACTTTTAATATCCAGACTCCCAACAGGAATCCAGCCAATGAAAGGCGAGGACTCCAGGGTTCAACTAGACAGGCGCTGCCAAAAGCAGAGGTGGACCTAGGGCTCCTAAAAGGCTGGTCTTAGCAGAAATGTCATGGGGGTTGGGAACTGGTAGAGAGTCACTGAGAGCTAAGCTCTAAGTGCCCACAGAAGATGTACTGGGTAGTAATTCAAAATCCTCAGAAGGACCAGGTGCAGTGGTTCACGCCTGTAATCCCAGCACTTGGGGAGGGCGAGGTGGGCGGATAACTTCAGGTCAGGAGTTCGAGACCAGCCGGGCCAACATGAAACCCTGTCTCTACTAAAGATATAAAAATTAGCCAGATATGGTGGCACGTGCCTGTAGTCCCAGCTACTCAGGAGGCTGAGGCAAGAGAATTGCTTGAGCCTGGGAGGCAGAGGTTGAAGTGAGCCAAGATCATACCACTGCACTCCAGCCTGGGTGACCAAGCAAGATCGTCTCAAAAAAGCAAAACAAAACAAAAAAATTAAATTTAAATTTAAATTAAAAAATAAATGATAGAAAACAAAATCCTCAGAAGTATAGTAACAATTTAGGAATACTCAGAGTTTTCAGGGAAAACCCAAGGAAAGCGTAAGTTTGTGTGGATAGATGGGATGAACATGTGACTTACAAATTATTAATCCAGGAGTAATGAAAGGGTGCATGAAATAATCCAGCTCCTCTGACCTTCCCTTGTGATTGAGGGTGCACAATTGCATGGCTTTATTCCCATCATGGCTTGAACCAATTAGTTAATTCATCCTATACACATAAATGTAAGAATAAAAATATGCCAAAAGAAACATGGGTCATCACAACTGCCAGTTTCACCGAAGAGTTAAAAATAAATTAAATTTAAAAGCCACATTGATGATACTTATGGCTACAGGAGGGCAAATTGGTACAAAGCCTGGAAAATAATTGGATAGTAAAGATCAAGAGAAGCTTAAAAGTTTCTACCCTTTGATTCAGTAACTCGAATTCTAGAAATCTGTTTTTGAGAGAAATAATCAGCAGTGTGAACAAAGATGTGTTAAGCATGTTTATGAAAGTATTATTTATATTGGCAAAAGTTAAAAATAGGAAAAAAGAAGGAAAGAAAGAAGAAAATAATCTAAATATCCAAAAATGATGGAAATGTTTAAAGAAGTTATGGCATGCACATTTGATGTAATACTATATTAGCTATTAAAAATCATGTTTTTGAAGACTAATGACTTGGGAAGTGTTTGTAATATGCTGAGTGAAATATAAAATTGCATATGCATCAGAAGTATATGTTTTTAAAATTTGGTATATACACATATACTTATCCAGAAAAATACATGTAAAATTCCTGGAAGAAAATATACAAGTTAAAAAGTTATTTCTGGCTGGGCGCAGTGGCTTACACCTATAATCCCAGCACTTCGGGATGCCAAGGTGGGCAGATCACTTCAGGTCAGGAGTTCGAAACCAGCCTGGCCGACATGGTGAACCCTCATCTCTACTAAAAATATAAAAAATTAGCCAGGTATGGTGGTGCATGCTTGTAATCCCAGCTACTCAGGAGGCTGAGGCAGGAGAATCACTTGAACCTGGGAGGCAGAGGCTGCGGTGAGCCGAGATCGCGCTATTACACTCCAGCCTAGGTGACAGAGTGAGACTCCATCTAAAAAAAAAAAAAAAAAAGTTATTTCTGTTTGTTGAAATTATAGGTGATTTTAATTAATTTTCTTCTTTATCCCTTAGTGTACTTGCCCAACTTCTTTTTTGTTTCTTTTCCTTCCTTCCTTCTTTTTTCCTTCCTTCCTTCCTTTCTTCCTTCCTTTCTTTTGTTTTTAAAGACAGGGTATTGCTCTGTCACCCAGGCTATAGTGCAGTGACACAATTCTGGCTTACTGCAGCCTTGAACTCCTGGGCTCCAGCAGTCCTCCTGCCTTGGCCTCCCAAAGTGCTGGGATTATAGGCATGAGCCATCACGCTGGCCCTATTTGCCAAATTTCTATAATGATTATATATTTTTTCTCTTCCTTGAGCAAGCTGTATTTATTTTTCTTTTTCTCCTCTCCTGGATTATTAAGGTATAATTGGTATACAAAAAATACACATAATTAATATATACAATCTGTGAGTTTGGACGTATGTATATATTCCTGTGACAATAACTACAGTCAGTATATCCATCACCTCCAAAAGTTTCCTTGAACCCCTTTGTTGTTTGTTTTGTTTGTTTCTGTGGTAAGAATGATTACGTTAATTTTGAACAACAAAATATATATTTAGAAAACAAGGTCTAGGCTTCTGGTTCACTTCATAGTCAATGATGAGAAGACCTAGGCCAGGCCTTCAAGGAGCTTCCAATCTTCAGGAGAAACGGCCATGGAAACAGAAGTGATGGACAGAATGCAATTATTTCTCCTCCCTTGGAAATGTTTGAAACCTAGGAGGAAAGAGGAACCAGCGTTTTGGTTGCTGATGATCTGGGCTCTGGGTTGAATACACTATCTGTTGTTAAAGTGTATTGTGCAAAAAGAGAATAGAGCTTTTTGTGAAGGGAGATAAAGAGGGTATAGGGTGGGAATGAGGAGGATGGGGAAGGAGGGGGCAGGGCCAGGCAGATCCCTGAGAGGCCTGGAAGCACTTATCCTGTGGGTGAACCTCAGGACTGCTGTAAGGTCCCTCCAAGTTGTCCTCCCCACACTGCACATGGGTCTTGGTGTCCAGGGCCAGCCTGGTAGCTGGCATTACATTCATGACAGTTCAGTAAATGTTTATTACCCATAAGAATACATGAATGTGGCTCACACCTGTGATCCCAGCACTTTGGGAGGCTGAGGCGGGCGGATCATGAGGTCAGGAGATCAAGACCATCCTGGCTAACACAGTGGAATCCCGTCTCCACTAAAAATACAAACAATTAGCCAGGCGTAGTGGCGGGTGCCTGTAGTCCCGGTTACTCGGGAGGCTGAGGCAGGAGAATTGTTTGAGCCTGGAAGGTGGAGGTTGCAGTGAACTGAGATTGCGCCGCTGCACTCCAGCTTGTCACGAGGTGTGACAGAGTGAGACTCCATCACTCCATCTCAAAACAAAACAAAATAAAAAAAGAGGTGATGTTTAAACCAAGTCTTGAAAGAAAAGTGGGAGGCTGCTCAGCAAAGCAATAAGGACAAGATGTGGGGCAGGGGGAATGGATTTTGGAAACATGTAACCTCTCTGAGCCCCCATTTGCTGCTCTGAAGAATCCTACCTCACCACTGAATGAGATAATATATGCAAGGTACCTAGCACAGGGCCTGGCCGATAGTAGGTACTGAAGAAGTCAGTTCTTTGTTCCTTCAGTATCAAAATCAGTTCCTCTTTGAAGTTTACTTTCCATTCACATTTTGTTCTTTTCCCCAGTTCCTCTAGATATCTTGATGGTTGGCTTGGGCCCTTAAAGTCACTCAGTTGATTTTCCAAGATCTGAAAAATAATTTAAAACACCTATCATATTTTCCATCACAAAGAAACTCCCAATAAAATTGAAAATACGGGTGTCATATAGATCACATTCCCTGTTCACATATGCTAAAATTAGATATTAATGTTAGAGTCTGTGTGAAATTTGTGACTGTGAAATTTGTGGCAGTGAAAACAATTTAAAAATAAAAATAATTAACTTTAGAAATCAGCTATTAAACATTCTCTAGACCAGGCACGGTGGCTCACACCTGTAATCCCAACATTTTGGGAAGCCAAAGCGAGTGGATCGCTTGAGTCCAGGAGTTTGAGACCAACCTGGGCAACATGGTGAGACCCCATCTCTCTAAAAAAATAAATAAATAAATAAAAATAAAAATTTGCTGGATGTGGTGGTGCACACCTGTAGTCCCAGCTACTTGGGAGGCTGAGGTGGGAGCATGGCTTGAACCTGGGAGGCAGAGGTTGCACAGTGAGCTAAGGTTGTACTTCAGCCTGGGTGATAGAGTCCCTGTCTCAAAAAAAAAAAAAAAAAAAAAATTCTCCAAAATTGCTTTTGGATAAAGTAAGAACTCAAGAATAAAGTGGTTTTGTTTGTTTGTTTGTTTGTTTGTTTTGTTGTTTTTGTTTTTGTTTTGCTTTTATTTTGGAGACGGAGTCTCGCTCTGTCACCCAGGCTGGAGTGCAGTGGCAGGATCTCTGCTCACTGCAAGCTCCGCCTCCCAGGTTCACACCATTCTCCTGTATCAGCCTCCCCAGTAGCTGGGACTACGGGCGCCACCACGCCTGGCTAATTTTGTGTGTGTGTGTTTTTAGTAGAGACGGGGTTTCACAGTGTTAGCCAGGATGGTCTCGATCTCCTGATCTGGTGATCCGCCTGCCTCCACCTCCCAAAGTGCTGGGATTACAGGTGTGAGCCACCACGCCCAGCCAATAAAGTGTTAATTTAGAAAATAACACAGGCTGGGCACAATGGCTCATGCCTGTAATCCCAGCACTTCGGGAGGCCAAGATGGGAAGACTGTGTGAGGTCAGGAGTTCCAGACTAGCCTGGCCAACCTAGCAAGACCCCATCTCAACAACAACAAAAAAGAGAAAATAACACAAACAAGAATTGTACCCGTGAATGGAATATTGTTGACAATAAAAAGAAGGACTGGCCTGGGTGCAGTGACTCATGCCTGTAATTCCAGACTTTGGGAAGTCAAGGCGGGAGGATCACTTGAGCCCAGGAGTTCTAGAACAGACTGGGCAACATGGCAAAACTCTGTCTCTACTAAAATTTCAAAAATTAGCCAGGTGGTGCATGCCTGTAATCCCAGCTACTTGGAAGGCCGAGGCACAAGAACTGCTTGAACCCAAGAACAGGTTGCAATGAGCCAAGATTAAGCCATTGCCCTCCAGCCTGCACAACAGAGTGAGACTTTGTCTCAGAAAAATAAAACAAGAAAAAGTAAAATATGACCCTATTTAATGATTATTGGGAATGTTGCAAATTGTATAAATACAGTTAAGAATGTTCAAATAAATTAAAAATAAATAATTTTTTTAAAAAAGAATTGCACCTGGCCAGGCATGGTGGCTCACACCTGTAATCCCAACACTTTGGGAGGCCGAGGCGGGTGGATCACCAGGTCAGGAGATCGAGACCATCCTGGCTAACACGGTGAAACCTCGTCTCTACTAAAAATACAAAATATTTGCCAGACATGGTGGTGGGCGCCTGTAGTCCCAGCTACTCGGGAGGCTGAGGCAGGAGAATGGCGTGAACCTGGGAGGCGGAGCTTGCAGTGAGCCAAGATTGAGCCACTGCACCCCAGCCTGAGTGATAAAAAAAAAAAAAAAAAAAAGAATTGCACCCATGAAAACCAAAAGTATACATGCATTACTCAAAAATGTATTTAGCTGGGTGCAGTGGCTCAGACCTGTAATCCCAACACTTTGGGAGGATGAGGCAAGTGGATCACTTGAGGCCAGGAGTTCAAGACCAGCCTGACCAATATGGTGAAACCCCATTTCTACTAAAAATACAAAAATTGGCCAGGCGAGGTGGCATGTGCCTGTAGTCCCAGCTACTCGGGAGGTTGAGACAGGAGAATCGCTTGAACCCCGGAGGCAGAGACTGCAGTGAGCCGAGATGCGCCACTGCACTCTAGGCTAAGCAACAGAGTGGGACTTCATCTCAATTTAAAAAAAAAGTATTTAGATTTTAAAATAATTTTATTATTATACCCAGAAAAGTTAAATAAACAAAATAATCATTGATGTAACAATCTAAAATATTAAATCTAAAAATATTAAAAAACAAAATCCTAAAATGAGGAAGGAGGATGTGAATAAATTAGAAAATGGAAAAACAGAATTAACACATACGTCTTTCAGCTGGTTCTTTTTTGTTTTTAAGAGACAGGTCTTGCTCTGTGGCTCAGGCTGAAGGACGGTGATGAGATTGGAGTTCACTTGCAGCCTCGAGCTCTTTACCTGCTTTACCTCACTATCCTATTAGGTAGATACTATCACTTCCAATTTCCTGGGACCACCAACAAGTTAATTAATTAATTAAGTAAGTAAGTAAGTAAGTAATTATTGTTTAGAGACAAGGTCTCGCTCTGTTGCCCAGATTGGTCTCAAACTCCTGAGCTCAAGTAAGCCTCTCACCTTGGCTTCCCAAAGTGCTGGGATTACAGACGTAGCCCAGCAAGTGTTTTGTTTTGTTTTGTTTTGTTATTGCACCCAGGCTGGAGTGCAATAGCATGATCTCAGCTCACTGCAACCTCCACTTCCTAGGTTCAATCGATTCTCCTGCCTCAGCCTCCCAAGTAGCTGGGGTTACAGGCATACCCACCACACCCAGCTAATTTTTCTATTTTTAGTAGAGATGGGGTTTCAACATGTTGGCCAGGCTGGTCTTGAACTCCTGACCTTAGGTAATCCACCCGCCTCAGTCTCCCAAAGTGCTGGGATTACAGGCGTGAGCCACTGTGCCCAACCAACAAGTGGATTTTTAAAGGAAAATATGAGACAGTTCCTAAGTTGTTTACCAAGGATTTACATTAAAATAACATTATTGATTGGCTGTACATTTTTTTTTTATCACAAATTCCAGCAACATAGATATGATGGTTAAGGCAGGTACTCAGGAAACTACAGAGAAGAAAAGAAAAAACAAAATGCCAGACTGCTCTAAGCTGTTTTTCTTCTCTCATTTCTCCCTTTTGACAGATATCTTTCTCTTCCGAAGGCACTGAGAATCAACATTGTAGGTTTAAGTTCATCCCACATCGTTGGGAAGGCTCATTCCCAGGTGATATTGACCCACATAGGAGGGAAAAAGGAGAGATACTACTGCTTAAGAATTTAGTGAATTCCAGGCGTGGTGGCTCACACCTATAATCCCCATACTTTGGGAGGCCGAGGCAGGCGGATCACCTGAGATCGGGAGTTCGAGACCAGCCTGACGAACATGGAGAAAACCCGTCTCTACTAAAAATACAAAATTAGCCAGGTGTGGTGGTGCATACCTGTAATCCCAGCTACTTGGGAGGCTGAGGAAGGAGAATCGCTTGAACCAGGGAGGCGGAAGTTGCAGTGAGCCGAGATGGCACCAGCCTGGGCAACAAGAACGAAACTCTGTCTCAAAAAAAAAAAAAAGAAAAGAAAAGAAAAGAAGAATTTAGTGAATTCTCAAGGCCTAACTGATTAGCAGCACAAAGGGACATAGCAATGGGCTCTCAGGCCAGTCACCATCCACCTACAAGGAAGCCAAGGCATGTTGGTTGGATCATTTTTTTCTTTCTTTCTTTCTTTCTTTTTTTTTTTTTCCTGAGACAAGATCTTGCTCTGTCACCCAGGCTGGAGTGCAGAGTGAGATCATAGGTCACTGCCACCTTGACCTGGGCTCAAGTGATCCCCCTGTCTCAGCTTCCCAAGTAGCTGGCACTACAGGGGCATACCACCATGCCTGGCTTATTTTTAAATTTTTTGTAGAGATGGGGGTCCCACTGTATTGCCCAGGCTGGTCTCAGACTCCTGGGCCCAAGCCATCTCCCACCTCAGCCTTCCAAAGTTCTGGGATTGCAGGCATGTGCTGCAAGTGGCACAGCTGGATCATTTCTAAGTGTCTAGCTATCACGATATCATGACTAGTTGTTTCCATTGTTGACTTTAGATATCTAGAAATACAAAGCATTGTCAATTTAAGAGTAAAAAATATGATGAAATAAGGACAATTTTTTTTTTTTTTTTTTTTTTTTTTTTTTTTTGAGACGGAGTCTCGCTCTGTCGCCCAGGATGGACGGCTTACTGCAAGCTCCGCCTCCCGGGTTCACGCCATTCTCCTGCCTCAGCCTCCCGAGTAGCTGGGACTACAGGCGCCCGCCACCTCGCCCGGCTAATTTTTTTGTATTTTTTTAGTAGAGACAGGGTTTCCCCGGGTTAGCCAGGATAGTCTCGATCTCCTGACCTCGTGATCCACCCGTCTCGGCCTCCCAAAGTGCTGGGATTACAGGCTTGAGCCACCGCGCCCGGCCTAAGGACAATTATTAACAAAACAATTTGAAATCCAGATTTGAGTAATGTTCCTATTCCTGAAGGTAACCAAATAAATATTTCATCTACTTCTTGTCCTGGTCTGAAGAACAAGGCATTAAAGACCTCCAGTGATAAAGATGTCCACGCAGGTTCAGCTGCCTGATACGGTGCCTTCCAGTGTGGTTGGAAGTTCTTTATTCGAAGTCGTTTTCTAATAAACAAAATCTCCAGGTTGGAGATGGTAATGTTTGATGTCTTCATCTCCCAGGAGCTTGCTGTTACAAGAATCCTTCATTAATTTAAAATTTTTAATGAGAAGCTTATAAGGCCTTGGCAATGAAGAAGAATATCATCTTTAAGGAGAGCTGGTCAGTAGACTCCTTCATCCAGATGCATGGGCCTTCCTGTTTTTATTTCAAAGGAAGAGAGTTGATGTTTTCCCGAGTAGAATATAAGTTAAGCAAATGGAGGAGCCTTAGGCCAGGGAAGGTTAAAAGTTTCTGTAAGCTTTGCCAATGGATTGTTGTGGGTTTTTTTTTTTGGTCTTTTTTTTTTTTTTTTTTTTTTTTTTTTTTTGAGACAGTGTCTTGCTCTGTCACCCTGCAATCTCTGCTAACTGCTGCCTCAAACTTCGGGGCTCAAGTGATTATCCCTCCTCAGCTTCCCAAGTAGCTGGGACTATAGGCATGCACCACCATACCCGGTTAATTTTTTAAAAATTTTTGGTAGAGATGGGGTCTCACCATGTTGCCCAGGCTGGTCTCAAACTCCTGGGTCAAGTGATGTCTTACCTCTGCCTCCCACAGTGCTGGGATTACAGGCATGAGCCACCATGCCCAGCCTGCCAATTGATTTTTTATGATGTGTGTTTCACCAGTCTAATAGACTGGGGGTGGTATGCACAATGGAAATGCTGATCCATCCAATCTTAATCAGTTTTGTCCACACAAGATAAGAATGTCCACAAACCTTTTTTTTTTTTTTTTTTTTTTTTTTTGAGACTGAGTCTGGCTCTGTCGCCCAGGCTGGAGTGCAGTGGCCGGATCTCAGCTCACTGCAAGCTCCGCCTTCCGGGTTTACGCCATTCTCCTGCCTCAGCCTCCGGAGTAGCTGGGACCACAGGCGCCCGCCACCTCGCCCAGCTAGTTTTTTGTATTTTTTAGTAGAGACGGGGTTTCACCGTGTTAGCCAGGATGGTCTCGATCTCCTGACCTTGTGATCCGCCCGTCTCAGCCTCCCAAAGTGCTGGGATTACAGGCTTGAGCCACCGCGCCCGGCTCCACAAACCTTTTATAGTGTCACAAGTTTCCCCTATTATCTCTTTCCCCAAGTTTCTATATCCAATCAGTTTTATCTGTCGTTCTTTTTAAAAAAATCTCTTCTACTTAAAACATCCTTTAAAAACCTCTAGACAAGGTTGGTGTGGTGCCTGCCACATTTAATTCCAGCATTTTGGGAGGCTGAGATGGGAGGATTGCTTGAGGCCAGGAGTTTGAGACCAGCCTAGGCAACGTAGTGAGACCCTATCTCTACAAAAAAAAAAAAAAAAAATTAGCTGGGTGCAGTGGCACATGCCTGTAGTTGTAACTGCTCAGAAGGCTGAGACAGAAGGATTATTTGAGCTCAGGAGTTTGAGGCTGTAGTGAGCTATTGATAGTGCCACTGCACTCCAGCCTGGGTAACAAAGCAAGATCCTGTCCCTAAAAAAAAAAAAAAGAAAAAAAATTTAGACGAAATTACATTTCTTTGAACAAAAACCACACTGTCATGCCTTCTTTACAATCTTCTTTGCCAAAAAAAATCCTATTTTCTGATATGCTCTGTATAAATAATTGCTTCTCTTAGAACTAGTAGTTTTAGTTCCACATATTAACTACAATTTTAACTCTCAGTAACCTTAGTTTCTAGTGAAAAACCTAGAAGTGATTTTGAACTATTTTATATCAGTATTTGTAGATGAAAACCATTTCATAACTTTTTAGGAAGATGTTTCCTCATTTTCTTTTGTTTACTAACAGATCTAAATATATTTTAGCTTTTCTTTTTTTTTTTTTTTTTTTTTTTGAGACGGAGTCTCACTCTGTCACCCAGGCTAGAGTGCAGTGGCCGGATCTCAGCTCACTGCAAGCTCCACCTTCCGGGTTTATGCCATTCTCCTGCCTCAGCCTCCCGAGTAGCTGGGACTACAGGCGCCCGCCAACACGCCCGGCTAGTTTTTTGTATTTTTTAGTAGAGACGGGGTTTCACCATGTTAGCCAGGATGGTCTCGATCTCCTGACCTCGTGATCCACCCGTCTCAGCCTCCCAAAGTGCTAGGATTACAGGCTTGAGCCACCGCGCCCGGCCTATTTTAGCTTTTCTATGCCATATGAAAATGAGGTGCTGGCCAGGCATGGTGGTTCAGGCCTGTAATCCTAGCACTTTGAGAGGCGAGGCGGAGGATCACTTGAACTCAGGAGTTCAAGACCAGCCTGGGCAACATAGAGAAATCCCATCTCTACAAAAAATTTAAAAAATTAGCTGGGCATGGTGGTGCATGCCTGTAGTCTCAGTCACTTGCAAGGCTGAGGTAGGAGGATCGCTTCAGTCAGGGAAGTGGAGGATGCAGTGAGTTGAGATTGTGCCACTGCACTCCAGCCTGGGTGACACAGCAAGACTCTGTCTAAAAAAAAGGAAAAGAAAAGAAAGAAATAAGATGCTCCAGTATATAAACTTAAGGTTATGTTTAATATTTCAGTATTTTAACTTACTTAGAAATGACTTAGACATTTTATGCTTATGTATTCCTTAATTTAAGATAAGATGATTTATAATATACAAGTACCATCCCCACTGTCTTCCTCAGTCATCTTGGGTCCCAAGTACCCATGTGGCACCAAGGACGGTGATGAAGGGCAGAGCCCATCTCGATCCTGAATTTACATGCTAGGTGTAGAGCTTAGGACGGAGCTATGAAGACAATGCCTGGAGGATCTGACCCTTTCCCACGTGGGTAGGAAACACAACTGGGCCAGGGAGGACATACTGGGTTTGTCCCTGCCCTGTTACTGGTGGCTTAGGTGCTGTAGACATACATATGTCTTTAGGGCTTACTATGGCCACCTGTGTAGAATCCAGAATTTAAAGGCACAAAACCAAAGATATAAGCTCACAGTAAGATGTGTGCAATGCTTCAGGGAAGCCTAGCAGACACTCACACAGCTTTAGCTCACAAATAAATCAAGAAAGTATAAAAAAATTACAGAAGCAACAGCTTTATGACCTTAAAATATATCTAGCAAAGACAGTAAAACCTGTCCAACCCATAGACCCAGGTAAAAATGTCTTAATTATATTTAATATCGACAATTCTGAAAACATTCTAATTTCATATTACCAATGATTTTAAAACTAGTTTTATTTATAAAAGATGACTAAAGTCACATGAACTTAAAAAGCATTTGGTAGCCAGGCATGGTGGCATGCATCTGTAGTCCTAGCTACTCAGGAGGCTGAAACAGGGGGATCACTTGAGCCTAGAAGTTCAAAGTTGCAGCAAGTTATGATCACATCACTGCATACCAGCATGCATGACAGAGTGAGATCCTGTGTCAAAAAAAGAAAGAACAAAAGAAAGAAGGAAAGAAGGAAGGAAGGAGAGTGAGAAAGAAAGAAAGAAAGAAAGAAAGAAAGAAAGAAAGAAAGAAAGAAAGAAAGAAAGAAAGAAAGAAAGAAGGAAGGAAGGAAGGAAGGAAGGAAGGAAGGAAGGAAGGAAGGAAGGAAGGAAAGAGAGAGAGAGAGAGAGAGAGAGAGAGAGAGAAAGAAAGAAAGAAAGAAAGAAAGAAAGAAAAGAAAGAAAGAAAGAGAAAAGAGAAAGAGAAAGAGGAAAGAGGAAAGGAAGAAAGAAAGGCATTTGGGTTTACTCATTTAATTTATGAACTCATTTATTATAAGTCAACTTGAAACCACGTAGACAGGATACAAACAAAAACATGTATGCTGTATACATAAAAAATACAGACAGGCCAGGTGGGTGTCTCATGCTTGTAATCACAGCACTTTGGGAGGCTGGGGCTGGAGGATCACTTGAGCCCAAAATTTGAGGCCAGCCTGGGCAACATAGGGAGATCCCATCCCTACAAAAATAAATTTTAAAAATATTAGCTAGGTGTGGGTGGTGCTCATCTATGATCCCAGCCACTGGGGAGGCTTAGGGTGGGAGGATTGCCTGAGCCCAGAAGGTCAAGGCACTTCAGCCTGGGTGACACAGTGAGACTTTGTCTCAAAAAACAAACAAAAAACCTACACAGACACAAAAATAATGATGTTAATGCTTTTACTTCAAAATTTTAGCCATAAAACTGGTAAAACTCACTAGTTTAAAAGGACAGTTGGATTAAATTGTGCCTCGGTAAATGCAATAAGTTAAAGCTTGTTCAAGCCCTTATCAAGTTTTTGAGAAAACAGAGTAGCAAATTTGCATCTCAAAGCACAGAGAGAATTTAAACATTTTCAGGGAGTTTGGGTGTGTTAGAAGAAGATTAAAAATGGATGCCAAAGCCAGTTGTGGTGGCTCACACCTGTAATCCCAGCACTATGGGAGGCCAAAGTGGGCAGATCACCTGAGGTCAGGAGTTCCAGACCAGCCTGGCCAACATGGTGAAACCCCACCTCTATCAAAAATACAAAAATTAGGCTGGTGTGGTGGCGGGCGCCTGTAATCCCAGCTACTCGGGAGGCTGAGGTAGGAGGATCACCGGAACCGGGGAGGCAGAGGTTGCAGTGAGTCGAGATCACACCACCACACTCCAGCTGGGCGACAGAGCGAGACTCCGTCTCAAATAAATAAATAAACCCACAAATACAACTTACATTCATGCACCTATCAGTTTGGAAAGGGAATTAGTCAAAAATGCAAAGACAAGTCTGAATTACGATCAACAGGAGGCAGCTGCAATTTTAAAAGCAATGCTACATTATTTTCCGCCAAGAGAGGTGAAACCACTAGCACCTGACAGCCCATAACTGGATCCTTTTGCCCTGAGGCAGAGGTGGAGAAGGCAGAAGTCCTCAGCAGAGCTCTTTTCCTGAATCTTCTGTGTAGAGACAGAGACCAAAGCCCTGATTCTTAAATGAAAGAGAGGGTTTGAAACCACTGGAGTCAAAGGAACACAATAGAGTGAGGCTGGCACCCAGCGCTGAGTCTCAGAGGGAACACTGGGTAGTCAGTGGCGGTCACTCTGAATCCTCTGGATCTGTGCCAGATACGTTAACTACAGAAAGAAACTGAGGCAAATTAATACAAGTAGAGAACTTATTTGGGGCTAGTTTGGGAACTGCAACCTGGGAGCGTAGATTCAAGTTGCCCTGAATATACACTCTGATTAGCAGAAGGTACAAGTGGGTGTTATTGTTGTTGTTGTTGTGTGTTTGTTTGTTTTAGTACTCAGTGGTTATAGCAACGAGTGGATTTTTAAATGAAAAATAAAGATACAGTTCCTAAATTGTTTACCAAGAATTTGCATGAAAATAATGGCAGTCCTGGTAGCTCACACCTGTAATCCCAAGCACCTTGGGAGGCCGAGGAGGGTGGATTACAAGAGGCCAGGAGTTCAAGAGCAGCCTTGGCAACAAAGTGAAACCCTGTGTCTACTAAAAATACAAAAATTAGCCTGGTGTGGTGGCACATATCTGTGGATATCTGTGGTCCCAGCTACTCGGAGGCTGAGGCAGGAGAACTGCTTGAACCTGGGAGATGGAGGTTGCAGTGAGCCGAGGATGGTGCCACTGTACTCCAGCCTGGGCGACAGAGTGAGACTCTGTCTCAAAAAAAAAAAAAAAAAAAAGAAAAGAAAGGAAAAAAGAAGAACTTAGCTATTAATTGGCTATACATTGCTCTTTGTATCACAAATATCAGGAACATGAAGATAATGGGTGAGGTGGCTAGTCAGGAAATTACAAGAGAGAAAAGAAAGAACAAAATGTCATTGAATAATTGCCCCTGGGCATGGGTGACCCCATCCCATGGGCATGGATGCAGGACTAAAGTCCCATAGTCTGTCTCTCTGGATCTGATAAATTTTGCATACCTCACATAGCTCAGAATGACTGCTCTGAGCTATTTTTCTTTTTCTCACTGGTAAGCCCCTACCGTAGCTCCCCAAACTTCATGGCAGCATTTTGTGCACTAGTAACTATTTAATTGTTTATAATACTGTGTGTCCTGCCTCTCTCATCCTGGTTTGTGGTTCCAAGAGGATAGGGATCATATCTTCCTTCAAACCTCCGAGTCCCAGTGCTCAATCAATACTTGTAAAATGAATGAATGAACAGACATGCAGGTGTCAATCACCCAGTCAAATAGAGACTGCAAAGTTGTTTTCTAATAATGAAGGAACTGGTGGGGGGTGGGGACAGGGATTTGATTGGACATCCAAGCCAGGAAGAAGATGTGGAGGAAGCAGGGATTCATTGATACAGAGGCTGTGGGGGCCAAGTGGAAGGGAGTATCAGAGTGTAGCAAGCCCCAGATTCATTGTTGGTGTCTTGCGCCCGCTCTAAGGCTAGGCTGCCTAAGTGGAGAAAGCTGACGGTGGCAGGTAGTAAGTGCTTGGTAAATGTTGTCATTATAATTAATGCAATAGGCCAGTTGTGGTGGCTCACACCTGTAATCCCAGCATGTTGGGAGGCTGAGGCAGGTGAATCACCTGAGGCCAGGAGTTCGAGACCAGTCTGGCCAACATGGCTGTATTAGTCCGTTCACACGCTGCTAATGAAGACATACCCGAGACTCGGGAATTTATGAAGGAAAGAGGTTTAATTGACTCACAGTTCAGCATGGCTGGGGAGGCCTCAGAAAAATTGCAATTATGGCGGAAGGGGAAGCAACACATCCTTCTTCGCATGACAGCAACAAGGAGAAGTGCCAAGCAAAAGGGAGAAAAGCCCCTTATAAAGCCATTAGATCTCATGAGAGTTCACTCACTGTCACAAGAAAAGCATGAGGGTAACCGCCCCCATGATGGAATTACCTCTTACTGGGTCCCTCCCATGACACATGGGGATTATGGGAACTACAATTCAAGATGAGATTTGAGTTGGGACACAAAGTTTAACCATATCAATGGTGAAAACCCATCTATACTAAAAATACAAAAGTTAACTGGACATGGTGGCGGGCACCTGTAATCCCAGCTACTCAGGAGGCTGAGGCAAGAGAATTGCTTGAGTCTGGGAGGCGGAGGTTGCAGTGAGTCGAGATCGAGCCACTGTACTCCAGCTTGGGCTACAGAGCAAGATCCCGTCTCAAAACAAAACAAAACAAAAAAATAAAACAAAAGAAAATTTAAAAAAAAACCCATAAAATTAATGCAATAACCATATGGATGGAGCTCCTGGGAAAAGCTGTTTCATTTGCTGGAAAAGGGAAGGATGGAAGAAAAATCTAAACAGAAACCTAGAGAAATGAAAGTGTAGGCCAGACGCGTTGCCTCTTGCCTGTAATCCCAGCACTTTGGAAGGCTGAGGTGGGTGGATCACTTGAGGTCAGGAGTTCAAGACCAGCCTGAACATGGTGAAACTCTGTCTCTACTAAAAATACAAAAATTAGCCAGGCGTGATGGCACATGCCTATAGTCCCAGCTACTTGGGAGGCTGAGGCAGGAGAATCACTTGAACCTGGGAGGCAGAGGTTGCAGTGAGCTGAGATCATGCCACCGCACCCTAGCCTGGGCGACAGATTGACACTCTGTCTCAAAAAACAAAACAAAACAACAGGAAAGATTTGTGATTTAGGCAAAGAAATGTGGCCTTATTGTGGGTGGGAGAAGAAGCACAAGGAAAAGGAGAAGGAGGCAGATATACAATCTGCTTGCTTCAGCTGAGCACGGTGGCTCACACCTGTAATCCTAGCAATTTGGGAGGCTGAGGCGGGTGGATCACCTGAGGTCAGGGGTTTGAGACCAGCCTGGCCAACACATTGAAACCCCGTCTCTACTAAAACTACCAAAATTAGCCAGGCATGGTGGTGCTAGCTACTTGGGAGGCTGAGGCAGGAGAATCGCTTGAACCCGGGAGGCAGAGGTTTCAATGAGCTGAGATTGCCACTCCAGCCTGGACCATGGAGCGAGACTCCATCTGAAAAAAAAAAAAAAATCTGCTTGCTTCATGGGAGTGGAAACTACATACAGGTATGTCAGAGAATTGTCCTTAGCAACCAATGTGGCGGAGGGGACAGCTATTCCTAGGGATTGCTTGGTGGCTGCCCCCATACTTCCAGAAAGTCTGAGAGGAAATGCTGAGTATTGGGAAGCATGAGTTTTTTTTTTTATTGTTTTGTTTGAGACAGAGTCTTGCTCTGTTGCCCAGTCTGGAGTGCAGTGGCTTGATCCCAGCCCACAGCAAACTCTACCTCCTGGGTTCAAGCAATTCTTCTGCCTCAGCCTCCAGAGTAGCTAGGATTACAGGCATGGGCCACCATGCCCAGTTTATTTATTTATTTATTTATTTTGAGACAAAGTTTTGCTCTTGTTGCCCAGCTGGAGTGCAATGGCGCAATCTTGGCTCCCTGCAACCTCCACCTCCCGGGTTCAAGCGATTCTCCTGCCTCAGCCTCCCGAGTAGCTGGGATTACAGGTGCCTACTACCATGCCTGGCTAATTTTTTGTACTTTTAGTAAAGGCGGGATTTCACCATGTTAGCCAGGCTGGTCTCGAACTGCTGACCTCAGGTGATCCACCAGCCTCAGCCTCCCAAGGTGCTGGGATTACAGGCATGAGCCACTGTGCTGACCTTTTTGTTTTTTTGGGTTTTTTTGTTTTTGTATTTTTAGTAGAAATGGAGTTTCACCATGTTGACCAGGCTGGTCTTGAATTCCTGACTTCAGGTGATCCACCCGCCTTGCCTCCCAAAGTGCTGGCATTATAGGCATGAGTCACTGCGCCCGGCTGGGAAACATGAGTTTGAATACATCTCATCACAGTGATAAAGAAGGCGGGGACACCTTGCAGCAGGTGCAGGTCATTCCTCTGCAGACCCAGCCCCTTACGTTAGCTTCATGCTGGTCTCCTTCTCAGCCCCTCTCCTGCCTTCCTTTTGCCACCTCTTGCCCAGGTGCTGTGAGACAACCTCCTACTCTCCTCTCCCTCCTGTGGAGTCCATTTGTGAGTAAAAACAAAAATGGCTGGAATCATGGTGGGGTTGCAAAGATTCACGTTTTCTTTGTATACCTGTAAAAAGAAAATATGAGAGGTGTGTTCTCCTGGATACACCTATATTATGAAAGAAGAAAACTGTACCACATGAAGGAAAATTAAGCATCACAAAGAGCCCCGCCATCAACCCCCCTGAGCCCTTGGACATGCTCAGAAGCCCCTTTCAGATCCCCTCTGGAGCCTCCATCTGCCAGTTCATTCTCATTAATTAAACGTGCTTTTCTCTAGCATCAGCACTCATAACAAATGATGACAGGGTTTCAGATCCCAAATCTTTCTTATTTATCATCCGTGGTTATAAGTCTTACTTTCTGTTTTTTTCATTTCAAAAATTCAGCATTTCCACTATATTACACATAAAAATAAAAATATATTAGCCTGGGAATTTGACAACTGAAAATTCCCCCACCCTTTCCTCCACATGGGTAAAAAAATGTGCTAAGTTCTAAACTGATTTACAAATGAATTTTTGGACCATAACCTGTCTGTAAGCTATTTGGCGTATCTGTCTGTAACCACGTATTTGTATGTGAATTTGCTTACCCCAAGTGGGGTTTTTCCCTCTCTTTCTTTTTCTTTCCTTCCATCCTTCCATCCTTCCTCTTTCCTCCCTCCCTCCCTCTCTTCCTCCCTCCCTCCCTTCCTCAGCATCCGCTCATCTTGCTTTTTTTTTTTTTTAATTTTTGAGATAGAGTTTCACTCTTGTTGACCAGGCTGGAGTGCAATGGTGCAATCTCGGCTCACTGCAACCTCCACCTCCTGGGTTCAAGCGATTCTTTCCTGCCTCAGCTTCCCGAGTAGCTAGGATTACAGGCATGTGCCACCACACTCGGCTAATTTTGTATTTTTAGTAGAGATGGGGTTTCTCCATGTTGGTCAGGCTGGTCTTGAACTCCCGACATCAGGTGATCTGCCTGCCTCGGCCTCCCAAAGTGCTGAGATTACAGGCATGAACCACCACGCCTGGCTCATCTTGCTTCTTCCTTCTTCTTCTTCTTTTTTTTTTTTTTTTTGAGATGGAATTATTGCCCAGGCTGGGGTACAATGGCACGATCTCGGCTTACTGCAACCTCTGCCTCCCAGGTTCAAGCGATTCTCCTGCCTTAGCCTCCTGAGTAGCTGGGATTACAGGCGCACGCCACCATGCCTGGCTAATTTTTTTGTATTTTTAATAGCGACAGGGTTTCACCATGTTGGTCAGGCTGGTTTCGAACTCCTGACCTCAGGTGATCGGCCTCCCAAAGTGCTGGGATCACAGGCATGAGCCACCGTGCCCAGTCTCATCTCGCTTCTTATAATGCATCCCAAATTTGGTTTGAGGGCACTATCCGTTCCCTACTCAAAGTCCACGCAGTTGGGTGGTGTTGATCCAGTCACAAGGGTGGCATGGGCCCAGGTCCAGCCCATCAATGCATCACATTTCTTTATGTCACTTTTGAGCCAAGTCAGGCCAGCTAGGGGCAGTATAACTCAATTAGTTGTTAGACTTATTGTACTTACCTTTTGCCTTTTCCTGAGAGAGTGTAGTAAGGTTTGGAGCTATGGCCACCATCTTGCAGTGACAGGAAAGTGAAACCAGTGTGGAGTAGAACAGAAAGGGGAAGCAGAGACTTGCTTCTTTATGAAGCTGCCCCTGAAGATTGACTTTACGCTTAGGCTTGTCTGCTTTATGAGCGAATAAGTCCACTTTTTGCTTTAACCAAAAAAGTTTGGGTTGGATTTTCTGTCACTTGCAACCAAAAGAGCTCTCACTGGTTCTCTCTCTACTCCTGCATTAGTGAGTCCCATGGCAGACTCATGGATCCCCTGCTGTTGACCTAAATACCCTGCTCTTCTCCTCCTCTTTGGAAAATGAGCACTGCACACATGTCCTGCTGAAAGAAAAGGAACTGTTTTTAAACAGTCTGAGCTCCAGTCTTTTCTGTACCTCCAAATAGGCAAGTCACATATGTTCCCAGAGTTCTAGCAGACACTCTAGCTGTCATCTGGCACCATCCTGAAACTCAGAGCAGTTCTCCTGCGGGGAAACGCAGCCAGCCCCAGGTAGAACCAAAGTGACAGGGAATTCAGGGTGTTCCGAGTCTCCCGATGGCCAAACTGACCAAACCTCTCCTGGCCGATCTCCAGAGGCACAGAGAATTCATGTCATGTTTGAAAGAACAGTAAACCTGGCAGGCAAGGTGGGGAGAGAATTGGTTAAAGACAAGGGCAAAGGCATCAGCCAGACATGGGTCTAAATCCTCATCTCATCACTCATAAGCTGGGTCCTGGTGGCAAGTTAGTGAGCCTCCTGGGCCTCAGTTATCTCATCTGTAAAATGGGGATAGCAGCATCCACTTCATAAAGCATTTGCAAGGACTGACTGACATAATGAGGTGACAATGCCTGCAGTAAGTGCTCAAAATATGAGAAAAAATAACAATATTATTATCATTCAGTAGCTCCAAGCCTGGCCTAACTTAAAAGCATGGTAAAGCTTCTTGTTAACTGGAAGGATCCTAAAAAGGAGAGGGCAAAAGCTAGCTACGGCTTGGTTACCCCTCAGTCGGAACCATGGCATGAAGAACATGGGCATTAGCTTCAGGTAGACTTAGGTTCAAGTCTGGCTGTCAGTTATAAGTTGTGTGACCTTGAACAAGCCATGAGAGACCTTCTGAGCCATTATTGCTCCATCTGTAAAGTAGGCAAATGAAAACTGACCTCAGAGACTTGTGGTGAGAATGTTATGTTGTTAAAAGCTCAGTAAGTGGGCAGGGCACGGTGGCTCACCCCTGTAATCCCAACAGTTTGGGAAGCTGAGGCGGGAGGATCACCTGAGGTCAGGAGTTCAAGATCAGCCTGGCCAACATGATGAAACCCCATCTTTACTGAAAGTATTTTCTCTACTGAAAAATTAGCCAGGTGTGATGGGCGGTTTCTGAAATCCCAGCTACTTGGGAGGCTGAGGCAAGAGGGTCACTTGAACCCGAGAGGCAGAGGTTGCGGTGAGCCAAGATTGCACCACTGCACTCCAGTCTGGGCGACAGAGCGAGACTCTGTCTCAAAAATTAAAAAAAGCTCAGTAAGTGGTGGGTATGCCCTGGGCGTGTCCATGGCTGGCTGTGCAAGTGATGGCTCTCAGTTAGCTGAGTGCAGGGGTGAGGCTGCTGTTATCTTTATTTAAGCAGAATTAATGTATTCCTTAGGCAAGGGATATAATTTATGGTGAGAGAAGAGGAAGAGGAAGAAAAAAGAGGAAGAATAATGAGCAAACAACATGTGCTACTGAGGAAGAGCTATGTGGAGTGACATTGTCTTGAGATCTTTATGCACAGATGGTTTGCCACTCTGGGAGCCTTGCAATATGAGGACAGGGCATTGGCAGTGGCGTCAGAAGAGCTGGGTTCTCCCTGGGAGGTGGAGGTTACAGTGAGCCAAGATCATGCCACTGCACTTCAGCCTGGGTGACAAAGCAAGACCCTGTCTCCAATAAAAATTAAAAATAAAAATAAGCCAGGCACGGTGGCTCATGCCTGTAATCCCAGCACTTTGGGAAGCTGAGGAAGGTGGATTACCTAGGGTTAGGAGTTTGAGACCAGCCTGGCCAACATGGTGAAACCCTGCCTCTACTAAAAATACAAAAAATTAGCCAGGCCTGGTGGCAAGCGCCTGTAATCCCAGCTACTTGGGAAGCTGAGGCAGGAGAATTGTTTGAACCCGGGAGGCAGAGGTTGCAGTGAGCCGAGATTGTGCCATTGCACTCCAGCCTTGGCAACAAGAACAAAACTCTGTCTCAATATATATATATACATAAATACAAATAAAAGTAAAAAGAAGAGCTGGGTTCTCATCAGTACCTCTGAGCCACCCAGAAACTCATGTCCCTTTAGTTCTGGCTGAGCTGCTTTCCTTACCTGTGTGACCTCGGACCTGTGACAGTTTCTCTGAACCTGTGTCCTATTTGTAAAGTGGAACTATTAACGCTTATATTTTTCCAGGATGGATGTGGAGGTTAAATGAAACATGGAATGTGGAAACATTTTAAAAACTGTCTAGAATCGCCATGTGCAGTGGCTTACGCCTGTAATCCCAACACTTTGGGAGACTGAGGTGGGAGGATCACCTCGAGGTCAGGAGTTCGAGACCAGCCTGGCCAACATGGTGAAACCTCGTCTCTACTAAAAATACAAAAAAAAAAAAAAAAAAAAAAATTAGCCGGATGTGGTGGTGCATACCTGTAACCCCAGCTACTCAGGAAACTGAGACAGGAGAATCACTTGAACCCGGGAGGCAGAGGCTGCAGTGAGCTGAGATTGCGCCATTGTACTCCAGCGTGGGCAACAAGAGCAAGACTCAGTCTCAGAAAAAAAACAAAAACAAAAACAAAAAACAAAACACTATCCAGAATCCTCTTCTGGCCCCAGATAGCCTTAAGGATCTATGGTTTGGGTCCTGCAACTTTACAATGTACATGACATACTTCCTTTTTTAAACATTTAAAATATTTTATATCTTTTTAAAAATAAAATTTACAAAAATTAAAATAATTTTTAATTTAAGACTGGGTCTCACTGTGTTACCCAGGCTGGTCTCAAACTCCTGGACTCAACTGATTCTCCCGCCTTAGCCTCCCAAAGTGCTGGGATTACAGGCATGAGCCACTGCACCTGGCCACATGACATATTTTCAATGTACTTTTCCTGTGTCTGTTTTATGCCCAGAAGGATGGACAGGGTGGGGACAGGGCAGGGAGGGTAGCAACACAGAATTTGGCATGAGCTGGGCTCCCTGATGGAGGAGGTGGTTGGGGTGGGGCTGTTAAATGGGGCAGAAGTGAGGTGGCAGAAAGGCAGACAGCCTAGATGACCTGAACCTGAATTCTGGCCTCCAGCTGGGAGACCTTGGGCAGGTCACTTAGAAACTCTCCAGCCTCCCTTAACTCTTGAGAATGAGAATGAGTACGTTATTGTGAGAATTAAAAAGAAACATGTTTAAAGCACTTAGCATGGTCCTGGA
This sequence comes from Macaca mulatta, assembly GCF_049350105.2. Taxonomy (NCBI): domain Eukaryota; kingdom Metazoa; phylum Chordata; class Mammalia; order Primates; family Cercopithecidae; genus Macaca; species Macaca mulatta. The sequence goes on along the minus strand of NC_133412.1, from coordinate 79,800,092 downwards.
CATGTTTTCAATCCCCATGAGTTTTACTGAATTATTAAATAGGAGAAACAAATTAGAAACTCAGGAATACCTGAATACAGTCTGGGTTCATTCAGAAATGAACATTTGATCCACTAAGGGAGTGTCTGATTTTCAAACTTATCTTACTTCATTTAATCATATTTAATTGACTTAGAATGGCAGAGTACGGGCTCTCTTGGTTGGAAAGGACATTAGGCAGGGCTTGCAGTGTGGCCGCAGGAATCCTAGGCTCAGCAGAGCTGCCTCAGTGCCAGGAAGGCCCAGTGAGCAGAGTTCCAGGGATTTGCTCCTGAAAGAAGTTTGTAAGCCCCACAGCTCAATGCATAAACCCATTCTGATGTTCCTGGTATGAGACTGGGGCCCTTCTTTGAACAATTCTGTAACATTAGACATCACTATCTTTCTTTATCGGAAGAGGAATCTACTGCCCTGTCATGGCCATCTGTGTCCAGCTTCTAGACCTGATTTCTAGAATTCTCCATGTTTTTTTTTTTTTTTTTTTTAACTTCTTTTTTTCTTTTTCTTTTTTTTTTGTAGCAATGAGGTCTTCCTATGTTGTCCAGGCTGGTCTCAAACTCCTGGGCTCAAGCACTCCTCCTGCCACAGCCTCCCAAATTGTTGGGATTACAGGCATGAGCCACCGCACTTGGCTGAATTCTTCATTCTTAAGGAACAGCTTCCAGCATAACCCACAGGAACTGCAGGGTTCTGCCCCATGGGCCCTCCTGAGGAAGCTGGGGGACTGACAGCTCCTGCTGAGCCTCAGAAGAAGGAAGGAGCCCAGCATCCTTGATAATCCATTTTTAGGCCGAGGTGGGTGGATCACTGAAGGCCAGGAATTCGAGACCAGCCTAGCCAACATGGTGAAACCCCATCTCTACTAAAAATACACAACTTAGCCAGGTGTGGTGGCACATGCCTGTAATCCCAGGTACTCTAAGGAGCCTGAGGCATGAGAATTGCTTGAACCCGGGAGACAGAGCGTGCAGTGAGCTCAGATCATGCCACTGCACTCCAGCCTGGGCAACAGAGGGAAACCCTGTCTCAAAAAAACCAGAAGTCAATTTTTTTGAGAAATTCATATTGAAGTCCAATAACTCAGGGGCCAGAGGCCTTTGAGACAGTGAGCTCTGTCCTCTGTGAAACCATAGCTTGTTATACAACAGGCTGTAATGAATATCACCAGGAGTCTCAAAGACTCCCCATCATTAATAAAAAATGAAAGCCATCTGGGCCCAGTGCCCAGAGCATGCAGACTCATGCCAGGCCGGGATCCTCCAGCAGAGAGCGCTCAGAGGGACAGGACACGTCAACCATGCCCCCACAGTCCCAGCCTCCAAATTGCAGAACACAGCCCTTGCCCATCTGGTTTTCTCAGCTAGAGCAGGGCAGGCACCAGAAGACCTGCTTCTTCAGGGTGTGAGCCACTCAGAGGAGAGACCTGGGCGTGTTGGGGTCAGGTAGGGGAGAGGGAGAATGGGGCACCTGCTTCAGGAGTGGATTTCCTTTGATTCTCAACTTGCACATCTGTTTGTTGCCCGTTTTGCGTGGATTGGGCTTGCACTCTTGTGCAGGGCACATGGGTTCAGCCAGAACTTTCCTGCACACTGCTGCCAGATTCACTTGCCGAAAACACCTCTCAAATCACACCACTCTTTTGCTCAAGAACCTGTAACGACTCCCCATGTCCATGGCATCAGGTGGACTTTTCTGACTGGTGTCAAGGCCTTTGGTAAATTGCCTGCTCTGTTCCAATCTGCATAGTCTCTACATAGGCAGGCTGGTCTCCCTCTTTGGCTGCCCCAAACTGCCACCCAGTTTCTATTCCATAAAATGGCACCAGTTGTGCCCACCTCCTAGAGTTACCGTCGTGTGGCTTAAACAAGAGAACACATGTGAACCACACACCTGGTATATAATAGGCACTTAGAGTATGTGAAATGTTTTTGATGTTGCTGCTGCTACTGAACTCATTCCTTCCTTTGTAACTTCCCCCTTCCCTTCCCCCAACCAAAACGTTTCTGCCCTTTACAGCTCAACTCAAAGCTCCTCTTCCTCTTGGAAGTCATCCAGGATCACCATGTAACTGTGTTTCCAAACCTGGGGCACTTCAGAATCACCTGGGTTTTCTTTTTTTTTTTTTCTTTTTAATTTCTTTCCTTTTTTTTTTTTTTTTTTTTTTTGGCATGGTTAAACATTTTTTTGGTGGTAACAATTTTTTATTTTTTTATTTTTTTACCATCATAACCATTTTTAACGTAAAATTTACCATCCTAACAACTTTTTTTTTTTTTTCACGGACGGAGTTTCGCTCTTCTCGCCCAGGCTGGAGTGCAATGGCATGGTGTCGGCTCACTGCAACCTGTACCTCCCAGGTTCAAGCAATTCTCCTGTCTCAGCCTCCTGAGTAGCTGGGATTACAGGTGCCCACCATCATGCCTGGCTAATTTTTGTATTTTTAGTAGAGACGGGGTTTCACCATGTTGGCCAGGCTGGTCTCGAACTCCTGACCTCAGGTGATACATTCGCCTTGGCCTCCCAAAGTGCTGGGATTACAGGTGTGAGCCACCACGCCTGGCCTCTCATAGTGGTTTTGATTTTCACTTGCTGGATGATTAGTGATGTAAGCACTTTTTTATATACCCGTTGGCCATTTTTATGTCTTCCTTGAGGAAATGTCTGTTCAAGTGCTTTGGCAAATCGAGTTACTTGTTTTTCTGTCACTGACTTGTAAGAGTTTGTTGTTGTTATTGTTGTTTTGTTTTGTTTTGAGAGAGTCTCGCTCTGTCACCCAGCCTAGAGTGCAGTGGTGCAATCTTGGCTCACTGCAACCTCTGCCTCCTGGGTTCAAATGATTCTCCTGCCTCAGCCCTCCAAGTAGCTGGGATTACAAGTGCCTGCCACCACACCCGGATAATTATTCTAGTTTTAGTAGAGATGGGGTTTCATGAAGTTTGGCCAGGCTGGTCTCAAACTCCTGACCTCAGGCGATCCACTTGTCTCGACCTCCCAAAGTGCTGGGATTACAGGCGTGAGCCACTGTGCCCAGCCATCTTTTTTTCTTTTTTTTTCTTTTTTCTTGAGATGGAGTTTTTGCTCTCTTGCCTAGGCTGGAGTACAGTGGTGTGATCTTGGCTCACTGCAACCTCCGCCTGCTGGCTTCAAGGGATTCTCCTGCCTCAGCCTTCCAAGTAGGGATTACAGGCGCCCACCACCACACCTGGCTAATTTTTGTATTTTTTGTAGAGACCCGGTTTTACCCTGTTGGCCAGGCTGGTCTCAAACTCCTGAAGTACTGGGATTACAGGAGTGAGCCACTGTGCCAGGCCGAGTTGTAACAGTTCTTTATACATTTTGGATACTAATTCCATATCAGGTATGTGGTTTGCAAATATTTTTCTCAGTCCATAGACTGCTTCCCATTTTGTCTTCTTTGCTGTGCAAAAGGTTTTTTTCTTTAATCTAGTCCCATTATTTATTTTTGCTTTTATAGCTTGACCTCTTGTTATATTAAAAAGTAATTGCCAAGACCAATGTCAAGGAGCTTTTCCCCTGTGTTCTTATCTAGGAGATTTATGATTTCAAGTTTTACATTTAGGTCTTTTATCCATTTCGATTGATTGCTATGTATGGTGTATGAAGGGTCCAATTTTGTTCTTCTGCATGTGAAAATAGTTTCCCCAGCACCATTTATTGTCTTCAGTTCTGATTTTATTTTATTTTGTTTTATTTTTTGAGATAGGGTCTCACTCTGTTGCTCAGGCTGGAGTGCAATGAAGAAATCATGGCTCACTGCAGCCTCAACCTCCTGGGCTCAAGGGATCCTCCTGCCTCAGCCTTCTGATTAGATGAGACTCTATCTATTAGATTAGACAGAGACAGGGTCCCACCATGTTGCCCAGACTGGTCTCAAACTCTTGGGCTCAAGCAATCCTCCCACCTCAGCCACCCAAACTGTTGAGATTGTAGATGTGAACTACTGCACCTAACCCATTTCTGATTTTAGTTGCTTGAATCTTCTCTTTTTTCTTTGTTAATCTAGCTAAGGGTTTGTCAATTTTGTTGATCTTTTCAACAAATCAACTCTTAGTTTCATTGATTTTTTTCTATTGTTTTTCTATTCTCGATTCCATTTATCTCTGTTCTGAACTTTATTTCATTCCTTTTGCTGGCTTTGTGTTTACTTTGTTCTTTTTCTAGTTCCTTGAGGTGTAGAGTTAGGTTGTTGGTTTGTGATCTTTTTTCTTCTTTTAAAAAATATATACACATTTTTTATATACATGTCTTTCATTTTCTTTTTTTTAAACAGAGACAGGGTTTTACCATATTGTCCAGGCTCTGGTCTCAAACTCCTGGGCTCAGGTAATTCTTCTGCCTCGTCCTCTCAAAGTGCTGGAATTAAAGGCATAAGCCACCATGCCTGGCTGTTTCTTCTTCTATTATTTATTTATTTATTTATTTATTTAAAGACAGGGTCTCACTCTATCACCCAGTCTGAGTGCAGTGGTGCAATCATGGCTCACTGCAACCTCAGCCTCCCAGGCCCAAGTCATTCTCCTGCCTCAGCCTCCCAAGTAGCTGGAACTATAGGCCTGCTTCACCATGCCACCCCCTTTTTTTTTTTTTTAGTGACGATGAGGTCTCACTATGTTGAGTGATTGCCCAGGGTGGTCTTGAACTCCTGGCCTCAAGCAATCCTCCCACCTCAGCCTACCAAAGTGCTGGGATTACAGGTGTGAGCCACCTCGAACGACCTCTCCTCCTCCTTCTCTTCCTCCTCCTCCTCCTCCTACACCTTCCCCTCCTCCTCCTCCCCCCATCTTCTTCTTTCTTCCTCTTCCTCTCCTCCTTCTCCTCCCCCTCCCCCTCCTTCCCCTTTCCCTTCTCCTTCTCCCCCCCACTACCTCCTCCTCCTCCTTCTTCTCTCTTCCTCTCCCTCTTCTTTCTTCATCATCATCATCATCTTCTTCTTCTTCTTTTTTCTGTTGCGACAGTCTCGCTCCATTGCCCAGGCTGGAGTGCAATGACACAATCTCTCAGCTCATTGCAACCTCTCCCTCCTGGGTTCAGGCGATTTTTGTGCCTCAGCCTCCCGAGTAACTGGGATTACAGATGTGCATCACCATGCTAATTCTTGTATTTTTAGTAGAAATGGAGTTTTACCATGTTGGCCAGGCTGGTCTCGAACTCCTGGCTTCAAGTGATCCACCCGCCTTGGCTTCCCAAAGTGCTAGGATTACAGGCATGAGCCACTGCACCTAATGCTTTCTTCTTCTTCTTCTTCTTCTTCTCTTCTTCTTCTTCTTCTTCTTCTTCTTCTTCTTCTTCTTCTTCTTCTTCTTCTTCTTCTTCTTCTCCTCCTCCTCCTTCTCCTTCTCCTTCTCCTTCTCCTTCTCCTTCTCCTTCTCCTTCTCCTCCTTCTCCTTCTCCTTCTCCCTCTTCTTCTTCTTCTTCTTTTTGAGATGGAGTCTTGCTCTGTCGCCCAGGCTGGGGTGCAATGGTGAGATCTTGGCTCATTGTAACCTCCACCTCCTCCTCCCGGGTTCAAGCAATTCTCTCTGTCTCAGCCTCCTGAGTAGCTGGGATTATAGGCTCCTGCTACCATGTCCAGCTAATTTTTGTATTTTTAGTAGTGACGGGGTTTCGCCATGTTGTCCAGGCTGGTCTCAAAATCCTGACCTCAGGTGATTCATCTCTCTCAGCCTCCCAAAGTGCTGGGATTACAGGCGTGAGTCACCTCGCCTGGCCTCTTCTTTTTTAATGTAAGCATTTACAGCTATAAATTTCCCTTATCCCATAAGTTTTGGTATGTTGTGTTTTGTTTTCATTTGTTTCAATATATTTTCTAATTTCCCTTGTGATTTCTTATTTGACCCTTTGGTTATTTAAAAGTGTGTTGTTTTATTCCCACTAATTGATGGATTTTTCCAATTTTTCTTCTGCCTTTGATTTCTAGTTTCATTCCATTATTTTGAGACGGAGTCTTGCTCTGTCGCCCAGGCTAGAGTGCAGTGGCTTGATCTCGGCTCACTGCGACCTCCCCATCCCAGGTTCAAGCAATTCTCCTGCCTCAGCCTCCAGAGTAGCTGGGATTACAGGCATACGCCACCACACCTGGCTAATTTCTTTGTATTTTTAGTAGAGACAGGGTTCCACCATATTGGCCAGACTGGTCTCAAATTCCTGACCTTGTGATCTGCCTGCCTCGACCTCCCAAAGTGTGGGATTACAGGCGTGAGCCACCGCGCCCAGCCTCGTTCCATTGTTATTAAAACAGATGCTTTCTATGATTTCAATCTTTTAAAATTTATTAAGACTTGTTTTGTGGCCTAACATGTGGCATATCCTGGAGAATGTTCTGTGCACCTGGGAAGAAGGTACCTTCTGCCGTTGTTGGGTGAAGTTTTCTACAAATCAGTTAAGGTGAATTGCTCTACAGTGTTGATCAATTATTTCCTTATTGATCTTCCATCTGGTTGTTCTATTTTTTTCCTTTAAAAAATTATGCTATATATTAAAAGATAATACATTGACATCAGCCGGGTGTGGTGGCTAATGGCTGCAATCCCAGCACTTTGAGGGGCCGAGTCATTCTCAGATCACTTGAGGTCAGGAGTTTGAGACCAGCCTGACCATAATGGTGAAACCCCATCTCTACTAAAAATACAAAAGTTAAGGCCGGGCGCAGTGGTTCATGCCTGTAATCCCAGCACTTTGGGAGGCCGAGGCGGGCAGATCACCTGAGGTTGGGAGTTCAAGACCAGCCTGACCAACGTGCAGAAACCCTGTCTCTACTGAAAAATACAAAATTAGCCAGGTGTGGTGGCACATGCCTGTAATCCCAGCTACTCTGGAGGCTGAGGCAGGAGAATCGCTTGAACCCGGAGGTGGAGGTTGCCATGAGCCAAGATCACACCATCGCACTCCAGCCTGGGCAACAAGAGTGAAATTCCATCTCAAAAAAACCCACAAAAAACAAAAAAGCCAGGTATGGTGGTGCTTGCCTGTAATCCTACTACTCAGGAGGCTGAGGTACGAGAATCACTTGAACCTGGGAGGCAGAGGTTGCAGTGGGCCGAGATCACACCACTGCACTCCAGCCTAAGCAACAGAGCAAGACTGTCTCAAAACAAACAAACAATCAAACAAAACAAAACAAAGATAATTCATTGACATAACTCAGTTTTTTTGTTTTTTGTTTTTTGTTTTTTTGAGATGGAGTCTTACTCTGTCACCCAGGCCAGATTACAGTGGTGCCATCTTGGCTCTCTGCAACCTCTGCCTCCTGGGTTCAAGCAGTTCTCCTGCCTCAGCCTTAAAAGTAGTGCCTGCCACTACGCCCAGCTAATTTTTTGTATTTTTAGTAGAGATAGGGTTTCGCCACGTTGGCCAGGCTGGTCTCAAACTCCTGACTTCATCATTCACCCACCTCGGCCTCCCAAAGTGCTGGGATTACAGGTGTGAGCCACTGTACCCGGCCGGCTCAGATTTTTAAAAATACAAAAGATCTTTCGATTTCTGTCGCCCAGCCGCCATTTCTCCTTCCTAGAGGCGTCTAGTGTTACCTGTTTCTTAGGTCTATTCTTGAGCCCTTTAAACAAAATATATATATCTGGTGTCCTTCCTAGAGTTTTTGATGCAGTTAAGTCTGGGATGGGTTTGGAAAACTCTGTGTGTGTATATGTGTGTGTGTGTGTGTGTGTGTGTGTGTGTGTGTGTGTGTGTGTGGTGTATATATAAAAAATAGAGATGGGGTCTTGCTATGTTGCGTAGGCTGATCTTGAACTCCTGGACTCAAGCAATCCTCCTGCCTCAGCCTCCCAAATTGCTGGTATTACAGGTATGAACCACTGCCCCCAGCTTCCTCTGTCATTTGTTTTTTTTTAGAGACAGAGCCTCCCTTTGTTGTCCATGGTGATCGTGAAGTCCTGGGCTCAACTGATCCACCTGCCTTGGCCTCCCAAACTGTTGGGATTTCAGGTGTGAGCCACTGTGCCCAGTTCTCCCTTGTTATTTTTTGATGGGAAAAAAACTGGAAGCATTCTGAATTCTTTGTGAGGTGTGTTTCACTGTGGCTCAAGCCTGGAGACCGGTGGAACTGGTTTATTTTAGGGGAGGCAGTGAAGCTTGGGGAGGTCACAATTGCTGACTTCTAAGAGTCTAAGGAAGATGGTACAGGGTCATTTAAGATCTTTGAAGTCCAGAGACACATTTACTTTTGGAGACCCCACCCCAGGTCACATGAAGCATATTAAAATGCATCTATACCCACAGTTAAATAGAATTTATATCTAACGACGTAACAGTCACATTGCCATTGCCTATTTGGCAAATGTTACATTTTGCAGACAGTTAACATTTATTGTGATTGTGCCATTTTTATTTTTCGGAGTCAATCTTTTCTGTCTTCTTGTTGGTTATTTTTTAGCTTGCAAACATTTTGTTAGACCTTGGCACTTTGCCACAGTGCCTGGTGGATGGAGCGGTGTGGGGTGTGCCAAGGCCAGTGGGTGGCACTTTAAGAGAGCCTGTGTTGGCTCAACAGAATGAGCTTTCTAACCATGAGGGAGCTGCCTCTACCAGAAGAACTTCCTGTTCCTGGAAATAATTTTATTTCAGGCCAACTAACATCTACTTAGCACCCGGTGCATGCCAGGCCCTGTCCCACCATCAGAAATGCCGCAGGAAGAATTACTGTCCTCAATGGGAAGCAGGAAATGTGGTCTCTGGAGTCCCTTCCAGTCTAGTGATTTCATAGGTATGGGGGCATTGTCTAGCAGCTTGCTAGTCAAAGTGTGATTCCTGGGGCAGCAGCAGCAGCAGGATCAGTCAGGAGCTTGTTATAAATGTGAATCTCAGGCTTCACTCAGACCTACTAAATCAGAACCTGCATTTTTACAAGATCCTCCATAATCATGTGCATATGACAGTTTGAGAAACAGTACTCTCATTCCCAGACAAACTTTGTTGATCTTACCAGCAATGCCAGTCCTGGGCTGAACACAGCTATAAGTTTAAGGGCTTATTTGTAATTTAGGGAGGAGCCATTGCCTTAATATTAACTGATAACCACCAGTGCATCTCCCACAGACAACTCAAAGCCCCAACAGAGCCCGCTGAAGGCTCAGCCAGGGACCTAAATTCTAGGGTCTAGGGTCCGTGTAGGGAAGGGGCCTGCTGAGGGCTCACTGCCAGTCTCAGGGCACCCTCTGTGTTTGCAGCACCCCATTCTCTCCTGCACAAGAAGTCTCCTCGACTGTCCTGGGGTTAGCATAGGGCAGTCCATGGCATTCTTTGATCTGTAGGCCAAGGGCAATTGCTGCTGTGAGAGGTCTGTCATTGTGGGAGGGCAGAGCAGTGGGCACATGGAACCCAGGCAGGGTGGAATCCTGAATTTCTGTTCTACATTTTACATGCCATACTTGCAAGATGGAATGCCAGTCATAGTCACTTCCTCCCTAGATATCTGTTAACTGCCCTACTGTGTGCCCGGCACTTGGCAAACATCATCTGATTGATCTGCGCAACTGATCTCCCTAAAGTGGGATGGCAGCTGAGGCTCACGTGGGTGAGGTGACTCGCTCAGGCCGCACAGGGGCCTGGACTGCAGGCCTGATTTGAAAATGCCCAGATGTGGAGCCTGGAAGGGCTCAAGGTGGTCAGAGGCAAGCAACGGGGAATTTATAGATCAAGCAGGAACGTGAGCATGTGGCAGCCCAGCACTGGCCCTCAAAGAGTTTGCGGTCCTCAGAGTGTTAGGCAAATGCCCATGTGACTGAAATAGGGTGGAAGAACTCAGAAGGTGGAGCCTTGGCTGCTGGGTGGCCACAAAGTTGCCAAAGAGCTGTGATCTCCCTCTCAGGGAACCCCGTGAAGGGCCTCGTGATGAAGAGAATGCTCCTGGGCCTTAGCCGGGGCCTCCTGTCTGCAAGGCCTGGGCAAGGCTCCCCACTTGTATGCTTTCTAGTGGTTTCTGTTTTTTTCTTTATTATTATTTGAGACAGGGTCTCACTCTGCTGCCCAGGCTGGAGTGCAGTGGCACGGGATCATAGCTCATTGCAGCCTTGACCTCCTGGGCTCAAGTGATCCTTCCACCTCACCCTCCTGAGTGGCTGGGACTACAGGCACACGCCACCATGTCCGGCTAATTTTTGTATTTTTTGTAGAGACAGGGTTTTTCCATACTGCCCAAGCTGGTCTCAAACTCTCCTGGGCTCAAGCAATCCTCCGGCCTTGGCCTCCAAATGTTCTGGGATTACAGGCATGAGCACCATGGCTGACTGTTTCTGGCTATTACTCTTAATAGCTTAGCTGATTCTTTTAGATTATTTTAGTATCTCTCTCTCTCTCTTTTTTTGAGATGGAGTTTTGTTCTTGTTGCCCAGGCTGGAGTGCAATGGCACAATCTTGGCTCACTGCAACTTCTGCCTCCCAGGTTCAAGCGATTCTCCTGCTTCATCCTTCTGAGTAGCTGGGATTACAGGCATGAGCCACCACGCCCGGCTAATTTTGTATTTTTAGTAGAGATGGGGTTTCTCCATGTTGGTCAGGCTGGTCTCGAACTCCCGATCTCAGGTGACCTACCCATCTCAGCCTCCCAAAGTGCTGGGATTACAGGTGTGAGCCACCACACATGGCCTATTTTGTATATCTTATCGTTCTGATTTGTATTGTTCCCAATTATTTTTCCTTACTAAATGGTTTCATTTTCTCGTTTACCCTTTCAAATCTTTCAAGTTTTCTGGTTCCCTTTCACATATCCTTAATTATCTGTTTTTATTATATTTTCCTTTAATTAAAAACACTGGCCAGGCACAGTGGCTCACGCCTATAATCTTTGGGAGGCTGAGGTGGAAGGATCACTCAAGCCCAGGAATTGGAGACCAGCCTGGGCAACATAGCTAGATCCCGTCTCTATAAAATATCAATTAGCTGGACATGGTGGCATGTGCCTGTAGTCTCAGTTACTCAGGAGGCTGAGGCAAGAGGGTCACTTGAGCCCAGGAGGGTGAGGCTGCAGTGAACCATGATCTTGCCACTGCACTCTAGCCTGGATGACAGAGTGAGACCTTGTCTCAAAACAAACAAACAAACAAACAAAAGTCATTTTTTCTGACTAGAAAATTTTGTAGTAATCTATTTTTATTTCTAATGTTTGAAAAATATAGGAAAAGGTAAAAAACAAAATTAAAATATAGGGATAACAACCACTGTTGTTTTATTCCATTCTCTTCGACTATTTTTTTCTTTCTTTTTTTTTTTTTTGAGACGGAATCTCGCTCTGTCGCTCAGGCTGAAGTGCAGTGGCGTGATGCTAGCTCACTGCAAGCTCGGCCTCCCGGGTTCATGCCATTCTCCTGCCTCAGCGTCCCAAGAAGCTGGGACTACAGGTGCCCGCCACCTCACCCGGCTAATTTTTTGTATTTTTAGTAGAGACGGGGTTTTACTGTGTTAGCCAGGATGGTCTCGACCTCCTGACCTTGTGATCCGCTCGCCTCGGCCTCCCAAAGTGCTGGGATTACAGGAGTGAGCCACTGTGCCCAGCTGACTATTTTTTTCTACACATAAACACAGACATCACTTTAACACCTTGTCTGCAATATGTTGTAAATAGTTTTCTGTGATTCGATGTTTGTAGAAAAACTTTTTGTTTGTTTCTTTTTGAGAGAGTCTCGCTCTGTCACCTAGACTGGAGTGCAGCAGTACAATCTCTGCTCACTTCAACCTCTGCCTCCCAGATTCAAGCGAATCTTGTGCCCCAGCCACCCAAGTACCTGGGACTACAGGTGTGTGCCACCACACCTGGCTAATTTTTGTATTTGTAGTAGAGACAGAGTTTCGCCATGTTGGCCAGGCTGGTCTTGAACTCCTGACCTCAAGTGATCTGCCCACCTCAGCCTCCCAAAGTGCTGGGATTATAGGCGTGAGCCACTGCACCTGGCCGGAAAAAAAAATTATTTATTTATTTATTTGTTTGTTTATTTATTTATTTTGAGACGGAGTCTCACACTGTCTCCCGGGCTGGAGTGCAATGGCACCATCTCAGCTCACATGATTCTCCTGCCTCAGCCTCCGGAGTAGCTGGGATTACAGCACACACCACTACACCCAGCTAATTTTTTGTATTTTTAGTAGAGGCGGAGTTTCACCATGTTGGCCAGGCTGGTCTTGAACTTCTGACCTCATGATCCCCCTTGGCCTCCCAAGGTGCTAGGATTACAGGCGTGAGCCACCACACCCGGCCAAAAACTTTATTTTAAAAAATAAAGTTGCGTGTGTTTTCTATGGAAACTGCAAACAATACTGATGGGCGTACAGCAAACAGGAAAAATATTTCCTCCATCACACTCACACCTGGTTCCTGGGAAAACCAGCCCCAAAGTAACTAACCACTATGAACTAGAGTCTATCCTCCAGATCCACAGATTCTGTATCCATGGATTCAGCTAACAGTGGATCAAAAATATTCGGATCAGAGCACTTTACAAGGCAAAAGCGGCAGATCGCTTGAGACCAGGAGTTTGAGACCAACCTGGGCAACATAATGGGAACCCATCTTCACAAAAAATACAAAAAAATTAGCCAGGTGTGGTGGTGTGTGCCTGTAGTCCCATCTACTTGGGAGGCTGAGGTAGGAGGATCACTTGAGTCTGGGAGGTTGAGTCTGTGTTGAACTGTGACTGTGCCACTGCACTCCAGCCTGGGTGATAGAATGAGACCCTGCCTCAAAAAAAAAAAAAAAACTATATAGATATATAACTAAATATAACTATATATAACTATATATGTACTTCAGAAAAAAGAAAAACAATATAATTTTTAAAATGTAAAAATACAGTATAACAACTATTTACATAACATTTACATCGTATTAGATATAAGTAATCTAGAGATTATTCAAATTATATGGCAGGATGTGCATAGGTTATATGCAAATAAGGGACTTGAGTATCTGAGAAAGAGGATTTTGGTATCCATGGAGGTCCTGAACCAATTCCCTGAGGATACTGAGGGACGGCTGACTGTATGTAGCATACATCCTTCTAGACTGAAAATGCATTTTCATGTATGTTTTAAACACTAATTATATTAGACACATTGTTCTACCTTTTGCTTTTTCACTTAACAACACATGATGAGCATCTTTCTGGTTTTTTGTTATTGTTTTTTCGTTTTCTTATTATATGATGAGCATCTTTCCATGTTGGCCCTGTGCAGGATGGAGGTGGAGTTTCGAAGGGACCACAGCTAGGATGAGGCTTTGGCCCTGAGCCATGCAACCTTGGAAGGCTGCCCTTGCCAATCTCCAGAAAGGTTCCCACAGGAGTCCATGCACGTGGATCAGCAACCAGATGAGGATCAAAGCACAATTCATTTCATTATTAGCTGAGCAAATGCCTCACACCAGAGAGGCCTGGATTTGAGAACCAGCACAAAATGTGCCCCCTCCTGACACTTCCATCTCGTTTCGGTTCCATTTGACTGCAGTTAGTGCACAGGAGGCCGGCAGGCTGGCGTGTTAGAAAGTGGTTTCTTCAGGCCGGATGTGGTGGCTTTCGCCTGTAATCCCAGCACTTTGGGAGGCCAAGGCAGGCAGATGGAGTTTGAGACCAGTCTGGGCAACATGGAGAAACCCCGTCTCTACTAAAAATAGAAAAATTTGCCAGGCGTGGTGGTGGAGGCCTATTGTCCCAGCTACTCGGGAGGCTGAGGCAGGAGGCTCACCTGAGTCTGGGGCACAGAGGAGGTTGCAGTGAGCCTGGATTGCACCACACTACTGCACTCCAGCCTGCAGCCTGGGCCACAGAGCAAGACCTTGTCTCAGGAAAAAAAAAAAAAAAGGTGCTTTCTCCAGTTTCCTGGTTCTCCGTAGAAGTGCTAGGGCAGGCCGGGCGCAGTGGCTCACGCCTGTAATCCCAGCACTTTGGGAGGCCGAGGCGGGCGGATCACAAGGTCAGGAGATCGAGACCATGGTGAAACCCCGTCTCTACTAAAAAAAAAATAGAAAACATTAGCCGGGCGCAGTGGCGGGCGCCTGTAGTCCCAGCTACTCAGGAGGCTGAGGCAAGAGAATGGCGTGAACCCGGGAGGCGGAGCTTGCAGTTAGCCGAGATTGTGCCACTGCACTCCAGCCTGGGCGACAGAGCCAGACTCCGTCTCAAAAAAAAAAAAAAAAAAAAAAAAGAAGTGCTAGGGCAGCCAGCCAGTCCATGGGGTGGAACTCTGCCTGGGAAGGGGTTTTCTGAGACTCTTTGATTGCATTGTAATGATGATAACAACTAACTTAAATAGTTATGTGCCAGGCACAGTTCTAAGTATGCTTAGAGTATACTCATAAGAGCTCTGGAAGGCAGATACTTTCATAATAGCATTTTAGTATAATAGTGTGGAACAGAGGAGAAAATGGAAACGCAGAGTGGTTAAGTAACTTGTCAGAGCCATGTTCTGTAGTCCCAGCTACTCAAGAGGCTAAGGTGGGAGGATCACTTGAGGCCAGGAGTTTGAGGTTGTAGTGTGCTATGATTGCACCTATGCAGAGCTACTGTGCTCCTTCCTGGGCAACATAAAGGGGATCCTGTCTCAAAAATTAAAAATTAAAAAAAAAAAATGAAAAGAACAAAGGTCACACAGCTAACTAGCAAACGTGGAACCTGGATCTGAACCTAGGCAGTTTAAAAATCTGTTCTTTGTGTTTTTGTTGTTATTGTGGTTGAAACAGGGTCTTGCTCTGTCGCCTAAGCTGAAGGGCAAAGATGCAATCACAGCTCACTACAGCCTCGACCACAGGAGCTCAAGCAATCGTCCCACCTCAACCTCCTAAGCAGCTGGGATTACAGGAATGTGCCACCATGCCTGGTTAATTATTGTATTTTTTGTAGAAATGGGGTCTTGCTATGTTCCCCAGATTAGTCTTGAACTCCTGGCCTCAAGCTATCCTCCCACCTTAGCCTCCCATAGTGCTGAGTTTACAGATGTAAGCCACCGCACCGGGCCTGTAGTGTCTTTTATTATAAAGTGATGACTGGGCATTACCTGTTGCAGTCGCGCTGCGACCACGCGTACATGCATTTTCATTTTTCTTCTGGGTGAGGAGGCCCTGGGCAGTCTCAGCTTGCAGGCCTGGTCATGCCTAACAGAGCCTCCCCTCTGGACTCCGGGATAGAAGCTGGATTGGAGCACTGAGGCTGGGCTAAGCCTGGGAATCTGGCTAGCCTCAAGGTAAGGGAACTTGCAGCTGATCAGCAGTTCCCAGTGTGAAGGTAGGTGAGGCAAGGCCAGGCTTGCCCCAAGGCAGCCTGGGAGCTGCTGGAACAACAGGGCGAACAGGGCAGGGAAGCCTAGGGAACGTCGGGCACGGGGCGTGTCCAACACAGTGACCCCGCCCGCTGCCAAACAGGACCCAATTAACGCTTAGCAACTCCTTCTCCTCCAGGCTTAGAGCATGTGGGAGGAAGGGGCAGAGAGGCCCTCCCGACAGGTAGAAGGGCGTGCACCAGTAATGCGTTCTTTTAAATTACTGCACGTCGCTCAGTCCGAAGGGTTAACCTACTCATGAACATTTAAATTTCCTTCCCTGCCCTTTAAAAAATATTAGCAAAGCTGCTGGGAGTCAGCCCTCCTACCCTCGACAAAGCTCTCCCTATTTCTAAGTCTTCATTTATGTCCTTCAGTAAAGTTGTATAGTTTTTGTGGTATAGGCAGGCCACAGTTTTTGTTAAATTTATCCTAGGTATTTTACAACAGTTATTATTGTAAACTTTTTGCATGCACATATATTTATATTTTTATATTGTCAAATCTGTTACTTTGTGCCTGCCAACTTTGTTACCAGGCTTAGAAAGGGCTTCTGCACTCCAAGATTATGGAACTATTTGCTTATATTTTCTTTTAAAACTTTCATGTTTTTACTTAAAATACATACAAGTTTTTTGTTTGCTTTTAAGGAATGTGGGGGCTTTTCTTAGCATCTGGTATGAGATGGAGCTCAACTTTCTCTTCCAAATGGTTGGCCAATTGAACCAACAAAATGTATCGAACTACCCATCTTTTCTCCATTGATTCAAAATCCCCCCTTTATCACACATCAAATTCTTATATCTATTGAATCTCTTTCTCAGTTTTCTATTCTGTTCTATCGATCTGTTGGCTTATTCCTGGGTCGATACTACAAAATGACTTTATTTCTTATTAGAAAAGCAATAAAGGCTTATTACAGAAAGATCAGAAATATATAGACACTAAAAAAACAAACAAAAACACTCGTGCTTGCATCCAGGGATTACTCCATTTTACCTAGATGTTTATCACTCCAGATCATTTAATTTATATAAATGTATAGAAATAAGTACATTCATAGAGTAAAATTGAGATCACACCATATAAATGGTTTTGTAAACTTTTTTCATTTCATGATACTTCAGGAATATGTTTCCTTGCCAGCAAATAGTCTTCTTTTTAAAACTTCTCAATTGTAAGATATAACATGCATACAGAAAAGTACACAAAATAAACACATTTAGTTCAATGATTTATCACAAAGCAAATACCCATATAACCACTACTCAAGTCGAGAAGGACAACATTGTCAGCACCCTGGAAGCCCATCCTCTGTGCTCTGTGCTCTCTCTCTTTTTTCTCATTTTGTTTTATTTATTTATTTATTTAGTTTTTTGAGACAGGGTCTCACTCTGTTGTTGAGACCAGAGTGCAGTGGCATGATTGTGGCTCACTGCAGCCTCGACCTCCCAGGCTCAAGTGATCCTCCCACCTCAGCCTCTCAAGTAGCTGGGACTACAGGTGTGTGCCACCACACCTGGCTAATTTATATATATATATTTTGTAGAGACAGGGATCTCACCATGTTGCCCAGGCTGGTCTTGAACTCCTGGGCTCAAGCAATTCTCCCACCTTGGCCTCTCAAAGTGCTAGGATTACAGGTGTGAGCCACCACACCTGGCTTTGTCTGTATCTCTTGGTGTACATATGTAAATGCTTCTGCTGGTTGTGTACCTGGGAGTGGAATAGCCAGGTTATAAGGTTTGCCTATGTTCAGTTTTCATAGATACCAAAAATAGTTTTCTAAAATGATTGTATCCTTCTACCAGCTGTGTAAGAGAATTCCAGTTGTTAATTCTTGATATTGTCAAGAATTTTAATTTTAGCCATTCTGATGATGTCTTATTGTGGTTTTATCTTATTTTTTATGCATAGGTAAAATACTTTTTGTTTAAAAAGATGGCTCCCCCCACCAATTTGAAACTTTTTTTTTTCCCCTTCCCAAATTACCTAATGACTTGATAGCCTGATGCCTAATAAACAAAATCCAAGGTGGCTGTGTGGATTTCTACTTGGTAGCCTCAATACCGTTCTTGCAACCCAGCATTCACACATGTGTAATGAGTTTATTCAAAAGTAGTCTGTTCTGGCCTGGGCATGTAGCTCACACCTGTAATCCCAGCACTTTGGGAGGCTGAGGCAGGTGGATTACAAGGTCAAGAGATCGAGACCATCCTGGCCAACATGGTGAAACCCTGTCTCTACTAAAAATAATAAAATTAACCGAACATGGTGGCATGTGCCTGTAGTCCCAGCTACTTGGGAGGCTGAGGCAGGAGAATTGCTTGAACCTGGGAGGCAGAGGTTGCAGGAAGCTAAGATCGCGTCACTACACTCCAGCCTGGCCACGGACTAAGAATCTGTCTAAAAAATAAAAAAGTCTGTTCTGTTTCTTCCTCTTTTGTGATGGGGGCTCAGAACTAGGGGTCCGGGCCATGTGGTCTGCAATCCAGAGGAACCCCTTTCCTACCCTCCCACCCCAGAGCTAGGTCTTCTGTCTTTCGTTAATTTTTCTTGTTGCTGACACTTGTTTAATTTTGTTTTTGTACAGATGGGGTCTCCTGATGTTGCCCAGGCTGGTTTCGAACTCCTGGACTCAAGAGATCCTCCCGCCTTGGCCTCTTAAACTGCTGGGATTAGAAACATGAACCACCTCGCCTGGCTTGGCCCCTGTTTAAGGCTGCCTGAAGGGCTAAGGCCTGTGGAGCCTTGTTGCGTCACTGCTGGGGGACAGATTTACAGAGATCTGTGAGTCTATTCTGGTCTTGTTCTGTTTGGTCAGGAGCAGGAGCCAGTGTGTTTTCACTGATTGGGTGGAACCCGGAACCCCCAGGGTCTTTTAAGTTGTTTTCATCTGATTCTTGGTTCTTTTGGGAAGAGGCAAGCTGATTGAAGTTTCCTTCTACCTTGGGATGCAGCGGTGCATCGAGCTGAGTTTCAAAAGATGACGGCGGCTGCATTACTCCTAAAAGTCCACCCACCTTTACATGGAGAATCTTCCTGGTAACAGCTCCATAGCAGAGTCCTGTAGCAGTGCACATCCACCACTGTCCCTGATACATTCCTGCTCTGCTGGAGCTGCACATCTGGACGCTGACATCTGCAATTTTGAGGGGCTTCTAGTGCTCTCACTATCACCACATTCACAAGTCCAAATTGGTCTCCCCCGACATACTTAAGACAAACCCCTGGAAGCCAGGCCTCTGTCCCAGAATTCTGGATCTACCATGATTTTACAAACTAAGTATCAGGAGGTATTGACTCTGCTTCTCCTTTGGTGACATCTTCAACAAAGGACATAGAGGGCACACTGATGTTTGGGCTATCAGAGTCACAATAGGCACCAATTGCTACTTGTAGGTTCCAGCTGGTCGTGTCCAGGAAGAAGGTGCCCTCAGCAGAGTTGAGCTGGAAGCCAAGCAGCCTCTGGAACTCAGAGATGAGCACGTCCTTGTTGGTGGTGCCCAAGCAGCCAAACTTCTGCACCAGCCCTGGGTCCAGGCCCACTCAGCCGCTCACTCGCGCTCGTATTCTCTGCTTCCCCAGCACCACCACGCAGCCTCTGGCTTCTTATTGTGGCTTTTAGTACATATGTGGCTTAGTACACATTTCCATCACCACTGTCAATATTGAGTACTTTTCACTTGCTTATTGACCATTTAGAGATTCTCATTTTGCAATACAGTTGATGCTCTGAACCCACAGATCCAACCAACTGCAGATTGGAAATATTCAGAAAAAATAAAAAATAAAAATAAAAATGACAATACAACAATAAAAAATAATACAAATAAAAACAATACAGTATAACAACTATTTACATAGCATTTACATTGTACTAGGTTTTATAAGTAATCTAGAGATAATTTCATGTATGTGGGAGGATGTGTGTAGGTTATATGCAAATACTACATCATTTTATATAAGGGACTTGAGCGTCTGTGGATTTTGATACCCAACGGGTCCTGGAACCAACCCCTGGCAGATATCAAGGAATGATTGTACTTATTCAAGTCTTTTTTTTTTCTTTTGATATGAGGTTGTCTTTATGTTTTCTTATTAACATTTAAATTTCTTTATTTTTTGGCTGGGCACAGTGGCTCACACCTGTAATCCCAGCATTTTGGGAGGCCGAGGCGGGTGGATCATCTGAGGTCAGGAGTTCGAGATCAGCCTGACCAATATGGTGAAACCCTGTCTCTACTAAAAATATGAAAATTAGCCAGGCATGGTGGCAGTCGCCTGTAATCCCAGCTACTCTGGAGGCTGAGGCAGGAGGATTGCTTGAACCTGGGAGGCAGAGGTTGCAGTGAGCCAAGACTCCACCACTGCACTCCAGCCTGGGTGACAGAGTGAGACTCCATCTCAAATAAATAAATAAATAAATAAAGTTCTTTATTTTTATTTTTTATTATTGTTTTTTGAGATAGGGTCTCACTCTGCCAGCCAGTCTGGAGTGCGGTGGTGCAATCATGGCTCACAGCAGCCTTGACCTCTTGGGTTCAAGCAATCCTCCCACCTCAGCCTCCCAAGTACTACATGTACACCACTACACCTGGCTAATTTTTGTATTTTTTGTAAAGACGGGGTCTTGCCATGTGGCCTAGGCTTGAAGTTCTTTATGTTTTCTGAATATGCGTTCTGTTTTGATTATAGGTGTTGCAAATATCTTCTCCTATTCTGTGGTTTGCTTTCGTACTCATTTTAAAACAGCCTTATTAAGATATCATTCACATGCCATGCAATTCACTCATGTAAGTATACAACTCAGTGGCTTTCAGTATATTCACTGTTATGTAACCATTACCATGATCAATTTTAGAATGTTTTCATCACCTCCAAAACAAACCCCACACTCCTTAATCATCACCCACCCCCGATCCACCCATTACTTCCAGGCCTAGGCAAACACGAGTCTACTTTCTGGCTCTATAGATTTGCCTATTTTATTTCATTTTATTTTATTTCATAGACAAGGTCTCCCTCTGTCACCAGACTGGAGTGCAGTGGCATGATCATGGCTCACGGCAGTCTCCTGGGCTCAAGTGATCCTCTCACCCCAGCCTCCCAAGAAGCTGGGACTACAGGTGTGCACCACCATACTCAGTTAATTTTTTTTTTTTAAATTTTTACAGAGGTGGGGTCTCTCAATGTTGCTCAGGCTGGCCTCAAACTCCTGGCCTCAAGTGGTCCTCCTGCCTTGGCATCCCAAAGTGCTAGGATTATAAGCATGAGCCACGGCTCCAGCCTCTTTCCAGCTCCTCATTAGGACACACACTATTACTGTAAACCTTATGAGCCTTGGAAAGACAGTTTTTTTGGGAAGTGGGGAGGGAAGGTGTATCCATAGCAATCATGGGGATTGTTATGTCATGGGGAGTATGTGCTCTTCATTTCACTAAGTACTATCAGCCTTCTCTCCAGACGGCTGCACCACTTTGCACTTACACCAGCAGGACCTGAGGCTCTCCACCATATTTGCCAGAACTTGATAGCATATGACTTCTGATTTTAGTGAAGTGGTATCTGTTGTTTTGATTTGCATTGTTCTCATTACTGGTGAGATGAAACCTCCCTTCAAATCCTCACTAGCCAGATATGTTTCCCCTTCAGTGAGTTGTCTATGAAATCCTTTGCCCATTTAAAAATTGGGTTTTCTGGCCAGGAGCAGTGGCTCACACCTTGTAATCCTCGCACTTTGGGAGGCTGAGACAGGTGGATCATCTGAAGTCAGGAGTTCGAAACCAGCCTGGCCAACATGATGAAACCCTGTCTCAACTAAAAATACAAAAAATTAGCCGGGCGTGGTGGCGGGCACTTGTAATCCCAGCTACTAGGGAGGTTGAGGCAGGAGAATTGCTAAATCCAGGAGGCAGACGTTGCAGTGAGCTGAGACTGCACCACTGTACTTTAGCCTGGGCAACAGAGTGAGACTCTGTCTCAAAAAAAAAAAAAAAAAATTGGGTTTCCTTTTCTTCTCTTGCTGATTTGCAGGAGTTCTTGAATGTTCCAGCTATGACTCTCTTCTTGGCTTTGCACAAGTTTCTCCCAGGCTGTCACTAGTCTGCTTGCCCTGTCTATGGGGCACTCTATTGAACTAGAGTGTTTTCAATGCTTAAATCTATTGATTTTTTTAAAAATGCCCTTCTGCATTTTAAAAAAATCTTGTTTAACAGATCCTCCCGGCCGGGCGCGGTGGCTCAAGCCTGTAATCCCAGCACTTTGGGAGGCCGAGACGGGTGGATCACGAGGTCAGGAGATCGAGACCATCCTGGCTAACACGGTGAAACCCCGTCTCTACTAAAAAATACAAAAAACTAGCCGGGCGATGTGGCGGACGCCTGTAATCCCAGCTACTCGGGAGGCTGAGGCAGGAGAATGGCATGAACCCGGGAGGCAGAGCTTGCAGTGAGCTGAGATCCGGCCACTGCACTCCAGCCTGGGCGACATAGCAAGACTCCGTCTCAAAAAAAAAAAAAAAAAAAGAGATCCTCCCTACCCCCAAGGTTGTAATAGTGAGCAACTACGTTTTCTCCTAGTAATTTTGACCCCAGAACCTTTCTTCATATTCTCTGGATCCCAGGGTCTGTCATTAGCAAACTCCCCTGCATCTCCAGCCCTTGCTTTGGATACTCCCTTCACCTTCAACTTCTTGCTCTAAAAGAACCCCAAGTCTCCCTGTGGGTGCGACTCCTGTGGCAGTCCTCTCAAATGGCTGCGGCCTTTTCTGTCATGCCCTTGAACCCAGGGCTACTGACTGCACTCTACAGTACCTTGAGGTCAATTAGGAAAAGGTGTCTCTTCTGGTTGGCTGACTCCCAAGCACAACGGCGGTGAGGGGAACATGGACTGTATTTCTGGCCCTCTCTCTGGGGCCCCCTGTGAAGGGTACATCCCTGACTGTGTACCCACCTGTGCCTCTGGTCTGAGGACTGGGTTAGACACCCTACTTCCCTCCACACAGGGTTCCTTCCACTCCCCCACCACCCAACACACACACACACACACACACACACACACACACACACACACACACACCCTGCTCATCTGAAACACATAAGATCAAGGCCGGGCTCGGTGGCTCATGCCTGTAATCCCAGCACTTTGGGAGGCCGAGGTGGGCTGATTACCTGAGGTCAGGAGTTCGAGACCAGCCTGGCCAACATGGTGAAACCGTGTCTCTACTAAAAATGCAAAAATTAGCCGGGCGTGGTGGTGGGCGCCTGTAATTCCAGCTACTCGGGAGGCTGAGGCAGGAGAATCCTTTGAACCCAGGAGGCTTAGGTTGCAGTGAGCTGAGACTGTGCCACTGCACTCCAACCTGGGCAACAGAGTGAAATTCTGTCTCAAAAAAAAAAAAAAAAAAAAAGGATCAGGCTAACTACTCATTTCCTCTTCTTATTACCATCTACCATCCTCAAAGTACCCTTACTCATTGAAATATTTAGCACCTCCTGTTTCTATCTCTCTCTTTCTCCCTCCCACTTCTCCAGTGTTAATCTTGGTGATTTCACTTCCCATGTAGATAAAACATTCAACATGCTGGCTTCTTAGTTCTTTGCCTTTTTTACTTCCAAGGATTTCTCCCTCCGCTTCCACTTTAACCATTTTCTCCTGTGGTTTTTATCCCAGTCCTTGTCATCTTTTCCTTAAAAGACTTTTTTAGGCTCTGCACTCTCTGTAAAACTCATATTGTATTATAAATTTATATTAAAAATTATAGGCCTATACAATTTTCTGCTTAAACTTTCTGGGTAAGATTTTAAAGAATAATATTTCTTGAATTACTATTGATAATAATATTAATGTATTATATTTTAATATTTATTTAATTTTATTTTTTTACAATCACATGCTTTGGGGATATTGAAGAAAAACAATACTGAATTTAAAAATTTATCTGTTTATCCAAAGACTTGTGAATAATTGAGGTTCAACAGAATATTATCTGTGATAAAAAATAAATAATTTAATAGATAAATGTGTACTTTAAACTTTTAAAAAAATGCATCCATATCTAGGTATAAAACCTAAAAAGCAAAGGGAAAATTTTGTCCATATCTCAAAAGTGTATATTTTTATATATTCCAACCTGTTTTACTCATATAAAACTCCATCTACCAATAGGCATTTTCTCCTATGTTTCCCTAATAGTATATTAAGACTTTTATTTTTTCCTTTTAAAATAACTAGTATTGTGTTAAATGATGCTAACAATGAAAAGGATCTAGACCTAGACACTGTAAATCAGTTCCAAGATATTTGAGCCTAAAAGAAAAGGAAAAAGAATTTATGGCTACTGCACAATCCCTACATGAACTCTATTTTTGTCTAATTGTAAAATACACTGATTCTTTCTCGAACTCAAAATGTTATTAGTTACTAGTAAAATAAGTAATGTATTATAGGTTTGGATCTTTTTTTTTTTTTTTTTTTGAGACGGAGTCTCGCTCTGTCGCCCAGGCTGGAGTGCAGTGGCCGGATCTCAGCTCACTGCAAGCTCCGCCTCCCGGGTTTACGCCATTCTCCTGCCTCAGCCTCCCGAGTAGCTGGGACTACAGGCGCCCGCCACCTCGCCTGGCTAGTTTTTTGTATTTTTTAGTAGAGACGGGGTTTCACTGGGTTAGCCAGGATGGTCTCGATCTCCTGACCTTGTGATCCGCCCGTCTCGGCCTCCCAAAGTGCTGGGATTACAGGCTTGAGCCACCGTGCCCGGCCTAGGTTTGGATCTTATAATTTTGCCATGTGAAAGTGTAATTGTGTTTTAAAATTAAGGTTGTTAAAGCTCTAAATAAGATAATAATTTAATATACTTTGCTATAACAATCTCTCTTATACATATGTGGGTACATGTGTGTTTGTTTTATATCTATAGAAAGAACTAACTTTACATTTTTATTTCTAATTTTTGGAACCCTTTATTTTTAAATTTATGTCATAGGCCGGGCGCGGTGGCTCAAGCCTGTAATCCCAGCACTTTGGGAGGCCGAGACGGGCGGATCATGAGGTCAGGAGATCGAGACCATCCTGGCTAACACGGTGAAACCCTGTCTCTACTAAAAAATACAAAAAACTAGCCGGGCGAAGTGGCGGGCGCCTGTAGTCCCAGCTACTTGGGAGGCTGAGGCAGGAGAATGGCGTGTACCCGGGAGGCGGAGCTTGCAGTGAGCTGAGATCTGGCCACTGTACTCCAGCCTGGGCGACAGAGCATGACTCCGTCTCAAAAAAAAAAAAAAAAAAATAAATAAATAAATAAATAAATTTATGTCATAAACCACATTCATTTACAAAGTTTCACATCCCATGTTACATATGTGTGATTGTGTACACATAGAAGAGGTGTACAGGAATAAGTGGAGCAGGACTAAAAAGAAACAACAAACAATGAACAGAAAAGCTCTGATAGTTCAGAAGTGGGGGGAAAGATGAATGTGAAGTTTATTCAGTTTTTAATTGAGATGGAGTCTCACTCTGTCACCCAGGGCTGGCATGCAGTGGTGCAATCTCAGCTCACTACAACCTCCACCTCCCAGGTTCAAGCAATTCTATTGCCTCTGCCTCCCGAGTAGCTGGGATTACAGGCATGAGCCACTGCACCCAGCCTGATATGGTTTGGCTGTGTCTCCACCCAATTCACATCTCGAATTGTAACTCCCACAATTCCCACATATTGTGGGAGGAACCTGGTGGGAGGTAATTGAATCATGGGGGCAGGTGTTTCCCGTGCTATTCTCGTGATAGTGAATAGGTCTCATGAGATCTGATGGTTTTAAAAATGGGAGTTTCCCTGCACAAACTCTCTCTTTGCCTGCTGCCATCCACGTAAGATGTGACTTGCTCTTCCTTGCCTTCTGCCATAATTGTGAGACTTCCCCAGCCACATGGAACTGTAAATCCACTAAACCTCTTTCTTTTATAAATTGCCCAATCCCAGGTATGTCTGTATCAGCAGCGTGAAAACAGACTAATACACAGCCCAACAAGAATTCTTATGTTTGAATCTTGCACATTTAACCAACATTGAACCAGAGACAGGCTGATCCAAACTCATCCACGACTCTTGTACAGTATGGCCCATGTTTTCCACTGTGTCATAAAGGAGATAGGTAAGGAGATTTCTTTTCAGGATAGCAACTAGACTTGTCTGCCAAGTAAGGACTAGTAGCCAAAAACCTCTTCCAAGTATAAATTGTAGGTTATTGGAACACTATCACCTTCAAACTGAAAATAAACTCAAGCACTTGGATCAAGCTACGCAAGTGTTTCCTCAGTAGAATCAGGAATTATTACAAATACCTAGCACCAAGTAGAGAGATGCATTAGAAGGCTACCCAGGACAGTTATAATATTACATTTCATTATGAACTCACCAGTTCTGTTATCAGGGATGCTATTATGTTTTATTTCAGGATAAAACAAACAAGTAACTATAGTTATAATCAAGAGTTTTAGTTAAGTCTTTATAAAAGGACTTTATGAAAGCAAAAGGATAACACAATTAGACCCTGTCAACAAAATACTTTTGAAAGATTTCCATCCCCCAGTTGGGATGCATTTGTCCTTTGATGGTATCAGGTCCACAAACTTCACTGGTCACATTATAAAGAGAATCTGCATCAGCAGGACTTTCAGAATACAAAGTAGGATTTTGATAAATAAACAGAACACATCTTTCACAGGAGCCTAATTTGGATGGTCAGATGCTTTTTTGCTCAGTCAACAAAAAGATGGAATCCTCCTTCGGCAGGGTCAGGTGAACCCCTTAGATATTCTCTGTAGATATTTATTAAATATAACCAGTTTAATTGATCTACTGAGCACACTCTTTCATGTGGTTTTGAGCATACTAAAAGGTTTTGTTTGAATAAATTGATTATATTTGAATATAATCACTATATTCGCAAGAGTCTTAAACCAGTCTGTGAGAACCCTGAGAGACACAATGTTCCTTAAAACAACACTGCAAATGTATTCACTATACGTGTTTTTTCTAATGCTAAAAAATGGAAGAATTTGGAAACCACAAATAATAAAATGATTACGTATAGGAGAGGAAGGAGACAGGATGGAATGGATGGGGTAGAAGCTATACTTCCTGGAATATACCTTGTTTTGTACATTTAACTCTAGAATTATGTGAATGTTTAACATAAGAGTAAAACAAACTGAAATCAACATGTATTGGTAATTTGTGTCTTTCTTTTTTCTTGATCAGTCTATCTAGAGGCTTATCAATTTTATTGATCTTTTCAGAGAACCAGCTTTTGGCATCATTGATTTTTCTCTAATGTTTGTTTGTTTCTTATTTTATTGATTTCCTCTCTTATCTTATTTCCTCCTCTCTACTTTGCGTTGAATTTGGCCTTCTTTTTCTAGTTACTTAAGATGGAAAGTTAATTTTAAAAATTTCTTCTTTTCTAATGCTAATATTTGCACATCTATGAATTTCCCTCTAAGAATAGTGAGTCCCTGTGTGTGTGTGCATGCTTGCTTGTGTGTGTGAGTGTGTGTGTGTGTGTGTTTGATGAGTTGTTTTTGGTTTTGGGTTTTTCTTTTTTCTTTTTCTTTTCTTTTCTTTTTTTTTTTTGAGACCAGGTCTGGCTCTCTTGCTTAGGCTGGAGTGCAGTGGTACAATCTCTGCTCACTATAACATCTGCCTCCTGGCCAGGCGTGGTGGCTCAAGCCTGTAATCCCAGCACTTTGGGAGGCCGAGACGGGCGGATCACGAGGTCAGGAGATCAAGACCATCCTGGCTAACCCAGTGAAACCCCGTCTCTACTAAAAAATACAAAAAACTAGCCAGGCGAGGTGGTGGGCGCCTGTAGTCCCAGGTACTTGGGAGGCTGAGGCAGGAGAATGGCGTGAACCCGGGAGGCGGAGCTTGCAGTGAGCTGAGATCCGGCCACTGCACTCCAGCCTGGGCAACAGAGCGAGACTCCATCTCAAAAAGAAAGAAAAAAAAATTTGCCTCCTGGGCTCAAGGCATCCTTTCTTCTCAGCCCTCCAGGTAGCTGAGACTACAGGGGTACACCACCACACCCGGCTAATTTTTGTAGAGATGGGTTTCACCATGTTGCCCAGGCTGGTCTCGAACTCTTGAGCTCAAGCGATCCTCCCACCTCAGCCTCCCAAAGTGCTGGGATGACAGGTGTGAGCCACTGCACCCGGCCTGTGTTTTGTTTTTAAATTACAAATTCGATTTCTTTAACAGATACACCAATATTCAGATTGCCTATTTCTTCTCAATCCCTTTGGTAATGTTTTTTTATTACATGACCTTTCAAAGAATGCCAGGGTATTTAAAGAGGTCTGTTTATTCTGGATGCCTAGAACTCAAACATCCCTGAGCTCTCATGAACCTTGGGATAGTTAGGCTTACAGCTCTCTGATAGTGGTTCTTTGCCTGCCTTCCATATCTGAAAATGACGCATGTACATAGCTTTAAGGGCCTGCTTCTCCCAGGGCCTCTCAGTGGGCAAAGCTAAGGAATAAAGTGTATCTCTCTCTATATATGCATGTCTATGTTCATTTTTATGTCTATTGAAATCCATGATTCACATAACACCTCCAGTTCCAATCCAACCCCACAACATACACTGTAGCTTTCCCCTTTCCGTATTTGTAACTGCGTTCTCTGACAGTGAGAAACTCGGCTCTGTTGTCTTTGACATATTACATGATTTGATCAATTGCCTTATACGTAACCAACCTCTGACTACTGCCGCCTCCCTCCCTGCCCCCATGTGGATGCCTTCCTCTGTCTCCCAGCAGAAGGATCACCTTCCCCACATGAAACTCTCCTCTCCCCTCACCTCATGCCAGATTGTACTTGGCAGTCCCTTCACCCTATTTAGACTCCAATGCCCCCCCATCAAGCTGTCCCCAGTGGGTACATCTCCTCACCCTGCTCATGCTCTCACTTTCCTTATACACCGTCTCACTTTTGTGGACTCTCAGCCCATGTGGGCTCTGATTCCCCAAGCCAAGCTGCCCCTCCATGGGCTCCCTGCTCTGCCTGTCCAGGTGTCAGCACTAAATTTTTCTGAAAGGGGAAGGCTGTTATAATGTTTGATGCGACTAGGTGTTAGGTTTCTTCCACTATATTTTTCAATTCATTATTTCCAATTAGTAGTAATTTTTGTATCTTAATCTTGTATCCAATGATATTGACAAACTCATGTTACTAGTTTTGGTATCTTTTTCTTTTTTGAGATGCAGTCTCACTCTGTCTCCCAGGCTAGAGTGCAGTGGTATGATCTTGGCTCATGGCAACCTTCGCTTCCTGGGTTCAAGCAATTTTCCTGCATCAGCCACCCAACTAGTTGGGATGACAGGCGTATGCCACCATGCCTGGCTAATTTTCAATTTATTTATTTATTTATTTATTTATTTATTTATTTATTTATTTGAGACAGAGTCTTCCTCTGTAGCCCAGGCTGGGGTGTGGTGGCACGATCTCAGCTCACTGCAACCTCTGCCTCCCAGGTTCAAGTGATTTTCCTGCCTCAGCCTCCTGAGTAGCTGGGATTATAGGCATGTGCCACCACAGGCTGGCTAATTTTTGTATTTTTAGTAGAGATGGGGTTTCACCATATTGGTCAGGCTGGTCTTGAACTCCTGATGTCAGGTGATCTGCCTGCCTCAGCCTCCCAAAGTGTTGGGATTATAGGTGTGAGCCACTGTGCCCAGCCTAATTTTGGCATTTTCAGTAGAGACAGGGTTTCACCATGTTGGCCAGGCTGGTCTCGAACTCCTGACCTCAAGTGATCGTCCCGCCTCGGCCTCCCAAAGTGCTGGAATTACACACATGAGCCATCTCACCCAGTGGTATATTTTCTTTCTATTACATTTTATCGGTGGCTGCTGGTGGTATACAGAAAACTATTCGTTTTTTCTTTTAATAGAGACGGGGGTCTTGCCATGTTGCCCAGGCTGGTCTTGAACTCCTGGGCTCAGGCAATTCTCTGGCCTTGGCCTCCCAAAGTGCTGGGATTACAGGCATGAGCCACTGTGTCCAGCCTCTTTTTGATATTTCAGCAAAATGTTTATACCACAGAGCAGAGAAGAAGCAAAAAACCACAATGAGCAATGTGCATAGGTCCTGGCCCTATGTCAGGCATCTCAGGGAAACTGCCGTTAATGCATCTGGCCTGTGCACTTACATTTATGTCCTTTGTGGCCATGCTTGGGTGGGGGAATCTGGACATGTAGGGAAAAGATATATCACAGCTGAAGGGGGATGGGAGGACATTTTTTTCCATGGGGCCACTGAATAAACAATATGTTGTGTGCCTGCGTTTTTGATTGTGACACACATGAGGGCAGGTGTGGAATTTTCCACTTGTAGTGTCATGTTGGTCCTTAAAAAGTTTCAAATTTTGGAGCATTTTAGATTTCCTATTTTCAGATTAGGGATGCTCGACTTGTATTAAAAATGAATAGTGGGCCGGGCGCGGTGGCTCATACCTGTAATCCCAGCACTTTGGGAGGCCAAGGCAGGTGGATCACCTGAGGTCAGGAGTTCAAGACCAGTCTGACAAATACAGTGAAACCCATCTCTACTAAAAATACAAAAATCAGCTGGGTGTGGTGGCAGTGTGGTCCCCCCATACCAGAGAGCAGGGAACTGATCTAATTCCTTGCTGTATTTCCAGCAGCTAGGAGAAGGGACAGTTACGCGCTCATAAATATGTTAAAATGAATTACTGGAGCAACAATTGGCATGGGCCTTGAAGGATAAGAATACACTAGACTTGGCCGGGCGCGGTGGCTCAAGCCTGTAATCCCAGCACTTTGGGAGGCCAAGGCGGGTGGATCACGAGGTCAGGAGATCGAGACTATCCTGGCTAACACGGTGAAACCCCGTCTCTACTAAAAATACAAAAAACTAGCCGGGCGTGGTGGCGGGCGCCTGTAGTCTCAGCTACTTGGGAGGCTGAGGCGGGAGAATGGTGTGAACCCGGGAGGCGGAGCTTGCAGTGAGCCGAGATCACGCCACTGCACTCCAGCCTGGGAGACACAGCGAGACTCCGTCTCAAAAAAAAAAAAAAAAAAAAAAAAGAATACACTAGACAAAGTAAAAGAGGAACAAACCGGCTGGGTGCGGTGGCTCACACCTGCAATCCCAGCACTTTGGGAGGCTGAGGCGGGCAGACCACAAGGTCAGGAGTTCAAGACCAGCCTGGTCAAGATGGTGAAACCCCGTTCGTATTAAAACTACAAAAATTAGCTGGGCATGGTGGCAGATGCCTGTAATCCCAGCTACTAGGCAGAATTGCTTGAACCCAGGGGGCGGAGGTTGCAGTGAGCCAAAATCGTGCCACTATACTTTACCCTGGGTGACAGAGTGAGACTCCATCTCAAAAAAAAAAAAAAAGAAAAAGAAATATCAAAGGCCGGGCGCGGTGGCTCACGCCTGTAATCCCAGCACTTTGGGAGGCCAAGGCAGGCGGATCACAAGGTCAGGAGATCGAGACCACGGTGAAACCCCGTCTCTACTAAACATACAAAAAATTAGCCGCGCGCGGTGGCGGGTGCCTGTAGTCCCAGGTACTTGGGAGGCTGAGGCAGGAGAATGGCGTGAACCTGGGAGGCGGAGGTTGCAGTGAGCCGAGATCGCACCACTGCACTCCAGCCTGGGCGACAGAGCGAGACTCTGTCTCAAAAAAAAAAAAAAAAAAAGAAATATCAAAAAGACTTGCAGATCTCCCTGTGGGTAACAGTAATAAGAAAAAGAGGATAGGCCAGGCGCAGTGGCTCATGCCTGTAATCCCAGAACTTTGGGAGGCTGAGACGGATGGATCGCCTGAGGTCAGGAGTTTGAGACCATCCTGGTCAACATAGCGAAACCCTGTCTCTACTAAAAATAAAACATTAGCCGGGCGTAGTGGTGGGCGCCTGTAGTCCCAGCTACTTGGGAGGCTGAGGCAGAAGAATCGCTTGAACCAGGGAGGTGGAGGTTCCAGTAAGCCGAGATTGCACCATTGTACTCCAGCCTGGACAACAAGAGTGAAACTCTGTCTCAGAAAAAAAAAAAAAAAAGAAGAAAATAAAAGAAAAAGAGGATGTATTTATATTTATCTATAGCACAAAAAGTCAAGCTGTTGGAGGAACTGTGCAGCAGTGTGTGTGAAATATCTTCCAGAAGAGTGTGGTCTTGGAATGACCACCATATAGGACCTGAAGAAACAGAAGGATAAACTGTTGAAGTTTTATGCTAAAAGTGATGAACACAGGTTAATGAAAAATTTTAAAAACACTGCATAAAGCTAAAAATGAAGATCTGAATCATGTATTAAAAGAATGGATCTGTCACTGTCACAGTGAACACAGGCCATTTCATGACATGCCGACCATAAACAAGCAAAAATCTATCATGATTGGCCGGGCGCGGTGGCTCATACCTGTAATCCCAGCACTTTGGGAGGCAGAGGTGGGCGGATCACTTGAGGTCAGGAGTTTGAGACCAGCATGGCCAACATGGTGAAACCCTGTCTCTACTAAAAACAAAACAAAACAAAACAAAAAAACCCCATCTCTACTAAAAATATAAAAAGGTTGCTGGTACTACAGGTGCACTCCTGTAGTCCTAGCTTCTCAGGAGGGTGAGGCAGGAGAATGTCTTGAACCCAGGAGGCAAAGGTTGCAGTGAACTGAGATCTGCCACTGCACTCCAGCCTGGGTGACACAGCAAGACTCCATCTCAAAAAAAACCAAAAAAACAAAAAACACAAATCTATCACGATCAACTGAAAATTGAAGGGAACTATGCATATTCAACAGGCTGGTTCCAGAAATTTAAGGAAAGACACGACATCATGTATTTAAGGATTTGTGATGATAAAGCATTTGCTGATCACAAAGCAGTGGAGAAATTTATTGATGAGTTCATCAAGGAAATCACTGATGAAAATCTGTGCCTGGCATGGTGACTCATGCCTATAATTCCAGCACTTTGGGAAACTGGGGGTGGGGGGATACAGATTGCCTGAGCTCAGGAGTTTAAGACCAGCCTGGCAAACATGGTGAAACCCTGCCTCTAAAAAAATACAAAAAAATTAACCGGACATGGTGGCGCACACCTGTAGTCCCAGATACTTGGGGAGCTGAGGTGGGAGGATCGCTTGAGCCTGGGAGGTTGAGACTGCAGCAGTGAGCTGAGACGGTGCTGCTGCACTCCAGCCTAGGCGACAGAGCAAGACTGCAAAAAATAAATAGAAAAAAGAAAGAAAGAATATAAAAAGAAAATCTGACACCACAACAAATGTATAATGCTCATGAAACATCATTGTTTTGGCATATTACACCAGAAAGACAATGACTACAGCAAATGAGGCAGCCTTTACAGAAATTAAGGATGTCAAGGACAGAATAGCTGTGTTGGAATGTGCTAATGCAGCAGGCATGCATAAGTGTAAACTTGCTGTGAGAAGCAAAAGCTTGTATCCTCATTGTTTTAAAGGAGTGAATTTTTTTTTTTTTTTTTTTTTGAGATAGGGTCTTGCTCTGTCGCCTAAGCTGGAGTACAGTGGCACAGTCTCAGCTCACTGCAACCTCCACCTCTCGGGTTCAAGCGATTCTCTCACCTCAGCCTCCCTAGTAGCTGGGACTATAGGCCCACGCCACCAGGCCTAGTTAATTTTTTTGTGTGTGTATTTTTGGTAGAGATGGGGTTTCACCATGTTGGCCAGGCTGGTCTCGAATTCCTGACCTCAAGTGATCCACCCCGCTTGGCCTCCCAAAGTGCTGGGATTGCAGGCATGAGCCACCTCGCCCAGCCAAAGGAGTGAATTTCTTACCAGTCCATTATGATGCTAACAAAAAGGCGTGGAAAGCTAGGCATAGCTGCACATGCACGTAGTCTCAGCTACTTGAGAGGCTGAGGTGGGAAAATCGCTTGAGCCCAACTCAAACCCAGCGTAGGCAACATACTGAGACCCTTTCTCTTAAAAAACAGTAACAACAAGAGGCATGACTCACCAAAGACATATTTTGTGACTGGTTTCACAAACATTTTGTACCAATGGCTAGCGCTTATTGCAGGGAAGCTGGACTAGATGATGATTGCAAGATTTTGTTATTCCTTGACAGCTGTTCTGCTCATCCTCCAGCTGAAGTTCTTATCAAAAATAGTGTTTATCAGCCGGGCATGGTGGCTCATATGAAAAAAATATTTTTTGTATTTTTTTGTAATCCCAGCACTTTGGGAGACCAAAGTGGGTGGATCACCTGAGGTCAGGAGTCCGAGGCCAGCCTGGCCAACATGGTGAAACCCATCTCTACTAAAAATACACACTCACACACACAAATAGTGTTTATGCCGTGTACTTTCCCCCAAGTGTGATTTCATCAGTTCAGCCACGTGACCAGGATATCCTTAGATCAATGAAGAGTAATTATGAAAACACTTTCTTGAACAGCATGCTAGCAGCAGTGAACAGAGGCATGGATAAGGAAAGTTTTCAAAAGGAGTTTAGCAGAAAGGATGCCATATTGCCAGCACTTGGAACAGTGACTAAAGACACAGCTGTGCATGCCTGGCAAAACCTCTGGCCTGTGGCTGTGTTCAGTGATGACGATGAACAAAGTAGTGACTTTGAAGGATTTTTTTTTATGTCAAGTGAGAACAAAAATGATGTTTGACCTTCTTACATATGTCAAAAATATATGTTCAGAGTCTGTCACAAACCTACAAGAAGTAGATATCAAGGAGATTTTTAACACTGCTAATGAACCTCCCGTTGTTCATTCATTGACCGATGGTGAAATAGCTGAAGTGGTTCTAAATCAAGGTGATTGTGATAGTAGTGACAAGAAAGACGATGTTGGCTGGGCAGGGTGGCTCACGCCTGTAATCCCAGCACTTTGGTAGGCCAAAGTGGGTGGATCACCTGAGGTCAGGAGTTCGAGACCAGCCCGGCCAACATGGTGAAATCCTGTCTCTTCTAAAATACAAAAAATTAGCCGGGCGTGGTGGTGGGTGCCTATAATCCCAGCTACTGGGTAGGCTGAGGCAGGAGAATCGCTTGAAGCCAGGAGGTGGAGGTTGTAGTGAGGTGAAATCACGCCATTCCATTCCAGCCTGGGCAACAAGAGCAAAACTCCATCTCAAAAAAAAAAAAAAAAAAATGACTATAGACAACATGGTGAAAATATATGACGGGCTTATTGGACGACTAGAGCAGCATACATTCATAACCGAACAAAAAGTCACGTGAGTTTGTAAAATCAAAGAGAGATTTCTAAGACAAAGTACTGTTGTTAATGAGGCAGATGATTCCAGAGGAAACATTTTTAAAAAGCCATTCAACAGAGTGCCTCCTTATCCCTAGAGGACCCACTTCCTGGTCCCTTAACTGCTTCTGATGTTTCTTCTCACCTAAAAAATAAAATGTGGTGTACAATAACCTTTTAATCAAAACACAGCATCGTAGGTGGAGACTGAAAGCTGTCGTTAGTTGCTGTTGTTTCACAGCTGATACAGATTCTGGTGATGCTACCATGCTGCCTAGTTACCGGGAACATGTTATTTATTTTTTTCATTGTATTAATAGTGTGTCATATATATTTTTTAATGTTAAGTACTTTTGTGTGAATAAGAAAAGACTGCTTATCGGTAACATAAACATTCAGAGTCAGGAATGGCAGTGATGCCAAACAGCCACAGATTGTCCACATGGGTGACTGAGAGAGTGACACCTTTGCTATCTATGGTTCAATATACAAACTTTGTTTCATGCACAAAATTAATAAAAATATTCTATAAAATGATCTTTAAGCCATGTGTATAAAGTGTATAGGAAACATAAATGACTTTCGTGTTTGGCCCTGGGTCCCATCCCTGATGCCGATATTCCAGAATTCAAAAAAAACCCACCAAAATCCAAAACACTTATGGAACTCAGGCATTTCAAATAAGGGATACTTAACCTACATACAATCCTGTATCTAGCTGAATTACTAGTTTTACTTATTACAGGGTTTTGTTTTGTTTTCTTTTCTTTTCTTTAGTTTGAGACAAAATCTCACTTTGTCACCCAGGCTGGAGTGCAGTGGCATGATCATGGCTTACTGCAGCCTCCCAGACTCAAGTGATCCTCCCACCTCAGCCTTGCAAGTAGCTGAGACCACAGGTGTGTGCCACTACGCCTGGATAATTTTTGTAGTTTTTGCAGAGATGGGGTTTCGCCATGTTGCCCAGGCTGGTCTTGAACTCCTGGGCTCTAGTGATCCACCTCCCTCGGCCTCCCAAAGTGCTAGGATTATAAGGGTGAGTCACCACGCCCAACCTACAGAATTTTAAAGTTGTTTCTTTTGGAGTGATACAAATAATGACAGCTTTATCTCATCATTTCTAGTATTTATACTTAAAAATATTAATGAATTAGCTAGAATCTTTTTTTTTTTTTGAGACGGAGTCTTGCTCTGTCGTCCAGGCTGGAGTGCAGTGGCGTGATCTTGCTCACTGCAAGCTCCACCTCCCAGGTTCACGCCATTCTCCTGCCTCAGCCTCCTGAGTAGCTGGGACTACAGGCACCCGCCACCATGCCCAGCTAATTTTTTGTATTTTTAGTAGAGACAGGGTTTCATCGTATTAGCCAGGATGGTCTCGATCTCCTGACCTCGTGATCTGCCCGCCTCAGCCTCCCAAAGTGCTGGGATTACAGGCATGAGCCACTGGGCCCGGCTGATGGTTGCTTTTCTCACCGCTGTATCCCCAGCACCTAGAACAATGCATGGCATATAGTAGGTGCTCAGTGAATACTTACTGAATGAACAACAACAGAAAAAATAGATTTAGCTCATTCTTATTGTACTATTCAAATCCTCATTTATTTTGGGTTGGAAGCTCTGAGTAAGTTTTTCCTGACAGCTGGCATTCACCTTTCAGGTTTATATATCTAAGAGCATAAATCAGCTGTCTATGTGTCTCTGCCCACAAGCTTCATGCATTATTCACAAGTTACTGGAAAGGGGAAGATAAAGGGTGGTTTTTATTGTACCAACATTCCTAGTGCTCAGGAGCCCCAGGTTAGAGAACAGGTTTAGATAGAGAGCAGGAAGTGCTGTGCATAAGTAGGAGACACTTGCACTGTGTAGGAAATCAAAATATGCCACCACAGAATATGCCACTTTGGCATAAGGCTTATTTTGAGCTGGAGGTAAATGAGAAACAACAGATGCAGAAAGAAGCCTTCCTGGAGCTTTCCTTATCTGACTAAAAGCAGAAACTTCTGAGAAAAGAAGACTGCCATAAATTCCCTCTCCCAGGGAAGTTTTATGGCCATGAAAAAGAGGGGAAATTGGCGCTGAGATGGACTTGCACAAACAAACCTTATTCCATTAGTTTCCCCCCATATATTTTACCTTCCCACAGTTTGCTGCCCAGGGAAGCCTAAAACCTGTCTCCTTTGTCATGTGACTTCTCTGGAAATTTACTGTTTTTTGCTAAGATGCCGTATAAGCCCAGGTTGTAACCACCTATTTGAGTTACGCATCATGGAGGTTTCTTTCACATCATGTGCACAAGCTAATAAACTTGTTTGTTTTTCTCTTGTTAATCTGTCTTCTGTCAGTCTAGTCTGCAGGGACCCAGCCAGAGAATCTAGGAGGGTAAAGGACAAAACACTTTTCTTCCCTTAGAACTATAACATCCCAAAGTTTGGATTTGAATATTGAATCCAGCAGTTTATGTAGCCCTGCAAGACTTGCTCCATTGCTGAGTGGTAATCTTCGGCCACAGGCAGTGGGAAATTGTTAAAGTAGAAAGACGCCTCCCCCAAAGCAGGAAGTTTGTTAGGAGGAACAGTTGTCTTGAACTTGAGAAAAACTTCCAACAGAATGTTCATTTTTTGTCTTCTTGATCTGATGATTTCTAAAGTTCTCCCACTCTAATGACAGTTTTATCTGCTATTTCTCAAATTTCTGTTTTTCATGTATATACTTGGTGGGGTTTTTCTTAATTTTTTAAAAAATGCAATCGGTTTTGTTGTTGTTGTTGTTTGTTTTTGTTTTTGCTTTTTTTTGAGACAGAGTCTCTGTTGCCTAGGCCCTCGACCTCCCAAGCCTCTGGAAAACCTCCTGCTTCAGCCTCCAGAATAGCTAGGATTACAGGCATGGGCCACCACACCCAGCTAATTTACTATTATTTTATTTTTTGAGATGGAGTCTTGCTGTGTCGCCAGGCTGGAGTGCAGTGATGCGATGTCGGCTCACTGCAACCTCTGCCTCCTGGGTTCAAGACATTCTCCTGCCTCAGCCTCCTGAGTAGCTGGGACTATAGGCGCGTGCCACCATGCCCAGCTAATTTTTGTATTTTTAGTAAAGATGGGGTTTCACCATGTTGGCCAGGATGGCCTCAATCTCTTGACCTCGTGATCTGCCTGTCTCGGACTCCCAAAGTGCTGGGATAACAGGCATGAGCCACTGTGCCCGGCCAGTTTTAGTATTTTTTGTAGAAAAGGGGTTTTGTCATGTTGCCCAGCTTGGTCTTGAACTCTTAGACTCAAAGTACTGGGATTATAGGCGTGAGTTGCTCCAGCTCAAAGGAATTTCATGTATCTGTATATGCATACAAATACATATATATATATATATATATAGAGAGAGAGAGAGAGAGAGAGAGAGAGAGAGAGAGAGAGAAAGAGAGAGAGCATGCATGTGAGAGAGAGTTGTTTGTTTTTGAGATGGAGTCTTGCTCTATTGCCCAGGCTGGAGTGCAACGGCACCATCTCAGCTCACCACAACCTCCGCCTCCTGGTTCAAGTGATTCTTCCACCTCAGCCTCCCAAGTAGCTGGGATTACAGGCATGTGCCACCACGCCTGGTTAATTTTTTTTTTTTTGTATTTTTAACAGAGACAGGGTTTTACCATGTTGCCCACGCTGGTCTCGAACTCCTGACCTCAGGTGATCCACCCGCCTCAACCTCCCAAATGCTGGGATTAGAGGTGTGAGCCACAGTTCCCAGCCCACTTTGTTTATTTTTGTTAGTATTTAACTGGTGTAAATTTGGCTATCCTTTTATATCTCTTCTCAATAGATTCTTTTAAAACCAGTATATTAGTTTCTATCTTAAATAGATGAATTTGTTTCATTAATGTTTATTGTGGTTAAGACTTTGAACTCATTTTTCCATTTTATGTTTTCCCCAGTGGACCTCAAGTACATGTATTTGGGTTCATCATTATCCTCAGTTTATGACACATTTTCCAAGTGGGGCCTGCTTTTATATATTTAGTTAGCATTAATAATGTGGTAAGTATCCATTAATCCATCACTTAAAACAAAAGCAAGAATCTTGACAATAATTTATCTCTAACCATATGTTCCCCACCCCCATTTCTCTCTTCTGGATCTCTTCCAAGATAGGATTATCCTGAATCCGGTGTTCATCATTTCCTTCCTGTCCTTTGTATAATTTTTGTTGCATTTGTATGTATACCTAAAAATTATATATTTTTGTTTTCATTGTTTTCACCTTTATAGAAAGAGTACATGCCCTATGTAATCTTTTGGGTCTTTTTTTACTTTATATTTTATTTCTAATATTCATCCATTCTCTTGTGTCGCACATTTATTTTGGCTCCTGTGTATATTTGATTGTATACATTTACCATAGCTAATTCATTCATTTTCTATTGATTTGTACTTAGGTTGTTTCCAGGGTTTTTGTATGTGTCTTACAATTTTTCTTTCTCTTGGTATTTGGAAGTTTTTTCAGGATATAACAGTGTGTGACTCATTTTTATTTTCAAAATTTTTCTCAATACTTGGGGATTCCTTTTGGTTTTTCTCATGTTTTTTTTAAATTTTGTTTTGTTTGTTTGTTTTTGTTTTTGAGACCGGATCTAAACTATCGCCTGGACTGGAGTACAGTGGTACCAGATTAGGGCTCGCTGCAGCCTCGACCTCCTGGGCTCAGGTGATTCTCCCGCCTCACCCTCCCAGGTAGCTGGGACTATAGGTGTGCATCCCCAGGCCTGGCTAACTTTTTGTAGAGACGAGTTTTCATCACGTTTCCCAGGTTTATCTTGACTTTGTGGGCTCAAGGGATCTGCCAATCTCGCCTCCCAGTTGTAAACCACCATACCCGATCAATACCTGGGAATTCTTTTAAACTTAACTCTTTTTATTTTTTTCAGTTTACCAACCGTATCATGATTTTTTCCAGGTTTTTCATATTTTGAATAATGCTGCTGTGAACAATCTTATATGTGTCTCTGGGTGTGGCTGTGCAAGGATTTCTCTTGGATATATATATCTAAGGTAGACTTGTTGGGTTTTAAAAAAATTGTATGTTTTCTGACATGGTTGCATCAATTTTACTATTTTTAAACTTGTTGCCTCAATTTATATTCTCATCAGCGATGTTTAAGAGGTCTTATGGATTTATATTCTCTCTAACACTTGATCATATCAACCTTTTTTTTTCTTTTTTTTGAGACACCCAGGCTGGAGTGCAGTGGTGCAATCTCGGCTCACTGCAACCTCCACCTCCCGGGTTCAAGCAATTCTCCTGCCTCAGTCTCCCGAGTAGCTGGGATTACAGGCGTCTGCCACCATGCCCAGCTAATTTTTGTATTTTTAGTAGGGACGGGGTTTCACCATGTTGGCCGGGCTGGTCTCAAACTCCTGACCTCAGGTGATCTGCTTGCCTCGACCTCCCAAAGTGCTGGGATTACAGGCTTGAGCCACTGCACCTGCCCATATCAACCTTTTTAATTTTTGCCAGTGAAATGTATGTAAAATAATTTTTGTGGTCTTGGTTTGCATTTACCTGATCATTAATAATGAATATCCCTTCATATATTTATTGATATATGTGACTCCCTTTCTATAAAATGGCTGTTCATGTCTTTTGCCTGTTTTTCTTTTTTTGTTTGTTTTTATTTTTTACATTTTAATTTTTATGCACCTGAAGAGCCCATTTTTCTACTGGCCTGTTTATACATATAATATTAATGAATGTAAGTTCTTTATCCATTTTTGAGCTGAATTCTTTGTCAGTGTATGTCTTTTGCTTTCTCTAAGTTTTCTTTTGCAAAAATAAGTCTTAATTGTAATATAGTTTAATTGTCAATCTTATATTTTATTGTCAATGTTTTTTGCAGCTCGCTTGAGAAATCTTTCCCTATTCCATGTTATAAAAGACAGCCCTCTAAGTTCTCTGCTAAAATTTTTCCAGTTTTGTTTTTATATCTAATTTCTTAATTCTTCTGTAGCTGCTTTTTTTGTTTTGTTTGTTTGTTGTTTGTTTTTGAGACGAAGTTTCCCTCTGTCTCTCCCAGGCTGGAGTGTAGCGGTGCGATCTTGGCTCACTGCAGCCTTTGCCTCCTGGGTTCCAGTGATTCTCCTGTCTCAGGTTCCTGAGTAGTTGGGATTATAGGCATCTGCCACCATGCCCAGCTAATTTTTGTTTTTTAGTAGAGACAGGGTTTCACCATGTTGGCCAGGCTGGTCTCAAAGTCCTGACCTCAAGTGGTCCTCCCCGCTCAGCCTCCCAAAGTGCTGGGATTACAGGCATGTGTAGCCACGCCCTGCAAAAAATAATTGTTAAGAATTATTTTTCTTGTATCTTTTCCTGTCATCTGCTGAATTTATCACATTTTCTTTGTCCCGGTTTGTTTTGTTTTGTTTTGTTTTGTTTGCAGTTGTGGTTTGCAAGTTATATATGCTATTTTTGTTATTCTGCTAGTTATCCTTAATTTTTCAGTGTTATGCATGTGCTTAGTGGAACAGTCAAATCATCGAATTAATCTTGTTATGAGAAGCGGAAGTCTCCTCCATCCTCCCTCTACCATCTCTTTCTCCCCAGAAGAAACCACTTTTATTCCTTTTTTTATTTTTATTTTTTATTTTGAGACGGAGTCTCACTCTGTAACCCAGGTCGGAGCGCAGTGGCACGATCTCAGTGCACTGCAACCTCCACCTCCCAGGTTCAAGCAATTCTCCTGCCTCAGCCTCTTGAGTAGCTGGGATTATAGGCACCCGCCACCACGCCCAGCTAATATTTGTATTTTTAGTAGAGACGGGGTTTTGCCATGTTGGCCAGGTTGGTCTCGACCTCGTGACCTTCAGTGATCCATCCGTCTAGGCCTCCCAAAGATTATAGGCGTGAGCCACCGCGCCCGGCCTCATTTTTTTTTCTTTATAACAGAGTCTCGCTCTTGTTGTCCACGCTGGAGTGCAGAGGCGCCATCTGGGCTCAATGCAACCTCCACCTCCGGGTTCCAGCAATTCTCCTGCCTCAGCCTCCCAAGTAGCTGGGATTACAGGCATGTGCTGCCACGTCTGGCTAATCTTTTGTATCTTAGTAGAGACGGGGTTTCACCATGTTGCCCAGGCTGGTCTAAAACTCCTGAGCTCAGGGAATCCGCCCGCCTCAGCCTCCCAAAGTGCTGGGATGACAGGCGTGAGCCACTGCGCCCAGCATAGGCCTCTTATTCCTTTTGACGATTCTTCTCATATTTACTTCTTTATCTCTAAATATTACACATATGTTGCTGCTTCTTGATCGTTTTCAATTTTAGGTATCATCTGTTGATTTTCCACCATAGAGGATGAAGACTGAACTCTTCCACTGTCGGTGCACATTCACACACGTACACACACACATGCACCTCCCCAATTCTCCCAAACTGGTAGGAGAATGAATAAATAAATTTTGGTACATTTGCACAATGGAATGTTATACAGCTTTGAAAGTGAACGAATTAAAGAACCAGGGAACAGCAAGTATGAATTGGATGGTATCATAATGAATGGAAAAAGCATGTCTCAGGTGACCACACAGAGTGATACCCCTTTTATAACATTCTAAACCAAGTGAAAGGCAACAATTCATGTTCAGGCCCCTATATATGTGATAAAGCTATTTTTAAAAATCAAAAGGGCCTGATGCTGTGTCTCACACGTATAATCCCAGCACTTTGAGAGGCTGAGGTGGGAGGATCACTTAAGGCCATGAGTTCAAGACCAGTCTGGGCAATATAGCAAGATTCCTTCCTACCAAAAAAAATTTTTTTTAATTAGCTGTGCGTGGTGGTGCACACCTGTAGTCCCAGCTACTCTGGAGGCTGAGGTGGGAGGATTGCTTAAGCCCAGGAGGTGGAGGCTGCAGTGAGCTATGATCACACACCACTGCATTCCAGTCTGTGTGACAGAGTGAGCCCCTGTCTCATAAAAAGAAATAGTTAAAAAAAAAAAAAAAAAAGAAGAAGAAGAAACACCAAATTTAGGATGGTGGTTATCTTTAGTTGTGGGAGGCTGGGAGATGGGAAAGGCACTAAGCCCATGGATATTATTGGCTAGTTGGGCTGTGGATTCAAATGAGAGTTCATTATATAAATAAATACATGCATAAATGCATACATAACCAAATCAAAGTGAACAAAATGAAAGAGATAAAGCATGAGCTAAACAATGATAATGTGTTCTTAACTACAGACTTCACAGCAGTGCTGTGCATCATGGTAAAAATTCTGGAAATTTTTATCAAATTAAATTGCTTTGAAAATAAACTTCCCCCTCCACTTTCTCTGTTTCTTCTTTCTTAACTGCTTTTTATTTGACCAGTGGACCTCCTGTATTAATTTTTTTTTTTTTTTGAGGCGAAGTCTTGCTCTGTTGCCCAGGCTGGAGTGCAATGACACAATCTCGGCTCACTGCAGCCTCTGCCTCCCAGGTTCAAATGATTCTCCTGCCTCAGCCTTCCAAGTAGCTAGGACTACAGGTGTGTGTCATTATGCCTGGCCTTTTTTTTTTTTTTTTTTTGAGATGGAGTCTCACTCTGTCACTCAGGCTGGAGTGCAGTGGTGTGATCTCAGCGGTGTGATCTCAGCCCACTGTAATCTCTACCTCCCAGGTTCAAGCCATTCTCCTGCCTCAGCCTCTTGAATAACTGGGATTACACGCATGTGCCACCACACCCAGCTACTTTTTGTGTTTTTAGTAGAGACAGAGTTTCACCATGTTGGCCATGCTGGTCTCAAACTCCTGACCTCAGGAGATTTGCTCACCTTGGCCTCCTAAAGTGCTGGGATTACAGGTGTGAGCTACCATGCCAGGCTTGATTTTATTTTCTATTTTCTCTTCTATTTTCCATCTCTTTATCTCTGTCTCTTTGCTCTATTTTCTGGGAGATTTCCTCCACTTCAATTCCAACTCTTCATTTCTACTGTCATGTTTTTAATTTCCAAAAATTCTCATTTTTGGAAAATTCCTGAATGTTCCTTTTCTATGGCATCCTTTCATTGCAGTATATCTGCCTCCAACTCCTGCTCTAGGACTCAGTCTTCCTGGGTGTGCTGCATCATTTACCATCCATCCATCCATCTATTTATTGTCTTACTATTGTCCTCTCCACTATTCTCCACTTTATGAGTATATGTCTCTTAAACAATATTTTACCATAATCTAATTGTTTTTTTCAGGAAGTTCTCTACCTTGAAATTTTTACATAAATATTTAGAATTGGCTGGGTGCAGTGCTTCGTGCCTGTAATCTCAGCACTTTGGGAGGCTGAGGCGGGCAGATCACTTGAGGTCATGAGTTTGAGATCAGCCTGGCCAACACGGTGAAACCCTGTCTCTACTAAGTACACAAAAATTAGCTGGGCATGGTGACATATGCCTGTAATCCCAGCAATTTGGGAGACTGAGGCAGGATAATTGCTTGAACCTGGGAGGCAGAGGTTGCAGTGAGCCAAGATTGCACCATTGTACTCTAGCCTGGGCAACAGGACAAGATTCTGTCTCAATAAATAAATAAATATTTAGAATTATATTTATATATCAGCCTCTAGATTTTAATAAGAATCTATATCATACCTTCAAATAAAACAAGAAATCTTTTACTCTCTTTCTTCCCTCTTTCATTTATTCTCCTCTTCCCACCTCCCATGTTGAAATAATCAGAGATTCCCATTGCAGAGTTTGGTTTTGTTTATTTTTAATCGACACCTTCTTGGACATCAAAAAGTTTTACTGGGTTCTTTACCCACCACTCCTTCTTATATCTCACATTTTCCTCTTGGATTCTGTATTATCTGTCACTGCATTAAAAATTATCAATATTCCGCTGGGTGCGGTGGCTCATGCCTGTAATCCCAGCATTTTGGGAGGCCAAGGTGGGCGGATCACAAGGTCAGGAAATCGAGACCATCCTGGCCAACGTTGTGAAACCCCATCTCTATTAAAAGTACAAAAATTAACTGGGCATGGTGGCACATGCCTGTAATCTCAGCTACTTGGGAGGCTGAGGCAGGAGAATTGCTTGAACTAGGGAGTCGGAGGTTGCAGTGAGCCTAGATTGCGCCACTGCACTCCAGCCTGGGCGACAGAGTGAGACTGTCTCGAAAAAACAAAAACAAGACAAAACAAAAAATTATCAATATTTAGTGGCTTAAAACAAAATATGTCTGGGAGCCATGGCTCCTTCCTGTAATCCCAGCA
Source organism: Macaca mulatta (assembly GCF_049350105.2). Classification (NCBI taxonomy): domain Eukaryota; kingdom Metazoa; phylum Chordata; class Mammalia; order Primates; family Cercopithecidae; genus Macaca; species Macaca mulatta. The sequence goes on along the minus strand of NC_133412.1, from coordinate 79,755,283 downwards.
CTTTGGGAAGCCAAGGCCGGTGGGTCGTTTGAGCTCAGGAGTTCAAGATCAGCCTGGGCAGCAAAGCGAAATCCCCGTCTCTACAAAAAACACAAAAATCAGCTGGGCATGGTGGTATGCACCTGTAGTCCCAGCTACTCAGGAGGCTGAAGTGGGAAGATCGCTTGAGTGCAGGAGGTGGAGGTTGCAGTGAACTGTGATTGCACCACTCCACTCCAGCGTGGCTGACAGAGAGAGACTCTGTCTTAGGTAAACAAACAAAGAAACATGTATTATTTCACAGTTTTCATGGGCCAGGATGCAAGCATAGCTTAGCTGGGTCCTCTGTTTCGGGGTCTCTTGAGGCTGCAATCAAGTGCTGGGCTCTCCTCTGAATGGTTGACTGGGGAAAGATTCAGAATTTAGTTTATTCAGGGCTGTTGGCCTCAAGGTCTCAGTTCCTAGCTGGATATTAGCTGGAGGCTTCCCCTGGGCCCTTGCAATATGGATATCTCCATAAGGTAGCTCACAATGTGTCAGCTGGATCCTCTGAGCAAGCAAAGGAGAAAATTTTCTAGCAAAATAGAAGCCAGAACTTTTGCTGTCTCCTATTGGCTAGAAGCAAGTCACAGGTCCACCCACACTCATGGAGAGGGCATTACACAAGGGGCAATCAAGAGGTGGGGATCACTGGGGACCCTCTTAGTGTCTGTCTGCCACAAATTACTAATTTTTCTTGTTCAAGCACATCCTCTAATAATTCTTTCATTTGTGGTTCTTGACTGGTAAAATGTTTTAGATCTCGGCCGGGCATGGTGGCTCATGCCTGTAATCCCAGCACTTTGGGAGGCTGAGGTGGGCGGATCACCTGAGGTTGGGAGTTCGAGACCAGCCTGACCAACATGGAGAAATCCCGTCTCTACTAAAAATACAAAATTAGCCGGGTGTGATGGTGTGCTCCTGAAGTCCCAGCTACTCGGGAGGCTGAGGCAGGAGAATCGCTTGAATGCGGGAGACGGAGGTTGCAGTGAAACAAGATCATGGCCACTGCACTCTAGCCTGGGCAACAGGAGTGAGACTCTGTCTCAAAAAAAAAAAAAAAGTTTTAGATCTCAGAGGTCTGAAATGGACCTGTTTTGTTCTCCCACTTGGTGGATAGTACATATGGGGATAGATTTCTGGGCTCATAATGATTTTCCCCTTTGGAAGGCCAAGGTGGGCAGATCACCTGAGGTCAGGAGTTTAAGACCAGCCTGGCCAATGTGGTGAGATCCCATCTCTACTAAAAATACAAAAATTAGCCAGGCATGGTGGCAGACGCTTGTAATTCCAGCTACTTAGGAGGGTGAGGCAGAAGAATTGCTTGAACCTGGGAGGTGTAGGTTGCAGAGAGCCAAGATTGCACCGTTGCACTCCAGCCTGGGCAACAAGAGTGAAACTCCATCTCAAAAAAGATAATAATAAAAATAAAAATAAACATTTTTCCCCCTCAGACTTTGTCATTATCTTCTTGCATCCAGTGTTACCAAAAGAAGGGCTGATGCCAATCCATTTTTTTGTCCCTTTTTAGTTGATCTGTTTTTCCTCTCTTAAGGAAGGATTTCTTTAAAAAAATATTTTTAGAGATGGGTGGTTCACTATGTTGCCCAGGCTGGTCTTGAACTCCTGGCTTCAAGTGGTCCTCCCACCTCAGCCTCCCAAGTATCTTGGATTACAGACACATGCCACCACACCCCACTCCAAGACTTATCTTTTGTCTCTGATATTGTGAGATGTCACCACACTGTCACTGGGTATAGTTCATTTTTTTTTTCCTTCTTTAATTGACAAATAAAATTGTACGTATCATGGTGAGCAACATGATGTTTCGAGATATGTAAACACTGTGGAATAGCTATATCAAGCTAATTAATGTATGCATTACCTCACGTACTTATTTGTACTGAGAACACTTAAAATGTACTCTCCTAGCAATTTTCAAGTATATAGTACGTTGTTTTCCTTTCTTTTTTTTTTTTTTTTTTTTTTTTGAGACGGAGTCTTGCTCTGTCGCCCAGGCTGGAGTGCAGTGGCACGATCTCCGCTCACTGCAAACTCCGCCTCCTGCGTTCAAGCGATTCTCCTGCCTCAGCCTCCTGAGAAGCTGGGACTACAGGCACGTGCCACCATGCCCAGCCAATTTTTTGTATTTTTAGTAGAGACGGGGTTTCACCATGTTAGCCAGGATAGTCTTAATCTCCTGACCTGGTGATCTGCCCACCTGGGCCTCCCAAAGTGTTGGGATTACAGGCGTGAGCCACCACGCCCTGCCTATATTACCTTTTTATTTAATCATTCATCCATTGACAGTTAAGTTGATGACCTATCTTGGCTATTATAAATAGTGCTACAGGAAACATTGGAGTGCTGAAAACTGTTTAACATACTGATTTCATTTCTTTGGGATATAGAGTTAGTAGTGGGATTGCTGGATTATATGGTAGCTCTATTTTTAAATTTTTGAGGAACCTCCATGGGTTTTTTTTGCGGGGGTGAGAAGGTCTCACTCTGTCACCCAGGCTAGAGTACAGTGGCATGATTGTAGCTCACTGCAGCCTTGGTCTCCTGTGCTCAAGCAATCTTCCCACCTCAGCCTCCTGAGTAGCTGGGTCCACCGGCACGTGACATCACACTTGGTAATTTTTTTTTCCCAGTAGAGACAAGGTCTCGTTATGTTGCTCAGGTTGGTCTTAAACTCCTGAGCTCAAGCAATCCTCCAACTCGGCTGGGATTACCGGTGTGAGCCACGGAGCCTCGTCATCTATCTATATATACTGCATCGTAGTGTATATAATTAATTTGAAGTCTCCTTGGTTTCTCTGTTTCCTGAGTTTGGTATCTCTGTTTTAAGATTGTGTTTTTCCTCAAATATTTTTTGATTCCTGGATGTGCGACTGTCTTTTTATATTTGAGCATCCTTGTTGGCTTTCACAGAAGACCTTGACAATGGGCTAGTAATAGGTATTTCTCACTTCTTGCTTCCTGACCAGCAGAAAGTTAATTGAGTTTGCGCAATTGCATGTTCAGCCAGCTCAGGTAACAAATCATGACGGTTCTAAACCAATTGTTGTAATTCTAATTTTGTTTTTTTCCAGCCTCTCTTGCAGCAGGGCTGATGTGTGACAAAGTTCTGGCCAATGAGATATAAGTGGAAGCCTACTCACGAATTTCTGGGGAAACTTTCACTTTATCATAAAAGTGACACTTTTTTGAACGAAAACTCAGTGACACTGCGTCTTTCTCTTCTTCTTTCCTTTGACATAGATGTTGTGTTCGGAGTTGGTTCCTTCCGGTGGGTTCCTGGTCTCGCTGACTTGAGGAATGTAGCCACGGACCTTTGCAGTAAGTGTTACAGCTCTTTTTTTTTTTTTTTTTTTTTTTTGAGACGGAGTCTCGCTCTGTAGCCCAGGCTGGAGTGCAGTGGCCGGATCTCAGCTCACTGCAAGCTCCGCCTCCCGGGTTCACGCCATTCTCCGGCCTCAGCCTCCCGAGTAGCTGGGACTACAGGCGCCCGCCACCTCGCCCGGCTATTTTTTGTATTTCTTAGTAGAGACGGGGTTTCACCGTGTTAGCCAGGATGGTCTCGATCTCCTGACCTCGTGATCCGCCCATCTCGGCCTCCCAAAGTGCTGGGATTACAGGCTTGAGCCACCGCGCCCGGCCAGTGTTACAGCTCTTAAAGTTGGCACAGACCCAAACACTAACCAGCAGCCAAGATGTGTTGTGAACAGCAAAAGAACAAAAGTTCCACAGTGGAAGGGAACCCCAGCAGGTTGCCAGTACTGGCGGGCGGTGGCTAGCCTTTATTCCCTTATTTGTCCCCGCCCGTGTCCTGCTGATTGGTCCATTTTACAGAATGCTAATTGGTCTATTTTACAGAGTGCTGATTGGTCTATTTTATTGAGTGCTGATTGGTCCATTTTACAAACCTTTAGCTAGCTACAGAGTGCTGATTGGTGCATTTTTACAGAGCACTGATTGGTGCATTTTACAAACCTCTAGCTAGCTACAGAGTTCTGATTGGCGCATTTTACAATCCTTTTGTAAGACAGAAAAGTTCTCCAAGTCCCCACTGGGCCCAGGAAGTCCAGCTGGCTTCACCTCTCAGTGTTAAATCTGAAGTGCAGCATACATCATGCGACCATAAGGCAGCTGTATACTAAGGATGATGAAGTGGAAAGGTAGAAAATCTGTTTTCTGTATAGCTTCCTTGAGTCAGAGACACTAAACCTGAAACCACCTATCTCTAGACATCTCATGATGTGATTTCATTAAATGTCTTTTTTGCTTGCATCACTATTAGTCAGATTCCTTATTATTTGCTAAACATTACTAACTAATGTGACCAGTGTGTGACACTAACTGTTTGCTACATCCTGAATCCAATTATTGTGGTAGAGGAATGGGATACTCTGCTGGGTGGGTTGAGCCAGTCGCTTATGGTTTTTATCTTTTTTTTGCTCCTAAGTGTTGGTGGTCTTCCAGAGCACTGCCCTACTTTTTGAGCTGAAGTGCCCACCCTGCTACTCCTAACTGCAGGCAGAGGCCTCTGCTGTCCTCTGTTTGGTACAAAAAGGGGAGGAAAGCAGAGAGTCAGACCTTTGTTCCCACTGTGAAGCCTGAACTAACCACCTTCATGGTGCCCCAGAGCTTCCTTCTTTTCCCCGTATCTACCATCTCCAAGCTTAGAGCCCCTAAGATGCTCTTGACTTGTACAGCAATCTTTTCTTGCATGTGGTTTAGGCTGTGGTTTCCTCCTGTAGTGTAGCCTCATTCTCTTTCTGCCTTTCAGGGGTCCCTGATCATTTATGGTCTACTGAGAGCACTCTGTTTTCCAGTGTTGCCACTGTGTGTGTGTGTGTGTGTGTGTGTGTGTGTGTGTGTGTGTGTGTGTGTATCTATGTGCCTACCTCACGTCTGATCCAAAAACTGTGATTTGTATTCATGAAAAGAATAGGCCGGGTGCAATGGCTCGTGCCTGTAATCCCAGCACTTCGGGAGGCAGAGGCAGATAGATCGCTTGAGCTCAGGAGTTTGAGATTAGCTTGGTCAACATGGCAAAACCCCATCTCTACCAAAAAAAAATACAAAAATTAGCTAGATGTGGTGGCGTGTGCCTGTAGTCCAGGTACTTGGGAGGCTGAGGTGGAAGGATTGCTTGAGCGTAGGAGGACTGTTTGAGCCTGGGAGGCAAAGGTTGCAGTGAGCTGAGATCATACCACTACACCCTGGTCTGGGCAACAGAGACAGACCCTGTCTCAAAAAAAAAAAAAAAAAAAAAAAAAAAAAAAAAAAAGCCTTATTTTTAAATATCTAAACTCTCTCTTCTGGGACTCTATCTGAAGAAATAGCAGAGTTGTAGTCAAAGTTTTATATTCAAAGATTTCCTTTCCAGCAGTATTTGTGTAATAGGATTAATATCTTAGAAAGTATCAAAGAGCCTTTCCAAGTACATGACCTTCTCTCCATGTGGTTTGAAGCATCCAGCCTTCCTAGAGGAAGGAGAAGAGGTGCGAGAAGGAATAGTATTAAGGTTTACTAGAATTCATTATTTCTTTGAAATTCATATGTGTCCCTATAATCACTGTTTGCTGACAATAGCTGTTGGCCAGGCAGTAGTTACGATATAGTTGTCATTGTCTGCATATATGAAAACTTGGCCTAAAAACCTTCTATTGACACCTTCTATAAGATTAAAAGAAGAAAAAAAGGACAGGAGGTGCAGCATAAAAACCTGCAGAATGAGGACGGGCGTGGTGGCTCACGCCTGTAATCCCATCTCTTTGGGAGGCCGAGGAGGGTGAATCACTTGAGGTTGGGAGTTCAAGACCAGCCTGGCCAACATGGTGAAACTCTGTCTCTACTAAAAATAAAACAAATCAGCCGGGTATGGTGGCGGGCACCTGTAATCCCAGGTACTTGGGAGGCTGAGTCAGGAGAATTGCTTGAACTGGGGAGGCAGAGGTTGCAGTGAGCCGAGATCGTACCACTGCACTCCAGCCTGGACGACAGAGCAAGACTCTCAAAAAACGAAAAACAAAAAAACTTGCTGAATGAGTGTCGACATTTGGGAAGGCAATCCCAGAGGCAGCGGTGGAGCACTGGATGAAGAAATCCTATATCAACAACTCTCTCAATGTACAGGCAGCAATGCTGTATAGAGACTCGGTCATTATTGACTTTGATATGAAAAGGGGTTCAGAAGAATTAATGTCTACATCAGTCTCTTCTATAAAGAAGGTATAGAAATACCTTCCAACTATTTCACTTAGATTTTCCTTTTTACATGTGCACAAGATGACATATAAAAATATATGTCTAAATAAGTCTAAAAAGAGCTTTTGAATGAGTGTAAACCAAAATTCTAAATAAGAATGCATTGTTCACAATTTAATTGGCAGTTTGTTTTTCTTTCTTAGGAGTACCTAAAATAACAGTGCATCTTACAACTGATGGTGCTAGTTGTGGTGAAATGCAAAATTATAGAAAGTATGAGGAGAGAAGAAGGAATTAATATCTAGTTCTGACATTCAAAATAGATTATGCAGCAAGACATTAGCCTTGCAAAATAGGTGTTTGTCTTAAGAGATCTTCTAAATTATTTTCTTTCGATCCTATGCACAGACATCCTTTAGCATTTCAACAACCAAGCCCAGAGGACTTAGCCTGTAGAGTTGTCCCCTAAGTGGAAAAGAGAGCCCTTTCAGCCTAGACTGTGGGCCTCAAGGCTTGCCGCCTCGCTGGATGGATGTGTGTGGCAGAGCAAGGTGGAAGGCTGCCTGTTTGAGGCCATGGGGAAAGTGGGAAGAAGAAAGCAGTGAAGGGTCGGGCGCGGTGGCTCACTCCCAGCACTTTGGGAGTGCGAGGCAGGCGGATCACTTGAGGTTAGGAGTTCGAGCCCAGCCTGGCCAACATGGTGAAATCCCATCTCTATTAAAAATACAAAAATTAGCTGGGCATAGTGGTGCACGTCTGTAATCCCAGCTACTTCAGAGGTTGAGGCACGAGAATAGCTTGAACCTGAGAGGCAGAGGTTGCAGTGAGCCGAGATTGCACCACTATACTCCAGCCTAGATGACAAGGCAAGACTCCGTCTCAACAACAACAACAACAACAACAACAACAACAACAACAACAATAAAAAGGGAGCAAAGGAGGAGAGGGATTCAGGCAGAAGCGCGACCAGAGTTAGAGAAGTCAGTAACTCAGTGATACCCATGGTGAGGGGGGCTTTGCCTCTCTTCTGCTTGGAACCCCTGAAGGAGGTTGCCTCAGAGGAGGCCCTGTAACTCTCCGAGGCACAGTCTCATCAAATTAAGGCACAGTTTGAGTAGGCAGAGCAAGGAGCTGAGCTTCAGCCTTCCTGAACTTCTGTACAGCCCCCGTGGGGTGAATGGGATCCAGATGTCGCTAGGGTGGGCTGTGAAGTTGCCAGAGGGGATCACCCTGGGTTCAGAAGAGGCCTGAGCAAACCCATGGCCAGAGAGCCCTCGGCCTCCCTCCCACTCCTGCCCCTGGGATCTCAGCAGCCACAGTCCTGCCCCTAATACTCCCCAGCCATCACTTGGGACAGGAGCGGAAGATGGGCTGCTTTTCTTAGAGAGACTGAGACCTGTGTATAAGGATTATTGGATAGGACTAACTTTTCAAGGTAACTTTTTTCCCCCCACAGTAACCAGAGAAGAGAACTTGGGAAGACCAGAAAAAATAAAAGAACTACATTTTTTTTCTTTACATCCCAGATATAGTTGAGCTGCATTTTAAGACCCTGCTACATTTAGAAAAATGAAAGTGTGGAAACAAATATGTTGTCATAGGAGAGTGATTTAACAAGTTACTACACATGCATAAAATGGATTTTTACACAGTTATTAAAATTATGTTTTTTAATTTTGAATTTATTTAATCTTTTGTAAAAAGTAAATTATTTAATTTAATGAATTTATTTTATTTCATTTTATTTTATTTTAGAGACATGTATGTCTCTCTCTGTTGCTCAGGCTGGGTGTGGTGGCACAATCCCAGCTCACTGTAGCCTTGAACTCCCGGGTTCAAGCAATTCTCATGTCTAAGCCTCCTGAGTAGCTGGGACTACAGACACCCACCACCATGCCTGGCTATTTTTTGTATTTTTAGTAGAGACGGAGTTTCACCATGTTGGCCAGGCTGATCTCCAACTCCTGGCCTCAAGTGACCCTCCCACCTCTGCCTCCCATAGTGCTGGGATTACAGGCGTGAGCCACTGCACCTAGCCCCGGCTAATTTTTTAAATGTTTTGTAGAGGCAGGGTCTAGCTATTCTAGCTATGCTGCCAAGGGTGATCTTGAACTTCTGGCCTCAAGCCATTGTTGAGGATCAAAAAGATAGGGTCCTTCTACAAGACCACTAGCTCGGACTCTGAAAAAAATGCCGATGACATGAAAGTTAAAACAAGGCTGTGGGCTCTGAGCTCGGAGATGGTAGGTACAGGGAACAGAAGGAAGTTCTGGGGCACCATGAAGTTGGTTAATTCAGGTATCACAGTAGGAATAAGGGTCTGGCTCCCTGCTTTCCTGCCCTGCTTGTACCAAAACAGGACAGCAGAGGCCTCTGCCTGCAGTCAGGAGTAGCAGGGTGGGCACTTGAGCTTAGAAGGTAGGGTAGTGCTCTGGAAGACCACCAACACTTAGGAGCAAGAAAAAGCTAAAAGCATAAGCTACTGATTCAAGACGTCTTGATGGAAATGAGTGCTCCCAGACCATGAGGAAGACGACATTGAAGCAGCAATGCCAGAACACAAATTGACATTAGACAATCTGGCAGAAGGGTTTCGATTATTTAAGACTGCCTTGACTTCTTTTATGACATGGACCCTTCTATGGTACAGGCACTGAAACTAAAGCAAATGGTGGAAGAAGGATTGGGACCATACAGGAACATTTTTTAGAGAAATAAAAAAGCAAAAAAGTCAGACCGAAATTCTGATGTATTTCTGCAAGTTGCACTGAGTATGCCTGCCTGTCCTGCCTCCCCTTCCACCTCTTCCACCTCTGCCACCCCTGAGACACCAAGACCAACCCTCCTCTTCCTCCTCCTCCGCCTAATCAATGTGAAGATGACAAGGATGAAGAACTTTACTTAATAAATAGTAAATATATTTTCTCTGCATTACAATTTTCCTAAAACATTTTCTTTTCTCTAGCTTACATTATTGTAAAAATACATCATATAATACATATAACATATAAAATATGTTAGTAAAATGTTTATGCCATTGGTAAGGCTTCCAGTCAACAGCAGGCTATTAGTAGTAAAGTGATTTCTGCTGTTCCAATAGAAAGAAAGAAAAAGAAAGAAAGAAAGAAAGGAAGGAAGGAAGGAAGGAAGGAAGGAAGGAAGGAAGGAAGGAAGGAAAGAAGGAAGGAAGGAAGGCAGGCAGGCAGGCAGGCAAGAAAAGTAGTTAAGTATTTGGAGAGTGAAGAGTTATACACAGATATTTTACTGCATTGGGGAAGGGGGGGTGTCACTGCCCCAACTCCCCGCATTGTTCAAGGGTCAACTGTATTAAGTTGTAAAACTTTTTTTTTTTTTAAAGAGATGAGGTCTTGCCATGTTGCCCAGGCTAGTCTCAAACTCGTAGGCTCAAATGATCCTCCTGCCTTGGCCTCCCAAACTGTTAGGATTGTAAGCATGATCCACCACGCCCAACCTAAAACATTATTTCTTTTCTTTTCTTTTTTTTTTTTTGGTTTTTTTTTTTTGGTTTTTTTTCTTTTTTTGAGACGGAGTCCTGCTCTGTCACCCCGGCTGGGGTGCAGTGGCATGATCTCGGATCATGGCAAACTCCGCCTCCCAGGTTCAAGCAATTCTTATGTCTCAGCTTCCCAAGTAGCTGGGATTATATTCTCACGCACCATGCCCAGTTAATTTTTGTATTTTTAATAGAGACAGAATTTCACCATGTTGGCCAGGCTGGTCTCGAACTCCTGGCCTCAAGTGATCCACCCGCCTTGGCCTCCCAAAGCATTGGGATTACAGGCATGAGCACCATGCCTGGCCCATTCACATTGTTGTACAACCATCACCACCATCCATCCATGGAACTCATTTCATTTTGCAAAATGGAAACCCTGTGCCTGTTAAACAACATCCTCCCTTCCTCTTCCCTCTGCCCTGGCAACCACTATCCTGCTCTCCGTTTCTATAAATTTGACTACCCTAAGTACCTTATGTAAGTGGAATCATAGAGTATTTATCCTTTTGCAACTGGCTCATTTCTCACTTTGCATAATGTCCTCTAGGTTCATCCATGTTGTAACATGTGTCAGAATTTCCTTCGTAAAGCTGAATGATATTCCATTCTATTGTGTATATCACCTTTTGTTTATTCTTTCGACTGTCAATGGATATTTGGGTTGCTTCTACGTCTTGGCTATTGCAAATAATGCCCACTATGAACATGCATAGACAAATACCTCTTCGAGCCCCTACTTTCAGTTCTTTTGGATATATACCCAAAAGTAGAATTGCTGGACATATGGTGGTTCTATTTTTAATTTCTGAGAAACTGCCATACTGTTTTCTATAGTAGCTGTACCATTTTACATTCCCACCAACAGTGAACAAGGGTTTCAATTTCTCCACATTCAAACTTGAAGACTGATATACATACACAAACTTGTCTGATGAACTAGAGTGTTCCCGCACATGCAGGAAAGAGTATGAAGCTCTGAAACAAAATCATCATGTATAAGGAAGATGCTGGCAGACAGGATGCAGGGTCAGAGGGCACAAGGATTTCAGGGACCCCATGACCCTGACTCAGACACTCCACGAAGTGCCTGTGGGTAACTGCAAAGCCATTTTTATATCATTGCATTGATCTTTCTCTTATTAATCAATAACAGCTTCTCATATTTCCCAATTTGTCATTATATTCAGAACTAAATACAACCCTGAAAGTTTATTTGAAATGCCATCTTTGTAATATCCTTAAAAAAAAAAGCTATGGATACTCTTTTTTTTTTTTTTTTTGAGACAGAGTTTTGCTCTTGTTGCCCAGGTTGGAGTGAAATGGCGCAACCTTGGCTCACCGCAACCTCTGCCTCCCAGTTCAAGCGATTCTCCTGCCTCAGCCTCCTGAGTAACTGGGATTACGGGCCTGTGCCACCATGCCTGGCTAATTTTGTATTTCTAGTAGAGATGGGGTTTCTCCATGTTGGTCAGACTGGTCTCGAACTCCCGACCTCAGGTGATCCACTCATCTTGGCCTCCCAAAGTGCTGGGATTACAGGTACGAGCCACCACGCCCAGCCAAGATATGGATACTCTACTTGCAAATATTTCTTGGTTTTTTATTTTTTTTTTATTTTTAAGTAAAAGCAAGTTTATTAGGAAAGTAAAGGAATAAAAGAATGGCCACTACATAGAGCAGCCTCCTGGCTTTTTATTCTGGTCCACTGATCTCTACATGTACTACCATGGTTAACATTTTTTTAGTTTTATGAGATAATCCAATAACCAACAGGGCAAGTTCCCCTTTGTGATCCTGTCTGTCAATCTGACCTTGAATTTTCCTGCTGCACTTGTTTTTCTAGGTGTATCTATTCTAGAATGATTAGAGCCCCTGGAGTGACAATCAATTGTCAGGGCTTAGGACATAATGATGCTGGGCCTCCCAGGCAGGTCTCTCTCTGTCCAGCAAGAACCTCCATGGTAATCACAGTCAGTGATGGTAACTTCCCCTAAGGTATTCCCATTATGCCAGACTGAGTTTTCCTTCTTTTTTTTTTTTTTTTTGAGATGGAGTCTCACTGTGTCACCCAGGTTGGAGTACAGTGGCACAATCTCGGCTCACTGCAACCTCTGTCTCCTGGGTTAAAGCAATTGTCCTGCCTCAGCTTCCCGAGTAGCTGGGATTACAGGTGTGCACCACCACACATGGGTAACTTTTGTATTTTTAGTAGAGACAGTGCTTCACCATGTTGGCCAGGCTGGTCTCGAACTCCTGACCTTAATGATCCGCCCGCCTCAGCCTCCCAAAGCGCTGGGATTGTAGGCGTGAGCCACTGCACCCGGCCAAGTGCCCTCTTTCAGTGGGTCTCTACTGGTGCTCCATCCAGTGTGGCTGATTGGACCAGAGCACCTGAAAAACTTCCGTGTTTCCAGGGACGAATTAACCTTCTTTTCCCTTTGACTAGAGGCCTTCACACTGGGCGCAGGTCTGTCAGTGGATAGCTGTGGTTTCAGAGGTGCCTGAGACTCCTGTCTGCTGGTATTACATTTTGTTCTTTATTCCTGAGGTTATCTGCAAGACAGAGTTTTAGAAAATAATGCTCTTCATAGTCAAAGTTGGAAACGTTTTAAGGCTGACTGTACAGGAAACCCTTTGACAGAGCAGTGTGGCCAGTGTAATTTCTGTGGGCATTGATTCAGGGACCTTCTCCTGGCTCCTCTGCTCTTATTACTGGATATCATTCTGCCTGATCAGACATCTGGTCTGTCTGCTTGGACATCTGGTCACATTTTAATGGTATTTAAATCTTTATTTGTCTTATCACTGAGGATTAGAATGTCAGAATCAGGGGGTTCTCCTAAAGCTTCCACTGCAAATATTGATCTAAATGAACAATTCCTCAATGTTCATAAAGAAACAGGCATTGCTAAATGGGAACAATCTTGGAGAAACTCTACCTTGATATTTCTGCTTTGAGGGCTAGCGTTAGGGAGGTATCCTGTTAACATTACCTTGCAAACTGTCATACTTGTACCAAATATCAGGGATCAGGGAGAAAGAATCATTTCCCACATTCTGTCCCTCAGTCAAGTCATCCACATCCTGTTGTAGTCAGGTTATGTTGATTTGGGAAGAGTAAGGGTCTTCAGAATCCATTTGTAACATTTGCTATACGAAATTATGTTGGTTGGGTGCGGCGGCTCACACCTGAAATCCCAGCACTTTGGGAGGCCGAGACAGGCAGATCACCTGAGGTCAGAAGTTCAAGACAAGCCTGGCCGACATGGTGAAACCCCATCTCTACTAAAACACAAAAACTAACCAGGCAAGGTTGTGGGCACCTGTAGTCCCAGCTACTTGGGAAGCTGATGCGGGAGAATCTCTTGAACTCAGGAGGTGGAGCTGAGATGGTGCCACTTGAACTCAGTGAGCTAAGATGGTGCCACTACACCCCAGTCTGGGAGGCTGAGGTGGGAGGATCACTTGAGCCCAGGGGTTCCAGACCAGCCTGGGCAACATAGTGAATCCTCATCTCTACAAAAAGTAGAAAAAATTAGCTGAATGTGGTGACATGTGCCTGTAGTCCCAGCTACTCCGGAGGCTGAGACAGGAGGATTGCTTGAGCCAGGGGAAGTGGATGCTGCAGTGAGCCATGATCATGCCACTGCACTCTGGCCTGGATGAGGCTCAAAAATTTTTAAAAATTGGCCGGGCGTGGTGGCTCAAGCCTGTAATCCCAGCACTTTGGGAGGCCGAGGCGGGCGGATCACAAGGTCAGGAGATCGAGACCACAGTGAAACCCCGTCTCTACTAAAAATACAAAAAATTAGCCGGGCGCGGTGGCGGGCGCCTGTAGTCCCAGCTACTCAGGAGGCTGAGGCAGGAGAATGGCGTGAACCCAGGAGGCGGAGCTTGCAGTGAGCCGAGATCGCGCCACTGCACTCCAGCCTGGGCAACAGCGTGAGACTCCGTCTCAAAAAAAAAAAAAAAAAAAAATTTTTTTAAATTAAAAAATTTTTCTCAAAAATTAAAAAAATTGGCCGGGCTCGGAGGCTCATGCCTGTAATCCCAGCACTTTGGGAGCCCGAGGCAGGTGGATGATCTGAGGTCAGGAGTCGAGACCAGCCTAGCCAACTTGGCGAAACCCTGCCTCTACTAAAAATACAAAAATTAGCCGGGCGTAGTGTTGGACGCCTGTAATCCCAGCTACTCTGGAGGCTGAGGCAGGAGAATCGCTTGAACCCGGGAGATGGAGGTTGCAGTGAGCTGAGATCATGCCACTGCCCTCCAGCCTGGGCAACAGAGCAAGACTCTGTCTCAAAAATAAATAAGTTAATTAATTAATTAAAAAATTAGCCAGGAATGGTGGTACACACCTATTGTCCTAGCTACATGGGAGGCTGAGGCAGGAGGATTGCTTGAGCCCGGGAGTACAGGATTATAGTGAGCTGTGATCATGCCACTGCACTCCAGCCTGGGTGACAGAATGAGACTGTGTCTAAAAAAAAAATAAAAATAAAAATATGAGTGCATTCAATGCCACATAAATGTACACTTAAAGATAGTAAAGATAGTAAATTTTGTTATGCATCTTTTACCACAATTGAAAAAAAAAAAAAAAAAAAGGAGGGCACTGATAAACACAAAATTAGGATGGTGGTTACTTTTAGTTGGGGGAGGATGGGGATGGTAAAGGCAACAAGCCATGGATAGTTATTGGCAATGGTTATTGGCAATGTTGTAGTCGGGTGGTGGAGAGGGTATTATAAAAAGTATTATTATTATTTATTACTATTATAAAAATACTCAACCATGTGTGGGGCAAATAATGATAGTGGGCTCTTTAAAAAATTTTTTTTTCAATTTTTAAAAAATTACACTTTAAGTTCTAAAAATTTTTTTTAATTTAAGATATATTTTTAGGCAGGGTGTTACTCTATTGCCCAGGCTGGAGTGCAATGGCACGATCATTGCTCACTACAGTCTTGACCTACTTGGCTCCCCTCCCACCTTCACCTCCCAGAGTGCTGGGATTTCAGGCATTCACCACTGCACCCAGCCTATAACGTGTTCATAATTAAGAATTACAGTCTTTTTTTTTTTTTTTTTTTGAGACGGAGTCTTGCCCTGTCACCCAGGCTGGAGTGCAGTGGCCCAGTCTTGGCTCACTGCAACCTCTGTCTCCCAGGTTCAAGCAATTCTTCTGCCTCAGCCTTGCAAGTAGCTAGTAGCTGAGATTACACGTTCCTGCCACTATGACTGACCAATTTTTGTAGTTTTAGTAGAGACGGGGTTTCACCATGTTGGCCAGGCTAGTCTCGAATTTCTGACTTCAGGTGATCCGCTCACCTCGTCTTCCCAAAGTGTTAGGATTACAGGAATGAGCCACCACACCCAACCTACTGTCTATTAATTGCATGCACTTGAAGCTCAAAAAGTCAAAGTCATTTATAAAATGTATGATAATAAAGAGACCATAAATCACCCATGACTTATTAGGTCTTGCTAATACTTTTGCAGTCTTTTTTTTTTTTTTAAGTGGAGATGGGATCTTACTCTTGCCCAGGCTGGTCTTGAACCCTTGCCCTCCCAAAATATTGGGATTACAGATGCGAGCCACCATGCCTGGGCTTTTTGTAGTCTTCATATGTGTGTGTGCTAAAATTGGAATATGGAACATTCTCTTTTGTAACTGTGTTTTTCATCCAACAGTAAATTGATAATATTTTTGCATGCCATTAGCATACTTTGACAGCATTTAAAATATAGGCATACAATTCTATTACATGGATATACCATAGTTTATTTAAATAAGTCACTAGTGTTAAAATTTAAATTGTTTCTATAATTTCCCTATTATAAACCTGCTGGAATGAATATCTTTGTAGCTTAATCTTTGCATCTGTTTCTTATTCTTTGCGGAAATTCATGGACATGGAATAGTTGAGGCAAGCATATACTAAAAAAACGCCTTTGATACCAAAATAGTCAAGTGATCCTCAGGAAAGGTTTGCCAATACTCATTCTGACAAAATATACAAACAACATGTGAGTCCATTTTCTCGTATCCTCATCAACAATGAGCTTTTTGAGTTTTTAAATCCTTCCTGAAAAATCTTATTTCCCTGATGTTTTAATTTGCATTTATCTGATTACAACTGGATTGAATATTAAGATGTTTTCACAGTTTAAAAAATTAACTAGTTTTTAATTGAAAAAGTAATTCATGTACATGGTAAAAATATCAAACAGCATAAAAAAGTACACTATGAAACATAAGTCTCCTTCCCGCCCTGGAGCCCCAGTCCCTCAGAGGCAGCCACCATAATCGGTTTCTTGTTTCTCCCTCCAGAAATATTATGTACATAAAGAAGCAGGCTGGGCGTGGTGGCTCACGGCTGTAATCCCAGCACTTTGGGAGGCTGAGGTGGATGGATCATGAGGTCAGGAGTTCGAGACCAGCCTGGCTAACATGGTGAAACCCCATCTCCACGAAAGATACAAAAAATTAGCCGGCGTGGTGGCGCATGCCTGTAATCCCAGCTACGCGGGAGGCTGAGGCAGGAGAATAGCTTGAACCCGGAAGGCGGAGGTTGTAGTGAACTGAGATCATTCAGGAATATATACATACACATATACATATATATACACACACACACACATACGTATATATAGTATACATATACATACATATATATGTATGTATGTATATGTATATCCCCAGTTTTTTATGCACTGAGAACATGTTCATGTTCTTAGAATAAAATACAAATTCTGAGCCTTGCCTACCACTCAGACCTCATCTATGCTGGACTCCCTAAGAGTCACTGAGTTCCATCAGCCTTATTTCTTTGTGCCCTCAGCACTCTACATTCTCTCTTGTCCCCTGACCTTTGTTCTTGCAGGTCCCAGTGTCTCAACTCAAAAGGCACCTTCTAGAGAAGTCTTCCCTGGCTACGTGTCTCCTGACCACCCCAGTGCACCCAGTCTCTCCCTTCCCCATCCCTTTGTTGAGTTTCCTTCATAGCAGCTACTACTGCCGGAACCTCTCTCATTTCTGGGTTGCTTTATTTGTTCATTACCCCTCTCCTCTACCAGGATGTCTGCCTCATGACAATTTGGATCTTATCTGTTCAGTTCACCTCTATATCTCCAGCACCTAGGACAGTTCTCAGCAGAGAGGAAGTCTCAAACGCCTGACCTCAGACGAGTCGCCCGCCTTGGCCTCCCAAAGTGCTGGGATTACAGATGTTAGCCACCGCGCCCAGCCTGTTTTTGTTTTTTAATACAAATTGAACATCATGCTGAGAGGCAGACCTATCAAGGCTGCACACTCAGCCTCCTTTGACAGCTCTGTCGTCATCAGATACCAAGTCCGATTTTTAGCAGTTGTCCCTGAAGCTTCAGGAAGTGACAGTCTCCTTAAAAACTGCCACAAAGCTCCCCATGGCTCTTTTTTTTTTTTGAGAGAAAGTCTTGCTCTCTCATCCAGGTTAAGGTGCAGTGGGATAATCAGGGCTCACTGCAGCCTCTACATCCCAGGCTCAACTGATCCTCCACCTTAGTCCCCCAAATAGCTGGGAACCACTGGTTTTTTAATTTTAGTAGATATGAAGTCTTGCTATGTTGCCCAGGCTAGTCCTGAACACTTGGGCTCAAACAAGCCTCCTGCATCAGCCTCCCAGAGTGCTAGGATTACAGGCATGATCAGCACTACACCCAGCCCCCTCTGGGCTCTCTTAATCACTACTTCCCCTTCCACAAAGATAACTTCCTTGCTTTTCTTTTAGAATATAACCACCCAAGCTTTTATTTCCAAACAATATAGTTTAGTCTTGCCTAACTTTTGAACATTGCATAAATGAAACTATATAATCTACGGCTCTATGAATTATTTAGTGACTATCTTCTTTCGTACGACATTCTATTTGTGACAGTCCTCCCGTTGTTGTGAGTTGCAGTCAGTCATTCATTTTTATGGCTGTATCATATTCCATCATAGGACTACACCGCAATTTATTTCTAAATTCTACCTTCTCTAGACATTTGAATTGTTTCCAGTTTTGAACTATTATGAAAAGTGTTGCTATAAATTTTATTTATTTATTTGTTTTTTATTTATTTATTTATTTTTTGAGACAGAGACTTGCTCTGTCACCACGCTGGAGTGCAGTGGTACAATCTCGGCTCACTGCAACCTCTGTCTCCTAAGTTCAAGTGATTCTCCTGCCTCAGCCTCTTGAATAGCTGGGACTACAGGCAAGCGCCACCACGCCCAGCTAATTTTTGTATTTTTAGTAGAGATGGGTTTTCACCATGTTGGCCAGGATAGTCTCCATATCTTGACCTCGTGATCCTCCTGTCTCAACCTCCCAAAGTGCTGGGATTACAAGTGTGAGCCACTGCACCCAGCCTTTATACATTTTCTCATATATATCTTTTTTTTTTTTTTGAGGTGGAGTCTCGCTCTGTCCGCCCAGGCTAGAGTGCAATGGCGTAATCTCAGCTCACTGCAACCTCTGCCTCCCAGGTTCAAGTGATTCTCCTGCCTCAGCCTCCGGAGTAGCTGGGATTATAGGCGTGTGCCACCATGCCTGGCTAATTTTTTATATTTTTGGTAGAGACAGGGTTTTACCATGTTGGCCAGGATGGTCTCAAACTCCTGACCTCAAGTGATCCTCCTCCTTTTTTTTGAGATTTGGTCTTGTTCTGTCACCCAGATGGGAGTGCAATGATGCAACCAGAGCTCACTGCAGCCTCCATTTCATGGGCTCAAGGGGTCCTCCTGTCCCAGCCTCCTAAGTAGCTGGGACTACAGGGATAATCTACCAGGCCCAGCCAATTTCTTTTATTTTTAGTAGAGACTAGATTTCACTATGTTCCCCAGGCTGGTCTCAAACTTCTGAGCTCAAAGGATTCTTCCCCCTCGGCCTCCCAGAGTGTTGGGATTACAGGCATGAGCCTCTGTGCCTGGCCTTGTCTATATCTCTTGGTGTAATGTTTCTATTGGTTGTATACCTGGGAGTGGAACAGCCGGGTCATAAGGTTTGCCTATGTTCAGTTTTCACAGATACCAAAATAGTTTTCTAGAGACTGATTTGAGTAATGAATAATTAAGCTCTGGTCTCCTGCAAAAAAAAAAAAAAATTCTAAAATGATTGTATCCTGTCCCTACACCCAGCCTCCCCATGGCTTGTACATATCTAAAGTTGGCTGTTAGCTATCCTGAGACTATCATTTTCTTTTTTGTAAGATTTCAATGCTGTTAATAAAAGCTGGTCTACCCCATATTTCTTTTCTTTATTTTTTTGATACAGAGTCTCACTCTGTTGCCCAGACTGGAGTGCCATGGGGCAATCATAGCTTACTGCAGCCTCAAACTCCTGGGCTAAAATGGTCTCCCACCTCAGTCTCCTGAGTAGCTAGAACTACAGGCATATATCACCATACCCAGCTAAATAAAACATTTTTTTTTTGTAAAATTACCAGTTTCAATAATAGCTAAAAGTGTTCAAAATGTTAACAAAGGTTTTTGTTGCATGGTTAAATAAATAAATACATAAATAAATAAATAAATAAATAAATAAATTTTGTAGAGACAGGATTGTACTATGTTGCCTGGGTTGGTCTTCAATTCCTGGCCTCAAGTGATCCTACCTCCTTGTCTGCCCAAAGCACTGGGATTACAGGCGTGAATCACCACACCTGGCCCAATAAAAGCTAGCCTACTCAACATTTCTTATAATGATCATTGCTCCATACCAATCAAATGCCACAGACACTCCATTTACCTGCCCAATTTCACTCTCCACCTACAGCTCACCCCCAATTAACTACAGATGAAAACCTTAATAATTTTGATGTCACTTCATGTCAAGGGTTATCATGAGCCACTTACCACTAGTAACAGTGTACCTATTGCTGTCATGAGGGATTGTTTCCACATGAGATCAGTGGGGCCCTAGGCAGAATTGATCACTGTAGAGAGGTGAGGACAGAATAGGTCAAAGACCTGGGAAGAATGTGAGGCCAAGAGGCTCTGATGTGGCATTAAGAGATGTTTGATCTAGGCCAGGCGCAGTGGCTCATGCCTGTAATCCCAGCACTTTGAGAGGCTGAGGCTGGTGGATTACCTGAGGTCAGGAGTTTGAGACCAGCCTGGCCAACATGGTGAAACCCTGCCTCTACTGAAAATACAAAAATTAGCTGGGTGCGGTGATGCACGCCTGTAATCCTAGCTGCTTGGGAGGCTGAGGCAGAATTGCTTGAACCTAGCTATTTGGGAGGCTGAGGCAGGAGAATAGCTTTAACCTGGGAGGTGGAGGTTGCAGTGAGCTGAGATCACACCACTGCACTCCAGCCTGGGCGACAGAGCAAGACTCTGTCAAAAAAAAAAAAAAAAAAAAAGAAAGAAAGAAAAGAAAAGAAAAGAAAAAGAAAGAAAGAAAGAAAGAAAGAAAGAAAGAAAGAAAGAAAGAAAGAAAGAAAGAAAGAAAGAAAGAAAGAGATGTCTGATCTAAAGGCATATCATAGATTTTCTTTCCAAAGTAGGGTTGCTCCATTTGCATTTATTGATGTGATGTGATGGATAGGTTTGGTCTTCATTCTGGCATCATGTTATGCTTTCTCTCTTGAGCGATTCCTTTGTTTTTCTTTTGCTCTGTGGTGTGTATACAATTTCAATTTCTTCAGCCTTTTTTTTTTTTTTTTTTTTACTGTCTTGATGGCAATTTGGCATGCTATTTCTTCTGGAACCACCAGACTTTGTCAGGACAAGATGTGTCAGATATGCTAAGATCTGATGTGATGCCTAAAATCTAAAACTCGATACACAAGTGCATTTTCTGTTTGTTTTACTGCTAGACATTTGTGCCCTACACAGGAATCCTGATAAATTCTATTTTGCCCGATGCCCATCAAAAGACAGGGAGAAAAATGGTTGGTATGTTTATAATTACATGCACAGCTTTAGGGAAGACATTCCTGAGAGAACTTTGATTTTGACTACAGTTAAGGAGAATCTTCTGCTTATAATTTCATCTGTCTGATAACTGGAAAAATTTTCTTTTCTTTTCTTTTCTTTTTTTTTGAGACAGACTCGCTCTCTCCCCCAGGCTGGAGTGCATCTCAGCTTACTGCAACCTCCGTCTCCTCAGGTTCAAGTGATTCTTGTGCCTCAGCCTCCCGAGTAGCTGGGATTACAGGCGTGCACCATGACATCTGGCTAATTTTTGTATTTTAGTAGAGACAGGGTTTCACCATGTTGGGCAGGATGGTCTCGAACTCCTAACCTCAAGTGATCCGCGTGCCTCGACCTCCCAAAGTGCTGGGATTACAGGTGTGAGCCACTGTGCCTGGCCCAAAGAATTTTCTACACACCAGCTTCTGGCACTTTATGACTCACACTTTGTTCCTTCTCCAGCACCCACAAAGTCTCAGTGCCAGGCACTGTAGGGCACATTTCTACTGTGATGTGACCTCTGGCCCTACTCCTTCATGTCATCCACTTTGTGCTCTGTACCAGATGAGTTGGCACAGAGGGAGGTAGGATATTTCTACACCAGGATGGCTGGCAATAATTTAATTATAGGTGGAAAAGAGTACAGACCACATAAAAGTATTCCACTAAACCCAAACTAAATGTATTCCGTGTCAGCTTCCCCTCACTCGTATTTCATACCACCATCACTTGACATGAGGCAAAGGAGAATTCTGAGCAAAAAAAGTAGTCTCTGCTTGAAGCAAAATTGCTTCATCTATGAAAATTTTACAAAAGTGGATGGCCATGTGAACATGTTATGAGAGCCTTCCAACACTGGCCTAAGTAGGGGCTCATGGAACTGAGAGGCCCAAAGCTTAGGCATCTGTAGCTGTAAATTTGTTTAAGCTAACAATTTAAAAAAAAAAAAAAAAAAGAGGGCCGGACGCCCTGGTTCACACCTGTAATCCCAGCAGTTTGGGAGGCTGAGGTGGGCGGATCACCTGAGGTCAGGAGATTGAAACCATCTTGGCCAACATGGTGAAACCTTGTCTCTACTAAAAATACAAAAATTATCTGGGCATGGTGGCTCATGCCTGTAATCCCAGCTACTCGAGAGGCTGAGGCACGAGAATCGCTTGAACCCAGAAGGCAGAGGTTGCAGTGAGTCAAGATCGCGCCATTGTATTCCAGCCTGGTGACAGAGCAAGACTCCATCTCAAAAAAAAAAAAAAAAAAAAAAAAAAATTAGCTGCACGTGGTGGTGCACGCTTATAATCCCAGCTACTTGGGAGGCTGAGGTGGGAGAATCGCAGAGGTTGCAGTAAACCAAGATTGCACCACTGCACTCTAGCCTGAGTGACAAAGTGAGACTCTGCCTCAAGAAAACAAAAAACAACAAAAAACTGGACATTTTAGAAAGTTTGATGATGATGAAGAAATCAAAGCAAGGGGAGTTAGTGTAGGAATCGAATGTTGAATGGTGTTAATCGAAGATGACTTGATACTGTCTCCATGGTACCTTGTAGTTTATAATTTAATATAGAGACATTATTAAACTGCAAAATACATGTAAGAAAGTCCAACAAAATTCTGGGGTTTTTTTCCCATGATGATTGATGCTTTTTAGGAAATAAATGTCAAAACCTTTCCAAAATTTTCCTTTTGTTCTTTTGGGTTCCTCTGTCTTGCTGGTGCCTGGCTTGCAGATCGTGCTGATGGGGTGAAGTTGCAGAGCCTAATAAGCAGATGACTCTTCCTGAGAGGATGTAGAGCAGCCCTGTCCAATAGAATGTTCTGCAACGAAGAAATGTTCTGTGTCTTGTAGTCGCTAAACACACATTGCTATTGAGCACTTCAAAATGTGGCTAGTGAAAGTGAGGAATCGAGTTTTACATTTTATTTAGGTTTAATCAATTAGAATCTAAATTTAAGTAGTCACATGTGGTTAGTGGCGACCATAGATGGCTATTCAGAGTTGGAGCCACAGTGAGGGGGAACGTGACACAGAAAGGGGAAAGAGGAGGAGGGCATGCTAGCCAGCTGGCTGGGAGCAGCTGGAGGGTTTTGAGCAGAGAGGGCCAAGGGACAGTTCTGCCCAGAGGGGCTTTCCAGTAGGGCTTTTCTATGTTTTTCCTTCTCAGACATATACCAGGCAGCCAGGTAGGCCAGATAGGAGTGGAACTGATTCATCCATTAGGCCCATCATACTTTTAGTGGTCCACAAAATGTTTTTATTCTTTTGAAATTTACATTTAATTTCATTAATTTTTTTTTTTAATAGACAGAGTTTTGCTATGTTGTCTAGGCTGGACTCAAACTTCTGGGCTCAAGTGATCCTCCCACTTCGGCCTCCTGAGTAGCTGGGACTACAGGTGCTCTTTCTTCCTAAAAATATGTTTAGTAATGGATGATTGTATGCAGAAAAAAATATATATATGTTTAGGTTGAAGAAAATACATCAGGCCAGGAGCAGTGGCTCAGGCCTGTAATCCTAGCACTTTGGGAGGCCAAGGCAGGCAGATTACATGAGGTCAGGAGTTTGAGACCAGGCTGGCCAACATGGTGAAACCCCATCTCTACTAAAAATACAAAAATTAGTCGGGTGTGGTGGTGAGTGCCTGTAATCCCACCTACTCGGGAGGCTGAGGCAGGAGAATCACTAGAACCTGGGAGACAAAGGTTACAGTCAGCCAAGATTGCACCACCACACTCCAGCCTGGGCAATATACCAAGACTCTGTCTCAAAAAAATAAAATAAAATATATAAAATTCATATATTCATCTTTATGCCAACCCAGTGGTAAGATATAATTTAAAAAAAAATTTTTTTTTTTTTTTTGAGACGGAGTCTCGCTCTGTCGCCCAGGCTGGAGTGCAGTGGCCTGATCTCAGCTCACTGCAAGCTCCGCCTCCCGGGTTCACGCCATTCTCCTGCCTCAGCCTCCCGAGTAGCTGGGACTACAGGCGCCCGCCACCTCGCCCGGCTAGTTTTTTGTAGTTTTAGTAGAGACGGGGTTTCACTGTGTTCACCAGGATGGTCTCGATCTCCTGACCTCGTGATCCACCCGTCTCGGCCTCCCAAAGTGCTGGGATTACAGGCTTGAGCCACCGCGCCCGGCCTAAAAAATTTTTAATGGAGAAAGGGTCCCTTGAAAACAAAAGTGCCTAGGACCCAAGAAAGTCATGGGGTGTGTGTGTGTGTGTGTGTGTGTGTAGCAGGGAAGGGAGAAAGTGCTTGCTTCTTCCAACATTGACAGCTCATGCTGGACTCCTAGGCATCTGCCTGGCCACCACCCCCTTTAAATGCCGCCCCACCCCCACCGGGGTTACACCTGGCCTCCCTGAATGGGCCCACCTGCCCCGAGGTCTGGCACGAAGAAACCAAACAGAAGAACAAGATTCTTCAGCAATCCCAGGGTCAGAAGAATCTCCTGTACCAGGCTTGGAAAATGCACCTATGGACTATGACATACTTGGGCAAAGGGCACTGTGGGACCAGGGAGGAGTTCAGGAGCTGTGCGGGAAGAAGGAGGGAGGGCAATGCTATTTGTAAAATGCTATTTGTAAATGCTATTTGTAAAAAGAGTGAGCTCGTTAAACTTTACAATCCTCCTGATACCGACCCCATTTTACAGAGGAAGAAGCATGGGCTCAGAGAGGTTGAGGATCTTGCCCAAGCTCACAGCTGGGATTCAAACTTAGGCGTCTCTGTTCTGACACCCATGCCCCAGCTCCCTGGTCACAGATCCCTGGGATGCCTGACTCAGCCATTGTAGGGCCGCCGGCAGGGCATAACGGACAGCTTCTAAGCTGACCACCCAATTCTCCCCAGTGGCTGTTCTCCATTCCTGCTTCCCAGAAACCCATCCTTCACGGGCTAATCCTACAAAGGATCTTCTTTAATAGGATCTCGGGGCCTCAATTTCCCTTGTTGCGTGTGCTGGGGCAGGAATCTTCCTCTAGGAATGAGGAAGAGAGAGAGACAAGAGAAAGGCATGGCCTTTCTGCCCCACTGTGCTAAGCCCCCAGCCAGGGTCCTCCCGGAAGCCCAACCCCTGCCGCGCGCGGCCTGGCGGGCAGGAATGGAGCTCGGTCCCTTTAAATCCCGCCGAGGAACGCCGGAGGGCCGGGCCGCGCCATTCCCGGATCCGCCGGCTGGGAATCGCTGGTCCCCAGCGCGTCCTGCAGCGCTTCCCGCGCCGCGCCCCCAGCCCGGTGCGCCGGCTCTGTGCGCGGGTGCCTGGGCGGTCGGGAGAATGAGCCGCATCTACCACGACGGCGCGCTTCGGAACAAGGCGGTGCAGAGCGTCCGGCTACCAGGGGCCTGGGACCCCTCCGCCCACCAGGGGTAGGCCTGGGCGCACGGCCTCGGGTCGGCCTCATCTGCCCCGGCTCGAACCCCGCTCCAGGATCGGGGGATGGGATGCGGGTGGAGAAAAACTGGGGTTGCCAAAGCCGCCTCTCCGCCTCCAGTCCACCCCTCCCGGCGCCCCTGCCACCGCGCCCGCCCTGCGACCCCATGACACAGATCGGCTTAAAGCTCCCCGCATGTCCTCCTGCCCTTGAGAGAGGGTCCCGACCCCCAGACAGGTCTCGGAAGGCTGTGCTTCGCCTCACGCCGACCTCCGGCCCTACCCCACCCCCATAACTATAAACTCCAGCTGCTTGCCGCGCTGCTTTTGCACAGGCTCATGCGCTGCCCCAGAAGGGACACTGGCCGTGCTGTGGCGGGAACAGCGGGCGTGCTGGTCCAGAGCAGGGCCTGCCTGGGTGAGGAGGATTTGGAGGGCCAGGCCCTGTCGTCACAGGGTTATGAGGCAGAACGGACCATTCCATTTACAATTGCACTAAAGAATTGTGCTAAGTGAAATAAGCCAGACACAGAAAGACAAATACTGTGTGATCTCGTATGTGGAATCTATAAAGGGGTGGAACCATAGAAACAGCAGAACAGACCGGGCGCTGTGGTTCACCGCTGTAATCCCAGCACTTTGGGAGGCCAAGGCAAGTGGATCACTTGAGGTTAGGAGTTTGAGACCAGCCTGATGGTGAAACCCTGTCTCTACTAAAAATACAAAAATTAGCGAGGCGTGGTGGCAGGTACCTGTAATCCCAGCCATCTGGAAGGCTGAGGTATGAGAATCGCTTGAACCCGGGAGGTGGAGGTTGCAGTGAGCCAAGATTGTGCCACTGCCCTCCAGCCTGGGCAACGGAGGGAGACTCTGTCAAAAGAAAAGAAACAGTAGAGCAGTGAACAGTGATTGCCAGGGGATAGTGGATGGGAGTGGGGATGGGGGTGGGGAAATGATCAAGGGTACAAACTTTCAGTTACAGAATAAACAATTTCTGGGGATCTAATGTACAGCATGGGGTCTGGTGGGTGTGTTCATTAATTTGTGGTAATCATTACATAGTGTGTACTTAAATCATCGCGTTGTGCACCTTGAATATATAGTCTTTGTCAGTTAAATATTTAGAAAAATAATTGCCCGGGGGGGTGGGGATGGATTGGATAGAGACAAGTTAGGTAGAGTTTTCACTTCCCACTCCCATCCCTCTTCCACTGTCATCTTCAGCTGTCCCCACCCTTCTCCATTTCTGTGGATGCAAAAAAGGAAGCCTCCAGGTTCTGCTTTTATGAAAACCAGAGTCAGGAAGCCAGGGGTCCACTTCCCCTCAGTGAAGGACTGTGTGATCTTGCGCTAGTCCCAGACTCCTGAGTTTTGGGTTCTTCACCTCTCAGAAATAACCTTTTCCTCGGATTAATGACCACCTGGATATGAATGAGAACAGGAATATGAGAGTGTTTAAAAACAGGTGGAAAGGGAAAATAGCTTATTGCAGCTTAGATACCTACCCTCACATTTGGCCCAATAAAAAAGTAAAATATTTTATATTTAGTAAGCACTTAATAGCTTACAAAACACCTTCACACACATGATCTTGTGTCATCATCAGAGGAGCAGAGTGAGGTGGCTGTTTTCCTCCCCATTTTGTAGATAAGACTGAGACTCTGGTTCCAATAACTCCCATTGGCCTTGTAGGAGGGGGCCGTAACTTGATCTTAGGACAGCCTGACAAGGTTCCTCCTGGCATCTGGGCAATGCCCCAGCCTTTGGGACCCTTGCAGGGTTGGAGACCCCTGTGTAGGAAGCACGGGGAAGGGAACTGCTCAATACCCAGCCTGCTCAGGGTTGGGTGAATAGGAGACACAGGTGAGATTTCCTGAGGAGTGACAGAACCGACTATCCTTTCTTTCCCATTCATCCCCAGGGGAGATGGTGTCCTGCTGGAGGGAGAACTGATCGATGTATCTCGGCACAGCATCTTGGACGCTCATGGCAGGAAGGTGAGGATGCTTCCTCAGTGCTAGCTAGAAGGCATTGACTTCACGGTCGTTACCCACTGTGGCATCTCCTTGTGCTGGGTCCTTCCAGTGCCATAAGTGGAGATTCTTGATGGGCTTAGAAAGCAAGTGGGAAGTAGGTCAGGAGATTTACAGCCAAATGGGACCACCAGCTGGAAGCAGAATAGTTTAAGGCTGTGTTGGGCAGCAGACAGGTGGGAGGGCCTGTGTTCTTGCCAGAAGAGCCTGGGTCATGGCTGAGAAGGCGGACCAGGCCATAAACCCCAGTCTTGCCTGAATGTAAACTCAGACACTGTCTGGGGCTTCAGTTCCCATGTTGATGTCCTGGCTGCCTTTGCCCTCTCAGCCTCCTGGGGTCATGCCCCGTGTCACCACCCCATCTCAGGTGTCTGTGGATACACCTGGCATTCACCATCCACTACTAGCCTGTGTCTTTTTTCTGAGTGCTAGTTCTGACTTTCCATTCCCCTTTCAAATAGCCCCACCTAGATGTGCTGACCACCTTATCTCCTTGGTCTCTATAACTGACCTTGGTCTCTAAAAATGTCCCCTCCAGTAGGGCCAGAGCCCTGGTGCTACGTGGAGCCTGCATGTCCCTCCTATACCCCACGAGAACACTCAGCACTATTTTCATGTCAGGTGGTATTTTGCTGTACCCTCCCCTCCTTAGCACACAGTCAGCAGGTGGGAACACCCCTCAGAGCCCCTAACCAGCCTGCCCAGGAGAGCCCAGCAGTGTCTCCATGCTGATATGGGGCTTACTTGCCTCAGCTGCCCTCAGGCAGGGCCTTCTCCTAGCCCCTCTTAAAACTTGCCTCCTCTGAGTTCCATTCCTGGTGACGGTTCAGTTGCCCTCCCAGCCACCAGGCTGCGAACCCTCACTGTCTCCTCCCCAGGAAAGCAATGCCAGGTCCCACTGGGCTCCTCCCTTGCCCATTCCTCCCCCTCCCCTGCCTTCCCTTCCTCTTTCCATGGCTGCTTACCTCAGATGGGCCCTCAGCCTGTCCTGATAAAACCTTGCACCTGTCCCTCTGCCTTCTGGCTGTCCCCAGAGCTCATCCCTGCCCTGCTGCCAACAGGACAAATGTCTTTCCAGAAATACATATCTGAGGGTCTCACTGCTGCTCAGAAACTTTTCAGGATTCCTTGTCCATCAGATAAAATCCAAACTCCAAATGCCAACTCAAGGCCTGTCCTGAACCAAGCTCACTTGCTTTCCCAGCCTGGGCTCCCAGAAGGCCTCCAGGTGCCCTGTGTGGCTCAAACATGCACAGGGGCCTCTTGACTTTTATTTCCTATACTGTCCCAGGCTTTTAATATTCTTCCTACGGCTTCTTATTCCCACAGTTGGCAGACTTCCTCACCCTCCAAGACTTCATCTTTATTGATTCTACCAGGAAGTGGCCACCTGTTCTTCAGGCCCTGGGAGCATTTCACCCACCTGCCTTGAACAACTGGCAAATAGCATTTACAGCACACTTCACACTTGGCACTGTGCTTGCCCTTCTGTTATCTCGTTGAACCCTCATAATATTCTTAAACACAGACATCGCGTTATCCCCATGTGATGGGGAAACTGAGTGGCTTGTCCCACGCACTGCATCTGCTGGAAGGGGCAGAGTGGCTACCCTCACCCAGGGCTCCTTTTCAGTGCCCTTTCCATTGTACCTTGGCAGTACCCATTCCTGCTGCATGGTATTTGGGGTCCTCGGACTTGGGTTATGGATTTTGTTTTGTTTTGTTTTGTTTTTTTGAGATGTCACCCCGGCTGGAGTACAGTGGCATGATCTCAGCTTATAGCAACCTCCGCCTCCTGGGGTCAAGCGATTCTCCTGCCTTAGCCTCCTGAGTAGCTGGGATTACAGGAGCATGCTACCACACCTCGCTAATTTTTTATATTTTTGATAGAGACAGAGTTTCATCATGCTGGCCAGGCTGGTCTTGAACTCCTGACTTCAAGTGACCCACCCACCTTGGCCTCCCAAAGTGCTGGGATGACAGGCATGAGCCGCCTTGCCTGGCCGAGTTATGATTTTCTTTCTTTTTTCTTTCTTTTCTTTCTTTCTTTTCTTCTTGAGACGGAATCTTGCTGTGTTGCCCAAGCTGGAGTACAATGGCATGATCTTGGCTCACTGCAACCTCTGCCTCCTGGGTTCAAGCGATTCTCCGGCCTCAGCCTCCTGAGTAGCTGGAATTACAGGCACCTGCCACCACGCCTGACTAATTTTTTGTATTTTTAGTAGAGACAGGGTTTCCCCATGCTGGTCAGGCTGGTCTTGAACTCCTGACCTCGTGATCCACCTGCTATGGCCTCCCAGAGTGCTGGGATTACAGGCGTGAGACACTGCGCCCAGCCCAAGTTACGGTTTTCTGTATATACTCTTGGTCTTTGGCTGTGTGGAAGCCCTGGGCTTGCCCTGTTAGGAACTTCTAGCAGGGCTCATTATATGTGGCAGGTGCTCTTGTGAACCCATGAATGAATAAATATTTGGTGGGGTTGGGGCGTCTGTCTAGCTTGAACATCTTTTGGAGCTGAGGTGGGCTTCCAGGGTAGATGTGAGGTTGGCGGGGCTGCAGCCAGAGCCCAGAGTGTGTGTGTTGTGGGATGAGGCCGCCTCCCTCACTCTCTGTCTGCCTGGCCCCAGGAGCGCTACTATGTGCTGTATATCCGGCCCGGTCACATCCATCGCCGTAAATTCGACGCCAAGGGAAATGAAATCGAGCCCAACTTCAGCGCCACCAGGAAGGTGAACACGGGCTTCCTCATGTCATCCTACAGTAGGTATCCTCTGCCCTTCCTCCCTCCCTCAGGGCCCTCCTGCAGTGTGGCAGCCTTTGTCTTCTGAGCCTCTTGGCCCCTGGAAAGTGTCTTCTCATCCTGCTTGATGCTGAAGCCCCATGTGTGGCCTGAGGCTTCCCCACCCACTCCTGGGGCTGGACTCCTTCCTGCCTCCCATTCACTCAGAGGATCCCCGTTTCCTCCCCCTCCATCCCAGGGAGCAGGCTGGCCTTCCCACCTCCTGCCATTTCCTGTGTCTGGCAGAATCACCCACAAACCTGGCTTTGGGCTCTAACTGCCTTTGTGCAGAGCCCAGGCCAGGCCCTAGGTGGTCTCCGTTTTACTGCCCAAATCCTCATTTGGTTCTGGGCTCTTAGTCCATGCGTGTTATATAACAAAATAGCTTAGGCTGGGTGATTTATTAACAACAGAAATGTGTTTGTTTATTGTATTCTTAATTTAAAAATTTTTTATTTCTTTGTGCATTTTTAGTGGCTGGATTTTGCTATGTAGCCCAGGTTGGAGTATAGTGGCTATTCTCAGGTGCAATCATAGCGCACTACAGTCTTCAAGTGATCCTCCCTCCTCAGCCTCCAGAATAGCTGGGACTGTAGGTGTGTGCCACCGCACCTGCTTAAGAACAAAAATGTCTTGCTTACAGTTCTGGAGGCAGGGAAGTCCAAGGTCAAGGTGCCAGCAGATTCGGTGTCTGGTGAGAGCTTGCTTTGTGCTTCAGAGACGGCGCCTTCTTGCTGAGTCCCACATGGCAGAAGGCAAGGCAGCTCTGTCTTCAACCTCTTCTGTAAAGGCACTCATCCCACTCATATGCCATGACCTTCTCACCTCATAAAGGACCCACCTCTTAATACTATCACGTTGGTGATTAAGTTTCAACGTATGATTTTTTTCTTTTTTAAAAAAATTGTAGGGTGAGTGCGGTGGGTCACGCCTGTAATCCCAGCACTTTGAGAGGCCGAGGTGGGTGGATCACTTGAGGTCAGGAGTTTGAGACCAGCCTGGCCAACATGGTGAAACCCCGTCTCTACTAAAAATACAAAAATTAGCTGGGCATGGTGGCAGGCGCCTGTAATCCCAGCTACTTGGGAGGCTGAGGAAAGAGAATTCCTTGAACCCTGGAGGTGGAGGTTGCAGTGAGCCGAGATCCCACCACTGCACTCTAGCCTGGGCAACAGAGTGAGACTCTGTCTCAAAAAAATAATAGTAATAATAATAATAATAATAATAATAATACTTTTCAGTGGCCACTTTACTTCTAGGCATTACGTCCATACTCCGTCAGTGGAGGAAAGACAGCTGAGTTTGTCTCTTTGTTTTTCTTTTCTTTTCTTTTTCTGTCTGAGACAAAGTCTGGCTCTGTCACCCAGGCTGGAGTGAGTGGCTCGATCTTGGCTCACTGCAACCTCCACCTCTCAGGCTCAAGTGATTCTCCTGCCTCAGCCTCCTGTCAACATATGAATTTTGGGGGATACATTCTGACCATAGCAGACCCTCCATGATCTTGTTCTTCTTCCTAATTTTGTCTATGGTAGGGCCTCTTTGCTGTCTGCCCCTGGGTGAGAAGGTTTTGAGGTTGAGTGGGACGCCATCACTTTATTCATTCATACCTTCAGTTACTCATTGACTCTCTGAACATTAGGGATCATCTATATCATGTGCCAGCCCTTGTGCCACATACTGAGGGGTCCAGGGATGAACAAAACCCAGTCGTATACTTGAAATGTTCTCGGTCCAGTAGAGGAGATAGAGAGGCCTGGGCCTGGATCCTGTGAAGGGTGCTGAGCCCAGGCAGGCATGACTGGGGACGCCCTGGAGCAGGGAATACCAGGACTGAATCCTGAAAGATAAGCAGAGGTCAGCCAGGTGCCAGGGATTTGCAGGGTGTTTCAGAGAGGCAGAGGGTGCCCAATGCCTGGAAGTTGAAGAGTTCCTGACCCAGGTATGAGAAGCCATGCAGGGCAGGCAGCAGGAAGAGCAGGCACTGAGGAGCTCAGCTCTAACCGAGGGTGCAGGGCAGCCCTGTAGTGAGTGGTTTTAAGTAGGCAAGTGACATGATCAGGTCTGTGTTTGAAAATCCCCAGGGAGGCAAATAGCCTGGAGCCCAGCGAGGCCTGTGAAGAAGCTGTTATGGTCACCTAGGACAGAGATAAGAAGGCCAGGATTAAGGACCTGTCAGTGGGGGTGCAGAGACTGGAGCAGCTCAAGCTAGAGGAGGCACAGTGGCCTGTTGGCTTGGCTATTGGGGAGGAAGAGGAAGGAGTCGTGATGACACCAGAGGTTGGGCATGGGTGCCAGGCTCAGGGGAATGGAGGAGTGAGAGGTTTGTGTAGAGGAGATCTGTTTGGAACACACCGAGTTTGAGTTGCCAGGAGCACTGCTGGGTAGAGGTCCACTGAGGCCTTGGAGGACAGTTCTAGAACTTGGGGAGAGAACTGGGCTGCAGCACATTGAGAGTATTGAAGCTATGGAAGTGGACCAAGTTACCCAGGAGGAGAAAAGAAGTGGGCCCAGGAGGTTGTCTTGGGAAACAGCAACAACGGGAGGTGGATGGAGAAGGAAGAGCAGGAGATGGAACCACTGAAAGGTCCGAGGGATGGGGAAGGTGTCATGTCTCTAAAGCCCCTTGAAGCCAAGGGGAACAGGCGTGAGGAGCTAACAATGGGGTCAGGCACTGCCCAAGGGTTAGTTAGGTCTGAGATATGGAGCATCCAAGAGGTTTGCCGGTTAAGAGCTCACCGGTGACTCTGGTGGGGGTACATGGGGTCTGGAGCAGTAGGTGTCAAAGCCAGAATGCAGGAAGGCCTTGAGGAAAGGTCAAGGAGTAGGGAGAGAGAGACAAGTCCTCAGGAGGTGGGAAGGGGTCTGCAGCCCAGATGGAGGAGCTGGCTTGAGGCAGGAGGAGAGGCCTCCTGTCCTTTGAGACTGAAGAAAAGAGGAGATGTTTTGTGTGGTCAGAAGTGAGTTGATGGCTTGGCGTGGTGGCTCACGCCTGTAATCCCAGCACTTTGGGAGGCTGAGGTGGGTGGATCACCTGAGGTTGGGAGTTTGAGACCCTCCTGGCCAACATGGTGAAACCCCGTCTCTACCAAAAATACAAAAATTAGCCAGGTGTGGTGGCGCACACCTGTAATCCCATCTATTCGGGAGGCTAAGGCAGGAGAATTGCTCAAACCCAGGAGGCAGAGGTTGCAATAAGCTGAGATTGTGCCACTGCACTCCAGCCTGGGTGACAGAGCGAGACTCCATCTAAAAAAAAAAGTGAGTTGACAGGTAAGTGGTGTCAGGGAAGTGAGAGGCCCCACTTG
The DNA here is from genome assembly GCF_049350105.2 of Macaca mulatta. Classification (NCBI taxonomy): domain Eukaryota; kingdom Metazoa; phylum Chordata; class Mammalia; order Primates; family Cercopithecidae; genus Macaca; species Macaca mulatta. Next base: position 79,722,100 of record NC_133412.1, on the reverse strand, counting down.
ATGGCTTCTGTTACCTTGCAAAGAAGGTGAGATGCTCTGTCTAGCCGGTGTCGGGCAGAGGGCTGAGGAGAATGGAGCGGTCCTGTGGGGGCAGCCACCTGTGCAGTCCCAGAAGGCATCCCTGACAGAGGTCGGCTGAGGTTGTACCCCATGAATGAAATGTGCTCCATGAAATGTGTTCATGGGTTGACTGGGATGTTCTTCAGCAAAGTGCAGCCACCTGGGCTTGGCGTGGCGCAGGCAGCCTGTGGGACAAGCTCCGGGATTGCTGTGCTGGGGCGTGGCCTTGTGAACACCCAGCCCTGTGAGGCTGGGCCCACTTCACAGTCCAGGAGTGCCCCTCCCCTAATCCAGCACCTGGATTTAGGACTCCTCCCTTACCCCACGAACTCTGCCAGGAACAGGAAAGAGGAGGGGGACTACCAGAGTTTACTCCTGGTTCCAGTAGACCTCACCCCAGCCAAGGAGACCCTGAGGGCTTGGACAGAACCCTTCCTGGCCACCGGGGTCTCAAGATGGAATTGTGTTGGGGTGCTTTGAATCCTGCCTCCTCTACTACTATGTGACCTTGAGCTAATTACTGAACTTCTCTAAGCCTTGGTTTTCTCATCTGTAAGATGGGAATAGTGAAAACATATGAACGCTCACTGAGGCGTCCACATGCCAGGCGCTGTGCTACGTGCTTTATTTCCTTTATATGTCATGTCAGTCCTGTCAGGTAGGTACCGATTTTATCCTATTTTTCGGGTACAGAGAGGTGATGTAACTTGTCCAAGTTATTGTGGAGCCCAGATCTGCACCAGGCTGCCTGTCCCCAGCCCATGCCTGTCCGCCTCTGCTGTGGAGTTCCTTGTTGAGGACTCGCAGAATGGGCACCGAGTCCCAGCCTCCGGGTGACTGAGCTTGGAACCACTCAGCCCTCACCTGGCTCTTGAGAGGCCCTGCGGAAGTGCTTGCTGCCACAGTGATAATGACCCTCCTGTGCTCTGTGCCTGCAGAGGTGGAAGCCAAGGGGGACACTGACAGGCTCACGCCCGAGGCGCTAAAGGGGCTGGTCAACAAGCCAGAGCTGCTGGCACTGACAGAGAGCCTCACCCCCAACCACACAGTGGCATTCTGGATGCCTGAGTCGGAGATGGAGGCAATGGAGCTCGAGCTGGGGGCCGGGGTACGGCTGAAGACTCGGGGCGATGGTCCCTTCCTGGGTGAGCAGTGCAACCCTCACTGTGGCCCACCATTCCTGTGTGGCCCATGGGAGCTTTCGGCCTCCCTAATGTCTAGAGCTCATGGGAGCAGGCAAGGTCTGGCCTCCGTGGGGACACAACCAAGCCCCGGAGATTTACTCCTAAATCCCTGCACAGGTGCCCTAGGGCCATTAGGCTCAACAGCCTGGATCCCCAGGTGCCACCCAATCCCATGGTTCCTGTGAGCGACCTCTCCCCACCATACCTTGGGGGTCCCACCCAGGGATTCACTGACCACATCTAGGCCTGGAAAAAACAGTGGCTTAACTCAGGCCTAGGGGACCCCACCACAATGGGCCCAGCCCTCGCTATGTTTCCACCACAGGGACAGAGGACATTCAGCTTCATCTCTTCTTTCAGATTCACTGGCCAAACTTGAGGCTGGAACAGTGACAAAGTGTAATTTCGCTGGTGATGGAAAGACAGGGGCATCCTGGACAGACAACATCATGGCCCAAAAGTGTTCGGAGCGGGCTGCAGCGGAGATCCGAGAGCAGGGGGACGGGGCAGAGGACGAGGAGTGGGTAGGTCAATGGGGAACTGTGCACCTGGTGTTGGTGCAGTTGAATCTCCTGGCAGGAGTATGGTACATACTGGTTGAGGTTATGGCTAGGATGAGAAGATGACAGAAGAATCTTACCCCCCAGCTTTAGTGGAATTCTGTGAAACACCTGGGAGTGTGTTAGCATCAGGAAAATTCCTTTAAGGTATGAAGAATGACAACCTGGGACCTTCCTTGTAGGTGGCTGTGAACCTAACTATGCCCCAAAGATTCCCAAGTGGTAGGAAGAAGGGGGTGCAGAGGGATATTAATGATGATCATTAAGTCTCAAAACATCTCTACTTCAGGTGAATATATTAACAATGCTGAGGCAGTTGAACAACTGAATGCGTAGTTTTTCCTCCTTTGGTTTGGGCTGCTTGCCTGAAGTGTCTGGAGAATGGCTGACCTGGTCCTTACTGGTTTTTCTTTTGCTGAGAGTCAGTCCCCTCATTGATCCTCAGCCTATTCACAGTTGCTTTTCTTTTCATTTCTTTTCTTTTTTTTGGAGACGGAGTCTTATTCTGTTGCCTAGGCTGGAGCGCAGTGGCATGATCATGGCTCACTACAGCCTCAAACTCCTGGGCTCAAGTGATCCTCCCACCTCAGCCTCCCAAAGTAGCTGGAACTATAGGCATGCATCACCATGCCTGGCTAATTTTTTTATTTTTTGTAGAGACAATGTCTTGCCATGTTGCCCAGGTTCACAGTTGTTTTTCTGAAATATATTTTACCCAAAGAGTTGAATTGATGTCAAAAGGCCCCCAAATGCACACTTATTATTTTATTTTATTTTTTCGAGATGGAGTTTCACTCTTACTGCTCAGGCTGGAGTGCAATGGTGTGATCTTAGGTCACTGAAACCTTTGCCTCCCAGGTTCAAGTGATTCTCCTGCCTCAGCCTCCCAAAGTGCTGGGATTACAGGCATGTGCCACCTTGCCTGGCTAATTTTGTAGTTTCAATAGAGACGGGGTTTCTCCATGTTGGTCAGGCTGGTCTCGAATTCCCAACATCAGGTGATCCACCAAAGTGCTGGGATTATGGGCTTAAGCCACCACACCTGGCCTCAAAATGAACATTTAAAGCAAAGAATTCACAGAAAAATGCTCTATCTAGGTGATGGAGATGATTTTTGCCAGAGAAAGCAAGGGCACGCAGATGAGAGTGTCTGAATTCCTTTTTGTCTTCATAAAGCAAGTCTTGGACTGAAAAACAGTCTAAGAGCTGTTGGAGCTGCCAGGCCAGCTCTAATGAGGGTAGGCCCAGGCAAGCACTCATGGGCCCCGCAGGTACCACGCGATTGAACCCTTGTTTGTCTGATAACTTGCAGCGATGTTTATGACATGTGCTCTCTCTGTATCTCTTTACCCCTTGGATTTCTCCAGGATGACTGAGGGATGTGGCTGCCTCCGGGGGCACCAGCACCTTCTGTAGCATTGTTGAGAATTTCTTCCATGAACTTCTACTCTGGAGCTGGAGAGAACAGTCAGCCAAGTCTTACCTGGTTCTTCCCCACAGCCACCTTGGAATACTCTTTGAACAAGCTCTGCTAAAACCAAACCCATGACCACTGTGTTGGTGGTGGGGCCCCATGCTGTGGCTCACGGAGGGCCCCTCCCTGCATGTGAGTCTAGCCTTCCTAGACATTACATGATGACCCTTTAAAAAAAAATTAGAGGCCGGGTGTGGTGGCTCAAGCCTGTAATCCCAGCACTTTGGGAGGCTGAGGCGGGTGGATCATGAGGTCAGGAGATCGAGACCATCCTGACTAACATGGTGAAACCCCGTCTCTACTAAAAATACAAAAAACGGCCGGGCGCGGTGGCTCAAGCCTGTAATCCCAGCACTTTGGGAGGCCGAGACGGGCGGATCACGAGGTCAGGAGATCGACACCATCCTGGCTAACACGGTGAAACCCCGCCTCTACTAAAAAATACAAAAAACTAGCCGGGCAAGGTGGCGGGCGCCTGTAGTCCCAGCTACTCGGGAGGCTGAGGCAGGAGAATGGCGTAAACCCGGGGGGCGGAGCTTGCAGTGAGCTGAGATCCGGCCACTGCACTCCAGCCTGGGCGACAGAGCGAGACTCCGTCTCAAAAAAAAAAAAAAAAAAAAAAAAAATACAAAAAACTAGCCTGGTGTGGTGGCGGGCGCCTGTAGTCCCAGCTACTCGAAGGCTGAGGCGGGAGAATGGCGTGAACCCGGGAGGCGGAGCTTGCAGTGAGCCGAGATCGCGCCACTGCACTCCAGCCTGGGCGACACAGCGAGACTCCGTCTCAAAAAAAAAAAAAAAAAAATTAGAGATGGAGGTCTCACTGTGCTGCCCAGGCTGGTCTCAAGTTCCTGGACTCAAGCGATCCACCCACCTCCACCTCCCAAGGTGGTGGGATTACAGGTGTGAGCCACCGCACCCGGCCTCATGTTGACCCTTGCCCTGGATAGCAGCCTGGTTTTTGGAGGCAGGTGGTGGGAGAGACCCTAGGGCAGCCGGAGAGTAACTGGACCTGGTATTGGTGCAGAATGGGGAATATCCCTTGTCTAAATGCAGAGCAGCTGAGAGAAGTTAGCGGGGCTCTTCCTCTGTTCTCATTGTTTCCTGCTTTCCTTCCCCACCGGCCCCCTCCTTAGCACTCCATATTGTAGCCTCTACTATCCAGCTTCAAGCCTCTGTGTCCCCTGTACCTTCCCCCCGCCTCCCAAGTTGCCAGGTCTTTATTCCCCCATTGATCCCATGCCACCTCGGGGGTTCCTGTCGTCTGACATCCCTGGCTGCTTTCCTGGTAGATGGCATTCCCAGAGAGGCCAACAGCGTTCCCAGAGAGGCCAACAGTGTTCCTAGGTGTGGCTGGCTGGTCTGCATCTCTCAGACTCACTCTGCCAGGCTACAGTTTTGAGAATACCTTTTTTGTTGTTGTTTTATACCTGGAGGACTTTTTATGAATGAGCAAATCTTCAGAAAGGAATTCCTCCACCCTTACTGGGTTATTGTCAGGTGTAAACAGCCTTTCAGCTGAGCAATGTTCCTAGGAGAAGGAAGCCATTTATCTTGGGTCGTGAACATTGCCTTTTTGGGTGGTATACCCACACCCAGATCTGTGAAGAGACCTGGAGTTGAAGTCTCCATGTCATCAGGACTTTGGCATGTGGATCTTGCTTGACTTGGGAAAAGAGAGGGTGGTGGTGAACTAATAATTATGGAGTGCCCCTAATGTGTCAAACACAATGCTGGATGATTTCCATGATAATAATGACTCATACTTGTGCTAAGCACTTGCGATATCTTACTTGTCACAACAGTCCGTGAGGTACTGATTATCCCCATTTTTTCATGAGACTAAAGCTCAGAGCTCTAGGATAGTATACAGTGGCAAGAGGAATTTACACCCAAGCACCCAGATTTCAAAGCCCACATTCTTAACTACTGGACTATTCATATTACAGAGCAGGAAAAGGGTCTCAGAGAGGTTAAGCAACCTGCCCAGAGTCACACAGCTAATGAGTAGCAGAATCAGGATTCAAACCAGAGCTGTCAAAAGCAAATCTTATGTTCCTTCCACTGTCCCCTGCTTCCTTACTTTTAAGAAAGGTCTTGGAAACGGGGCCAGAAGACGTGGTAGCCACTTCACTGGTGTTCTGTGTCTGAATGGGACTTTCTCACAGGCAGGCCATGCTGGGACCTCAACCATGGGGGTGGCCAGGGAGGTGGTTGAGCAGAAGGATAGCTCGGGACACTGACTGGGGGTAGAGTCACCCAGTGTCTTTAGACATCCTGCTGTCTAAAGCACTGTGCCCAAATGGTATGGCAAACTTATATGGACAGGTCACCATTCCAAACAAGGAGGCCCAGTGTGTCAATAGGAGAGGTCCTAAAGCAACAAAAAAGGCGGGGTGTCTTGGAGGGGCTTCAGAAAGGGAAAGGCCATTGTGTCTGGAGCTCAGAGAATGGGGGCTGGTGTTTGAAATGAAGCTGGAGATTGGGCATGGCATCCTCACGCATTTGGGGACTTTACCCTTAACATCCTGGAAGCCAGTGATACCATGAAGAGTGAGATCTGATCTATGTTTCAAAGGTCACTTGACTACAGAGCAACTGGAGGTGAGGAGCTCCTTTAGGAGACTGCTGCAGTTGCCTGGGTGAGAGGCTAGAGGGTTTGGGCTATAGCAGTGGCAGGGGAGATGACAAGAAGAGAATGGTTTCAGGGGCATTCAGGGGGCAAAATCAACAGGACCTGGGGGGAGACGAAGGGGTCAAGAATGATGCCCAGATTCTGGGTGAGTGGCAGTGCTGTGGTGCACAAGTAGTGATGTTATGGTTCTGGGTGACCTGCTGTTTAGGAGGAGCCCAGCCTGTGGCTAAGAAGTATAGAGAACTGAAACCAGCTCCCTAGGGATGGGAAAACCAAGTGGGCTGATGATAAGAACAGGGCCCCAGGGCCGGGTGCAGTAGCTCACGCCTGTAATCTCAGCACTTTGGAAGGCTGAGGTGAGCAGATCACTTGAGGTCAGGAGTTCGAACGCAGCCTGACCAACACAGTGAAACCCCATCTCTACCAAAAAATACAAAAAGTAGCCGGGCATGGTGGCACGTGCCTGTAGTTCCAATGCCTTGGGAGGTTGAGGCATGAGAATTTCTTGAACCCAGCAGGTAGAGGTTGCAGTGAGCTGGGCGACAGAGTGAGACTCTGCCTCAAAAAAGGAAAAAAAAGAAAGAAAGAATAGGGTCCCAGGCTCAGCAGGTAGGGAAACTGATGCAAAATCCTATTCCCTAGGGCTAGGGACTATGAAGGGAGAAGATGGGAAGCTGCTGTGGCTCAGAGGCTGCATGGGCATCTACATGGGCAGATGGTGAGGCCAAAGCCCCTGATTTTGCTGCACCTCCTGCCCTGGTCAGGACTGGCTCAGGCATTAGGGCAGGCCCAGCCAGGGCAGGAGCCTTCCTAGATACACTTGTGGGGAGCTGAGCAAATATGGCAGGGCTGAAACCTTGCTTTCAGGGGCCCCCATGTGGCTGGCAGGGGCAGCTTTCAGAAGCTAGACTGGAGCCTATTACTCCCCAGATGGAAAGTTCAAATTCCTTAATACAACTCAGAGCTCATCACAACGTCACAACCCTCCTCTCTTGGCTCGCTTCCTCCTTAAGAACTCTGCGGCGATCCCTTCAGACCAGCTCGAGGGATATTCCACAGGTTGTTAATAGGGCTAGAAACAAAAAGCGGTTGGTGTTTCTATGATCTAATTTGTTGGGACAAACGTAATGTTAAACTCAAACATTTCTGTAGGATTTCCCAGAGCTTTTACTATACTAACATTTACTGTAACTCTTCAGGACAGGGTATGATTAAGTATTTCCCACATTTCTTTGGTCATAGAACCTGTTTTTGTGAGGAGCATTTCATGGGACAGCTGCTCTGAGAAACAGTTTGGGAAGGGCTGTGTTGGTCCCATGGAGGGGCTGGCTGTTTCCGAAGCAGGCCACTCTCCCACTTCCATCACCTTGCCTGGACTCTTTTCTTATTGGGAGGTGCCTTTCCTCTATCCATCTGAATTTCTTTTCTTCCACCAGTGTCCAGCTTGCCTTTCACCATGGGCCTAATGATGGAAATTGACAGTTATTTTGTATCTTCAAACAGAACCAAGAAAATCCTCTGAGCTTCATTCATATGGGAATTTTTTTTTTTTTTTTTTTTTTTGAGATGGAATTTCACTCTTGTTGCTCAGGCTGGAGTGCAATGACTCAATCTCGGCTCACTGCAACCTCTACCTCCCGGGTTCAAGAGATTCTCTTGCCTCAGCAGGAGTATTACCATAATCCCAAGTAGCTGGGATTATAGGCATGTGCCACCACACCCAGCTAATTTTGTATTTTTAGTGGAGATGGGATTTTATCATGTTGGGTAGGCTGGTCTTGAACTCCTGACCTCAGGTGATCCATGCTCCTCGGCCTCCCAAAGTGCTGGGATTACAGGCATGAGCCACTGTGCCCGAACGATATAGGAAGAATTTTTGAGGGACTAAACTAATCTCCATAAATAGCAATGCACTTAGGAAATATATTTAAAGGGGAAAAAAACTCATAGTTTCACTCAGTCATGTTCATAATTTTTAGTGTTTGGGTTTTTTAGCATGTAATTTGTGTACATGGTTTTGGTTTCTGTAAACTTGCATAGGGGTTTTCTGGTACAAACTGGAAAACCTGCTAGACAAATTCTAAAACATCTGTAATACTTGTACATAGTTGTTGTAACACTATGCCCACACATAAAATTTGATACTACTTTTTCGATTAATGTTACATAATCACTTTCCATATTGCTACATAGTCTTTGTAACCATTTTTCTTTCTTCTTTTTTTTTGAGATGGAGTTTCACTCTTTTTGCCCAAGCTGGAGTGCAATGGCGCGATCTTGGCTCACTGCAACCTCTGCCTCCCAGGTTCAAGCTATTCTGCTGCCTCAGCCTCCCTAGTAGCTGGGATTACAGGCACACGCCACCACGCCCGGCTAGTTTTTTGTGTTTTTAGTAGAGACGGGGTTTCACCATGTTAGCCAGGCTTTTCTTGAACTCCTGACTTCAAACGATCCTCCCACCTCAGCCTCCCAAAGTGCCGGGATTACAGGCATGAGCCACCATGCCCACCTGCAACCATTATTTTTAAGATTGCTACCACTGGATAGTTCCGTCATGGTCCAACTTTTGGATATTTAAATTGATCCCTGTGTGGCTAACAGGATTGTTTCCAAAAATGTTGAAAATTATATAGTTCCCTTAATTCCCCACCTCTAACTATCTTTTTGGGTTATTTCTTTAGGAGCAGATTCCCAGGAGTCATATTACTGAGAATCTAGAAATCTTTTGTAAAGTTCTTGTTATATTGCCAAATTGCTTCCCAAAAGAGTTGTTCTAAACCATAATTTCACCAGCAATGTAGGGGAGAACCATTTTTATGCTGCCCTTGTCAGAATTGGGTATGAAAACATTTTAAAAATGATTTTGGATAAGGTGAAAATTATATATATATATATATACACACACACACACATATAGTTTTTTTTTTTGAGCCAGAGTCTCACTCTGTCGCCCAGAGTGCAGTGGTGCGATCTCGGCTCACTGCAACCTCCATCTCCCAGGTTCACGCCTTTCTCCTGCCTCAGCCTCCCGATTGGCTGGGACTACAGGCACCCACCACCACACCTGGCTAATTTTTTTGTGTTTTTAGTAAAGACAGGTTTTCACCATGTTAGATAGGATGGTCTCAATCTCCTGACCTCGTGATCCACCCGCCTCAGCCTCCCAATGTGCTGGGATTACAGGCGTGAGCCACCGCACCCGGCCTATTTTAATATATTTTAATTTGCCTTTCCCCTCACTTGTAGTGAGCTTAAACATTTTTTCCTTTTCCTAGCTGTATTTCTCCCTTTGTTATTCAGTTTTTTTGTCCATTTATCTACTGGGGAGATGGGGAGTGATACCTCTTTATCAGAGTTATTTGTATTTTAAATGTAACCATTTGCCATATTTTAATGACTTTTCCATTAAATAATTCTTTTCATAAAAAAATCTTTATATATCTGTTGATATTTTGTGATTTTTATTGCTTCTAAGCTAATGCAGATTTTTGGATATTATTCAATTTCGTTTTCTTCTATTTAGGTTATTATCTGGTTTTATACTTAACTACTTATTTTCAAATTGCTAACCAGTTTATCCTAATAGTATTTACTGAATTCCTTCCCACTCCTACATCACATATTAAAATTATTTTGTGCCTAAATTATTTATAGTATTTCAGTTAGTCTTCCTATAATTACAATTTGAACCATCAAAGTAGGTTTTAATAGTTGGCAGAGCTAGTTCTTCATAATTCTGTTTCAGAATTTTCTTTGATATTTTTCCTCAACATTTTAAACATTTTTGTCAAGTTTCAGTGCAACTGACTTTGGGTTTTTATTTATTTAAAAACTGGGCCATGCCAAGTGCAGTGGCTCACGCCTGTAATCCCAGCACTTCGGGACACTGAGATGGGTGAATCACTTGAGGTCAGGAGTTTGAGACCAGCCTGGCCAGTGTGGTGAAACCCCATCTCTACTAAAAATACAAAAATTTGCTGAGCATGGTGGCATACGCCTGTAATCTCAGCTACTGGGGAGGCTGAAGCAGGAGAATTGTTTGAACCCGGGAGACGGAGGTTGCAGTGAGCCAAGACTGTGCCACTGCACTCCAGCCTGGGCAACAGAGACTCCATCTCAAACAAACAAACAAACAAACAAAAACAAAAAAACGCTGGACCAGGCATTGTGGGGGTTTGGGAGGCTGAGGCTGGAGGATCGCCTGAGGCCAGCAGTTTGAGGTTACAGTGAGGTATGACTGTGCCACTGCACTCCAATCTGGGTAAGACCCTGTCTCTGAAAAAACAAACAAGCAAACCCCAAAACTCTGGCTGCAAAAGTAGCACATATTTCTTTGAAGGAATAAAAGGAAAACTTGATAATCCTACCACCCAAAGATGTTTTAAAATCACTTATGTGGTACTCAGTTATGTGCCATGCACTGTTCCAAGTGCTTACAAATATTATAATAACTCCTTTTGTGTTTATAACAACTGTCTGCAGTCAGTAGACTCATTTTCCAGTTTAGGAAACTGATATTACACCTTTTCTACAGATGAAGAAACTTGCCCAGGGTGCCCAGGCAGTCCGCAGAACCATGCTTTGAATCAGGGCAGTGTGGTTCCAGGGGCCTGTACAAATCAAACCACCCTGACTCTGCCATTCCATCAGATACATTATTCATGTTTTGGTGTATTTGCCGCCAATCTTGTGTAAAGTGGGTTGTCCCTGTGCATACTTCGTGTAATCTTTTGGCTTAACAGATGTCATGAACACTTCTGTATCATAAATCTTTCCCAGCATGATTTTTATTAGCTATTTAATATTTCTCATATTCATGTAGAACAATGCACTTAACCAATTTCTCATTTTTGTAATAATTTTTTTCCCGTTTTCCCCTGTAATAACACTGCTGCGATATATATTTTTTTCTTCTTTTTTTTTTTTTTTTTTTTTACTGTTCTAAAGATACTCTGGCAGAAATGTATGTTCCTGAGGCTAAATCTTTTCACACATCCACAATCATTTTATTATAAATTCCAGAGCTGGAAACGCTGAGTCTAATGTTAAATAAATACATATATATATATAGAGAGAGAGAGAGAGAGAGAGTTTTGTTTTTGGAGACAGAGTCTCGCTCTGTCGCCCAGGCTGGAGTGCAGTGATGCAATCTCGGCTCACTGCAACCTCCGCCTTCCAGGTTCAAGCCATTCTCCTGCCTCAGTCCCGGGACTATGTATCTGGGTATCTGAGTCCCAAATATCTGGGACTACAGTCGCGCGCCACCACACCCGGCTAATTTTTGTAATTTAGTAGAGGCGGGGTTTCACCATGTTGGCCAGGCTGGTCTCGAACTGCTGACCTCAAGTGAGCCACCCGCCTCAGCCTCCCAAAATGCTGGGATTACAGGCGTGAGCCCCCGGGCCTGGACTGTTACATATTTTAAAGGCTTCTGATCCATATTGCCAAAAAGTCCTCTGGATCGATTTGCAGCTGTATCCGCTGCTCCATCTGCAGTATACGAACGTGCTCCACCTTACCCACACTGGGTCATTAAAAGAACAAACAAAAATAAGAACTTGATTGATTTGGGATTTTAAAGGAAATGCACTAAAAATTCTTTAATTCCACCATTCACCGTCTACCATGGAGGAACAGCCCATATGCACGGAGAGACAGCTACGTAATTCACTGCAGCATTGTAATACTGAAAAATAAAAATGAACGAAACGTTCCTTAACCGAGGAACGGCCGAACGACCGGCGTCTCCACTCCGCGGAACGTTCTGCGAGCGCTAAGGGGAAGGCGGGAGTACAGGTTTTGGAGCGGACGGTGAGAAAGGCAAGCTCGCGCCGCCTCTCTGTGTTGGCAACCCGGCTGGTGGTCAAGTTTCGGCTTCTGGGGCCAGCTGTCGGTCTTGGCGAGGGACATAGATCCGGATTCGCATCCTGACCGGCCAACCGACGCTGGTCGAGGTGACCACGCTTCTGGGCAACCGCACCTGCAGTCCGCAGGGGACCCCGCCGCCTTCTCCAGGGCGTCAAAGAGGCCGGACCCTTGGGTGCTAGGGCTCCTGGGTGCCGGGGCCAAGTTTCCGAGTGCCGCTCTCAGCAGCGCACCAACCGGAAGTGGCCGTGTTGTGGCGGAAGGAGGCGATTTCTGGGAGTAGCCGGTGCTGAGAGAACCGTGGCCGGCAAAGATGATTCAGGCGATTCTGGTTTTCAACAACCATGGAAAGCCGCGGCTAGTCCGCTTCTACCAGCGTTTCGTGAGTGCGGCCCGGCTTCACCACGCCCGTTGAGGGTGCCCACTATCTCTTCTTTCCTCTTTGGCCTCTGGGCGCCCGGGGGCACCGCTCCTTGGTCACCTGGGGCTCCTGCACCGTGCATGACCCTCACCCTTCTTAAGCACTTAACCTGGGCGCAGGCCGGTGCCAGGCATTCTGTCTCCCGCCCTACTGCCCTCGCTCTTTCTGACCCTTTTCTGGATCCTGCATTTCTGTGCCATTTTGTGACATTTTCCCTTGGGTCTCTGGGAACGAGATAGAAGCGACAGTGGGGAGTGTGCCTCGTTGAGAACTTGAATGATTGAAGTCACGTTCTGTCATCTTTTTGGTTGTTGACCACAGTTTCATGAGGAAGAAATATTAAGTTTCTGAAAGTTTTTGTTATAGCCAAAGGGTCTGGAAAAGTTCTTTATTTGGAATTATTTTGCTTCAGTGTTGGCTGGGACTTTCCAGAGACTAGATACCCTTCACTCTGTAGGGTTGAAGAAAATTTTAGTTTAAAAGTGGAAACATGATGAGAAATTATAAATGCTGCTGCATAAGGGCTCAATAAGTGATTACGTAAATTTGAATTTTCCCAACACGTTCCTTTGCAAACACATAAACATCAGTATTTGCTTCCTATCTTCCAATATTTTATTTCTTCATGGCGGGGTTTCAAAATGTTACATAATTGGGGTACTGGCCAAACTGAAGAGGGGAGTCAGAAAACGTATTCCGGCTTCAGCTCCACCTTTTCTACTCTTGCGTCTATTGACAAGTTAATAAACCCTTTTCAGACTTAAATTATTCTGTCTTTTGTCAATTAGAAATGAAAAACTAATTTTACTCCTTCATAAGATTTTTAAAGCTAGATTACATTTAATTAAGTAGATTACATCGAGGTAAAAATATGAGTATTCAACATAACTATTTGTATTTGCATTTGTGTGTATACAGATTCCCCCCTAGTTTTTTTCTAGGTAAAACTAGATAAAACTAGAGATAAAACTAACATGCCATACTATTTACTTATTTATTTTACGTTATTTACTTACACAGATGAAGTCTTTCTATGTTGCCCAGGCTGGTCTTGAACTCCTGGGCTCAAGCAATCCACCAGACTCAGCCTCCCAAAGTGCTGGGATTACAGGCATGAGCCACTGTGTCCGGCCCCAGTTTACCTATTTAAAGGGGACAGTTCAGTGTTTTTTAGCACGTTCACAGAAGCTGCACAACCATCACCACAATCAATTTTAGATCATTTTCATCACCCCAAAAAGAAACCTCTGCCCATTAGCACTCATTGCCTATTTCTCCATGACTGTCCCAGCCCTAGAGAGTCTTTCCCTCTAAATTCGCCTGTTCTAGAATGGCAAATGGAATTTGACTATTCCAGAGTGGCAGATGGAATTTGCCTACTCCAGAGTGGCAGATGGAATTTGCCTATTCTGTTGCATATAAATGAAATCATAAATAAGTGGGTTTTTTTGTGTCTGCCATGTTTCATGTAATATAATGTTTTCAAGATTCATCCATGTTGTAGCATGTATCTGATCTTCATTTCTTTTATTGCTGAATAATATTGCATTATATGGGTATGCCATATTTTGATTGTCTGTTTATAAGCTGATGTTTCTACTTTTTGGCTCTTCTAACTAATGCTGCTATGAACATTCTTGTGCAAGTTTTTATGTGGACTTATGACTTCATTTCTCTTGGTTATATACCTAGGAGTAGAATTGCTGGATCATATGGTAACTATGGTGAACATTGTGAGAAACTGCAAACTATTTGACAAACTTTCCAAGTGGCTGCACCATTTTACATTTCCATCAGCAATGTATAAGGATTCCAGTTTCTTCACATCCCTGCCATTCGTTATTTATTTATTTTTTGATTAAAGACATTTTAGTGGGTATAAAGTGGTATCTCATTGTGGCTTTTTTTTTCCCCCCGAGACTGAGTCTTGCTCTGTCTCCCAGGCTGCAGTGGCGTGATCTTGGCTCACTGCAACCTCTGCCTCCCGGGTTCAAGTGATTCTCCTGCCTCAGCCTCCTAAGTTGCTGGGATTACAGGTGCCCGCCACCATGCCTGGCTAATTTTTGTATTTTTAGTAGAGATGGGGTTTTGCTATATTGGCCAGGCTGGTCTTGAACTGCTGACCTCAAGTAATCTGCCCGTCTTGGCCTCCCAAAGTGCTGGGATTACAGGTGTGAGCCACTTCACCTGGCCCATTGTGGTTTTGATTTTAATTTCCAAAATGACTAATGATGTTGAGCATCTTTTCATGTGCTTATTGACCATTCATGTATCTTTGGAGATCATAGGATTTTTATAAGACCTCATGAGCTCATAGATGAAAGTACCTTGAAAACTACAGAGTACTAAAATGATATGAGGGGTTATTAAAATCACTGAGGCATGTAAGCAATTGGTAGTTTACCTTTTTACTGAACTAGAAATTAGGTAGCCTCATCATTTCATACCATTTCCCACTGCTGCCACTTCCCCCAGAGTCAGATAAAAGGCTTTAGTTCAAAAGATGTGTTTTCAGTTTTAAAAAGTGCTGATGTTTAGCATGTTTCGTATTTTGCAGTATATAGACTTAGTTCCTTACAGCATCCTGTCATCTGTGAGCTTTGTTCTTTAAATGGAAATGAGGAAAATAGTGATTGATTTACTCAAATTTGTAGTGACCAATGATTAGCAAGTTTTCATTCATTCAGTAAATACTGTGAGCCATTCCATACCCATGTGAGTCAAAGTAATTTCCCCACAATTATGTTTTCCCTGTTTTTTCTCCTCTCTGTTTCTTTTAAATAACCCTTTCAAAGCTAAATTCAGGGCTGTAGAAAAAAAGGGATTAAAATTACTTGAACCTATTTTCTAACTCTTGGGGCAAGTCCAATTTAAGGTTTTCTTATGCTTTGTTACTCAAAGTGTGGTCCCCAGACCAACAGAAATGGTATTGCCTGGGTGCTTACTAGACTTGCATCTCAGGATTTAACCTATACCTGCTAAATCCGAATCTGTATTTTAACAACATTCACAGCTGATTCATTGCAAATTATTTGAGAAGCAATGGTCTAGAGCTTTAAATTATTTTCTGTCTTAATTGCTGGTTTCTCCCTCTCGTTACCCTTTTTAACCATACTTCTTCTGAAACTCATATGTATAATTAGAAATCAAAGGTGAGTTATCAAAGTGATTTCATCAGAGTTGAGCTTTCTTATGCACGTAGTAAGTGAAAAAATAAGGCCAGACATGGTGGCTCACGCCTGTAATCCCAGCACTTTGGGAGGCCAAGGCATGTGGATCACCATGAGGTTAGGAGTTCAAGATCAGCCTGACCAACATGGTGAAACCCCATCTCTACTATAAATACAAAAATTAGCGGGGCATGGTGGCACATGCCTGTAATCTCAGCCACTGGGGAGGCTGAGGCAGGAGAATCGCTTAAACCCGGGGTTGGAGGTTGCAATGAGCTGTAATCGCACCACTGCCTGGGCAATAGAACAAGACTCAGTCTAAAAAAATAATAATAAAACATTTTATTTGTAGCTCTCTGATTGTTCAAAATTTTAATCTGTGATCTATTTTTCTCAATAATACTTTGTTGATGAGTAACACAGCATCTTATATGTAGTATCTATATTACCAGTACAAAAGATGGCAGCTGTATTTGCCAATACAACTTTTTAAAACATTTACATGATTACTTCTTGACCTTTTTTTTTTTTTTTTTGAGATGGAGTCTCACTCTGTCGCTCAGGCTGGAGTGCAGTGGCGTGATCTCAGCTCACTGTAACCTCTGTTTCCTGGGTTCAAGCAATTCTCCTGCCTCAGCCTCCCAAGTAGCTGGGATTACAGGCATGTGCCACCACGCCCGGCTAATTTTGTATTTTTAGTAGACATGGGGTTTCTCCATGTTGGTCAGGCTGGTCTCGAACTCCTGACCTTGTAATCCACTCCCCTCGGCCTCCCAAAGTGCTGGGATTTCAGGCGTGAGCCACCGTACCTGGCCCACATCTTGACCTTCTTAAAATGTTAGACCTGTTGAGATTTATTATATACTTGTCACAGATGTTTTCCAGGGGAAGACAAAATATTTCAGGATCAGGCCTTCTAGTTATTCTCTGACTTTGTATGAGAGTTTATCAATGTTCCTTTTCTTGTTTAAATATCAGCTTACCTATAGGACAGTAATGGTTAGTGACTTAGATATTTAGGTAAAATACCCTATCTTAATTCCTGTATCAGAGCCTTGTCACCCATTTTTCATAGATTCACTCTTATTTTTTCCTCATCATTTTTATCATTTCTAGAAACAAGTACTAAATGTTTAGATGTTCCCAGCTTAGAAACACTTCTTCCCTGTCCATCCCCATGGATGGGATGTAGTTTTTCAGGCCTGCCCACTGATTCACTTATCTTTTTGTTCCATAGCCAGAAGAAATTCAACAGCAGATTGTTCGAGAGACTTTCCATTTAGTCCTCAAGCGGGATGACAACATCTGTAACTTCTTGGAGGGTGGAAGGTAAACTGTCAGCTTCATTTTTCTCCCCATATATCCACTTGTGAGTGCCCTTCATTATTGCATCTTCTGGCAGTACTCAAGTGTCAGGTGGATACTTGATGCAACTTTAACTGGTCTCACCATGATCTGCTCAGGGAGAGACACAATTCTCTCTGGGGGCGCAGTTCAATTACTGTGCTTCTGATATCGCTCATTTAGATGATCGGTCCCTGGGAGGATAGGCAGGAGAAAAGGTAAGGTAAGGTGGCTTTAGGTACCTCTGCCAAACTTGGTTGCCATTCACCTAGTAAGAATGGCCTGCTTCTAGCATCTGGCCTTCTCCTTTCCAGTGGGCCCTTTCTCATTCTTTGGCACAAGGTTCCTTTTTGATGTGTTTAATTAAGCTGTGGGCATTTAAATGTTTCCCATCTTCTGCAGTTTGATTGGTGGCTCTGACTACAAACTGATCTACCGACACTATGCTACCCTCTACTTTGTATTTTGTGTGGATTCCTCAGAGAGTGAACTTGGAATCTTGGACCTCATCCAGGTATGTGTAGTCATCTAATGACGGCAGCAACTTTAGAGAGTTTCCACGGGATTTTTGAGTAACCTTGTGTCCATCTCCTTATTGATACTGGTAAAAGTTGCCAGACGTCCACCAGGTGGTGCTCTGGGAGAGCTCCTGAGAAACCCTCAGCACTTGTAGATTTATTGGTTTCTATCTAGCCCTTGCACTGCCTTGGTTTTCATTTACAAACTTATACTTTTGGCCGGACATGGTGGCCCACAATCTGCTTTCAGATTGTTTTTATTACCTTCATGAAAACTGAGATGTGTAGGGACCCTAGCTTGGGAACTATTCATTTAGCATAATTTCATCATTTTATATGGAGATTCTAGATGAGCTTCTTTTAAGTACTTGAATAAGCCCATAGGTAGAAAACACTCAAATAGATGCTACATTGAAAACTTAAGTAACAACAATTGTGGAAAAGAAAATTCTATAGCTATAAAATGTAAATTTTAAATGCTTACAACAACAGGCCAGGTATGGTAGCTCATGCCTATACTCCCAGCACTTTGGGAGGCCAAGGCAGGCGGATCAGTTGAGGTCAGGAGTTTGAGACCAACCTGCCAATATGGTGAAAGCCTATCTCTACTAAAAATACAAAAATTATCCAGGCATGGTGGTGTGCACCTGTAGTCCCAGCTACTCAGGTGGCTGAAGCAGGAGAATCGTTTGAACCTGGGATGTGGAGGTTGCAGTGAGCCGAGATCGTGCCACTGTACCCCAGCCTGGGCAACAGAGTGAGACTCCGTCTCAAAACAACAATAAATTAAAAATAAATAGGCCGGGCATGGTGGCTCACGCCTGTAATCCCAGCACATTAGGAGGCCGAGGCGGTCAGATCACGAGGTCAGGAGATTGAGACCATCCTGGCTAACACGGTGAAACCCCGTCTCTACTAAAAATACCAAAAATTTGCCGGGCATCGTGGCGGGCGCCTGTAGTCCAAGCTTCGGGAGGCTGAGGCAGGAGAATGGCATGAACCTGGGAGGTGGAGCTTGCAGTGAGCTGAGATCGCGCCACTGCACTCCAGCCTGGGCTACAGAGTGACACTCTGTCTCAAAATAAATAAATAAGTAAATAATAAATAAATAAATGCTTACAACAAAATTTGTTTTCTTAAGATAAAAGTTTAAAAGCTAAACATATCTTGGAACAAATAAATTGAAATTTTGAATATATAGTTTTGTAAGATAATTAAAAATTTCATACATTGTATTCACGTAATTATACATAAAAGTATACATAAAGATGAACCCATCTAAAACAGATGCATCTTGGAGACAATTTTTAAATACTTTCTTAAAACCTGAGTCAGATTGGACATTGAGAGTCAGCATAATTGAAAGAGCTCAAGGTGGGGCGCAGTGGCTCATACCTGTAATCCTAGCACTTTGGGAGGCTGAGGTGCGTGGATCACTTGAGGCCAGGAATTTGAGACCAACGTGGTCAACATGATGAAACCCTGTCTCTACTAAAAATACAAAAAATTAGCTGGGCCTGGTGGCATGTGCCTGTACTCCCAGCTACTTGGGAGGTTGAGGTGGGAGAATCGCTTGAATCCAGGAGGCAGAGGTTGCAATGAGCCAAGATCGCACCTCTGCGCTCCAGCCTGGGCAACAGAGTGAGACCCTGTCTCAAAAAAAGAAAAAAAGCTCAAGATCTAACATCAGGAAATCTGAGTTTGAGTCATGAATCTACCATCTGAAAAGTGATATTAGGTTGTAGAATTCAAATGTGAGAATGTGCTTTATACTACTGTTAACTGTATGTAGCAGGCTATAGAAGTGTGTACATAATATGAGTTTATTTGAAAATTAAGGAAATATAGTGATAATGTATTTTAAAAATTGGGATAGAGTGCTTGCTTCATTCAGCAGCATATATTCTAAAAGTGGACCAATGCAGAAAAGATTAGCATTGCCACTGTGTAAGGATGACATGCAAATTGGTGAAGCATTCCATATTATAAAAAATAAGGAAAATTTTTTAAAAGAGAAAAAAAAATTGGGCCACAGTTATTAGAGAAAATGGACCTTTGAGATTTATATTAATAATACAAAAGACCAGTTTTATAATTTTTTAAAAATTATTTATTTATTTATTTATTTTTGAGACAGAGTCTTGTTCTGTTGCCAGGCTGGAGTGCAGTGGCACGATCTCAGCTCACCGCAACCTCCAACTCCCTGCTTCAAGCGATTCTTCTGCCTCACTCAGCCTCTCGAGTAGCTGGGATTACAGACACACACCCAGCTAATTTTTGTAGTTTTGGTAGAGACAGGGTTTTACCATGTTGGCCAAGATGGTCTTGATCTCCTGACCTTGTGATCTGCCTGCCTTGGCCTCCCAAAGTGCTGGGATTACAGGTGTGAACCACTGTGCCCGGCCTCTAACTTTATAATTTAATAGACATTTATTAAATATTTAGTGTACATTGGATTTGGTAAGATCAGATAAGTAAAATGTAAAAATAATAGGAACTAAAAAGTTTGATCTTTGTTTTTGTTTTTTTTTTTTTGAGACAAGGTCTTGCTTTTAAACTGGAGTGCAGTGGTGTGATCACAGCTCACCACAGCCTCCATCTCCCAGGCTTAACCCATCCTCCTACCTCAACCTCCTGAGTAATGGGGCCTACAGGCATGCATCACCACATCTGGCTAATTTTTTTAATTTTTTACAGATGAAGTCTCACCATGTTTTCCAGGCTGGTCTCGAACGTCTCAGCTTAGGCAGTCTTCCCACTTTGGCCTCCCAAATTGCTGGGATTACAGGTGTGAACCACTGGACCCAGCTGATCTTTGAAAAGATAAAAATTAATAAATAGTTGGCCTAATTGATATAAAGAAGATAGAAATAGAAAACATTGTTTTAAAGAGATGATATATACATAGTTATACTACCAATATATCTGAAATAGCTGACTACAAAAAATAACCGCACTGGCCTGGCACAGTGGCACGTGCCTATAATCCCAGCACTTTGGGAGACCAAGGAGGGTGGATCACTTGAGGCCAGGAGTTTGAGACCAGCCTGACCAACATGGTGAAACTTCATCTCTACTAAAAGTAGAAAAATTAGCTGCGCATGGTGGCACATGCCTGTAATCCCAGCTGCTTGGCTACTTGGGTAGCTGAGGCATGAAAATCACTTGAACCTGGGAGGCAGAGGTTGCAGTGAGCTGAGATCACACCGTTGCACTCCAGCCTGAGCAACAGGGCAAGACTCTATCTCAAAAAATATGAAAACAAAAAACTGCCCAAATGAGGTCAACATAAAGCACTGAAATAATATTAGGATAAAATAATAGATGTTAAAAAAAAAAAAAAAAAAGAACTGACTCCCTAATGGGGTCACAGTAGAATTTTTTAAAGTTGAAGTACATTAAAACCTGTATGTTGCATTCAGTTATTTTTTAAAACTTAGAACAAGGAATCCTACTACCTAAGCGTATTTCATGGAATAAATTGGTTATCATCCAAAAACCTGACTCTAAAAAGCAAGATGGGCCGTGCACAGTGGTTCACGCCTGTGATCCCAGCACTTTGGGAGGCCAAGGCGGGAGGATCACGAGGTCGGGAATTTGAGACCAGCCTGGCCAATGTGGTGAAACTCTGTCTCTACTAAAAATACAAACAAAATTAGCTGGGTGTGGTGGCCTGTGCCTGTAGTCCCAGCTACATGGGAGACTGAGGCAGAAGAATCACTTGAGCCTGGGAGGCGGAGGTTACGGTGAGGTGAGATTACGCCACTGCACTCCAACCTGGGTGACAGAGTGAGACTGTGTCTCAAAAAACAAAAAAAAGGGGAAGATGTTTGTCAAATATTGCTTGTTAGTATTGGTATAAAATTACATACTAACTAAAATCTTAGCCAACAATCAGTTGAACCAAGGGATTGTGAAACCTGACTTTTTTTTCCTTTTTGACTCTCCCATTAACAAGCAATGTACCCTTAAACAAATCATCTAGGCTTTATTGGCCTTAAGGGTTTTTGTTTGTTTTGCATTTTGTCTCTTCTGTGTGTTGGGTGTTTTTGTTTTTTTTTTTAATCTACAAAGATACTAGATATTCTTTTCTAGCCCTAAAATTATTTCTTTAGCAGGAAAACTGCATACTATTAAATAGAAGAATTATACATTGTGTCCAAATAGTATTTATTCCCAAGAATGCAAGTCAGTGTAACAAACAAAAATTAATAGTTGGCTGGACGCGGTGGCTCAAGCCTGTAATCTCAGCACTCTGGGAGGCCGAGACGGGCAGATCACAAGGTCAGAAGATTGAGACCATCCTGGCTAACACAGTGAAACCCTGTCTCTACTAAAAAATACAAAAAGACTAGCGAGCGAGGTAGCGGGCGCCTATAGTCCCAGCTACTCAGGAGGCTGAGGTAGGAGAATGGCGTAAACCCGGGAGGCGGAGCTTGCAGTGAGCTGAGATCCGGCCACTGCACTCCAGCCTGGGCAACAGAGCGAGACTCCGTCTCAAAAAAAAAAAAGAAAAAAAAAGAAAAAGAAAAATTAATAGTCTATTATAGCAGTAAGAAAAACTAATATAATAAAAATTAGTAGTTTCTGAGAGGAGTGATTATCCAAATTATATTAAATACACTCTTAAACTGGAATAAGCATTTTTGATTAAAAGTACACATTTATTAATTGTTTACTTTCTGAAGAAATGAATATAGTTATGTGGTTCAGAATTCAGAGACACACTATGAGTATGCAGGTTGAATATCCCTTTGAACTGCTTGGGACCAGAAGTGTTTTGGATTTTGGACTTTTTCACATTTGGGAATATTTGCATTATACTTATCCTAAATCTGAAAGTCCAAAACCTGAAATGCCCAATGAGCATTTCCTTTGAGCATCATGTCGGCACACAAAATTTTGGATTTTGTAGTGTTTTGGATTTCAGATTTTTGGATTTCGAGTGTTCAACCTGTATGGTGAAAAATATCCTCCTTCCCCTTTCCCCTCATCACTTAGTTTACTTTCCCTGAAGCAATCAATTTTAGTTTCAAAACCAAGAGCCAAGAAACCAGAGCCACTGTTGTCTCAGGGTAAAATCTGTAGGCATTTGTGAATACTCTTGTTGAGTGTTTCATCCAGGTGCAGTGGCTCATACCTATAATCCCAACCCTTTGGGAGCCTGAGGCAGGAGGATCACTTGAGCTCAGAAGTTCAAGACCAGCCTGGGCACCATAGTGAGACCTACCTAGTCCCTATAAAAAATCAGGTGGTGTGCCCCTGTGGTCCCAGCTGCTCATGTGGCTAAAGCAGGAGGACTTCTTGAGCCCAAGAGGTTGAGGTTTCAATGAGCCATATTCACGCCACTACACTCCAGCTTGAGTGACAGAGCGAGACTCTGTCTCAAAAAAAAAAAGGAATATCTTTTATTGTTTACTCTAATTTTAACAAACATTCGTAGTGAGTGATACAAAAACAAATGAAGAAGTGACATAGTAAAGAAAGACAGAGAGATAAGTTATGTAAGGTGGCTGGATTATGGACATAGAAAATCTTTTAAAAAAATTATAAGTAAGGAAATTATATCAGCAAAATGACAGAATATGAGATAAAGCCAACAAAATTAAATTTCCTGTTTCTGAGAAAACAGCTAGAAAATTCATAATTAAAGAAGTCTCATTTACGGTAGTAATAAAGGATAGTTAGTGCTTGGGAATGAACTTGGTATGGAATACTTGACATTGATTCCAATAAAATTATAAAATCTTAAAGGAGAAACAAAGGAATAGTTGGAACAAATGGAGCTACAAACTCTCCCCTTGTTGGAAAGAGTCAAGCAAAGATGACAGTAGTCCCAAAGGTGGTGAGCAACACATCAAATGGAAAACCAAGTATAATTCCATCAGGAGAGTTTATAGAACTCGGTAAAGGCAAAATATATCAGGGAAAAGGAGTGGCCAAGAAATGCAAAAGTATATTCTAGGGAAAAAGGACAGTGATGGGAGATTTGCTTTACTAGGTTTCAGAATATATAATAGTTACAGATGAATTGATTAGAAAATCGAAATCAGTTGGAAACAACTGGAACTAATAATAGAGTTCTGTAAGGTGACTGAATACAAGTTTAACATATGGAAATTAGTAGCTTTTGGCCAAGCGCAGTGCATCACGCCTGTAATCCCAGCCCTTTGGGAGGCCAAGGTGGGCAGATCACTTGAGGTCAGGAATTTGAGACCCGCCTAGCCAACATGGAGAAACCCCGTCTCTATTAAAAAATACAAAAAATTAGCCAGGTGTGGTGACACGTGCCTGTAATCCTAGCTACTTGGGAGGCTGAGGTAGGAGAAACTCTTGAACCTGGGAGGTGGGGGTTGCGGTGGGCTAAGATTGTACTCTGGCCTGGGCAACAAGAGCGAAACTCTGTCTCAAAAGAAAAAAAAAAAAAAGGTCAAAGCAGAACGGGGGGTAAAATGAGTGTTCTCAGCTGATTCAGGTAGCAGAGCACCTAGGATAACAGACACTGGATACTTTGTTTCTTTTTTTTTTTTAATTAATATGAATAAAACTACTGTAAGTCTTTATGCAAACTGTTATGCCTATTCATACCCTGCTAAAACCAGAATACCTGGGTCAAAGGGAATTAGTATTTCTAATCATAATGCGTATTGCTAGATAGATATTTAGAAAGAGTATGTTAGCCAGGCACGGTGGCTCACACCTGTAATCCCAGCACTTTGGGAGGCCGAGGCGGGCAGATCACCTGAGGTCAGGAGTTCAAGACCAGCCTGGCTAACATGGTGAAACCCCGTCTCTACTAAAAATACAAAAAATTAGCCGTGTGTGGTGGCATGCGCCTGTAATCCCAGCTACTCGGGGGGCTGAGGCAGGAGAATTGCTTGAACCTGGGAGGTGGAGGTTGCAGTAAGCTGAGATTGTGCCATTGCGCTCCAGCCTGGGTGACATATCTCAAAAAAAAAAAAAAAAATGAAGAGTATGTTAATTTATAATGCCTCCAGTACTATATAAGTTTGTTTCCTTGTAACTCTAGTACTGAAGTGTATCATTTTAAATTTCTACTCAGAGATAGAGGTACCTCACATATTTGAATTTTTATTAATCATGCTTTTTCCATATGTGAGTTTATAATTTTATTTTCCATGTCTTCTGTAATATAATTGAACCACTTGTCCAGTGAAGTCTAGATCCTGGCTTATAATATCATATTTTATATATTCTAAGGTGCACATTTTATCACACTTTAATAACTCTAAAATCTGGATGTGTGTTATAGTGGGTGACATCTTACAATTATAATTGACAGCATTTTTTTTTCTTTGTTAGCAGATAAAACAATGGTTTGCCTTATCATCAACAAATAAGTAAATCTCTGTGTATTTTGAGTTTATTTTAAAACTTATTTTTTTCAAACTAATTATTGTCTAACCTATTATATTAAGTGTAAATAATCCATTTTTACCTCCCCTTGTTGAATAAACTCTAATGTTGTATACTGTATTAAGTTTAGAGTAAAACTCAGGCCCCCTATTATAGCCTGTAAGGCCCAGCATGGTCTGGCTCCTTTGCCTCTCTCTCCCCTCACTGGATACACTCTCATCTTCACTGTGCTCTGGCCTTCTTGCTGTTCTTCAAACACAAGTACATTTTTGCCTCCAGGCCTTTGTACTTGTTCTGTCCCCTGGAATACTCTCATCTAGGTTCCTTCACTTCAGCTCTTCAAATGACTGATGACTTTTATCATTTATGTCTCAGCTCGAATTTTAATCCTTAGACAGACTTCCTTGACATTCTATCTGAAGTAACCCCCATCACATCATCCTGTTTACTTCCTTCAGGGCACTTAGGACAATAGAAGATACCTCGTTTCATTTGCCTCCTTATTCTTCCCACACCCAGAATATAAACTCGATAAGAACATGACTTGTTGACTGTGGTGTCAACAATGGTATGTTCCTGGCATGTAGTCATCACACCTTTCACATTGGTTGAATAAACATTTAATACATAGTTGGATTTAGTTTTTACTCTTCATTTCTTCATTTTATTCCACTGAGTTACATTTTTCTTTCTGCATTACTTTCTTGTTGTTTTATTTATTGTTTCTTTTCTTTTTCTTTTTTTTTTTTCTGAGACGGAGTCTTGCTCTATTGCCCAGGCTGGAGTGCAGTGGCTCAAACTCGGCTCACTGCAATCTCTGCCTCCTGGGTTCAAGTGATTCTCCTGCTTCAGCCTCTTGAATAGGTGGGACTATAGGCGCCCACCACCGCATCTGACTAATTTTTGTATTTTTAGTAGACACGGGGTTTCACTATGTTGACCAAGCTGGTCTCAAACTCCTGACCTCGGCCTCCCAAAGTGCTGGGATTACAGGCGTGAGCCACCGCACCCAGCTATTTATTGTTTCAATATAGTTTCACATACCTAGTAAGACTAGTTATTCCCCTTTGTGGCAGTTGTTTTTCAACACATTCTCTGATATTTGTAACTATTTATTCATCCATGTATATTCTTGAATAATTTGTAAAGGTCCCAAAAAGTCCCTGTTGGATTATAATTATAATTAGAAGTGAATTAACAGTTAGCATTTCCCTCTTGTTTATTCATTTCTTCTTTTGAAACTTACGTTACTTTTATTTACTTTTTATTTTTTGGAGACAGAGCCTCACTTCGTCACCCAGACTCCAGTGAACTCTAGATCCTGGCTTATATTATCATATTTTATATATGCTAAGGTGCACATTTTATCATACTTTAATAACTCTAAAATCTGAGATCACACCACTGCACACTGGGCGACAAGAGTGAGATTGCATCTCAAAAAAAAGAAAAAAAATGAAGAGCATGTTAATTTATAATGCCTCCAGTACTATATAAGTTTGTTATGTAATTTGGAATCTCACTCTTGTCGCCCAGAGTGCAGTGATGTGATCTCAGCTCACTGCAACCTAACCTTGAGGTTAGGAGTTCGAGACCAGCTTGGTGCCACATGGTGAAACTCTGTCTCTACTAAAAATGCAAAAAAATTAGCCAGGAGTGGTGATGGGTGCCTGTAGTCCCAGCTACTGAGGAGGCTGAAGCTGGATAATCACTTGAACCCAGGAGGTGGAGGTTGCAATGAGCCGAGATTGTGCCACTGCACTCCAGCCTGGGTGACAGAGTGAGACCCCAAAAAATAAAAATTAATAAAAATTAAAAGTAATCACACTCTATATATAGTTCTAAAACTTTCCTTTTCATCATTTAAGTTCTGGAGCTTTTTCCACATGCATTTTTTTTTATGGTGTGTGATTTTCTATAATATGAATGTATTCATATCTTCATCTTTGATTCATCATGCTGCTTGTGTGAAGGGGTGGCCTACCCCTCCACACCTGTGGGCATTTCTCGTTAGGTAGAACGAGAGACTTGAGAAAAGAAATGAGACACAGAGACAAAGTACAGAGAAAGAAAAAATGGGCCCAGGGGATGGCGCTCAGCATACAGAGGACCCACGCGGGCACTGGTCTCTGAGTTCCCTTAGTATTTATTGGTAATTATCTTTACCATCTTAAAGAAAAGGAAGTGGCAGGATAATAGGATTATTATAGGGAGAAAGCAGTAAGACATATGAATAAAGATCTCTGTGACATGAATAAGTTTAAGGAAAAGTACTGTGCCTTGATATGCATATGTAAACATCTCCATAAACCTTTTTAGTGCATAAAGAGCAGCATTGCACTAGCAAGTCCCGCCTTTCGCCCTAAGGCGGTTTTCTCTTTTCTCAGTAAACAGAACATACAATCGGGTTTTATACCGAGATGTTCCATCGCCCAGGGACGGGCAGGAGACAGATGCTTTTCTCTATCTCAACTGCCAGCAACCGCCAAGAGGCCTTCTTTCCTCTGGTACAGGTCCTCCTCAGCACAGACCCTTCACGGGTGTCAGGCTGGGGGACGATCAGGTCTTTCCCTTCCCACGAGGCCATATTTCAGACTTTCACATGGGGAGAAACCTTGGACAATAGCTAGGTTTTCTAGGCAGAGGTCTAGAAGTGTGCGAGTCCCTGGGTACTTGAGATTAAGAGAATGGTGATGGCTTTTAACCAACAAGCTGCCTTCAGGCACTTGTTTAACAAAGCACACCCTGCACAGCCCAAAATCCTTTAAACCTTGAGTCACCATAGCACATGTCTCTTGCAAGGACAAGGTTGGGGGCAGGGTCACAGATTAACAGCATCTCAAATACAGAACAAAATGGAGTCTCTTATGTCTGCTTCTTTCTATATAGACACAGTAACAAGCTGATCTCTTTCTTTTCCCCACACTTGTGGGCATCTATGTTTTTCCCAATTTCTTGCTATTGCAAAGGATGCTGCAATGACATCCTTCCATGTGCATCTATATGCACATATGTTAATTCCCATAGTACAGATTTCTCAATTGGAATTGCTGCTTTAATAAGGGTATGTGTTTTTTAAATGAATAGATACTGCCGAATTGCCTCCAAACAAAGGCTTTGCTTTTGATACTTGTACTAATGGAATGTAATAAGAATGTATCTGTTTACCTGTAACCTCACCGACTTTTGAATATTAGAATATTAAGAATATTTTCACGCTGGGTGCAGTGGCTCACGCTTGTAATCCCAATACTTTGAGAGGCCAAAGCAGGAGGATCGCTTAAACCCTGGAGTTTGAGACCAGCCTGGGCAGCATAGTGAGACTTTGTCTCTACAAAAAAATTAACCTGGCTGGGTGCAGTGGCCCACGCCCGTAATCCCAACACTTAGGGAGACCAAAGCAGGCAGATCACTTGAGGTCAGGAGTTGGAGACCAGCCTGGCTAACATGGTGAAACCTTGTCTCTACTAAAAGTACAAAAATTAGCTGGGCCATGGTGCGGGACATCTGTAATCCCAGCTGCTCAGGAGGCTGAGGCGGGAGAATCACTTGAACCTGGGAGGTGGAGGTTGCAACGGCCTGAGATCATGCCACTGCACTCCAGCCTGGGTGACAGAGACCCTGTATCAAAACAAACACAATAACAACAAAGAAAATTAGCCTGGGGTGGTAGCATGCCTCTATGATTCTCAGCTACTTGGGAGGCTGAGATTGAAGGATTGCTTGAGCCTAGGAGATCAAGGCTGCAGTGAGCTATGATTACACCACTGCACTCCAGCCTGCATGACAGACCAAGACCTTGTCTCAAAAATAAGATAAGAATATTTTCAAATGTTTGCCAATCTGATGGGTGAAAAAATGCAAATTCATTGTTTTCACTAGAGTTTCCCTGAATAGTAGTGAGGCTGCATATCTTTGGTATTTGGAAATGTCTATGATATTTGTCCACTTATCAAATGGCTCATTTGTTTTGTTTGTAAGTTGGATTCTTTCCTAATTGTATGGATATTCTTTTTTTTGTTATATTTATTGCAAATATTTTCTCCTAGTCCATTGGTCTTTTTACTTTATGTAGATACATCTGGAAGTTGTTTTCTTCATAACTCCCAAGGTATGAAAATATTCTCCAATAGTTCTGCTGGTTTTTTTCCTTTGGAGAAAACCATTTTTATTATCATCACCACCCAGCTTATTTGTGCTGGGTTATGTACCAGTGGCAAGATCTTCTAACGAACATCTGCATAACATTTCTTTTATGTTTTAAAAGATGAAAATAACTGTACAAGGTTAAGTACAAAAGTACACAAGATAACAGACACAAAAAAAATGCATGTATGAGATTTCATTCTACCTACAGCATTTTATGTTAAAAAGTAGAATTCATGAACCAAAAAATATTGTCCTTCTATAGTCCTGTCAGGTTTAGTGGAAGTGAGTTTAACATGATTACAACACCTATATCACTGATCTGATATTTATGGAAAAAATCTTATTTTTCAATAAATTAAAGCCAATGCAAATGGGAATAGCATTTCAGTTTTTTGGTGTTTTTCTTTTTTTTTAACTTTTATTTTGAGACAGAGTCTTACTCTGTTGCCCAGGATGGAGTGCAGTGGCATGATCTTGGCTCACTGTGACCTCTGCCTCCCAGGTTCAAGCAATTCTTGTGGCTCAGCCACCAAGCCACCCAGGGTTTCACCATGTTGGCCAGAGTGGTCTCAAACTCCTGGCCTCAAGTGATCCACCTGCCTCGGCCTCCCAAAGTGCTGGGATTACAGGCGTGAGTCACCGCGCCCAGCCACGTTTCAGCTTTATAAGATAGAGATATGAACATGGATGGTGGTGATGGTTGCACATTATGAACGTTATCGAATGCTACTGAATTGTACACTTAAAAAATGGCTATGATGGTAAATTTTATGTTATGTGTATTTTACCACAGCTTAAAAAAAAGAGAGGAAGAAAAGCCAGTGCAACAAACTGGAACACTAGCTCTTTGGGAACAAGGACCTGACATCAGAACAAGAAGGCTATAAGTTCCCAAATCTTAAAAGTATGATCTTTTTTAAACTGCGTTCATTTCTTACGTTGAAGAGTGAAACCCAATCCCATTCCTCTTTGTGTGTGGGTTTGTGATCTTGCCTTTTCATATTGAGCATCTACATTTCTAAATACAGTACTTCCTATTGCTTCACAGTCCTCTAAGTTTCTTCATCAGCTGAGCTACATCCAGCTTCATCGTCACTCTTAATACCCGCTAATTTCCTATATATGACATTTTGGTCCTTGTTTCCCAAAGTCATAGTTCAGCAGATGGGGAGTTTGCCCAGTTTTTCTTGCCTTGATTTTTTTCCTCTTGTTCAGCAAATTTCACTGGATTTCTAGCTGCTGTGTCATAATCCCTTGGTATAGCTGTTCCATCTCTGCCAAAGCTGTTGCTTGCAGGGCTCTCATTTGAGCTGCCATAGCTATCTGAGTTATTGGCATTCCTGATGCCAACAGGGCAGCAACATTGAGAACAAAATCTCTAGTAACTGGAGCTATTTCTTGTTTTTGTTTTTCAACAATATCTTTTTCTTTTAAAAACTTTTTCTGTAACACCCATCCCAACTATTTCTTTTTCTTGCTGTTCTTGTAATTTCTTTGCCTATTCCATCCTCCCAGCTAAAACTCTTATGCATCCATTGCTGTGCCTTTACCTCTGAAGAGAGATGAACTAGAAATCTGGCTTAAACTTCTGGTAAATCTTCTTAGTTTCTCAATGCTCTTCTTTCTCTCTTGTCTTCTGCTTCCTGTACTACTTCTGCTGCTTTCCTATGCGTGTCATATTTATTTATTTACTTATTTTTCACACACAACACAGATGTAGTTTTTATCTTGAACAGGAGCAAGATCTGATCCATGGTTTTCTTTCTTTTTTTTTTTTTTTTTTCCTTTTTGGAGACGGAGTCTCACTCTGTTGGCCAGGCTGGAGTGCAGTGGTGCGACCTCAGCTCACTGAAACCCCCACCTTCTGGGTTCGAGTGATTCTCCTGCCTCAGCTTCCCAAGTAGCTGGGACCACAGACGTGCACCACCACACCTGGCTAATTTTTGTGTTTTTAGTGGAGACAGGGTTTCGCCATGTTGACCAGGCTGGTCTCAAACTCCTGAACCTCAGGTGATCTGCCTGACTTGGCCTCCCAAAGTGCTGAGATTACAGGTGTGAAGCACCGTGTCCAGCCCATGGTTTTCTTTTCCTTCTCCTAGATCATGATTGTTCTTCTCTCTGCTTCTGGATTGAGACTACTTCTTTTCCCTCTTTCTACTATGATGATGCCTTTCACGAGACCTGTATCTTGAGTGGACTTCTGCTTCCTGACGACTTTGTTTGTGTTTGTGTCTGTCCTCATCATTTTCAGATGAATTTATTTATTTATTGAGATAGCATGTCATTCTGTTGCCCAGGCTGGAGTGCAGTGGCATGATCACAGCTCACTGTAACCTCTGTTCCCCCGGCTCAAGATTCTCACCACAGCCTCCTGAGTAGCTGGAATCACAGGCACACACCACCACACCTGGCTAACTTCTGTGTTTTTTGTAGAGACAGGGCTTTGCAATGTTGCTCAAGCTGGTCTCAAACTTGTGAGCCCAAGCAATTTGCCCACCTTGGCCTCCCAAAGTACTGGGACTACAGACGTGAGTTACTGCATCCAGCCCATTTTCAGATGAATTTAGTCCCTCTCTTCCTTTATCAGAATAGTGTTCTTTGTCATTAGGCTCCTCAGAAGTGTATTTCTTAGAGGAATTGTTGTAGGATTCCTGTCTCCTTGCCTTATCATGAAATAGGCTTATTATTTTCCTACCTGAGTCTGCAGTGTCTTCAGTTCAGCCTTTTTGCCCATCAGCATGCTCTTTGTGTTTTCGTCCTTCATTTTCTTTCTCGTTTTCTTTCTCTTGACCTTGATTGTGATCTTGAATAATAATATTTTGAGTAAGAAAAACCGATGTATCCGACAGTTCTTCTTTTTCCCCCACCATCTGGGGATGTCTTTTTCTGGGGCTAGTCCATCTTGTCCTGGATAACTACCCTATCTTGAGAACCCAGTCTTAATTTCATTAAACATCTTTAATGAAGACAGCCTTTTGGCACAGTGCTGCTGCAAAATGTGGTCTGGCTCTCCTCACATGTTCTCTGGCTGCCACAGTTCAGAGCTCCGGCCACTAGGGTGGCACCTCCACTTGCCACTTTTAGCAGTACCAGCCACCTCAAAGCTTTGCCACAGACTGAATAGCTCCTTCTGGGGGCCTGGATGGCACCCAGGGGATCTGCCATTGCTTTTTTAATTTATTTTTTACATTTAGCTCATTAATATCTGTTAGATATTTTTATGTCTGCATTGAAATAGGTAACTTTATTTTTCCCCCAAAGGGTAACTGTTCTAACATTATCAGTTAGCTTGTCTTTTCCCCACCAACTTAAAATATAACTCTTAGTTTAAAAATTGCATGTTATAAACGTGTTTCAGTAATTTATATTCTGCCCCACTGATCTATATTCCCATGTTAGAATTATACTTTTATTTTATTTTTAAAATTTATTTAGAGACAAGATCTTGCTATGTCACTCTGGCTGGAATGCAGTGGTGCAATGATAATTCATTGCAACCTTGAATTCCTGGGCTCAAGCAATACTCCCACCTCAGCCTTCGAAGCAGCTGGGACTGCAGGTGTGTGCCACTGTGCCTGGCTAATTTTTTTATTTTTATTTTTTTGTAGAGACGATGTTTTGCTATGTTGCCCAGGCTGGTCTCAAACTCCTGGGCTCAAGGGATCCTTCTGTCTTGGCCGCCCAAAGTGTTGGGATTATAGGCGTGAGCCACCGCACCCAGCCTTAGTATTATACTATTTTAGTTAACAAAGCTTTACAATGAATTTTGATACCTAGAAAGACAAGTCATTCCTTATTATCGCTGTTTTTCCAAATTTTTTTGGCAGGGTAGTCTTTCACATTTAATTTTCCGTAAGAACTTTAGTCTGTCAAATTTCATTTTCTGAAGTCCTACTGGGGACTTCCATACTTCTAAATTCATTTTTTTCCTTTAAAACTGTAGAAAGTGAATTTTAAAACACACACACATACAAGGACAGAGAGTACAGGAAAGGAGACAATAGCAATGAAATTTTTGAAAGCAGACAGGAATATGAATGCCTGGTAATTGACTTGGAAAGCCACATCCCAGCCAACAATAGGGAAAGCTGACAGGCAAGCCGATAGAACTCTCAAAAGGCACAGAGCTGGCAGCATAGAGTCTCACTGGGGTGTGGGTCTGGAGCAGACAGGGAAAGCTGTCTGAGAACCAGTTAGCTCCCTAAGTCCTTTTCCCAATTCCAGTTCTCTAGTTAATTGCCCTTTCCCCAGCACAAGACTGCAGATTTATTCCCTGAGAGTGAAAGAAAGTGTCTCTGGCTTAGGCGACAAAAGGTGTGCTTGAAGGTACAAGTCGGGGATTAAATGATCATATGGATTCTGATTGTCGAATACTAATTTGCCAGCCCACTCAGCTCCCACGTATCTAGCAGCCAGTCTTTTATTCTCCAGGCAGGAGATTGTAAGATTCTGTCTCATGTGTCCATGTGAAGAGACCACCAAACAGGCTTTGTGTGAGCAACAAGGCTGTTTATTTCAACTGGGTGCAGGTGGGCTGAGTTCGAAAAGAGAGTCAGCAAAGGCTGGTGGATTATTATTAGTTCTTACAGGTTTGGGGACAGGCGGTGGAGTTAGGAGCAATGTTTTGCAGGCAGTGGGTGGATCTCACAAAGTACGTTCTCAAGGGTGGGGAGAATTACAAAGAACCTT
The DNA here is from genome assembly GCF_049350105.2 of Macaca mulatta. Lineage (NCBI taxonomy): Eukaryota > Metazoa > Chordata > Mammalia > Primates > Cercopithecidae > Macaca > Macaca mulatta. Next base: position 79,688,657 of record NC_133412.1, on the reverse strand, counting down.
CTTAAGGGTGGGGGAGATTACAAAGAACCTTCTTAAGGGTGGGGGAGATTACAAAGAACCTTCTCAAGGGTGGGGGAGATTACAAAGTACATTGATCAGTTAGGTTGGGGCAGAAATAAATCACAATGGTGGAATGTCATCAGTGAAGGCTATTTTCACTTATTTTGTGGATCTTCAGTTGCTTCAGGCCATCTGGATGCATACCTGCGGGTCACAGGGGATATGATGGCTTAGCGTGGGCTCAAAGGCCTGACATTCCTGTCTTCTTATATTAATAACAAAAATAAAACAAAATAGTGGTAAAGTGTTGGGGCAGTGAAAATTTTTGGGGGTGGTATGGAGAGATAATGGGCAATGTTTCTCAGGGCTGCTTCGGAGTGGGATTAGGGGCGGCGTGGGATCCTAGAGTGGGAGAGATTGAGCTAAAGGAAGATTTTGTGGTAAGGGGTGATATTGTGGGGTTGTTAGAAGGAGCATTTGTCATATAGAATTATTGGTGATGGCCTGGATGCAGTTTTGTATGAATTGAGAAACTAAACGAAAGATATAAGGTCCAAATAAAAGAAGGAGAAAAACGGGTATTAAAGGACTAAGAATTGGGAGTACCCAGGATGTCCAATTAGGGAGTGTCCAAGTGGGGTTCAACATTATTGTTTGCTTGGTTGGTGAGTTTTTGGGCTCTGTCCTTGAGTTTTTTTATGTTGTTATATACTAGGCCAGATTGATTTAGGTAACGACAACATTCTTCATTTAAAAATATACAAAGTTTTGGCCAGTCGCGGTGGCTCATGCCTCTAGTCCCAGCACTTTGGGAGGCCAAGACGGGCGGATCACGAGGTCAGGAGATTGAGACCATCCTGGCTAACACAGTGAAACCCCGTCTCCACTAAAAATACAAAAAATGCTCCAGGTGTGGTGTTGGGCACCTGTAGTCCCAGCTACTCTGGAGGCTGAGGTAGGAGAATGGCGTAAGCCCGGGAGGCAGAGCTTGCAGTGAGCCGAAATCATGCCACTGAACTCCAGCCTGGGCGACAGAGCGAGACTCCGTCTCAAAAAAAAAAAAAAAAAGTATATATGTATCTACACACACACACATACAAAGTCTTTTTTTTTTTTTTTTTTTTAAGCAGCGAGTAAGTCAGGGCCTCGGCGATTTTGGAGGAAAGAAAAATGCAAAGCCAGCAACTGTTCGTTAAAGAAGGATTAAAAACGGCTAGGAGAGAGTGAGATTGATAGTATGGTGGAGATAACTGGGGAGAGGTAAAGGGTGGCATAAGAACAGGAACCAGAATAAGAGTGAGTATAAAAGTAAAGAATAGAATTTCATCAGGGTGGAAGTATTGGAGGGTGCCCTGCCACCAAAGATCATCTATCTACTCCAAGAGGGAGTCAAGGGTGGCGGTTTGGGGATGGCACCGGGAGATATCAGCTGTGATGTCTTGGAGAAACAGTGTAAACTGGCAGTGTAAACAAGAGCAGGTCATTTATGAGTAGTTGAGAATGGTAAATAGGAGTATGACTAGACAGAATATAGTAGGGATGACAGGTTTTTGGGGCACAGTCCAAGTAGTGGGGGTGACTGCATAAAGCCCTGTTGCAAAGAGTAGGGTAAGGATGGATAGACCTAACAGAATGAAGGGATGTATTAGGCTCATAAGGGTTATTATTGTTCTTCAGAAATGTGAGTGAGTTTAAGGGCAGTAGGGGAGAGTACTGGCAACTTCCAGGAGGAAGAGGAGATATCAGGCTGGCTGTCCTGATATCAGACAGACACAACTTTATCCTGGAATGATGAACCCAGTGGGGAGGGTCCTGCAGGCAGATGGTGGTTGGAGTACTATAGATGACTAAGTAGGGTCCGGTCCATCGAGGTTGTAGAGTTTGAGGGGTCAGATTCTTAATAAGAACTGATCGTCCAGCTAGAGTGTCTTCATATGGCTGGGAATCTGGACTGGGCAAGAGAAGATTAGCAGCTTGACGAATTTCCTGTCTAGCCTGATGGAGGACACCTAGAGGTCTGGTGTCTGGGACGAGATTGAGGCCGAGTAAGAAAGTGCGTCCACATAAAAGTTCAAATGGACTGTACCCTGTAGTATCTCGAGGACAGGCTCTAATTCTGTCAGGCCTCTGAGCCCAAGCTAAGCCATCATATCCCTTGTGACCGGCAAGTATGCATCCAGATGGCCTGAAGCAACTGAAGATCCACAAAATAAGTGATAATAGCCTTCACTGATGACATTCCACCATTGTGATTTATTTCTGCCCCAACCTAACTGATCAATGTATTTTGTAATCTCCCCCACCCTTAAGAAGGTTCTTTGTAATTCTCCCCACCCTTGAGAACGTACTTTGTGAGATCCACCCACTGCCTGCAAAACATTGCTCCTAACTCCACCGCCTATCCCCAAACCTATAAGAACTAATAATAATCCACCAGCCTTTGCTGACTCTCTTTTCGAACTCAGCCCACCTGCACCCAGTTGAAATAAACAGCCTTGTTGCTCACACAAAGCCTGTTTGGTGGTCTCTTCACATGGACACATGAGACAGATTTCACTGGGGAAGCAGATAGCCATGGGGGTGGGCAAGAAGTATCCATGATTGTGGAGCTTCCAGTCAGCCTTTTATTCTTGTAACAAATGAAAAACCAAGGATTATCAGACGTCTGAGGAAAACCTCTAACATAGAAGAAGGAGATAAAATGAACAAACAATAAAAAGCAACTTAAAATGTGCACCATATAAAGAAAGGAAAACAGTTAAAAAAAAAGAAAAACCAAACAAACAAAAACCCAAAACCCTATTCTTAAGCTACAGAGAAAGCCTGGCCAACATGGTGAAATCCCATCTCTACTAAAAATACAAAAATTAACCAGGCGTGGTGGTGTACACCTGCAGTCCCAGCTACTCAGGAGGCTGAGGCAGGAGAATCACCAGAACCCGGGAGGCTGAGGCTGCACTGTGCTGAGATCACACCACTGCACTCCAGCCTGGGTGACAGAGTGAGACCTTGTCTCAAAAAAAAAAAAAAGAGCCACAGAGAAATAAAATCAGACAAACATAAATGGGTGCTAAACAAAAACACTCACAGAACAAAATGGTCTCTTAGAAATAAAAAAATTAGAGGAAATGGAAACAAACGAAAACCCACTTCAATTGAAGTATTAGAAAATCAAGTTAAGCAGTTGTCTCAGAATGGGCAGAGATAGAAAATGGGAGAGAAAAGATAAGAAAATAAGACAGAGGCCAGGTGCAGTGGCTCATGCCTGTAACCCCAGCACTTTGGTAGACCGAGGCAGGGGGATCACTTGAGGTCAGGAGTTTGAGATCAGCCTGGCCGACATGATGAAACTCCCATCTCTACTAAAAATACAAAAATTAGCCAGGCGTGGCAGTGCACACCTGTAATCCCAGCTACTCGGGAGGCTGAGGCAAGAGAATTGCTTGAGGCAAGAGAATTACCCGGGAGGCAGAGGCTGCAGTGAGCCGAGATCATGGCACTGCACTCCAGCCTGGCCAACAGAGCAAGGCTCTGTCTCAACAAAAAAAAAAAAAAAAAAAAAAAAAACAGAGGTCCAATACTTGAATATAAGCAGCTCCAAAAAGATTGATGAGGAACGTGGAAAGGAGGGAATTCTCAACAAAATAATTTGATAAAATTTCCCAGAACTGAAGGACTTGAACTGCAGGATTATAAGGGCTTACCAAGTACCCAGCATAGTGATTGAGAAAAAGACCCATTTAACTATGTGTTCTTACAGTGAAATATTCTGGCACTGTTAAAAATGTAAAGATTTATGAATAGCACTAATATGAAATTATTGTATGTGGTTTTTCATCTGTAGCATTACTAGTCATAGAACATGAATACATAATGTCAAATAGTTTTCCAAAGTGGTTGGTATCTGACAGAACACAGTGTACTGGTTATCAGTCTCAGGAAAGGAATCTAAATGCTTTTGCCCATTGCATCTTGGTATCAGAGTCAGCAAGGAAAACAGTGCAAACACTGGATAAAGCTTTACTTACATAGAGAAGAGACAGAGCAGGATCAGCTCCAATAGTGTGCATTGGTTCCTCATGGCAAGTGGGTCTGTCTCCCCAGCAGCCGCTGCAGGGTGGTTTGCCTACAAGCACCCATCTTGTGCTACAGTGAAACGGTGTGCCTGGTCTCCATCACTTGCTGGCCTCAAGTAAGACCCATTTTCATGCAGTGCTGAACAATTCGTGACACTGCTGACAATGAGATTGTTTAAATGAGGTCATTCTCTGAGAGAAATTAAAAAGTTATGGACAGATACCTAGGTTGTAGTTATATGGTATGTTCATTCTGAAAATTCATTAAACTATGCCTTTGTCATTTGTACGCTTTTCTGTTACATTTTATTAAAAGTTAAAAGGTTCTATAGAGAAGTAAGCTCAGAGCTTTTTAAAAAAAATTTTAAGTTGTAAACACATAAATTAAATTTATTCATAGGAAGGTGTTTTGTAGGCTAAATAACTCTGACCAAAAAAATTAAAAAGGGAAAGTGTTTCCAAGTTAATGTTAGCTGAAATTAAAACACAGCCATGTTAACCCTGTAATAATGAAAACTTTTTTGTACATGTATTCATTGAGGACATAGTATTGTAAGTAGTTGGTTTTTTTTTTTTTTTTTTTTTTTTTTTTTTTTTTTTGAGACAGAGTCTCGCTCTGTCACCCAGGCTGGAGTGCAGTGGCCGGATCTCAGCTCACTGCAAGCTCCGCCTCCCGGGTTCACGCCATTCTCCTGCCTCAGCCTCCGGAGTAGCTGGGACTACAGGCGCCCGCCATCTCGCCCGTCTAGTTTTTTGTATTTTTTTTAGTAGAGACGGGGTTTCACCGGGTTAGCCAGGATGGTCTCGATCTCCTGACCTCGTGATCCGCCCGTCTTGGCCTCCCAAAGTGCTGGGATTATAGGCTTGAGCCCCCGCGCCTGGCCTAGTAGTTGGTTTTTTAAATTTGTTATTTTATGGAATTTTTTTCTTTCTTTCTTTTTTTTTTTTTTTTAAGAGACTCTCACTCTGTCACTCAGGCTGGAGTGCAGTGGTGCAATCTCTGCTTACTGCAGCCTCCACCTCAAGCGATTCTCGTTCAAACTATTCACATGCCTCAGCCTCCCAAGTAGCTGGGACTATAGGCTTCTGCCACCACATCTGGATAATTTGGATAATTTTTGTATTTTTAGTAGAGATGGGTTTTCACCTTGTTAGCCAGGCTGGTCTTGAACTGTTGGCCTCAAGTGATCCGCCTGCCTTGGCCTCTCAAAGTGCTGAGATTGTAAGTATGAGCCACCATGCCCCACCATAAATTAGCATCTTATAAAGGGGGAAAGAGCCACATGTGTCTGCTGGTTGTGTTGCTATCCTGAAAACAAGGTTTTCCTGTCCTAGATTATTCCCTCTGGGTGATCAGCTAATGCTGGAGACAAAAGGTGGGTGGTTTTTTTTTGAGATTTGTCATAAAGTAAATAGTATTGTGACAGCCACCTTTACTTTCAGATGTGACATTGATAAAGCTGTGAATATGTTCCTATTTCTCCTCTTTATCTATTTCTCTTTGTTTTCTAGGTTTTTGTGGAAACTCTGGATAAGTGTTTCGAAAATGTATGTGAATTGGATTTGATCTTCCATATGGATAAGGTACATTCTCTTGCAGTTCTCTTCCAAACTAGGGTTACCAGAAAACCAAGAGCCTTGGGCATCTCTAGCTACCTCTACACCTTCATTTTGTTTCCTGTTTTTTTTACTCTTAAGATAGCCCTAGAACCTGTTTTATTTAATAGGTTTAATAGTTTGGGTTTTGCTTTGTTTTTGCTAAGATCTATTAACAGTTTTAACGTGCATAAGATTATTACTAGGCCTATATCATGGTTCATCTGCTCACAGACTGACTTCTTGATATAGGAGAATGATGTCACTGGCTACTTGGCCAAAGGTGAGGTAGTTTTATGTTGATTATACAATTAGTTTCCTAGTCATAGGCCAGTGACAATGAAACTTTGGAATAATCATGACGCAGAGGCTTTGACTTAGCAAAATTTATATCTTTCCTAAAGAGTAATATAGTGACTAAGAGATCTGTAATGTAATTCAAGGTCAGGTGATATTCTGTAGGAAGGCAGACTATCAGAGGCAGAATTAAAATGGCCCCAAGTAGGTGTTCTCAGATTTGTTTTGCTAGGATAACTGTGACATGGCTTGTGTGATCTTGGCTCACTGCAACCTCTGCCTCCCATGTTCAAGCCTCTCCTGTCTCAGCCTCCCAAGTAGCTGGGACTACAGGTGCCTGCCACGATGCCGGCTAATTTTTGTATGTTTAGTGGAGATGGGGTTTCACCATATCTGTCGGGCTGGTCTCCAACTCCTGACCTCAGGTGATCCACCCACCTCAGTCTCCCAAAGTGCTGGGATTACAGGCGTGAGTGAGCCACCGCGCCCAGCCTCTTAGGTAACTTTGAAAGTCAACATTTGTTGTTTTGTATTTTACCTTCTTTGCTCCGTGTTTTTTGTAAGAATCACCCATTTTGTTACATGTAGCCTTAGGTAGTTTAATTTCATTGCTGCATAGGATTTCATTATATGATTTTATCCGTTCTATGACTGATGGAATTGGATTGTTTTGAGTTTGGAGCTTTTATGAAATACGTTGTCATGAATATTCTTGAAAATAGATGCTATTGTACATTTTTGTACATTTTCTTGAAACATCTATTTCTCTTAATAGTACAATTCCTGGGTCATAGATGAGGCCTCTAGAAGGAAGAAACAGGGGACCACAAAGGCACCAGCAGGCCTGCAGCACTGGCAGAAGAAGTCTGAGGCTCAAGGCCTCCGGACTGTAGGCCATAGTATCTGCCACTTTGTTAGATAATGCCAAACTTGCCAGAGTGATTGTATCAATTTATACTTCCACCAGTGGGGGGTGAGTGTTCCCTTTGCTACATATGCTCACCAAAAGTTTATATTCTCAGTGTGGTAATCATTAGAACTGATAACTAAATATTTACAGTTCTTTCCCCTTAAGGACACATGGTAAAATTACACTTCTATGCCTTCCTGAAGTTAGGTGTAGCCATGTGACTTGCTTTAGCCATTGAAGTGTGAATGGAAGTGCCATGTGTCACTTCTAGGCAAAACTTAGGAGCCAGTGCTAATATATATAATAATGGAGTGTGTGTGTGTGTGTGTGTGTGTGTGTGTGTATGTGTATATATATATATATTCCATTTGTGGAAGCATGGATACACAGCCTCCCACGGCCTGGGTCCCTAACTGAGGATGAGGTAGAGCACTGTCCCCAAGTGGACCCACAGTGGATGTGTGTATAGTATGAGAGAGATAAACTTGTTACTTTAAGCCATGAAATGTTAAAATTGTTACTGTGGCTTAACCAAGCCTGTCCTGACTGACGGATATAGAACTTAATTTTTATCAAGCTAGTAGGTATGTACTGGCATTTCGTTGTCATTCTAATTGCATTTCTCACGAAGATGAGCATCTTTTATTGTTTATTGGCTATTAGGAGGTCCTCTGTAGTGAAATGTTTGTTCAGGGCCTTTGTTCTTCTGTGAGGTTGCCAGCCTGTGTTTTAAAAATGTATTTGTAAGGGCTGGGCACGGTGGCTCATGCCTGTAATCCCAGCACTTTGGGAGGCCAAGGCGAGCGGATCACCTTAGGTCAGGAGTTTGAGAACAGCCTGGACAACATGGTGAAACCTTGTCTCTACTAAAAATACAAAAATTAGCTGGGCATGGTGGTGCACCTGTAGTCCCAGCTACTTGAGAGGCTGAGGGAGGAAAATCACTTGAACCCGGCAGCCGAGATCACACCACTGCACTCCAACCTGGGTGACAGAGCAGGACTCCATCTCAAAAAAAAAAAAAAATGTGTTGGTAGAAGTTGTATTGAATAGAAGTAGTGACAGTGGGCGTCTGCTCTGATTCCTGGTTTCAAAGGGAAGCTTTCATCCTGTCACCATGAAGTACAGTATTTGCTATAGGTTTTTTTGGTAAAGATGATCAGGTTAAGGATGTTTCTTCCTTTCTCTTCCTACTAAGCATTTTTAATCACAAAAGGATGTTAAAATTTATCAAAAGCCTTTTTTCTAGTTCCTGAGGTAATCATGAGTTTTTTGCATCATCATTCTAATACTGCTTTGTAAACATCTACAAGGATGCCCTCTAAAGCAATAAAGTAATTCCACTTCCAGCCATTTTATTGGACATGTCTTTTAGAAGGGAATAAAAGGCCATAAAAATGTTGTTCTCCCTCATGTCTTATCTTCAGATAAGTTCCATAAAGTATTTTGCTGCCACTGCAAATTTCTTTTACAGTTTATGAAACTGTTTATTTTTGTTGTTCATGCGGTATTAGGAAATAACTGTTCATATCTCCTGAGATTTTTGAAAACTAGTGATGCAAGGAATCAGAATCCTACCCTATTCAGCTTTAGAATGTCTGAGACTTCCAACAGGTGGCTTCCTTTTCATAGGATTTCAAGCTTATCTTTGCTGTCATAGAGAGCAGTTGCTAATTCAAGTACAGCTTCTTTCTATTGATAATAAAAAATGATCTTTTTACTAAGATAGGCAAAAGCCTTGTCCTAAGACAATAGGAACATCACCTTGAACTCTGTTCTTTTTGACTAAAGAATCTCTTCACCTTGAGGTCAGAAACTCTCATCAGTTCCTAGGTCTTTAAGATCTGCATTAGATAGTCATGGATAGGCCGGGCGAGGTGGCTCAAGCCTGTAATCCCAGCACTTTGGGAGGCTGAGACGGGCGGATCACGAGGTCAGGAGATTGAGACCATCCTGGCTAACACGGTGAAACCCCATCTCTACTAAAAAATACAAAAAACTAGCTGGGCGAGGTGGCAGGTGCCTATAGTCCCAGCTACTCGGGAGAATGGCGTGAACCCTGGAGGCAGAGCTTGCAGTGAGCTGAGATCCGGCCACTGCACTACGGCCTGGGGACAGAGTGAGACTCCATCTCAAAAAAAAAATAGTCATGAATAGATACCCCACCACCTTAAGCAGATGTGGCCAGAGTAGTAGGCCTGTGTAAAGACTAGACATAACTGAATTCCTCGGCTCCGACAAGTTGTTTATTCCTAATCTTGTGATTTCTTGTTTAACCTCCTAAGTTGTTTTTGTATACTGTCTTTATCACTGCTTCTCTCTTTTTCACCTCTTCTCTCTCCTTTTCTTCCTGTGTTAAAGGAGGGTTTATTTCATTCCATTTCTAGAGCCAGGTTCTCTTTCTGTCTCTCCCACACACACACCATAATGTCACTTCTTGCACCGGTCTGTAAGGTGTCCTTAGTGTTTGTTCTTCTGTGTCTACAGATCCCCAGAATGCCCCAGTCTCAGAGAGAATATAGCCCTTCCCATGGCTCTACTGCCCCCCTAACTGTAGTTCCATTTCCGTTGTTCTCATGCAAGGTGAACTTGAATTAGTGAGTGATTTATGCCCAGTCTTTAATTCTACTTTCTCTGTTCTCTTTCTGGAGTCCCATAGCCTGGTTTTCACTCCTACCCAAAATTCACTGATGATTTCCCAATTTTCAAATCCTATGGTCGTTTCCTAGTCATCACTTTCTTTCTTGTTTCTGCGGTATCTGATGCTGTTAACCCTTCAATGGAGCACTCTCTTAATCTTTTTCCACCTTTATTTCTGTAATATAGAACCCTCTTGATTTTTCTCCTCTTCCCACTCTATCAGGAAATTACGTTGTCAGTCATCTCTTACCTCTCTCTTCTCCCTCATATTTCTAGCATAAATCTCATCCATTTTTCATGTTCTAGGTCTTAAAGCAAAACTTGGGTATTTAAAAAAAAACATTTTTTATGCTCAAACTATTGTCTATGTAGGTAATTCCCAAAATGGTCATTACCAATTACCATACATCTAGTCTTGATGTATGGCTTGAGTCCTATTCCTGTATTTCCAACAGCCTGAAGGCATTTCTCGCTAATGTCATTCTCACATCTAAATTTCTTACCAGTTATCCAGAGCCAGCTTCAGCATATGTCTTCTGAAAACCATTTCTCCCTGCAGCTTCCCTTTTCCAGGAGTGTTAGTACCATCCTCTGTCATCTACGTTCAAAACCTTTTCTCCTTCTTCCTCGCTCCCAAGATCCAGTCAATCACTAAACCTGTTGCTTTTTTCTGTAATGTCCTTCTTTATATCTTGTTCTTAGATTCATCAACTATTAACATTTGGCATACTTGCTTTTATCTCTATATACATAATATACTTTTTTCCTGAACCATTTTGAGAGTTAGTTGCAGACATCATAACTTTTCATCCCTAAATATGTCAATAGACATCTCCTAAGAACAAGAATATTATTATATAATATGTTGTATATAATTATCTAATGATGCACAACACAATTAACATAGTTGGGAAATTTAACATTAATAAATATTGTTTTCCAATATATAGTTCATATTTAAGTTTCCCCAATTGTCCCAGAAATGTCCTTTAGATCTTTTTTTAAATCCCATTTTCAGTTATGAGTCAAACATTGTCTTTAGTTATCATATCTCTTGCTTGTTTCTGGCAGGTTTTCTAACCTTATTCTCTCTTCCTTCTTGTTGAAATTAGTTTTTCTAATGTACTTCTTAGACTAGCCTTGACTCCTTGGCCAGACATCAAGGCTGTCCACAATTTGTCTCCATCCTATCTTGGCATTACTTCCATAACTATTTGCCACTTTCTGCTCCAGCCACAGTAGACCACTCTTACTTTGTAATTGCTGCCTCAACTCTCTGCCTAAATTGTGTTTTCATGTACTAAATACTGCCTGTCATTCAAATGCAGCTCAAATCCTACCACCCTAAAGCTTGTCCTCATGGTCTAGCCTATTGTGATCTCTTTGAACCATGTGTAGTATTATTTTTATCCTTCTGTGACCTTTATTTATATACCTTTCTATGTTTTCCCTGCTTGATTAGACTACCTTATCTTTGTCTTCCTCACTGAATCTAGTGTGGTACCTTTTACTGACTGGGGTAGTCTTCAGGTGAGTGTCACTAAAGAGTTCCCAGGACTCTCGTCTCATAAGGTTGTTCATGATTTAAACTGTTGGAGGCTGGAGTAAGGTCTGATTTCATATTCTCTGGGGTAGACATCAGCTCTCCTGGCTGTGCTATTTAGAGCCTAGGGCACTTGGTTCCCTTTTGCTTTCAGAAATTCCTAAACACAGCTCAACATCATGACTGAGATGGGTGTTGATGTTAATTATGGTGAATTGAATTTTTGTTCAAAGAAAACTGTGTGGGTGACCTAATATTCTGATCTACCAGTATCTAATAGCAAAGCTGGATTTAGAATTCAATTGGGCTTTCAAGATTTGGTCATCAGAGTCACAAATCAATGGCTATGTCAAGGGAATTTATCCAGCTTTTTTTTTTTTTTTTTTTTTTAATAGATTTCAATTTGCAGTGGGAAACATATGCTTCTGAATGGTGCTGAATCCAAGAAAACCTCATAGTATGGAATTTTAAATCTCTGCTAAGCATAGGCTGCTAAAATAGAAAAATGCTGAGGGTTCAAAATTGGACTTGTGAACACTAAGATGAAAGAATCATAAACAGTAATATTGGGTTATGTTTGCCAGATGTCCCTTCTGTGAACAGAGCTTGTGATAACAAAGCTCATTAATACCCGCCACACCCTGTGACGTTGAAGCAGGTGTGCTGACTGCAGGTCTCCAGGAATGGAGGGACAAGTGAGGGACATACAGTTTGTGTTTTTGATGATGAAAGAGAAGCTATTTGGTCTAGAAGAATAAGATATTCTGTTTGAGTTTTAGTTCTTGTAAAAGGTGTGAGTTAACACACTTGACTATCCCTGGCTGCCTCTATTTCTATATCTGGATGTGCCAAAGAGAGAAGAAGGGAGCTGAGGCCAGCCTTGGGTTCCATTGCATCTATAAAGCCCTTCTTTACTGATGCTTGGTAGGTAAGAATTTTGTGGCAGAATTTTTTTTTTTGGCTTAAGTAATAAAGAAATGTATTATCTTACATACAGAAAGGCCAGTTGAAGGGCAGAGTTAAACCGTGGTTAAGACAGTTTTATCTGCAGTTTCATTTCTGTAGTTCCAGTTATGCACAGTCAACCATGGTCCAAAAATATTAAATGGAAAATTCCAGAAGTAAACACTATGTTTTAAATTGCATGCCATTCTGAGCAGCATGATGAAATGTTGCTCTGTCCTGCTCCAGGATGGGAATCATCCCCTCATCCATTGTATCCATGTGATGTACACTAGCTGCCCATTGCTTACTTAGTAGCCATCTTGACAGTCACAGTGTCGCAGTGCTTGTGTTCAGGTAACCTTTATTTTACTTCATAATGGCCCCAAAGTGCAAGAGTAGTGATGCTGGCATATTGTCATAATTGTTTTTATTATTAGTTATCATTGTTAATCTCTTACTGTGCCTGATTTACAAATTAGACTTTATCTTACGTATGTGTGTATGGGAAAAAAACATCGCATCCACTGGGGGTCTTAGGACATATCGTAGGCAGGTAAGGGGGGACTACTGTACTTTCTATGTGTTATCTTCAATTCTTAGTGTTGGCTGTAGAATATTTTTTTCAGAGGCCAAAATCTTATTCCCTCAGGGTAGCATAAAGACAGAGATCGGCCGGGCATGGTGGTTCACGCCTGTAATCCCAGGACTTTGGGAGGCCGAGGCGGGTGGATCATGAGGTCAGGAGATCGAGACCAACCTGGCTAACACAGTGAAACCCTGTCTCTACTAAAAAATACAAAAAATTAGCCAGGCATGGTGGTGGGTGCCTGTAGTCCCAGCTACTCAGGAGGCTGAGGCAGGAGAATGGCATGAACCCAGGAGGCAGAGCTTGCAGTGAGCCGAGATTGTGCCACTGCACTCCAGCCTGGGCAACAGAGCGAGACTCCATCTCAAAAAAAAAAAAAAAAAAAGACAGAGATCAGCAATAATGATTTCTCAAATTTTTTAAATCCCTGTAATTTGTTTAGAAAAAAAAGAAAGAAGGGCTGGGCGTGGTGGCTCACACTTGTAATCCCAGCACTTTGGGAGGTCCAGGTGGGTGGATCACCTGAGGTCAGGAGTTCAAGACCAGCCTGGCCAACATGGTGAAACCCCGTCTCTACTAAAAATACAAAAATTACCCCACCCCTAATCCCAGCTACTCAGGAGGTGTGAGGCAGGAGAATTACTTGAACCTGGGAAGTGGAGGTTACAGTGAGCCGAGGTCACGCCCGTGCACACCAGCCTGGGTGACAGAGCAGGACTCCATCTCAAAAAAAAAAATAAAAGAAAAAGAAAGAGAGAGAGAAAGAAAAGAAGGAAGGAAAGGAAGAAAGAACACTTAGGCTGGTTGTGGAGGCTTACGACTGTAATCCCCAGCACTTTGGGAGACTGAGGCAAGAGGATCACTTGAGCCCAGGAGTGTGAGATCAGCCTGAGCAACAAGTGAGACCCCATCTCTTTAAGTAGAAAGGGGGGAAAAAAAAGAAAAGAAAAAAACAAAGATTGTTCCAGATTATACTTAATATCTGCTGCCATATAGGCACTCACTTTCCTTACTTGAACTTTGGACTGCCTCAGTGCACAATCTCATTGATTACCTGCTGCTTCAAGTTTGGTGTGTTAGTCATTCCTTATTACTGGTTAGTGGAATAACAGTGTACACAAAACAACACAATTTGACCTTTAGAGATATCCCTTTGATATCTAGCCTTTTTCAGTAAAACCTAGTGTTTGTCAAGGTTGTAGTCAGTAAGCAGAGCTTATTACCCATGGTATTACTTGGATATGTTGCAGATAAAACAAATTGTATTTTGCTTTGGTTGCTGATTTACAGGCACCCTGAAAGGCTGGAATTGAGATTCAATTCTACTGTTCTTGCTATTATTCCTTATATTGCAGAAGAGGATTGGCCTACTCTATGATAAAAGCAGAATTTTTTTTTTTTTTTTTTTTTTGAAACGGAGTTTCACTCTTGTTACCCAGGCTGGAGTGCAGTGGTGTGATCTTGGCTCACCGCAACCTCCACCTCCTGGGTGGAGGCAGCAATTCTCCTGCCTTAGCCTCCCGAGTAGCTGGGATTATAGGGATGCGCCACCAAGCCCGGCTAGTTTTGTATTTTTTTTAGTAGAAATGGAGTTTCTCTATGTTGGTCAGGCTGGTCTCAAACTCCCAACCTCAGGTGATCTGCCTGCCTCTGCCTCCCAAAGTGCTGGGATTACAGGTGTGAGCCGCTGCACCCGGCAAAGCAGAATTTCTTGATTCCTAACTAAGAACCCTTTTCCAGGCTTGGTTTTTGTATCAATCAAGGTAGGCTAGGTAATGCATTACTCCAAAATCCCGATGACTTATGACAACGAGGATTATTTTTCACTTGTGCTATGTGGCCATCGTGGTGTCTCTGCTCACTGTAATTCCTCTGAGGTCCAGGCTAATGGAAATCTCCTCAACATATGCTTCTACCTGGGCAGTGTGTGTGCCAGCTCTTGAAGTGACACATCCCTGTACACTCACATTTCAGTGATCAAAGTAAGTAACATGCTCCCACCCAAGGGACTGGGAAGTGATACTATTATGTGCCCAAGAGAGAGGAGAACCTGAACTAGTTGAATATTACCAATGATGACCATGGTTTTTCCATGTATTTTCTTAGAGGAAAAGCTGACATTTGATTTATTATCACTTTGTAGAAGGGAAGCTAGAAATTATTATAGTTACAGAAAAATAGAGGAGTGCTCTAATAAGAAGGAAATATGGTTGAATCTTAGGAAAGGTATTCCACATAGCAGCTTTTCAATTTCTCTAACTGATTATTTGGTATTTATGTCTTCTGTACTTCCCAAATGAATTTAAGGTGACTTAAAATAAAATTTCTTAACAGAATAAGTGGCTTTTATATGTGGGAGGCAAGTGTCTACTTCCTTAGAGGCTTTCTGCAAATCATTCATCTTCACCTTGGCTCTCTGACGTTGATGAAGTACCGATGTCTGTTGAGAGTGTTTTTGTCTTTTCTCTGATTACCAAACAGCAACCATTTATGAAGCATTCACTAGGAAAAAGACAGTGTGCTAAATATAGAGATACAAAGATATAAAAGTCAAATTTTCTACCTGTAAGAAGCTCATAAGCTAGGCGTGGTGGCTCACACCTGTAATCCCAGCACTTTGGGAAGCCGAGATGGATGGGTCACTTGAGGTCAGGAGTTCAAGACCAGACTGACCAACATAGTGAAACCCCGTCTCTACTAAAAATACAAAAATTAGCCAAACATGGTGACGCATGCCTGTAATCCCAGCTATTTAGGAGGCTGAGGCACAAGAATTGCTTGAACCCAGGAGGCGGAGGTTGCAGTGAGCCCAGATTGCACCACTGCACTCCAGCCTGGGTGAGAGAGTGAGGCTGTCTCAAAAACAAAACAAAACAAAACCAGGAGCTTATAGGTGAAGTAAATAGATGGATCATACAGAGACATCCCTTGGTCTTGGAGTCAACGACATATTTTTGGAAAACATTCTGTAAGTTTAGTGTAATTTTTCAGTGGGCATGATGTTCATATTAGGGAGTTCTCATCCTGTACTGCTTTTCATAGAAGTGATCGTAAGCATGTCTTAGTCAAATATGTATATATCTGCAGGTTGCATTTTGTAACACTAAATTGCATATAAATTATTTATACAGAATAATACAGTACCTAATCATAAGCTCTTTCATTTAATGATATTTGATCAAAAGTAGAGAACAAAGAATAGGACTTTGAAGTAATAGCTGTCTCTGAGGCTGGGCTCTGAAACAGACTAGCAGAGTAGATGGTAACCCATCTGCAGCTTTCAACTGAGCATCTGTGGCCCTAGATACAGAAGCATGGCAGGCAGCCTCCTGACTGAGTGCAGTGTACAGCTCTTGAGCTGTGCCGAGTGTGTAACAACATAGGCAAGGCTGGCCTGGCACCGCAGGTATGACTTGCCTTAAGCCAGATAGCTGGGGGAAAAAACACTGGCAATTTGGGGTAGAAGATCATTGCCAAGTGAGAAGAGCAATGAAGACTATAAATTCCTGAGTAAGAAATTATCAGGCCAGGTGTGACTCACGCCTCTAATCCCAACACTTTGAGAGGCCAAGGCAGGTGGACCACCTGAGGTCAGGAGTTTGAGAGCAGCCTGGACAACATGGTGAAACCCTATCTCTACTAAAAATATAAAAATTAGCCAGGTGTAGTGGTGGGCACCTGTAATCCCAGCTATTCAGGAGGGTGAGGCAGGAGAATCGCTTGAACCCAGAGGGCAGAGGTTGTAGTGAGCCGAGATCTCGCCATTGCACTCTAGCCTGAGCAACAAGAGTGAAACTCTGTCACAAATAATAATAATAAAAAAAAGAAGACGAAGAAGAAAAAAGAAATTATCAAGGGAGGAGTAGTCATAGGAAGGGAAGTTAATGTTAACTGGGCAGCTGCCAAGTACCAGGCATTGTGCTAGGTACTTTATTCTCAGTAATCTTCTATAAAGTAGATGGTAGCATTCCTGTGTAACAGATGAGGAAGCTGAAACTCAGGCTAAAGTGCCTGAAACTTTAAAACCCATGTTCTTTCCACTAAACCACAGAATTTGAGAATTTTAAAGCATAAATAATGTGATAGATATAGATAGATATAAAAATTTATAGAATTTATTGATTTTTTGTTTTCAAAACCAGAAGTCTAAGAGTCAAGACAATAGGAACAAAGGCTGGGGGCTATGGGAGATTTGGAACTATGCATAAGCTCCAGCCAGACCAAGGGTCTGCCAGAGGAGGCACTGTTTACATTTTGGGCAGTGCAATTTTTCTTTGAATTGCTGGTATTTAGTGTCCTTAGCCCCTTCTACTAAATGCTGGTAGGGTGCCTACCTGATACATTTCCAAATGCCTTCTGAATGGGAGCACTTTCCTAGATCAAGAGCATGGGGTTAGAATACGGAGTATAAGAGATCATGAAGTTTGAAGTAGACAGTGATCCAGTTGAGAACCTTGTCCTTTGTATTGGTAAATCTGATGGACACTTTCCAGTGCCCTTCACCAAGCAATTTTGACACTTCCTTATTTTTAAAATAGTCTTTGTTCTTAGTTTCTATGATACACATTTACTGGTATTTTTTTTTTCTACCTTTCTGGCCACTCTCTCTGGCCCACTGGGCTTCTTACCTCTGAAATAGCCATTCTTCTCTTTTCTTTGAGACATTATCTTCTTAGGAAATCTCTCACAATCCCATGACTTCATTTATCTGTCTGTTGGTGACTCCTCAGTTGCTGTCCAAACTCACTCTACTTTAAACATGGTATGTCCAAAGCAGAACCTCCAGCTCCTGCATCTTCACACTGACAGTTTTTTTTGTTTTTTGTTTTTGAGACAGAGTCTCGCTCTGTCGCCCAGACCGGAGTGCAGTGGCTCGATCTCGGCTCACCACAACCTCCACCTCCCAGATTGAAGCGATTCTCCTGCCTCAACCTCCCAGGTAGCTGAGATTACAGGTGCATGCCACCACGCCCGCCTAATTTTTTGTATTTTTAGTAGAGACAGGGTTTTATTGTGTTAGCCAGGATGGTCTCAATCTCCTGACCTCATGATCCGCCCGCCTCAGTCTCCCAAAGTGCTGGGATTACAGGCATGAGCTATAGCGTCTGGCTTTTTTTTTTGAGAAGGAGTCTCACTCTGTTGCCAGGCTGGAGTGCAGTGGCATGATCTTGGCTCACCGCAACCTCTGCCTCCCGAGTTCAAGCGATTCTCCTGCCTCAGCCCCCCGAGTAGCTGGGGCTATGGGTGCGTGCCACCACATCCAGCTAATTTTTTGTATTTTTAGTAGAGACCGGGTTTCACCATGTTAGCCAGGATGGTCTTGATCTCCTCACCTCCTGATCCACCTGCCTCGGCCTCCCAAAGTGCTGGGATTACAGGCGTGAGCCACCACGCCCCGCCTTTTCTTTTCTTTTTTTTTTTTTTTTTCTTTTTTTTTTTCTTTCGAAACAGAGTCTTATTGTGTCGCCCAGGCTGGAGTTCAGTGGCACGATCTCGGCTCACTGCAACCTCCGCCTCCTGGCTGCAAGTGATTCTCCTGCCTCAGCTTCCTGAGTAGCTGGGATTACAGGCACGTGCCACCGCACTCAACTAATTTTTGTATTTTTAGTAGAGACTGGGTTTCACCACGTTGGCCAGGCTGGTCTTGAACTCCTGACCTCAGGTGATCTACCCGCCTTGGCCTCCCAAAGTGCTGGGATTATAGGTGTGAACCACCATGTCTGACCCACACTGACAATTCTGACTCACCCTTTGAAAAAGTCAGCCCTCAAAATGCCTTTCCTAGCACTTCCCTCCTGCCCATAGACTGAAATAGATATACTTGTCTTGTTTGCCCAGCACCTTTGACTAATTTTGCCACTGCATCTGACACAGGGTGTTGTTTTCTCCTGTTTGCATGGATAAGGGCACAAACTCCAGAACCTGTGTGTCTGAGCTTAAATCTTGACTTTGCCACATAAGAGCCGAATGACTTGTGCCTAAGAAGCTTTTGTGTGAGGCTGAGCGCAGTGGTTCACATCTGTAATCCAACCACTTTGGGAGGCCAGGGCAGGCGGATCACTTGAGCTGAGGAGCTGGAGACCAACCTGGGCAACATTACAAAACCCCATCTCTACAAAAAAACACCAAAATTAGCTGGGAATGATGGCACATACCTGTAGTCCCAACTACTCAGACAACTGAGATGGGAGGATGGCTTGAACCTGGGAGGTCAAGGCTGCAGTGAGCTGAGATCGTGCCACTGCGTTATAACCTGAGCAACAAAGCCAGACCCTGTGTCAAAAAAAAAGAAAAAGAAAAGAAACTTGTGTGTGATAGCACCTTGCTTATGTGGTAGCTGTGACTATTAAAAATATGTAAAGTACTTAGAACTGTGCCTACACAAAGTATTTCATTATTTTGTTTGTTTGTTTCCCCCACCAGATAGTATTAAGAAAGTAGGGATCAGATTGCCTTGTTCACTACTGTATTTTCCATTTTTAGCACAATAGTTGGCACACATTTGTTAATTAATTACTGTAGAATTCATATATTCACCCACTGTTCTAGGCGGGAATTCATATATCCACCCATATTCTGGGGAAACAGTTAATAAAACATTCCTGTCTTCATGAATCTTACCTCTAACAGGGGAGACAAAATAAAGCATAGGTGGTGATAAGTGCAGGGGAGAAGATACAGCAGGGTAGGGGCTGGGTAGATGTGGCTTGATAATTTATATAGGATAGTCAGAGAAATGTTTGAAAAGATAGCATTTGAATAGAAACTGGAAGGAAGTGAGAGAAGTAAGAGGGAAGCCGATAATAATCCTGAAAGGAACAATCCCAAATATTGAAATCTGGAAAGATCAAAATTCCTAAAGTCTAATGTCCTGAAAATCACAATCCAGAAAAATCAAAATCCTGAATTACAATTCTGGAAAAAGTAATTTAAAGAGTTCTTTAAGCCAGGTGCAGTGGTTCATGCCTGTAATCCCAGCACTTTGAAAGGCTGAGACGGGAGGATCACTTGAGCCCTGGAGTTGGAGACAACAAGCCTGGGCAACATAGTGAGACCCCCCATGTCTACAAAAAAGTAAAAAATATTAGCCAGGCATGGTGATGCATGTCTGTAGTCCCAGTTACTGCAGAGGCTGAGGTGGGGGGATCGTTTGAGCCTGGGAGGTTGAGACTGCGTTGAGCCATGATTGTGTCACTGCACTCCAGCCTAGGTGACAAAGGAAGACCCTGTCTCAAAAAAAAAGGCTGGGCACAGTGGCTCATACCTGTAATCCCAGCGCTTTGGGGGAGACCAAGGCGGGCAGATCACCTGAGATCAGGAGTTCAAGACCAGCCTGTCCAACATGGTGAAACCCCATCATCTCTACTAAAAATACCAAAATTAGCTGGCCATAGTGGCAGGTGCCTGTAATCCCAGCTACTTGGGAGGCTAAGGCAGGAGAATTGCTTGAACCCAGGAGGCGGAGGTTGCAATGAGCCGAGATTGCGCATTGCACTCCAGCATGGGTGACAAGAGCGAGACTTCGTCTCAAAAAAAAAAAAAAAAATGAAAAGAAAAAAGGGACAGGTCTGGCTATGTTGGCCAGAGTGGTCTTGAACTCCTGAACTCAAACAATCCTCCTGCCTCGGCCTTCCAAAGTGCTGGGATTACAGGCATGAGCCACCGTGCCCAGCCCTAGCCCAGTTTTTACCTTTGATGAAGCTTTCTCTGAAATTCAGTATTGTAGTTCTCCAAGCTGTTTTGTCTTCTTGCTCATGCTCTCATGTTTTTAATTCTAATTGTTTCTAGTAGATTGTAAACTCCTTTGGAATAGTGTCAGTGTATAATACTTTGTTGGTTATCCAAACAGTACAGGACAGTCAGAATTGATTAGTTGAAGTGAAATAGATATGTGTCCCAATTTTGTGAGTTTCTTTTTCTTTTCTTTTCTTTTTTTTTTTTTAGACAGAGTCTCACTCTGTTGCCCAGGCTGGAGTACATTGGCACAATCTTGGCTCACTGCAACCTCCGCCTCCCGGGTTCAAGTGATTTCCAGCTAATTTTTGTATTTTTAGTAGAGACAGGGTTTCACCATGTTGTCCAGGCTGGTCTCAAACGCCTGACCTCAGGTGATCCGCCCACCTCGGCCTCCCAAAGTGCAAGGATTACAGACATGAGCCACCGCGCCTGGCCTTTTCTTTGTTTTTTTTTTTTTTGAGACAGAGTCTTGGTCTATTGCCCAGGCTATAATGCAATGGCACAATCTCAGCTCATTGCAATCTCTGCTTCCGAGCGCCTTCCACTTCAGCCTTCCAAATAGCTGGGACTACAGGCGTGCACTACCATGCCTGGGTAATTTTTTTTTATTTTTTGTAGAAATGAGGTTTCTCCATGTTGCCCAGGCTGGTCTTGGACTCCTGGGCTCAAGTGATCCGCCCATCTCAGCTTCCCAAAGTGTTGGGATTACAGGCATGAGCCATCTTACCCAGCCTGTTTTTTTATTTTCAAGGCATACTTTTCAGGTATATTATCTGAATAGCACAGCTAGAGGCCCCCCCACCCCCGCCTTTTTTTTTTTTTTTTTTTTTAATTTTGCGACAGAATCTGGCTCTGTTCCCCAGGCTGGAGTGCAGTGGCTCAATCTTGGCTCACTGTAACCTCTGCCTCCTGGGTTTAAGCAATTCTCATGCCTCAGCCTCCTGAGTAGCTGGGACTACAGGTGCGCACCATCACGCCCGGCTAATTTTTTTTTTTGGGACGGAGTCTCACTCTGTCATCCAGGCTGGAGTGCGGTGGTGCAATCTCGGCTCACTGCAACCTCTGCCTCCTAGGTTCAAGTAATTCTCCTGCCTCAGCCTTCTGAGTAGCTGGGATTACAGGTGCACACCACCATGCCCGGCTAATTTTTTGTGTTTTTTAAAGTAGAGACAGGGTTGCACCATCTTGGCCAGGCTGGTCTTGAACTCCTGACCTCGTGATCTGCCCACCTCAGCCTCCCAAAGTGCTGGGATTACAGGCGTGAGCCACTGCGCCTGGCCCTCATTTTTGTGCTTTTTAGTAGAGACAGGGTTTCGCCATGTTGGCCAACCTGGTCTCGAACTCCTAACCTCAAGTGATCCACCCGCCTCGGCCTCCCAAAGTGCTGGAATTACAGGTGTGAGCCATTGCACCCAGCCAAGGCCCATTTTTTAAAACCAAATTCTAATTAGACCTTGCCTCTGAAGGTTATGACTTGTGCATACTGGCTAGTTTCAGGGTGGGCTCACTTTTCACTTTGCCTTTGCTCCCTTGGGAGATAACCTCTAGGTGCACTCAGGAGGAACTAGGAACCCTATGTTCCTCAAGTGGGATTCTGCATGAAGTGCTTTTGTGGGCTTCTGACTCTACCAGATTCTAACTGTGTAATTTATGCAACCCTCTTAAAGACCTCTTTGTGCCTCAATTTTCTTCAGTTGTAAAACAGGGATGATATCACATTTCATTGATTCTTAGACTCACTTTTTGAGTACCATTTATAATTTTAACATCAAATCAAGATTTTTCTTATAATCAATGGTATGTCATTTTTCTTTTTTAGTAGCACATAAAATGGTATGTTTTACAATCAGTGAAGTCTTAGATTTGATATAATACAGTAATATCTACCATTCAATTACTTGAGGATTGGAGTTAGTGAATAATTTCTTAGTTGAATAAATGGTGAATTTGTCTTTATTTTTACTTTTTCCTACTAGTCTCTCTGCCTCCTTATATTGTGCCTTAAAACTATCCTTTACACACGTTCCTAATGATATATATATATATATATATATATAATATATATAATTTTTTTTTTTTTTTTTTGAGACGGAGTCTCGCTCTGTCGCCCAGGCTGGAGTGCTGTGGCCGGATCTCAGCTCACTGCAAGCTCCGCCTCCCGGGTTTACGCCATTCTCCTGCCTCAGCCTCCTGAGTAGCCGGGACTACAGGCTCCCGCCACCTCGCCCAGCTAGTTTTTTGTATTTTTTAGTAGAGACGGGTTTCACCGTGTTCTCCAGGATGGTCTCGATCTCCTGACCTCGTGATCCGCCTGTCTCGGCCTCCCAAAGTGCTGGGATTACAGGCTTGAGCCACCGCGCCCGGCCGATATATTTAAAAATGTATTTTTTACTAGCTCTCTTGCTGATGTATACCCCTAACTGCAGCGATTCTTGAGGAGGAGAAGGACATGCCTCACTCCCCTCCACCACCTTCCTCAGAACCTTATGATAGTTCAGTGACACTAAGTGATTGAGGGAAGTATGTTATTTAGTGAATTTTCATGATTTTTTTTAAAGTTGGGGACCACTGCCAAAAGGGTGAAGCCATAGCCCCTTCTCATGTACAAAGACCTCCGTGAGCATGCCCAGCCTGCCTCTCTAGCCTTACCTCTTGCTTTGAACTTTACGCTCCAGTGATACTGAACTATTTTTGTAACTTGTGTTTAGGGATGTTACAACTTTGGAAGTCTTTGATCCAGCATGTAAAGGGTGAGCGGGTGGAGTGGGGCGCAGGGCTATTCCATGGGCAGCGATTTAGAGGAGCAGGGGACTGTGGGGATGGAGATAGTCTCCTTAGAAACAGGTTTGTGAGATCTAGGCGTGGCATTTGAACTTTTTTTTTTTTTTTTTTTGATGGCCAAATTGTGCTTCACTTATCTGCCTGCCTATGTGGTTGCCTTAGGCAGAGTGATAGAATCTCAGGGTAGAGAGCAGGGACTTACTCTCTGTTGCTCCAGAGGACACAGGTAGGATTGGGGGTGGAAATTATTTGATGCTTGTTGTAGCTCAGTACAGTTAAAAACTCTCTGACAGTTGTTGCTGCTCAACAGCCCACTGAGCAGCTTGGAAACAGTAGTGAGCTCTCTTCATGGAGGCGAAGGATCTGTCACCAGAGTGAAGGATCTATACTGTTGCAGGAGCCAAAGAACAGAATCCTGCACTGGGAAAGAGGTTGGTCAAGATGACTTTGATTATAACTACCAAATTAACCAACATCCATCAAGTACTTACTAAGAACCAGGCACATAATAGATAGCCAAGTGCTTTATATACAGTGTCTCATTTATTTCCTACATCATCTTTTTTAATCTTTAGAATAAGCCTGGCAGCCAAGAACTCTGGTTCTCCCCATTTTACAGATGAAGAAACTGAGGTTTATTGGTAGGAAGCCTCAGTTTCTCTAAGGTCACACAGCTGGTAAGTGATAGAGCCAGATTCAGATTCTGAACCTGCTCCCTCTACACTCTGCAATGCTGCCTGTAATGTTCCTGCCTCCTTTGACATCCTAAATATGGGGAAATGTGTTTGTGTCATGTTTTGTTAGCAGATAAGCAACCAATGAAGGATAAAATTCAAAAGGACAAGGTTTGGATCTTTTTCTATACTTAGCACTGTGCTTGGCGTTTGGGATCAGCAGTGCAAACAGGTAGTAGCCAAAGGAGGATGAAACACTGGGCTAGAAAGAAAAAGTCCTGCTAGAACGTTTAAAAAAAAATGATTTCACAGAGAACCCTGACTCATAATAGGAATTCGTTTTTTTAAAAAGGAAGTAATAATATGTAGTGAGTATACTTTACTGTAGTCAACTGTGTATACTCAAAGAGCATAAAACATGAAGCCAGTGAGTGAGTGATCCTTTTATTAATTATAAAAGAAGATGAGCTGGGTGTGGTGGCTCATGCCTGTCATCCCAGCACTTTGGGAGGCCAAATTGGGCAGATCACAAGTTTAGGAGTTCGAAATCAGCCTGGCCAACATAGAGAAAGCCCATCTCTACTAAAAATAGAAAAATTAGCCAGGCGCAGTGGCACATGCCTGTAATCCTAGTTACTCAGGAGGCTGAGGCAGGAGAATTGCTTGAACCTGGGAGGCGGAGGTTGCAGTGAACTGAGATCGCACCACTACAATCCAACCTGGGCGACAGAGCGAAAATCTGTCTCAAAAAAAAAAAGATGATGAATTAGTAGAGCATGAAGAATAATTAATGAGTTGCTAGGTAATTTGCCATTCCCTCTGCCTGGCTGCCTTTTCCTCCAATTGCCAATTAGTCTTAAGGTCACCCTTCTCTGAAATAACATAGCACTTTGTACTTGGGTCATAGTATTTATCACAGACTTCGTTTTATTATAGTTAATTCTCTACATGTTTAATCTTTCTTACTTGATTCTAAACCCTTTAAGGACAGGATCCACATCTTATCTTCATTTCCTTCTTCCAGCTCTTAACATTCTGTGATGTTAAGCCTATTTGAAAATAGACATTGTTAGAGATTATATTCTTTTAGTGAAAAATCGGCCAGGTGCTGTAATCCCAGCACTCTGGGAGGTTGAAGCAGAAGGATTGCTTGAGCCCAGGAGTTTGAGATCAGCCTGGGCAACATGGTGAAACCCTGTCTCTACGAAAAATACAAAAATTAGCTGGGCGTGGTGATGCACATCGGTGGTCCCAGCTACTCTGGAGGCTGAGGTGAGATCACTTGAGCCTCGGAGGTCAAGGCTGCTGTAAGCCATGATCACGCCTCTGCTCTTCAGCTTGAGTGATAGTGACAGAGCAAGACCCTGTCTCAAAAAAAAAAAAAAGAAAAATCAGTGAATGCCTTGAACCTAACACACTACCTTTTATGTGGTAGGTACAGTGGGCTCACTGAAACATTTAACTTATTCACCTCTATCCATTTGTCCAAAAACAAAAAGGAAACGAAAAATTCTAAATACAGGACGAAAAATTCTAAATACAGGACGAAAAATTCTAAATACAGCCCTCAATTCTACTTAATTAGTGTGTATCTGGAATGAGTGTGACATGGAAGATTTGAATCTGCTCTTCTTTGCCTCTGTTCTCATGTGCCTGTGCTCATGTGCATCTTAGAGTGCTTAGAGTGATTGTAATGCTTAAAACAAATTTTCAATCTCTGTGGCCCCTAAACCAGCCAGCCACTTCCATCTGATGTGTAAGAGGAGGCTCCCCTGGATTCATTCATTGCCCATTGAAACAATGTATGATCATGTGAGTGAAAGAGAGAAAGAAATCAATGGCTAGGGATTGAATGTCTTGTGGGATTTTATGACAAGAAGACATCTAGAGAAAACCATGGAAATGTCCAGTCTGAAGGTCAAAAAGTTCATAAAAGTGATTTAGAAGACACTAAGAGCAGGTGAAAGGGAAAACAGAACTTTACAAAGCAAAGTTGCTTTCTTGGCTTGCTTTCTTCAGAGCTGCTTAGGACCAGACAGCTCTATGTGCCTGAGAGTTCCTGAAGGAATCTTAGCATTAAAATACAATTCACCATGAAATACTATGCAGCCATAAAAAAAGGATGAGTTCTTGTCCTTTGCAGGGACATGGATGAAGCTGGAAACCATCATTCTCAGCAAACTAACACAAGAACAGAAAACCAAACACCATATATTTTCACTCATAAATGGCAGTTGAACAATGAGAACACATGGGCACAGGGAGGGGAACATCATACACCAGCACCTGTTGGGGGGTGGGGGGCTAGGAGAAGGATAGCATTAGGAGAAATACCTAATATAGATGACCGGTTGATGGGTGCAGCAAACCACCATGTCACGTGTATACCTATGTAAAAACCTGCACATTCTGCACATGTACCCCAGAACTTAAAGTAAAATAATTTTTTTTAAAAAGTACAATTCATAGGCTGGGCACAGTGGCTCATGCCTGTAATCCCAGCACTTTGGGAGGCCAAGGCATACGGATCACTAGGTCAGGAGATCGAGACCATCCTGGCTAACACAGTGAAACCCACGTCTCTACTGAAAATACAAAAAATTAGCCAGGCGTGGTGGCACGTGCCTGTTGTCCCAGCTACTTGGGAGGCTGAGGCAGGAGAATCACTTGAACCTGGGAGGCGGATGTTGCAGTGAGCCGAGATTGCACCACTGCACTCCAGCCTGGACCACAGAGCGAGACTCTGTCTCAAAAAAAAAAAAAAAAAAAATTAGCCGGGTGTGGTGGCATGTGGCCTATAGTCCCAACTACTGGGGAGGCTGAGGCTATAGGATCGCTTGAATCCGGGAGATGGAGGTTGCAATGAGCCGAGATCGTGCCACTGCATTCCATCCTGGGCGACAGAGTGAGACCATGTCTCAAGAAAAAGAAAAATGAAGAGACACAGATGTCCAGAGGTGTTGGGGGAGAATGGAGAGACTCGATAACAGGTTAAATTGTCTTTAGAGGAACTGACATTTTGACTACAGTACTCATTCCTACTCTTGACTATTTTCAGGGGTTCCAAGAGAAAAATCTAAATAGGACAGAGCTAAAAACACCAACTTTCACTCACTAAAATGTCATAAATTTATGTATCTTGATCTTGGAAAACATCAGTATCTATGCCTCATTTTACCTTTTAAGATTTCAGATTTATCGCCTGAAGCATTTTTTCTGTTGTCTTCCCCTTATGTCAAGATATCCTGTTGGTTTATTGAGGTTATCCTAATCTTTATGTCAGATGAAACTCATCCTGGTTGTAATTATTTTTAGGTTAAATAACCATTGGATTTGCCAAGTACTGAAAAATCAGTAGCACTTTTGTTTAAACTCTGTTAATAAACACTTCTGAATGCATTTTGCTAGTGTCATTATTTCCCATGCTTGCTGAGTAGAGAGAAAGTTGAATTATCATTACTTGATAATTCATATTTGTTCATTGCACACTGTGTGAGTCTGGGTTTAGGCCTCTTGAAGACTTAGCCTCTTTCCTTCTGTTCCTGTGGTTTCGAATGCCATTTACATGACTCACATCTCAGATTTTCTTTCCCTACCAGCCTCCCTGTGTTGGTTTGTGACTTTATCTGTCAGTCAGTCTTCTCTCAGGTATTTACCTAGATTGCTGCAGGCTTCCTCAAGGTCAGCCCACCAGCCAACTTCCGTTGTTTCAACAGAACCCTTCTTTGTGCCCTGACTGTATCTCCAGTTCTTTAGATACATGAGTTCAGTATTGATTCTTGACTGCTTGCTCCCCACACCCATGCTTAGCAGCCTCCAACTTTCTCAAGTCCTGTCTGTCTCCAGTCAGAGAAATGTTAGTCATCTTTCGTGGTCAACTTTTCATGTTCAGTGGACAAGGTCTGAACTGACTAGCAGGACTAATACGGGCAGCTGTTTACTTATCCATTGCTCAGTTACACTTGAGTCATTTTGCTTACTAAAGGTCAGTTGTTATGTTTCCAGATCTCTTTATGCCAGTAAAGTGGTACTGTAATTATGTAATTTGATTAAATAATATACGTATTAAATTATGAGGAAGAAAAGAAAATTATTCTGGCTGTGCGTGGTGGCTCATGCCTGTAATCCTAGCACGTAGGAGTTCGAGACCAGCCTGGGCAACATGGTAAAACCCTGGCTCTACTAAAAATACAAAAGATAAGCTGGCGTGGTGGCGTGCGCCTGTAGACCCAGCTACTCAGGAGGCTGAGGCAAGAGAATTGCTTGAACCTGGGAGACAGAGGCCGCAGTGAGTCGAGATCGCGCCCCTGCACTCCAGCTGGGCGACAGAGTGAGACTGTTTCCAAAAAAAAGAGAAAAGAAAATTATTCTGTGAAAACTAAGAGGAATGCTTTGGAAGGACAAGTTACTTTAAAAAGGAAATGAAGCTGAATTAGGTTGGGTAAGATAACTATGGAAGAGTAGAGGTGGAGGAATCCTAAAAATCCAGGATTCTGTACTTACTGTTTCATAGCAGTCTGAGTTCTAACTTTAGAGAAACTGGAAATTGTAGATGATGCATTTTGGGTGAGTTTTTTGCAATAATGGCAAAAAACTCAAATCAGCAGAAGAGATCTTTCTGGGTTGGGCACATTGGCTCACACCTGTAATCTCAATACTTTGGGAGGCTGAGGCGGGAGGATCCCTTGAGCTCAGGAGTTCAAGATCAACCTGAGCAACATAGCAAGACCTCATCTCTACTTAAAAATTTAAAAAAAAAAAAAAAAAAGCTGGGCATGGTGGCATGTGCCAATAGGCCCAGCTACTCAGGAGACTGAGGCAGGAGGATTGCTGGAGCCCAGTAGTTCAAGGCTGCAATGAGCTATAATCATGGCACTGCACTCCAGCCTGGGTGACAAAGCAAGACCCTGTCTCAAAAAAAAAAAAAAAAAAAAAAAGAGAGTTTTTTGGCCTTTGCCAAAAATTTAATGGCTCTCAAAGTTTTGTTTATAGCAAATAATGGTAGGTGTGGACATTCATGGGAAAAGTCACAGTAAAAGTCAGATTAACCATACCATTATTACTTTAGTTTTAAATGCTATCCATGGACTCTCAGTTACTGAGGGTGAGGAAATCAGTGTTCGTATTCTACCTCCCTCCTTTTTTCCCCTCTTCTCTTCCTAGTTTTTACTAGCTGGAGTTTTCTACATCATCAAAGCATATAGTATTGACACTCCGTTGTTACCCTAATCCTATTTTAGTCTTAGACCTACAGTTAAGTAGTTTCGGTGCTCACTGCAAGTTTTTGCCGTAGTTTTTTGTTTTGTTTTTGTTTTTGAGAAGGATTTTCGCTCTTGTTGCCCAGGCTGGAGTGCAGTGACATGATCTTGGCTCACTACAACCTCCTCCTGGGTTCAGGCGATTCTCCTGCCCCAGCCTCCCAAGTAGCTGGGATTACAGGCAAGTGCCACTTCTGCCCAGCTAACTTTTTTTTTTTTTTTTGAGATGGAGTCTCGCTCTGTCACCCAGGCTAGAGTACAATGGCGCAATCTCAGCTCACTGCAGCCTCCACCTCCCAGGTTCAAGCGATTCTGCCTCAGCCTCCTGAGTAGCTGGGATTACAGGTGTGTGCCACCACACCTGGCTAATTTTTGTATTTTTAGTAGAGATGGGGTTTCACCATGTTGGCCAGGCTGGTCTTAAACTCCTGACCTCAAATGATCCACCCACCTTGGCCTCCCAAAGTGCTGGGATTACAAGCATGAGCCACCAGGCCTGGCCCTGCCATAGTTTTTCCAGTCACCTCTTAGTTGGCACAAGTGCTTCCTTTTGTAGATTCCTTAAGAAATACTTGGCCGCGTGTGGTGGCTCATGCTTGTAATGCCAGCACTCTGAGAGACTGAGGTGGGTGGATCACTTGAGGTTGGGAGTTTGAGACCAGCCTGACCAACATGGAGAAACCCCATCTCTACGAAAAATACAAAATTAGCCAGGCGTGGTGCACATGCCTGTAATCCCAGCTACTCAGGAGGCTGAAGCAGGAGAATCGCTTGAACCAGGGAGGCAGAGGTTGCGGTGAGCAGAGATAGCACCATTGCACTCCAGTCTGGGCAACAAGAGTGAAACTCTGTCTCAAAAAAAAAAAAGAAAGAAAGAAAGAAAAAAAAAATATTTGGGAACAGTGGTCCCCATTCTGTTACCCTTGCTGGACAGTTGACTGGGTATAAAGTCCTTGAGTCTGCTGGGCACAGTGGCTCACACCCTAATCCCAGCACTTTGGGAGGCCAAGGGGGGCGGAATATGAGGTTGAGAGATCCGGACCATCCTGGCCAACATGGTGAAACCCCATCTCTACTAAAAATACAAAAATTAGCTGGGCATGGTGGCGCATGCCTATAGTCCCAGCTCCTTGGGAGGCTGAGGTAGGAGAATTGCTTGAACCCAGGAGGTGGAGGTTGCAGTGAGCCGAGATCACGCCACTGCACTCCAGCCTGGTGACAGAGCGAGACCCCATCTCAAAAATGAAAATAAAAATAAGTAAAGTCCTTGAGTCACACTTTCTGTCCTTGAGAATTTTGTAGGTATTGTTCCATTTTCTGTTAGCATCAAATATTAATGTGGAAATTTTCATGATTTTGTTTCTCTTTTAAGTGATTTGATCTTTTTGCCTGGTTGCAGGAACTCAGAAACCTTACTTAAAGGTGTATCTTGGTACTGCCTATTCTGAATTTGTTTTCCCTGGGATACAGTGTGACCTTTCAGTATGTACACCCCAATCCTCTTATAGTTCAGAAACATCTTAGATTCTATCTTTATGAACATATCTTTACATATTTTTCCCATTCATGTTAAAGTTTTCTTTTATGCAAATATTACATCTCCTTTGCTGTCTTTTGTAACTGTTTCTTCTCTATTTCTTTTAGCCCTTTTTGGTTTCTTTTTTTTTTTTTTTCATTTCTCTCCTTTTGTTCCCACTGTGTTTTTAGCAGTCTCTCTTCTCCCTTTGCTTATTCCAGTTTCACCTTCATTTCTATAACAGTATTTTTCCTTTCACTTCTTTCCTCAGTTCTGCTAGTATACAGCTTGTCTTCTCTTCTCGTCTCCCTACCTCTGCTGAAGTTCTGTATTTCTGCTTTGAGCTCTCATTTCATAGAGACAACTATTTTGTCAAGTTTTCTTTTTTTCATTGTGTAAAATATTTTATTACCATTGTATCTAGTCCATGGAGGCCCTTTTCCAGTGTGTGGTCTTAGTCTGCCATTTGGTTTTCCTATTTCTTTCCTAATTTTTCCTCACTGTATATTTTTATAGATCCTGTTTAGATTTTTTGTATACTTAAATAGGCAAGTTTTTCAGGGACCAGCTGTTTGCAGGATGCTTGCTGGGGGAGCTACCAAAACTGTGTTCTGGGCTGGCTACAGTTGTTCCCTTGATTTAGGGTTCTGGGTGAGTCCGTGTACCCTTAGTCTCCAGCCAGCCAATCGAGATAGGCAAGGTGTCTCTTAGCATCTTCTCAATGCAAAGGCTGTCTTCTCTACTACCATGGAGACCACGTCTGTGAGGCAAATGTAGCTTGTGTGATTTCCCATTTAGCCTCAACTTCAGGTCCAAGGAAGTTCCTGCCTTCTAAAACCGAGGAATTAATTTGGTACCGGAGTGTGTCCTTTACTCACAGGAAGTACATATTTTTGCAGGTCTTTCTGAGATCTCCAGCTTCCCTGTCCTCTCCCTGTAGCATCCTTTCTTCTTTTCCTTCTGTGAAGCAAAGGAGTCCCTGCCGGAGCTCCCTGCTTTTGACAGCTTTTTCACCTGTTTGGGGGTTTGGAGTTTTGGATATCCTATAGTTATAACAAAAATGGAGTTTGCATTTCTATTTCTTCTTTTTGCATTTGGAACACATTTTGAACAGCATTTGAAAATACTGACTTTATGATGCAGTGTTTTTTGTTTTGTTTTGTTGTTGTTGAGACGGAGTCTCGCTCTGTCGCCCGGGCTGGAGTGCAGTGGCCGGATCTCAGCTCACTGCAAGCTCCGCCTCCCGGGTTTACGCCATTCTCCTGCCTCAGCCTCCCGTGTAGCTGGGACTACAGGCGCCCGCCACCTCGCCCGGCTAATTTTTTGTATTTTTAGTAGAGATGGGGTTTCACCGTGTTAGCCAGGATGGTCTCGATCTCCTGACCTCGTGATCCGCCCGTCTCGGCCTCCCAAAGTGCTAGGATTACAGGCTTGAGCCACCGCGCCCGGCCTGATGCAGTGTTAAATAAGAAGCTTTAACTGACTTTTTCTGTTAACCAGCCACTAGTCTCCACGACATCATGTGTTAGGCCTTTTACTATACCTTCTCCATAAAGCCCCCACCACCACACTGTTGTCGGTCTTCGAAGTCCCTAAAGCCCAAGGAATATGCTACTCAGATATATGGAAAGCCTTTCATTCTTTCAGCATGCCTACTCTGAGCATTGTTCTAGGCCTTGGAGATAAATCATGGAAGAATTAATACAAGATCTTAACACACCAAAGTCTTAAATGATTTCATGTGGAATAGATGTCAGGGATGAATAGAGTGGAAGACACAGTTTGGGATTCTGAGGAAGTATGATAGAAAGGGTAGAACATGAGCTCTGGAATCAACACCATTCTGCTGCTAACATACATGACATTGGGATCATTTTATTGCCTTTTCCTCATACATAAAATGTATCAATTTATTCATATATAAAGACAAGGCAGGCCAGGCGTGGTGGCTTACGCCTGTAATCTCAGCACTTTGGGAGGCCAAGGCAGGCGGATCATCTGAGGTCAGGAGTTCCGGACCAGCCTGGCCAACATGAGGAAACCCCGACTCTACTAAAAATATAAAAATTAGCTGGGCGTGGTGACAGGTGCATATAATCCCAGCTACTCAGGAGGCTGAGTTGGGAGAATCGCTTGAACCCAGGAGGCGGAGGGTACAGTGAGCCAAGTACACAACACTGTACTCCAGCCTGGGGAACAGAGTGAGACTTTGCCTCAAATAATAATAGTAATAATAATAATAGTAGTAGTAATAATAATAAAGTGAAGGTTACATTACCTACCTTAGATGAATGTTGTAAAATTAAGGTAAGTTACATAAAGTACTTGGTTCATAATAGATACTCAACAAGTACTACTTTCTACCCACACAGGGATTGGCTAAACAAAAGGAATAAGTACTGAAAGTACAGGTATAGAGGACTGTTTCTCTCCTTTTTTATTAAATTGTGGTAAAATATGTAACATAAAGTTTCCTGTCTTCACTATTTTTAAACTTACAGTTCTGTGGCATTAAGTATGTCCACATTGTTGTGCAGTCGCCACCACCATCCATCTCCAGAGCTCTTTATCTTGCAAAACAACAGCCCTGTAACCACTGCCCTCTTCCCCCTGCCCATGGCAGCCCCCATTCCAGTTTCTGTCTCTGAATTTGACTACTCTGGGTACCCCATAGGAGTGGAATCACACAGTCCTCATCCTTTTGTGTGTGGGTTGTTTCACTTACAGTGTCTTCAAGGTTCATCTGTGTTACAGTGTGTCTCAGAATTCCCTTCCCTTTTACAGCGTCTCAATTCAGATAGAAACAAAACAAAACAAAACCAAAAAAGCAGAATTCCTTTCCTTTTTAAGGCTGAATAATATTCTGTTGTATTTCTGTGGCACATTTTGTTGATCCAATTGTCTGTTCATGGACACTTGGGCTGCTTCCAATTGTTCCAGTATTGTTGTGAATAATACTGCTATGAACATGGGTGTACACATTCTCTTCAAGTCTTTACTTTCAGTTCTTTTGAGTGTGTACCCAAAAGTGGAATAGTTGAGCCATATGGTAATTCTGTTTTTAATCTTTTTGAGGAACCACCATACTGTGTTCAGAGGCCTATTTATTGATGGGGACAAGTATAAACAGTGGAATTCCCCCAGGGAATTATTTTAAAACCAATCTTAACATTTTGTAAATTATCTAAATATGAGAC
Source organism: Macaca mulatta (assembly GCF_049350105.2). Classification (NCBI taxonomy): domain Eukaryota; kingdom Metazoa; phylum Chordata; class Mammalia; order Primates; family Cercopithecidae; genus Macaca; species Macaca mulatta. The sequence goes on along the minus strand of NC_133412.1, from coordinate 79,654,901 downwards.
TTTTACCATTAAATCTTTATTTGCATATAGCTAATGAATAATTCATATTGTATAAAATGTAAGAACACCTCGTGAGAGTGTGTGTGTATGTAGACAGAACAGTGGTTAATAAGGCTCAATGTGGGCACACATACACGGGAATACATTTGATTTATTATACTCTGTCCTCAAGATCAGAAGTTCCCTGCACTTCCTGAGGGCAAAATACAGGGAGCCAATGCCAGAGAACTTCAGATGTCAGAAGTGCACAGTGCCCAGATATGCAGACACATCTTTCTTCTTGACTCTGCATTGCTTACAGAGTAAACTGGTGGTTGACTGTAGACTCTAGACCAGTGGTGCTCAGCTGGGGTAAGTTTGCCCCCTGGAACACATATGACAATTCTGGAGACATTTTTGATTGTCAAGCTGGAGGAGTAGAGACCAGGGATGCCAGAGAACAGGCCTCAGCGACAGGACAGCCCCACAGCAGAGAATTTTCTGGCCCCAGATGTCACTGGTACCCAGGCTGAGAAGTCCTGCTCCAGACCCAAATTACCTTCTCAGCCTTGTCTTAGCCTCTCTCCTGCGTAAATAAAGTTGCCATCCCAGCCAGACCCAGAAGCTCCCCATACCTGCCCACACACCAGCTGAATTGCTCCTTCCAACACCTTCTACCTGAAATTCTTTCCCCTGCTTCTCTAATGTCAGAGCCCAGCTTCAGTCCTCCCACTGTCTCTGTGAAACTCTCTGATCTCTCTAGCCACAGTTCCCTTTCTTCTCTGACTTCCCCAGGATTATCCCAATCATTTGGCACTTAGTTAACAATAGAAGGTTGTACTTGCTATCTTCTCACCTTGACTGAAAGCACCTTGAGGGCCATTTGATACGATTTGGTTTGAAATATGCAGTACCATTCCTTATGAACCCCAGTGGGCATCTCTGCTTTGACCCACCCAGGGCTTTCTGTGACAGCTTTCCTACTATGATGGGGTGCAATGGTTGAGTCAACCTCTGTCCCATCACAGCGGTTAGGTACACTGAGATTCAGCTTTGTTTAGATAACTAGCTAGATGGAACCTAAGCCCAAATGTGAGCCTTATGCTTAGAAAGGTGTTTATGCTGAATCTGCTTTCTAATCTAAGCAGTAAGAAATGAGGTTAGGAGAGGTGCAAAGGAATTGGGCTCTATCTTGCTCTGATCACGTCCCTTCAGTGGAGCACAGCCTGGAGGATCTGCCTTATGGAAGGTGGGAGACATTAATTTCAGATGCTTGGATAGGGATTATTCTGTCATAACTGGACCTACTTAATGACAGTCAGTGTTGATGATGGTAATATTAATAATGAAAGCCATAATTACTTACTTGGAACCCAGTGTGAACTGGGCATCAGGCTAGGTGCTTTACACATATTTATCTCATCCAGCCCTCACTGCAATCCTGGAAGGAAGCTGAAGCACTTTAAAGATAATTTGCCCAGGGCCACCCAGCTAGCAAGTAGCAGAGCCAGAATTTAAACAAGAGCTGCCTAACTTTGAAGCCTGTGCTCGTAGCTACCACCTCACTGCTGAGGGGAGAGATTCATGTTGCCCTGTGCCAAGACCTGGGAGAGACCCCTCGTGGTGTCACTGGAGAGGTGGATGGGCAAAGGGGCTTGAGTGTCTGAGTTCTGAGTCAGGACCTGTTGTCATATCTGACCACTCTGCTGCTGCAGGAAAAGGAAACCTCATGGGTTACACTTTGACCACCACGGAGTATTCTGACTCTTCTGATTTTTGCTTCCACTTTAGGTGCACTACATCCTCCAGGAGGTGGTGATGGGTGGGATGGTGTTGGAAACAAACATGAATGAAATCGTGGCTCAGATTGAAGCTCAAAACAGGCTGGAGAAATCCGAGGTGAGTAAGCAACTGTGTTCTAGCCCTGGCTGGGTAGAGAAAACCTGGGCAGAGGCAGGAGTGTGTACATGTGTTGGTTTGTGTTGCTGTGAAACCTCAGGAAATGATACTCATCTTCTTTCTTCCTTGAGTCCATTGAAACTCATGGATTTGAAGGTCAACCAGCCCTGAAAATTAAACAGATAACAAGGTTTGAAATCTCAGACTTTCAGGGTAAAAGAGTAAATAGAAAAGCCAGATGGCAGAGGAAAGCAAACAGCTTTTGGCTTGGGGGTTATGACCCATGTTTGTGGTTTGTAATTCCTCCTTTGAAAGCCACTCGTTCCCTGGAGGGACCCAGAACCCTCTTCTCCTATTCCAGTGTGGTTTCCTAGTTTGTGTGCTCTAAGAGTCTGATCTCCCAGCAGCCATTTCTCGTGGTGTCTTTCAGACCTCAGAGTTGCCAATTTCCTTATTTCCAGTTAGCCTTATAAAAAACTACAGTAGAGTTTGGGCTAGGCTTGAAAATAACATACCCCAGTCCACCCCCACATGGTACTGGGCTTGATACAGATGTTCACATAAATTCTGTCCTATCCCTCTGAGGCCTCTCCATCCCCTTCCTCAGAGCACAGAGGTTACAGACATATACTTTCACATGCAGAAATAGCAGAACAAATTACCTCTTTAATTATCTGAGGGTCTTAAAGAGATTCTTTGCCTTGTATAACGGAACTTGATCTTGCGAAACCAAGAATTCTTCTTTCTGTGAGGACTGGCAGTCCTGTGGAAGAAGCTTTTGCAGACCACAGCTATTGTGACAGCTATAGTTCTTTCAGAAATGTAGGCTGGGAAGATTCCAGGAATAGTAAGTGAGTCAGAGGCAAGGGGGTTGGAAATGAGAAGAAATGGAGACTTGCTGGGTGAGGGCAGAATTGGAGTTGGCATTCGGAAAGAAGGCAATAGGGGAAAAATGATTGTGAGAGAGTCTTCATCCACTTTTGCCCTTCTCTCCACATGGGGATGAGCCTGCCAGGTAGGGGGTTCACTGTAGATGTGCAGACTCTGCGTTTTGTCACCAGCCCTTCTGTATCTGTGATACCCCCACCTTCTCCCAGCTTGTTGCCACACGACACTTCCAAAGCCAGCTCTTTTCATTTCACATTATTAGTTGGCAAGCAGTTGCCCTAGAGCCATGGCTTTTCTTTTCCTTTTAAGAATTTCCCTGTGACTTTGCACGTTTCAGTAAGAGTCTTCAGTCTTTTGAGGAAGGGGTTTTGTTTTGTTTTGTAACCAGAAAAGTGCCCCTGACAAACCACCTTAGATTATTTCAGCATTTTTTGGGTACCCACCATGTGCCAGGCACTGTGAGATGCTGGGGCTGTGAAACTGCATAGGCCACACCCCACCTCTGAGGAACTGGTAGTCTAGTAGGACTGCAGGCTTTGGATCCCTGTGCCAAACCCCATCTAACCTCAAGATTGTTTTGTTGGCTACTTTTGAGGAATAAGGGGGGAAAATTAAAACTTCAGTTGTGTGTGCTCAGTTTGGAATTTCTCTAGGCATCCCTCACCTGTTATTTTGTTTGTTTGTTTTTGAGACAGAGTCTCTCTCTGTTGCCCAGGCTGGAGTGCAGTGGCGTGATCTCAGCTCACTGCAACCTCCACCTCCCAGGTTCAAGCGATTTTCCTGCCTCAGCCTCCCTAGTAGCTGGGACTACAGGCGCCCGCCACCACACTCAGCCAATTTTTGTATTTTTGGTAGAGATGGGGTTTCACCATGTTGGCCAGGCCAGTCTCGACCTCCTGACCTCAGGTGATCCACCCACCTTGGCCTCCCAAAGTGCTAGGATTACAGGCGTGAGCTTGTTTGTTTTTGTTTTTTCTTTTCTTTTCTTTTCTTTTCTTTTTTTTAGCGTTAAGCAGGTAACACTGAGAATTTGTCTCATACTCGCCTCTCATTTCTTCTCAGGGTGGCCTTTCAGCAGCCCCTGCGCGGGCTGTGTCTGCTGTGAAAAACATCAACCTGCCAGAGATTCCTCGGAACATCAACATTGGCGATCTCAACATCAAAGTTCCCAACCTGTCCCAGTTTGTCTGAGGGTCAAGGATTGGGCTGAAATAGAGTCCTTAAGACAAGCAAAGACAAGCACGTCTGGAAACAGAACCCGTTTTGAGCCATAGAAGAGTCAAGCCTCAGGACCTGGAACCTTTGTGTCTGGGGAAGACTGTTTGGCATGGAATGGGGAAGGGATTCCTATTGACACTGCTCGGGTGTGCCCAGTTCTCACATGTGCAGCCATGCCGTTCTCTGATGCACACGGCCGCTGCAGATGTGAGGGGCCCTGCCTTCCTCAGCAGGGAGTCAGCATGCCCAAGCCACTCGCACCTTTACCTTACACACAGACGCTCCCAAGGGTTAGGGACTGCATTGAGCAGACCTACCTGCTTCCCAGAACCTCCTCACTAGGGCTGAGCACCTTCTCTGACTGGAGTCTTCATCCTTAGCACCACAGACTTCCGAGGTCCCATGGCCTTTACTTGCTGGTGAGGTGTCATAGGTAGAAATGGGCTGGCCCTTCAGATTTGGGGGTGTGGTGAGTGGCAAGTAAGGGCAGAATTTTAGAAGAACCAGAGTCACCTGCTGACTCTATTGAGATTGTTACACCCAGAATCCTTTTGTAGTTTTTTTGTGGGTTTTTTTTTTTTTTTGAGATGGAGTCTTGCTCTGTCACCCAGGCTAGAGTGCAGTGGTGTAATCTTGGCTCACTGCAACCTCTGCTTCCTGGGTTCAAGCAATTCTCCTGTCTCAGCCTCCCCAGTAGCTGGGATTACAGCACCCACCACCACGCCCAGCTAATTTTTGTATTTTTAGTAGAAATGGTTTCACCATGTTAGCCAGGCTGGTCTCGAACTCCTGGACCTCAAGTGATCCACCTGCCTCAGCCTCCCAAAGTGCTGGCATTACAGGTGTGAGCCACCATGCCCTGCCACCAGAATTCCTGTTGTGTAGCCGAGACTTTTGGTTACCACCTCATGAAGAATATGCTTCCTGCATTGTCCTAGTCCCAGTTGTATTCTCACAGGTGTTATGTGCAGGACACGATCCAAATCATAAACCTGGCGCATGCCCACCACATTTCTGCTTATAGGGAGAGGGACCCACCACACACCCACACATGCCAGAGGTCCCTCCTCCCAGAGGAGAGGCCCTGTGTCTGTAGAAGGTTAAAGCTGACAACATGTGGAACATCCCAGAATTATGACTCTTCCCAAGTTTAAAATACATTCTCCTCATGGGAGCAGAAGGTTCATTGCTGTGTTGTGAATGATGAGCTGCCTCCACAGGGAACCCACTGCCACCTGGGCCAGCTTCTGGAGCATGAGAACCTGAGCCAGGGTCACCCTTTTGGGGTCTGGACATGACGCATGCTGGCTAAGACTAGGAGCAGGGCTGCCTCTTCTCCCTCCCGGAGCTCTGCTTGTGGGCACGCCCTGTTCCCTCAGGTGCCATTCTCCCAAAGCTTAGGTGCCCATAAATGTTCTTACTGCGGTGGAGTAGGGCCTCCTGGTCCCACGCTGTCGCATGGGCTAGATCTCAGGTGTGCTGTTGAGCCACCTTGAGATGAGGGCTGCTTCACAGTCAAGTTTCCAGCCTGGGCCCCTCTCGGGCCTTCTGGTTGGGGACTCTCAGCCTCCTGATGCTGTTGCAGGGCAGGTCTGAGAGGCTGCCCAGCAGCACCCCATGTCAGGGCCACCTCGTTTTCCATTTTTGAATAGCGCTCCCTGTGGTTTGTGCCCACTGCTCCATACAGCCTCTGGTCCTCACTCTTGAAAGCTCCATGATAAGCGCAGAGATGGGCAATGTGGATCAGAAGGTGGGCCTCTTACTGTGGAAGAGGGAAGTATAGGTGAATAGATGTCAAAACCCCTGATAGCATTCTTTTGAAGGGTTGGATTTTCTTTTTCTGGCAGACATTTCAGTACATTCACATTTCTCTCATTTGCTGAATGTGAAATCAGAATAAAGGAGATCAGTGTTTATTTTGTACCTTCTGTAAGTTGGCATGAGCAAGATCATTCAACAGTCCTTACAACAGACATTCTAATCCCCATTTTGCAGATGAAGGAAGTAGACGCAGTTCCAGTAACCTTCCCTTAGGTTACACAGGGCTGAGATTCGAGACTGCTCACTTGACTTCATTGTCCTTTTCTTTCCTCATTGCTGAAGATGGCTTCTCCCAATGTTATCATCTTTTTTATAGATGAAACTGAGCCTCAAAGAGATTAAGTGACTTCTCCCAAACCGTGGTCTAAATAGGCTTGATTTTCTAAGGTGGTCAGTGATCGTGTCATAGAGTATAAGAGCCAAAGAGTCTTCTGTGTCCCTCCATTTAACTGAGGTTGAAGCCAAAGCCCAAGGTGGTAAGTGTTACGTTGAGGGTCACAAATCCAGAGCTACATCCCTCTTCTTGAGTTCGTTTGTTATGTGGTTTAATGAATTACTGCAGGACAGCCCCTGTGCTAGATTTCCTGAGATAGCCTTGAGATTTTGAATGTTTTGCCTGCCAGAAGCCAATGGTTTTAAAAAATCATTGAGTGGTCCTACAGATTCAAAGTGGGCATCAAAACATCCCTCACACTGCCTCTTACAATGGCATAAAACTAAAGCCCGTTTTTTTATTTGGAAAACTCAGTCCCTTTGGACAAGCCACAATAATTTTTCATTAACTGCTTAAGCTTGCCTGCAAATTCGGCTAGCTTTCCGGCCTGCTATCAGCAAAGCCATAAACATCTTTTTAAAAAATATGTTAAGGTTGGCCGGGTGCGGTGGCTCACGCCTGTAATCCCAGCACTTTGGGAGGCCAAGGCAGGCAGATCATGAGGTCAGGAGATCAAGACCATCCTGGCTAACACAGTGAATCCCCGTCTCTACTAAAAATACAAAAAATTAGCCAGGCGTGGTGGTGGACGCCTGTAGTCCCAGCTGCTCAGGAGGCTGAGACAGGAGAATGGCGTGAACCTGGGAGGCAGAGCTTTCAGTGAGCCGAGATCATGCCACTACACTACAGCATGGGAGACACAGAAAGACTGTCTCAAAAAAAAAAAAATATATATATATATATGTGTGTGTGTGTGGGTGTGTGTTAAGGTTATATGGAATACTCGGCTTTCCTTTTTTTGTGAGATGGGGATCTCACACTGTGGCTCAGGCTGGAGTGCAGTGGCGTGATCATGGCTCGCTGCAGCCTCGAAGCCCTGGGGTCAAGTGATCCTCTCACCTCAGCCTCCCAAGTAGCTGGAACCACAGGCACGCAACCATCACTCCTGGCTAATTTTATTTTTTTAGTAGAATAAGGTCTCACTATGTTGCACAGGTTGGTCTCTAACTCCTTACCTCAAGCCATCCTCCTACCTTGGACTCCCAAACGTGTTGGGATTACAGGTGTGAGCCACTGGACCTGGCCAAATACTGGGTTTTCAGTGCTCAGTGCCACTAATAAAAATCTGAAATTCTTTCATTATGCAATTTCTAAGTGCCTGGTGAGGGCCAAGCTCAGTTCTAGGCTCTGAAGATTAAGAGGGAAACAAAGCTCTGCCTGCTCCTGTTGTCTCTGTGAGCATCTTTGACAGAGCGCTCAGATTGTTGGGATACAGTGCATCGGACTGGCAGCCTGAATTCGTGGAGACTGCAGTCAGTAACTTTGTGATATATGTAGTATTTAGAGGACAATGACCCATTTCCCTACCTGCTGCCTGATCACATCACACCCTGCTGGGCCATACTCCAAACAGCCCACCTTCCTCTAGGCCTGGCCATGGCCCTGTGCTTGCCACATTGAGGATTAAGTCAGGATATCTTGAGCTTTCTCAAATCCCTGTTTATTCAGGCCTCTGACACATATAGAGCCAGCCTTCTCTCCCCACCACTTCCACTACCATGGAGCCCACTTAGTAAAACCCTCTCTGGGCCCAGCTTCACCAGAAAAGACACCAGGGGAGCAAGGCTCAAACCAGGGGCAGCTAAATCTGATCTTGTGGACCAGTCTTTAGTAAGGGCTTTCAGCTTGGCTGGCTGTCCATTGCTTTCCAAATAGGATGCAGCAATGATTGGTACATGGATATTAAGATCGGTAGTAGGGACTAGTCCAAGTTTAGCAATAGCCAAACTGGAGAGCCTCTGAAGTATGAGAGTCCCAGAGGGATTTGTCAGCTCCTGGAAGACATCCTGAGTTTCACCTTCCTGAGTCTACCCTCCCGCAAAGGGTGCCAGTCTCACTGTGGTGATGGTTAGCCCAGTGTGTGCTGCACTCACACTGCAGCACAGGGTCGGTGCTTGCAGGCTGGTGGATGCTGTCCTCTGGGTTAAGACTGTATCCCTTCTGGGGAGCACTGGAGGCTTCTCCCATCTGCAGTGTTTCAGCAGAAGTTGGCAGATACGAAAACAGGCCCCCTGTAGGGAAGTAGTTCCATGAAAATGATTAATTCTTTCCAAAAGACTTAAAATTCTTTCCTATTTCAGTTTTTCCTTTCAAAAAAGGAAATACATTCATGTAATTCAAAACTTAACAAGTCTGTTCAGCAGAAGACTCCCGCTCTGTGTCCCCAAACACTGAGCCCCATCCCCCATCCCTGGTAGCAAGAAGTGTTTCCAATTTAAAGGTTAAGAAGCAAAGTCCCTGGATTTGTATTAGGGATGTCTTCCTGAGAATGTGAGTTGTGTTCCATTTGACCCTGGCAGTTGACCTCAGCCCACTAGGATCATGCCGCCCTCTCCAGGGAGGAGGGTCTCCCCATCACCCCGTACAGTGGCACCCTGACCCTGGCACTGCCCTTCCTTGCTCAGCATACCTTTCCCGTGGCACTCACGTGATGGGTATTTGGTTTCTGAAGTTACTGGTTGTTTACCCTGCCGGGATGTAAGCCCCTCCAGGGCAGGGGCTTGTCTCGTGTTCAGCGCTGCATCCCAGCTGCTGGGCACAGTGCCTGGTCCATGGCGTTCAATAAATAACTGTTAGATGAGTGAACACTTGAGGCAAATGGTGGTTCATTCTTACAGTCTCAGCATGTGCTCTCCAGGGCCCTGTGCTCAGAACTTGGGAAGGAGAACCAGGATAGTGGTATTGGGAGCAGAAACTGGGAAGGACCTGATGATGACTTGTGGAGGCTGAGGGAGAGGAGGATGGCAGAGCTGGTGTTGGCAGGTGGAGCCCATGTAACGAGGAGGCGGAAGGATGGGGCTCTTGAGAGAGAAGGAGGGGGTTTGGGAGGGCAGCAATCAAGAGTTTGGATGTGGAATGCGTTCGGTTGGGGTTGTCCAAGCATCTCTGGGGGCAGATGTCCACCAGTCAGCTGGAAAACTGAGTGGGCAGGAGAGGAAATGAGTGTCCACCCAGAGATGATGCTTGGAGGTGTGGGGGCATGCACTGTGGCCAAGGGATGAGAGGGTTGGGGACTGAGCCCGCGGGCAGGGGAGAGAGGAGCATCTGGACAGTGGGCGACTTCAAGTCAAGGGAGCACTTTCAGTGGGGAGGGGGACCAGGAAGAGATGGCCTCTCTCAGGCTTCCAGTGGCCCCAGCCCAGCCCCCCGAGTGAGAACTGTGAAGAGACGGCTCTCGCCTCGTGATGGGGCAGGTCCAGACTTAGTGTGGGTCACAGTCCAGCTCTGCAATGTGCAGTTTGAACCTTCGGAAGATCAGTCTCCTCGTCTGAAAAAGAGAGTAATGATTCCTGCCTTGTAGGTTACTGTGCGGATTCACTGAGATCATTGATGCAGACGATGAAGAACTCAGTCAACATTGGCTGCTGTTATCACTGAGACTTGCAGAGGGAATGGGAGTTGAGGAGGTGGATGGAGTAAGCTCGGTGATGCTGGGAAGGAGAAAGAGCTCAGGTCCTGGCAGAAGGGGAAGGGGAAATGAGGGTGCTGCACGTGGATGGTGATGCAGTGGCCCTGGCCTGACCTGTCAGTGGGGTCCCACACCCGTATCCAGAGGCACAGCTGGATAAAACAGTTGAGGAGGTGGTGGAGTCTGCAGAAAGTGAATCTTAAGATGAGGAGAGTCTGAAGACATAGAATAGCAACTGGCAGGACCCACGGCATTGGGGTCAGAGGGGAGAGGAGCCCGGAACTTCCTTTCCCTGGGGTCAGGAGGGACATCTGGCAGTCCCAGCAAGCACGGCAGGAGCTCAGATCTGGGGGGACCAGTAAGAGGGCCTCTGACCTTGCAGGCCTGGACGAGAGTTGGGGCCCCTGCAGGGACTCCACGCTTCCCATGAGAAGGAGGATCTTTGAGCCTTCTCAAGAGCAAACCTTACATTTTAGTACAGCTCTGACAGCCTGGCCTCCCAGGAGCACTTGGAAACAGGTTGTCTCCTCCCCCAGCCTCCAAGGACCAGGCCGTAACTTCAAGAGAGACAAGCTGGAGGTTGCCTTCTGCATTGCTGAGAATGAATGCCCTTTGCACACCGTGAAAGAAAGGCAAAGCTAAAATTGCTAGGAGTTTCCAGGTAGTTTTCACAAATGAGTCCACTGGTCCCACGAAATGAGGTGATGCTCAAAATATTTACCAACCAGCATGGCTCAGGCATTGACCAATCAGGATGGAGGTAGCTGATTTAGGAGTGGGGGTTACTGGTGTCACGTGTGGGCTCTCCCACCTGGATACCTTCCTCTTCCTTCCGAGGCAACAGCCACATCTGGGGGCTGCTGCAGTCTGCTCCTTTGCTTGCCTGGGAGAGGCAGAGATGAGGCCTGTGGGTTGTGTGCGTTGCTGCATGGGTCAGCATGCCTCCTCCCACTTGGGCACTGTGGTGGGAGGGACAGATACCATCTCACACCATCTCTCTGGACACTCCCAGTCTGGCGCTGAAACTGGAGGCCAAAGGACAGCCACAAACCCAGGGCACTTTGTGCTGCCAAAGATCACCACCTTTGCCCTAGGCAGCCTGAAACTGAAGGTTTTCTCCAGCCTCTTGGTCCAGGGCACTTGGCATGAACGCCCTTTCCCCGACCCCTGTCCAGCCCTGAGTGGCTCCCCAGCTGGGTATGTGCTGGCTAGAGGGAGCTGCGGACCAAAGCCAGCAGCACTGAGGCAAGCCAGGATTTGAACTGTCAACTTCCGAGCCTGCTCTACTGGAACTTCCTTTGTGTGGCTGGACCTGCTCCCACAACACCGTCAGTTCGCGTAGTGGGAGCTCCCGCAGGATTCAGCTCCTTGGGGGTGTTTTCTGCTGAGATTCCCCTTCTGAGTTGTCAGCCTGTAGCTGCCTCTTCTCCACCATTTGGGTCCTGCCTCAGCCCTAGAAACTGTCAAGCAGCCCAGTAGCTGTTTAAAGTACATGGTGTTATTACAGGGTTGGAAGGAAATCCCTGGGTCCAAACCCTGTGTCAACCAGGTGAGGGTTACGGTGACACTACCTGGCCTTGCAGCCTGAGCCTGGTACAGGTTGACACCCCGAAGCAAGTCCTCCTTGTCAGGTCCTACCCAAGCCTTCTTGTCCGCCCAACTGGTTCAGCCCCAGCCCAGCCCAGCCCTGCCCAACTGCTCAGGGCTCCCCTGCCCTGGAAAGGCCACAGGCCCGGCCCTTTCTTTGGGTGTCACAGCTCCTCTTTGCTCTGGGCCCACAGTCCCCAGGCATCCCCAGCCCCTGTCTTCTCCTCCCTGACACGAGTTCCCCTCGCTGGGAACTCGCTGCCCACCAGCACCAGATCCTGCACAATAGTCAGTGGTCCTGGAGCCCACATCTCACCACTGTGTCCTCCACCCCAGTGCCCCTGCCCGGACACCACCACAACCCCTCAGGCCCCTCAGCAGTGTCTCTGCCTCCCACTGTGTCTCCTTGTGGCTCACGTCATCGCTCCACTGCAGAGTGAACCGCCTCACGCATTCATCAGACCCCCACTGCCCTGCAGCCTTGAAAGCCTCCCAAAAGCTTCCCACTAGCCTCAAAGAAATCCAAGACCCCACCCACCCCCTGTTCTCATCTTGCACCCCTGCCTGGCTCCCTCCTTCCAGCCACATTGGGCTTTATGCTTCTCAAACCTGCCAGGCTCATTCCCATGCGGGGCCTTTGCCTTGCCATCCCCTCTGCCTCTGGCTTCAGGTCCCCCTCACTCCTCACTTCTCTCAGTCTTCACCTGCAGAGGACTTCCCGGTCCCACCTGGCTGAAGCAGCCACTTCTCCCCTCACTCCCCATCCCTCACCCCACTTTGTCCTCCATGGCGCTTGTCACCCGATGTGACAGTGTGTGCCATGTCGACTGTCTTTCTCACTATTGTTTTGCTGCTGCCTTGCTGGTGCCAGGGACAGTGCCTGACACATATTCAGCTGTCAGTAAGTACGAGATTGCTCAACAAATCAACGAATGCGTTCAGCTCCTTCCACTTCCCTCTCAACACGTGCGAAGCTCCATGCTCTACTCAGCCTTGAGGGCAGGTGGCACTGTGTGGTGGGGGCACAGGCCCGGCTTCCACAACCCTGAGCCAGTCCCTTATCTGCCCACTTCCAGGTGGTCAGAATGGTGCATGAGAGGACACTTTACTATGATACATAGTCCTAAAGTCCTGAAGGAGACGTGAACTTGGTTTGAATCCTGGCTCCGCCACTGCCAACTGTGTGACCCTGGGCAACACACCTAACCTCTCTCTGCTGTGTTTCCTCAGCTGGGAAATGGGAACACAGCGCCTCCCTTGCACCTGTCAGCATTCTCAGTGCAGAGAATTGACCCAGAAAGGTACTCGCTGAAGGGCTGTGGGGAAGCTCTCACAGGCTCAAAGGGAAGTGGAAAGCCTAGACTCAAGCTAGCCAGGCTGCAGACAAGACCAAAAGTTCGCCTGGCATGGTGGCTCGCGCCTGTAATCCCAGCACTTTGGGAGGCCAAGGTGGGCAGATCACGAGGTCAGGAGTTCAACACCAGCTTGATCAACATGGTGAAACCCCATCTCTGCTAAAAATACAAAAAAAAGCCGGATGTGGTGGCATGTGCCTGTAATCCCAGCTACTTGGGAGACTGAGGCAGGAAAATCGCTTGAACCTGGGAGGTGGAGGTTGCAGTGAGCTGAGATCGTGCCACTGCACTCTAGCCTGGGCAACAGAGCAAGACTCTGTCTCAACAAAAAAAATTCTACAAAATGCAAACCAATCTATAGTGATAGAAAGTAGGTGAGTGGCTGCCTGGGAATGGAGTTGGGGAGATGGGTGGGAGGGAGGGACGACCAAGGGACCCAAGGAAACTTTTTTGAGGTGACCTGTCAGTTACTTACCCCTATTATACAGATGAGACAAATGAGGCTCTTTGGGATTAACTTACTTGCTGATGGTCACACAGCTGTTAAAGGTCAGGTCCAGAATGGGAGCCAGGTGTGCCTGCATCCACACGCTGTTTTTTGTTGTTGTTGTTGTTTTGTTTTGTTTTGTTTTGTTTTTTGAGACAGTCTCGCTCTGTCGCCCAGGCTGGAATGCAGTGGTGGAATGCAGGTTCAAGCGATTCTCCTGCCTCAGCTTCCTGAGTAGCTGAGACTATAGGCACACGCCACCACACCTGGCTAGAAACCCTGTGCTTTTTAACCTTGGGTGGAAGGTGACTAGCAGACAAGGGGCCAGGAGTGAGGGTCCCTAGGATTGAACATGGGCTACACAGAGAAACCCAGAGACAGCCCCTACTTAAACATGGTGTTCCAAAGAGTGACACCTGGGATGAAGAGAAGGTGGGCCAATGCCAGGCCCCACAGAGTTTTCAGAGCAGGTCCTGGTGCCATGGGCAAGAGGGCACAGCACAGCACCATAGGCGGCTGGGGCCAACTTGGACCTGCTTGGGAGAGCCAACTGTCCACATTTCAGTAATGTCACAGGTCAGTTGTCAAGCATAGCCATCACTAAAAATTAAATTACATATGCTCACAAAGTTTGTCAAAAGAACAAACGTAGTATGAAACACTTACCACTTCTTGATTATGTGAACACAAATGTTTCTGCTTTTGAAGTTATCCACACCTCTTGTATCTGTGCGGTGGAGACGGCATATCCTGGTGTGCCACTGGGCATCTCTTCCCAACGCCACATCCACAGCAGCTTGAAATTGGACAGGGCAGGGTTATTTATTTACACCATGGAAACTGGCAAATGCTAAAGTCAGGGCCAACCCCCTGCACCCTGCGCCCACTCTCTGCCGGTTGCTAAACACTTTTGTCATTACATCATTGAGTCCTAGGGTCTTGGGCCACCCCCATGGGGAGCAGGAGGCCTGGAACCGCAGCTGAAGGAGGGCGCATGGAGCCAGAGGCTGTGAGGCCCGGGACTACCTGGAATGATGGTATAAGATGGCCAGGATGCACGGATCCCTGCTGCCTGGCACATTTCTCAAGCATTCGCTCACTCCGCACCACCACCCGGAGAGGCAAAGCATCGTTACCATCTGCTGGTGGGAAAACTGAGGCACAGAGAAGTGACCCAGGGCCACGCAGCTAATAAGTGTCACAGCCAAGATATGAAGCCTGATCCTTAACTGCCATGCTCTGCCCCCTTCAAAGGTACCAGTGTTGGACTGGGGGTCTGGCCTAACCCTTCCCTGAAACTTCCAGCTGTGTGCAGGCCCCAGCCCCCAGAAGCCTGGAGTGCGCTTCAGTGAACACTCAGCCTGTGGTCCTGCTTCCCCTATAGGCAGCCAGTCCTGGGAGCCACGTTTCATGCAGATGTGAGGACTGGGGAGGCCAAATGCAGGTGGGCCTCTTCCCAAGACAGCCCGGGACCTTTCTCCAGGTTCCCTGGAGCAATACGGGCCAAGTTGGGTGGGTGGAACCGCCACAGCCTTCTCCTGAGGGCTCAGAAGAAGAGAAATTCCAGGAATGCATTCACCTGAGGGACTGCTCAGGTGACAGAACCCCCGAGCCCCACCAGCCCGTCCTCAGCCCTTTTTTACTGGCAGTCTGCCTTATGCCAGTGCCGGGTACACTCAGGAGGGAGCAGACTCCATGTGAGAGGCAAGGGGGCCGCTGCAGGTCCAGGGAAAGGCTGATGCACTGATGGTGGGAGAGGAGGCAGCGTGATGCTTTGCGTGGAGTTTGACCTGGGCATTGGTGGAGTCCTGAAGGATTTTCAGCAATTTAGGGGAGAGAGAGGGAGACAGTGACATCTCCAAAAGGTCAATCCAGCTGCCAGTGGGGCAGAGGTTGTGGTGAGGGCAGGGGGACCACCCAGGAGGCTGGAGTGGCCAGTGAGGGGCTGCCGCAGCCCCCCTAAAACAGGTCATGAGGCAGTGGTTACAGAATTGAGCAGAATTGGGGCAGATTGGATGGGGGACAGGGAGGCAAAGAGCCTGGTGGGGGTGGCACCCTTGGCCAAGGTGTAGGGGCAGGATGGCAGGGTCAGGTTTGGAGGTATATTTGAGAGCCCCCAGGATGCCCGGTTCAGATGACTACAAGGAGCTGGTACTGTGGAGGGGGCTGGGCAGGATGTCTTAGGCCATGGATGGAAATGGGGGATGGTGTCCAGGGAGGTGGTGAACCCATGGGAGTGGGTGGGACACCCATGATGGAGAAGAGGAGACCTCATGCCCAGGACAGATCGGAAGGCATGAGGTCTCCTCCCTCACCCCCACCCAACCCCCTCCACAGAGAGGACAGCTTGGAGGTGTAAGCCACGCCATCTGGTCAAAGACTTCACTAAGACAATCCATGGGGGGCTCCACTGCAAGGGCTTCTTGAGGGCTGGGCATTGCTAAATGCTGTACAGGATTTTTCTCATTTAATTTTTACAACAGCTCCAGGGATTGTCCCTATTTTATAGAGGAAGCTGATGGCTCAGGCATGAGTAACCACCCCAGACCAGTGCCCTGCTTGTGTCAGACCTCCTGAGGAAGCCACGTCTGTCTGACCGCAAAGCTGCCTCCCACCCAGCACTCCTCTGCAGGGACCCTGCCTTGCTCTGCCCTGCCCTGGAGGACTCCTGGGGGAACCACACACAGACCGGAGCATGTGATCTGTGCATGGGCGTGGCGTCCAGGGAGCACTGGGGAGGTAGCCCGCCGAGGGGTGCCATGCGGGTCTTTGCATCCCCACTTGCCTGGCCCATTCCTCCCCCCACCCCACTCTGCCCCGCCCTGCTGCCGCCTCAGGGACCTCTATCTCTCCTGCTGGGCTCTAGGTCCTTCCCATCCCTTCCACAGCCCGGACAACAACAGGCCCTTTCCCACTTCCTGAGAAAGTTCCCAAGGAAGTTTGCTGTAAAAGCTGCTCTTTGTCTTTTTTTTTTTTTTCCAAAAAATGTGTTTTTAATCAATTTTATAATAAAATCCAATCTGAGTTCTTGAAAACAACAGCAATAAGAAATTAAATATATATATATCAGCACCAGAATTACTGACTCTAGCACTGCCCTCCCCAGCCCCAGCAGTGGCCCTGGTGCTCCCTTCCCCTGACTCCCTCCCCCGCTACTGGTCACCAGTCCTCCTGAAGCTGCCTCCGGAATATCCCTGAACTGCTCTCCTTCTGTCTCTGGAGAGCACCCCGCCTCCCCACCCGCCACCAACTGCTCTTCCTGCCTCCTACCTGGCGCCCTTCCAATCTGGTCCCCAGACTGTCCCCAGGGACTCTCTCTAAAAGGCAAATCTAATTCCATCAGTGTCCTTTTCTCCAGCTTCACCAGGGATTCAGCATCCCCAGGAATAGAGCTCAGCTCCCTAGTTCAGCATTCAGTGCTCCACTGTCCCTGAGCACTCCAGCCTCCCCCCTCGCCATGCACTGGACCTCCTGCTTTGCAGATGTTGGTCCCTCTGCTACGGACACCCTCCCTCCACCTGTCCATCTGGCAATGCACCTCATTCCTCAACACTGCCCCTTGGACACTGACCTTCTCCTGCCCTCCCTCGTCACAGTGTGGGGGACTTGTGTCATCTCACCATTCTATCCAGGCTGGCCTTGAAGGTCTGGGCTCCAGCGATCCTCCCACCTCAGCCTCCTGAGAAACTGGAATGACAGGTGCACACCACCATCCCCTGCTTTGGCTCTTTAGTTCACCCTGTATGTGCCAAGTCCTGTGCTAAGTGGTGGCATACAGTGGAAAACAGTGCAGGCAGGAACCCTGCGCCCACGGAGCTTATTATCCCTGCTGTTGTTGCCCAGGTAGATCAGGAATCCTCGGTGCACAGGAGCCACGCATCCACACAGCTGACCAAAGTGCCTGCAGGCAGCCTGTGCTGCTTACACTCGTGGCGAGAGGGAAGTTTAGAAACAGCTGCTCCTGTCCTCACCAAGGGACTCCAGCCTAGAGAAGAGGTCTTTGGGAAAAGTCCGCCACTAAGCTACCACACCCTGAGATCACGCACCCCCTCGCCAGGGCTCTTCCAAGCACCACGTGGGGCTGAGGCACTGAGATGGAGGTGGCAGCAAGGGGTGCCACACGGATGAGCAGGGAGGCATCATTCCCAGTCCTGCCTGCCCCTCCTACTCTCACCTTTTCTTTTTTATTTTTATTTTTATTTTTTTGAGACAGAGTATTACTCTGTAGCCTGGGCTGGAGTGCAATGGCACGATCTCAGCTCACTACAACTTCTGTCTCTTGTGTTCAAGCAATTCTTGTGACGCAGGCTCCCAACAAGCAGGAATTACAGGTGCACGCCACCACACCTGGCTGATTTTTGTATTTTTAGTAGGGACAGGGTTTTGCCATGTTGGCCAGGCTGGTCTTGAACTCCTGGTCTCAAGCAATCCACCCTCCTCTGCCTCCTAAAGTGCTGGAATTACAGGTATGAGCCACCACACCTCTCCCTTTAAGCAGTATTTTAGTGGTTTTGTAGTGGTGGCTGGTTGCTGTGAAAATCTCATGTTTGTTCTAACAATTCAAAGAATAAACAAGCATATAAGGAAAAACTGGATAGTCTCTCCCCTGTCTCCCTCCCCCAACCCACCCCTGGCTCAAGTCAACCTCACTGAGGCAGAGTGGGTTAATAATTTGGCAAGTTCATTTCCATTCCATCCCAGCACTCCTGACAATACACCCGAATGACAAACCCAGAGAGAGTTCTTTCTTATGAATACAGGGTGAGATGAAATTGGAACTTGCTTTTGAACTTAAAAATGTACTAATGGACATCATTCCAAGTTGGTGCATAGAGAATTAGCACACACACTCTGTGACTGAGTACGGTGTTTCCTGTGGGCCTGTAATCACTTGTTTAAAGGGTGCTCTACAGACGCTTTGGCTTATTTTTCTTCTGGAACAAGGAATGCTCTAATAAGCCACCTCCTGCATAAATGGTTTAAGCCCTAGTTTCGTTACTCCCTGGGTTTAGGATAAATTTCCCAAAACAGGATCACTGGATGAAAAGGTAGCTGTGGTTAAATTGTGAAAACGGCTTGCCATTTTATTCATAGCGATTCCCAAGTGCCCCAGAACTGTGTGGGGATCCCAGTTCCCCACACCCTGGCCAACTCTAGATGTTATCCATTGGTCTAGCCCTTTGCCAATATCGTGAGTGAAAACTGACATCTCATTGTTTTGAAATTGTGTTTCCTGAGTACAACTAAGATTAAACGTCTTTTCACCTGTTAGTTGACTTTTAAAATTTCCTCTTTTGTGAAGTTTTGGATCTAATCCTTTGCCCAGTTTTCAATTGTGTTGTTTTTATTTTATTTTATTTTCCCAAGTCCTATTCTGCCCTAATGTTTATTTATTTATTTATTTATTTATTTAGAGACACAGTGTCACTCTATCACCCAGGCTGGAGTACAGTGGCGTGATCTTGGCTCACTGCAAGCTCCGTCTCCCATGTTCACGCCATTCTTCTGCCTCAGCCTCTAGAGTAGCTGGGACTACAGGCACCCGCCACCACGCCGGCTAATTTTTTGTATTATTATTGTTTTTTAGTAGTGACGGGGTTTCACCGTGTTAGCCAGGATGGTGTTGATCTCCTGACCTTGTGATCCGCCCGCCTCAACCTCCCAAAGTTCTGGGATTACAGGCGTGAGCCACCGTGGCCAGCAAGCACCCGGTTTTTTTACAAACACCTTGTAGGACCTTTTAAGGACATTATTAATATCAGTCTGTTGTTGTTTATATGTGTTGCAAATATTATTGTCCAATGTAATATTTGGCTTTTGCCATACAGAAGTTTGTATATATTTAAGTTTTTCCTTTTGTTATGGAAATTTGAAAACACACTAAAAAATAACAGTAATAATGAACCCTCAATATACCCATTTCTGAGCCTCAACAATTAGCAACATATAGCTAATTTTCCCCTGGTATGGAGTGTTCTTTTTGGCTTTGCTTGACTTTGCTTGTGGTGGTTGTGCAATGCAGAGATTTTTACTTTTATGTAGTCAACTGTAGCAGTCTTTTCATTTGTGGAATATGGATTTCATATACTTAAAAAGGTCTTCCCACTCCACGATTATTAGCAAAACAAAACACAAAATACTCTTTCAATACTTCTAAAATATGATTTATTGCCATTATTTATTATTATTATTATTATTATTTTGAGACAGAGTTTTGCTCTTGTTGCCCAGGCTGTAGTGCAGTGGCATGATCTCAGCTTACCGCAGCCTCCGCCTCCTGGGTTCAAGCGATTCTCCTGCCTCAGCCTCCTGAGTAGCTGGGATTACAGGTATGCGCCACCATAGCCACCAGGCTATTTTTGTATTTTTAGTAGAGATGGGGTTTCTCCATGTTGGTCAGGCTGGTCTCGAACTCCTGACCTGAGGTGATCCACCTGCCTCGGCCTTCCAAAGTGCTGGGATTACAGACGTGAGCCACCGTGCCTGGTTATGATTTATTATTTTTTAAATGGTAGCATAGTAATTTTATCATATGGAAGCCCATAATTTATTTAACCAGTGCCCCATTACTGAACATCTAATTGTTTCTGATTTTCCCCTATTTTAAATAGAGGAAAATTGTATTGAGCATTCCTGACTTCTCCACCCCCTCTTGATTAAGTCAA
Organism: Macaca mulatta; assembly: GCF_049350105.2. NCBI lineage: Eukaryota > Metazoa > Chordata > Mammalia > Primates > Cercopithecidae > Macaca > Macaca mulatta. The sequence goes on along the minus strand of NC_133412.1, from coordinate 79,635,100 downwards.
AGCAAACCTGAGACATCTAATCATTTCATCCATAAATATAAGTTTATAATTTTTATTCTTTTATTTTTGAGACAAGTTTTGCTCTTGTCGTCCAGGCTGGAGTGCAATGATGCGATCTCTGCTCACTGTAACCTCTGTCCTCTAGGTTCAAGTGATTCTCTTGCCTCAGCCTCCTGAGTAGCTGGGATAACCGGTGCCTGCCACCAAGCGTGACTAATTTTTGTATTTTTAGTAGAAACAGACTTTCACTATGTTGGCCAGGCCTCCTGACCTCAGGTGATCTGCCTGCCTCGGCCTCCCAAAGCTCTGGGATTGCAGGCATGAGCCACTGCGCCCAGCCAAGTTAAAAAACGTTTTTAAAATAGAGATGGGGTCTTGCTATGTTGCCCTGGCCTCAATCAATGCCCCTGCCTCGGCCTCCCAAAGTGCTGGGATTACAGATGTGAGCCACCACACCTGGCATTCAAATTTTTATATTATAGCCAGGCGCAGTGGCTCACGCCTGTAATCCCAGCATTTTTGGAGGCCGAGGCAAGTGGATCACCTGAGGTTGGAAGTTTGAGATCAGCCTGACCAACATGGAGAAACCCTGTCTTTACTAAAAATACAAAATTAGGTGGGCATGGTATCACATGCCTGTAATTCCAGCTACTCAGGAGGCTGAGGCAGGAGAATCGCTTGAACCCAGGAGGCGGAGGCTGTGGTGAGCCAAGATGGCGCCATTGCACTCCAGCCTGGGCAACAAGAGCAAAATTCCATCTTAAAAAAAAAAAAAAAAAAAAAAAGATGGCCGGGCACAGTGGCTCGTGCCTGTAATCCTAGCAGTTTTGGAGGCTGAGGCAGGCATATCACAAGGTCAGGAGATCGAGACCATCCTGGCTAACACATTGAAACCCTGTCTCTACTAAAAATACAAAAAATTAGCTGGGCGTGGTGACAGGCGCCTGTAGTCCCAGCTACTCAGGAGGCTGAGGCAGGAGAATGGCGTGAACACGGGAGGCGGAGCTTGCAGTGAGCCGAGACGGCGCCACTGCACTCCAGCCTGGGCAATGGAGCGAGACTCTGTCTCAAAAAAAAAAAAAAAATATATATATATATATATGTGTGTGTGTGTGTGTGTGTGTATATGTGTGTGTGTGTGTATATATATATATATAAAGCCTGTTAATCTTCTAGTCTTTTGTCTTCACTTTTAATTTTATTTACATTTTGAATAGACACGGTATTCACATGGTTCAACATTCAAGAGAAGAAAAGGATATGCTGAAAAATGTGTTTCCCACCCTGTTCTCCAGCTCCAGTTTCCTTCCTGGGAAACAACTCGTGTTATCAGTGCATGCACATATAAAAGCCAATTGTGTGTGTCTGTGTTTTTTCCATTTAAGTACAATTGATAAACGACTTGAACACTGCTCTGCATCCAGGTCTTATTACTTAACAACCTGTCTTGGGGAGCGTTCTATAAGGGGAATCCTAGTTATTTTTGATAGTCATATGCATTCCAGTGTAGGGCATACAATAATCATTCGTTTATCCCATCTCTCTTGGTGGACATTTAGGTGGTTTCTAGCTATTAGGTTGGTGCAAAAGTCATTGCGGTTTTGGCTACAGTGTTGCAGTGATGCAGTGAAAAGCTTTGGGTATTCCTTTCACTTATGTGTGAGCATATCTGTAGGATAAATTTCTGTAAGTGCCAAATCAAATAGGACATGTGTTTATATGTTTGATAAATACTGCCCAAATATTCTCTTTCAAGGTTGAGTCAGTTTACACACCAACCAGCAATGCTGGGGGATGCATGTTTTCCTCCCACCCTTGCAAACAGTGTGTTACCAAACTTTTTTTTTTTTTTTTTTTTTGAGACGGGTTGGAGTGCAGTGGCACGATTGCTCTATCGCTCCGGTTGGAGTGCAGTGGCACGATCACAGCTCACTGCAGTCTTGACTTCTCAGGTTCAAGCAATCCTCTGACCTCAGCCTTCCAAGTAGCTGGGACTACAGGCACGTGCCACCACTCCCGGCTAATTATTATTATTATTATTATTATTATTATTATTATTTTATAGAGACGGGTTTTGCCATGTGGCCCAGGCTGGTCTCGAACTCCTGGCTTTAAGTGATTCTCCTGCCTCAGCCTCCCAAAGTGCTGGAATTACAGTCATGAGCCACTGTGCCTGACCTACCAAACTTTTTTTTCTCTTTGCTGATCTGGTAAGAATAGTATCTTTTGTAGTTATAATTTTCATTATCTTAATAAGTGAGTTATTGAACATCTTCTTACATGCTTATGAGCCCATTTGAATTTTCTTTTTGCAAGAGCAAGAACTGTTCTTCATATTCTTTTTTTTTTTTTTTTACCGGGATAGAGTCTCTCTCTGTCACCCAGGCTGGAGTACAGTGGTGCGATCTCGGCTCATTGTAACCTCCGCTTCCCAGGTTCAAGCAATTCTCCTGCCTCAACCTCCCCAGTAGCTGGGACTACAGGCACCCGTCACCACGCACAGCTAATTTTTGTATTTTTAGTAGAGACAGGATTTCACTGTGTTGGCTAGGCTGGTCTCGAACTCCTGACCTCGTGATCTGCCTGCCTCAGCCTCCCAAAGTGCTGGGATTACAAGCATGAGCCACCACGCCCGGCCCATTTAGGCTATTTCTGATTTTTCAGTATTACAAGTATTACTGCAGTGAAAAGCCTTGCACATAAATATTCTATTTCCTTAGGCTAAATTTATTTATTTACTTTTTGAGACAGCGTCTCGCTCTGCCGTCCAGGCTGGAGTGCAGTCACGTGATCTCAGCTCACTGCAGCCTCCCACCTCCCGGGTTCAAGTGATTCTCATGCTCAGCCTCCCAAGTAGGTGGGACCACAGGCATGCGCCACCACACCTGGCTGATTTTTGTGTTTTAGTACAGAGAGAGTTTCACCAGGTTGCCTAGGCTGGCCCCTTCCTCACCTCAAGTGAGGTGCCTTGGCCTCCCAAAGTGCTGAGATTACAGGCATGAGCCACCGCGCTCAGCCTCTTCAGGCTAAATTTCTGAAAGTGATCATTCCTATCCCCAAAGTGCCCTCCAGAAAGCTGGGTTGCACTTCTGCCACAGCAGGATCTTTACTCCTCTTAAAATCTCCGTGGAGCCTGGGCAGGAGAGGCAGAGCCCCAGGTGGAAGATTCTCTCCTGGCCTGATGTAGTGTTTCTTTGGCTTGTCAGACATGGAGGAGATTATGCCAGATATGATAGTGGAGAGGGTCAGACATGCATGAGACTGGAGAGAGAAAAAACAAAATAGCCTCTCAGGTCTCGCTCAGAGCCTACTTACTTTTACTTTACACACAATTGTATATTCCAATATGTTTGTGACCTGGTTTTTAAGAGCACAGCAGCAAATTAGGAAGGAGAAGCAAGGCTGCTACCTAGGGGTACCCTGGTCCTCCATGAAGTTTCCAAAAGAAGAGCAAGTATAAGTAAAATAATAATACACAGCCAGTCACAAAGCAATGAATTTGGACCATGCAGTGCAAGGCTTTAACTGTCCCAAGGATTCCAATCATGGATAAGGAAGAACTTAAATTTGATTATAAATCTGAAATTCGGTGTAATCCCAGCACTTTGGGAGGCCAAGACGGGCGGATCACGAGGTCAGGAGATCGAGACCATCCTGGCGAACACGGTGAAACCCCGTCTCTACTAAAAAATACAAAAAAACTATCCGAGCGAGGTGGCGGGTGCCTGTAGTCCCAGCTACTCGGGAGGCTGAGGCAGGGGAATGGCTGTCAACCCAGGAGGCGGAGCTTGCAGTGAGCTGAGATCGTGCCACTGCACTCCAGCCTGGGCGACAGAGTGAGACTCCGTCTCAAAAAAAAAAAAAAAAAGAAAAGAAAAGAAAAAGCAAAAAAGAAATCTGAAATTCAGGAAGTCAGCTTGAATACTGTGGTAGACATAATAATATCCTCCTCCTCAAAAGATGCCCTGGTTCTAATGCCCAGAATCTGTGAATACGTTATGCTACCCCCGCAAAGGGAAATTACAGTTGCAGGTGGAGTTAAAGTTGACAATCCGTTGATTTAAAATAGAAAGATTACCCTGGATTATCTGGGTAAGCCCAATGTAATCACAAAGATGTTTACCAGTGGAAGCAAGAGGCAGAACAGTTGGTGTCACAGTCACAGGTTGTGAGAGACTAGGGGCCACTGCTGGCTTGAAGATGGATGGGGCCACCAGTCAAGGAATGTGGGCAGCTTCTAGAAGCCAGAAAAGCCAAAGAAACAGGCTCCCTTCCAGCCTCTGAGAAAGCTGTATCCCTCAACCCCCTTGCTTTTAGTCCAGCGAGACCCATTTTGGACTTCTGATTTTACAAAACTTGTAAGATAGTAAATTTGTGTTGTTTTACGTTTGTGTTACTGCAGCCACAGGGAAGCAACACAAATATTATCTGGTACCGCCCAGTAAAGTTGCTCAGAGATGGGGAGCCCTGCCGGTCATGGCTCCACCCGGGCGGGGCTCCTGCGGCTACACAACCTCTGTAAGCAGGATCAAGATGAGAGGCGCAGGCCAGGTGCGGTGGCTCACGCCTGTAATCTCAGCACTTTGGGAGGCTGAGGCGGGCGGATCACTTGACCTCAGGAGTTCAAGACCAGCCTTGCCAACATGGTGAAACTCTGTCTCTACTAATAATCCAAAAATTAACCAGGCGTGGTGGTGTGCGCCTGTAATCCCAGTTACTTGGGAGGCTGAGGCAGGATAATTGCTTGAACCCGGGAGGAGGAAGTTGCAGTGAGCGGAGAAAGCGCCACTGCACTCCAGTCTGGGCGACAGAGCAAGACTATGTCTCAAAAACAAAAAAAGGAAAAAGAAAAAATGAGAAGCGCGTGTTCCCGACTCCGGTGCTTTTTCGCAAAGTCGTGCTACTTCCCTTAGCCTTTTGGGCTGGTAGCCCCAGGTACCAAGAAAGTTGAACTGCGTGCTGTGGTGGGTCCGTTATCTGCACCACCCGTCTGCACGGGATGCGCGGGCTTCCTGCCCCGGATGAGCTAAGCTCCCTGCGGGACACTCCGGGCGCGGCTCCGAGCCCCTCCCCCGCGGCAGATGCCGTCCAGATGTGGCCGGTGGGGCCTGCGGGCTTCGGCGACGGGGGCCCCGTCGGGGGCGGCTGGAGCCTTGGTGCATCCCAGGCCCGGGGGGGAAGGCCGGGCCGTCGGAGGAGCGGAGGAGCCTTGGGGGGCTCCCGGGAAGCCTTGGGCTGGCGGGCGGGCAGGGGCGGAGCCCGGGCGGAGCTGCAGGCGGGCGGCCGGCTAGGGCTGAATCGGGAGGAGTAGTGGTCGGGTCAGGTTACTTCCCTTTAAAAAGACGGGCAAGGAGGAGTCCAGTGCTGGCGGGGCAGGGACGGCGGCGGCGCGGCGCGGTGTCCCGAAGGCTCGGAACCCTCCAGGGTCCAGCGCCCCGCGGCCCAGGCAAGTGGGGCGGGAGGGCGGGGGCTGCGGGCGCGGGTAGGGGTCTCGCGGCCATTGGGTGCGCGGGAACCGAGGGAGCTGCAGACCCAACGCTTGGCGCTTGGGGAGCTGGACTTCTGCGGCCGCGACGCCTCTCTTCCCAGATGGGTAAACTGAGGACCAGGGAAAGCGAAGAATTCTTTTGGCCGAGCTCCCACTACGATCTCGCGGCCAAGTGGGTCCCCAGCAGGCCTCGCAGGGGTCGGAGGGGCTCCCATCTGGGGAGGGGGCCCCAGGGTGGGCGAGGGCGGCGTGAGCCTGGGGAGGACAGACGGGAAGGGCGGCGGAGCGGAGCCAAGCTGCAGCAGGGTGGACCCGGCCCTCGTGGGTGGGGAGCGGCCGAATGCGAAGGGCGAACCCGGCCCGCCTGTGGGGTCTCTGGCCAAGACTGGGCTCAGAGGCCCCTTCTTTAACCTTAGATCTCGCGCCTCGGTCTAAAACCTCCGCCGCAGCCCTCGGTGAAGAGGAAGGGGAACTCTAAGTGCTCAACGCCCGCGTTACAGTCGCGTTCTCCCTCGCTCCTACTACCCGGCCAAGATGCCGGGGCACGGATGGGGACCGAGGTTTGGGGGTTGTGGAGCCTATTCCACGCCCTCCCTGGTGAGCAACTGAGACAGATCCAGGGCCCCATTGCAATCCAGTCTTGGTCTGGGAAGGGGTTCCCCAAACTGGGCCAATGGGATCCTTTCCTCAAATGACTCCTTATCCCCCAGCAATGCGGTGGGCCGGGACGGCCCAGGTGGGCTATGTCCTGGGGTTTTGTGACTTCATCCCCACTCCTCCCCCACCTCAGCTCCCGGACTGCACCCGCCAGGCCGCGTTCGGGGGTGGTCAGAGCCCTGGTCTCAGCTAGACCTGAGGTCCGATGTGGCTTCATCCCTGAGTCTCTAAACGCCCTGGCCTTACTGGGCCTCAGTTAATTCACCTGTGAAAGGGGAGGCTTGGACCAGAGGGCCCCTCAGGGCATGTGTTTTGTGTTGGGGAGGTGGGCGTGTGCGGCAGGGGTGGCCAGGAGGAAGTGGGGACCGCCTCTGTCCCACAGGAAGGCTGGCTGGCCCCATTTGGTATGGAGGAGCTGGGCAGGTGAGAAGGTGGACTCCCGTCTCCCTGTGGGAGGGCGTGCTGGGCCCATGTGGCTCTCATCCACTCTCGGCCACCTTCCTGTGGAGCCCTGGCCTCCAAGGCCACACAATGAGTGCAAGGAGGCCACCAAGAGCGCTGCTCCCACTTCACAGATGGGGAAACCGGCCCAGTGTCTTGAGGCAGCCTTGCCCCCTGCCCTGTGCTTCCCCCAGAGCCTTCTGGGGAGTGGGACCTTCGTTACACCCTCGCGCTCCTTACACCCCTACAGGCTTTAAGCTAAGGCTTCCAGCCCCATCACTGTAAGAATTGTATGCTAGGCATTCTGAGAACATAGATCGGGGTCCCCATGTCAGAAGAGGTAGAGGTATTGGAACTCGGTCCAGTTCCTGGGCTGTGGCTCTGGTGGGAGATGTGGAAGCCTATTCTGGGGCTCCTGGACAGCCCTGGAGGCGTGGCATGGACAGTGTGTCAGCCGCGCACCGAGGCCCTGGGGTGCCCTCATCCACATTGGCTGGCAGCCATCTATTCCCAGCCTGGGCTCCACCCCGGGTGTCTGTCACTCCTGGCCCTACAGTGGTCCCAGTCACACCTTGGAGGCAAGATGTGTGTCCTCCACAGGCCTGTGTCTGGAAGCAGCCCCCAGCACTCCCTGGGTGACAAGTTCTACTTCCGAGAACTACCCCTCAGCTCCCAGCCCTGGTCTGGCCAAATGGGTGTGTGTCTCCTCCTGTGGTCTTCAACTCCCCTAGGTACTGCCACAGTAGATGTGGGGGGCTGTATGGGAGGACATTTTTAGGAAGCATATGTAGTTAAGCTGTTGAACCTGCTGCTAACTAGCTGTGTGACCTTGGGCAAATCACTTAACCTTTCTGTGCCTCGGTGTCTTCGTTTGCCAAATGGAGGTGATTATCCTGGTAGGGCACATAGTAGGTGCTCAGTTTCACCTACTATGTGCCCCACCAGGATAATTACCCCCCATTTGGCAGACAGGAGTTGCCAGGCAGGATCTGTGGCCCCTATGTGTACTTCCCCCACCCACAAAGGCCTCTGCTCCTTCCCTCCTGTGTGCCCTGCATTGGGCTGAAGAGGCTGATGAGAGGCAACTTCCCACTGGGGCCTTCTGAGGTTCTTGCAGGAGGGGGCAATGGCCAGGGCTCCCAGAGGAAGCACCCTGGGGTGATGCAGCTATGGACAGAGGCCTCAGAAGCCTGGGAGAAAGGCAGGGGCCTGCGGGGATGGAGTGTGCCCTGGCCCAGCCCCAGCCTCATCCCTACCCTTCTCACTCACTGCTCCCTCAGAGCAGACAGATGAGCCCCAAGTTGTCCCTGAGCTCCCAGTCTACCCAGCCTCATAGTTCACAGTCAGGGACACTGAGTGGGAGTGGGTGGGGCCTACCCAAGGACCCAGTGGTCAGGGATGGAGCGTGGATCACATAGCAGCTTACCCGGCCACAGGTGCTCCGCTATCCTGGCCACAGCCCCTCCCAGGCTCCTGGAGTCTTCATATTAGAGTAGAAAGCCTCTTACACTTCACATCTGAGACCAAAGAACCTCTCCCCACCCACAAGTGTGGATATCTTCCACACTGTCCCTGTGACTTAGATATGCCCTGGCATGATCGTTGTCAACCTTCATGTTTTTTGGTTTTGGCTTTGGTTTTAGTTTAGAAGAACTTAAATTTTCTGGGCTAAAACATAGGCAGGGAAGAAATACATAAACCCATAGAAAGGCTGCTTTAGTTGAGGTAGGTTGAGAGCTCAGATTCTACTCCATCAAGAAATTCACAGTGAAAGGAACACATGCATTCTGCTCACTGGCAGAAAGAGCCAAAGACAACCCGAAAGGCCGCCACCCCCAACATCATACAGGGTGGAGCAGCAGTTCCCAAGGCGGGTGCAACTGGACAAGATGCTTTTAGGAGCTACCTAGAGGAACAATTTTTTTCTTTTTTCTTTTTTCTTTTATTGAGACGGAGTCTCACTCTGTCACCCAGGCTGGAGTGCTGTAGCACGATCCTGGCTCACTGCAACCTTCGCCTCCCAGGTTTACGCCATTCTCCTGCCTCAGCCTCCCGAGTAGGCTGAGGCACCCGCCACCACGACCGGGTAATTTTTTGTATTTTTAGTAGAGATGGGGTTTCACCGTGTTAGCCAGGATGGTCTCGACCTCCTGACCTCGTGATCTGCCCGCCTTGGCCTCCCAAAGTGCTGGGATTGCAAGCATGAGCCAACACGCCCGGCCGAGGAACAATTCTTAAACCAATAGTCATGAATTGTTAATATAAATTAACACATCCAACTGTGATTTTATTATTGCTCAGAAGGAGGCTAAGAAAGTGAATTGATTTAAAGAAAAATACGAAGTAAATAATCACAAAGGTGAATCACGAAGGTGGTTTGTGCACAGTCCAGAAGCCCAGGAAGGAATGTCGGATAGGGAAGATGGAACCTGTCCCGAGGATCAAGACTCTGAAGTTCCATCCTTAACTGCTGTCTCTCATTCTTGCATTGATGCCCCATTCCACAAGCACGTGTTGCCCGCCCACTGCATGCCAGGTGTGGAGGATACGGCACACCTGGTGCTACCCCCATGGAGGCACTTGGAGGGCTGCCTAGGGGCAGTACCACTGACGTGAGTCTCCAGGGCAAGTGAGCAGTGGATGAGGCAAAGGCAGGAAGCTTTCCAGGCCCAAGGATCAGCTTGTGTGTAGGGAGGAAGGGAGAATGAAGGAGGGAAGAACAGGTTGGACTTGAACTGAAAGAGACCACTGGGGTGGAACACAGAAGTGACAGGGGAGAGGGCTTGAGATGAGGCCAAAGAATCACTGGGGGCTGGATTACACGGGGCCTATAGGTCATGGCAAGGACTGTGGGTGTTGCCATTCATTTGGCCAACATATATTGGGCTCCTGCCTTGTGCTAGGCATGGAGGGGCATACGAAGCCACCAAGCCTTCCTTTGGGGTGCTTACACATAGCGTCAGGCTTTTGAACACATCACTAGGGTTTTTCCTTTTTTTTTTACTTTTTTATTTTTTGAAACAGAGTCTCGTTCTGTTGTCGTTCAGACTGGAGAGCAGTGGCACGATCTCCGCTCACTGCAACCTCCACCTCCTGGGTTCGAGCGATTCTTCTGCCTCAGCCCCCCAAGTAGCTGGGACTACAGGTGTGCGCCACCACGCCCAGCTAATTTTGTATTTTTATTTATTTATTTTTTGAGATGGAGTCTTGCACTGTCCCCCGGGCTGGAATACAGTGATGAGATCCCGGCTCACTGCAACCTCCGCCTCCCAGGTTCAAGTGATTCTCCTGCCTCAGCCTCCTGAGTAGCTAGGATTACAGGCACCTGTTACCACGCCCAGCTTATTTTTTGTATTTTTATTAGAGACAGGGTTTCACTGGGTTGGCCAGGCTGGTCTCGAACTCCTGACCTCGTGATCTGGCCGCCTTGGACTCCCAAAGTGCTGGGATGACAGGCGTGAGCCACCGTGCTCGGCCTCAGTGGCGTTTTCCTAAGTGCTGTGATAGAGGTGGGAACTGAAGACTGGGGAAGCACCGAGGGGAGGGGGCGCTGGTGTGCATGATAAGGCAGTGACATTGAGTTGGGTTTTGAAGGATGAGTAGGAGTTTGACGAGAGGGAGAGGAAAGGCATTCCTGGCAATGGGAACAGGATGAGCAAAGTCACAGAGGTATGAAAAAGCCCAGATGATCTGGGGAGACGCTGGCAGCTGGAGCCGCAGTGGGCAGTAGAAAGAGGACAGGCCAGAGGGTCAAGTTCACAGAAGGTATTAAGGCCCAAGCCAGAGTTGAGGTTTCACTCTGCAGGCAGTGAGGGGCTGGGCACCAGGTTTGAATGGGAGAGTCCCACCCACACTCTTAGGAAGAGCCCTCTGCTGATGTGTGCTGGTGGGGTTGGGTGACAGGTGAGGGCAGCATAGCTGCCACTGCCCGATGGAGTGTGGAAGTGACCAGGCCTGGGCTGTGGCAGGGGACTGGAGGAGGGAAGCCCTTTTGTGTGTTCCTGAAGGTGGGGGCTGCAGAGCCTGGCTGTCTCTATGCCCCCAGCCTGGGTTGGCCTGGTGCCTAGAGCAGGGACCTCTCATTATAGAGCCAACTTTGGGCTACCTGCTGCACCAACTTGGAAGACCAGAGGCCTTGTCCAGAAGATAAAAGATTCCAGCCAGCTGGGCCTATGGTCTGAATCCAAAGCAAACAGGAAGAGACCATGGTGGGCCAGGCAGGGCCTCTTTCTTTGTTTAGAAAAGGGACTAGTTCAGGCCGACTTGTGGGTCTTTCTGTTGCAAAGGTGGGAGGGGGCTGCAGGCTCAGTTAGGGACATATCAAAAGGCTGTTCAGGGGCAGGCATGGCACCCCAGTGCCAGCCTGGGGGGTGCTATAAAGATGGCCTTGCTTGGCAAATTCCACCCTGATGGGAGGAGCCTGGCAGCATGCACTGGGAGCCACTACTCCTTCTCTCACCACGCCCAAGCTGGAGCCCTTCCTGACACCTGATTTTGCACGAGTGCCCCTTGGGGTCATCACCCAAGCCTAATGGGGTGGCTGCTGGTCACTGCAGCAGGAAGTCCACGCTGGTCCCAGACCAAGGCCCCTTAGGGAAGTGCCAAAGGCTCAGAGCACCCTCAGTCTCAAAGGTGGGCACCCAGGACTCCCCCAAAGACCCTGTGCTCAGACTCAGCCTCCACACACCAGATGAGAGGTGGCAGGCATTTGTGTTTTGCTTATGCCTGATTGAATTAATCCACGTGTCCCTTCAATTCACACATTGCATTTATTTAACAAGCCTTCCTGCAAGCTCAGGGGTGGCAGGGGCAACAGACGAGTGAGGCCCTCAGGGAACAGAGCTGAGGGAGCAGGAAGGCATGTGGGCCCTGGCATGCTTGGGCCTGACCTGCGTCCTGCCTGCCTGCCATGCTTGGAGAAGGGCTCAGAAGAGGCAAGCACTTCTCCTGGGGCAGGTGTAGGGTGAGGACAAGCTGGGAGACAGAGGCCAGAAAGACTTTGGTAAGGAGTTTCTCCTGGACTGACTCATTCATTCATTTACTCAGTTCTTCATGCATGTGCACATCCACTCAACATCTCAGTAATGAGGACCTACTGTGTGCCAGACACTGTGCTAAGTGCTGGTGAGGCCCTGCTGTCACGGGGCCTGCAGTCCAGGACTCAAGTTATCACCACACAGATCAAAGGGAAGACTGCACTGAGTTCTGGGGCTTTGCAGAACAGGTTTGTGGAGCTAATGGAGCTCACAGGAGCTTGACATGGTCAGGGAGGTCAGGGCAGCTTCCCTGCGGAAGACTTGTAGGATGGAAAGGAATTAACCAAGGCAATAGGGGAGAGAAGATCCAGGCAGAGGGAACAGATGTGCCAAGGCCCTGGAGCTTGATGAAGGCCAGAGTGGCTAGGGCACTGCAACAGAGGGGAAGAGGCCAGGAAATGAGCAGGCTGATTGTACCCAGGCTTGTGGGTTCCTTTAGAAGGTCTGGTCTGGACTCTACAAGGAGAAGGAAGGTTTTTTAGCAGTGGCATAAAATGATCCAATTTGTGTTGAGCAGGTTCAAGCAGGCCCAAATGGAGGCAGGGAGTCCATAAGGGCCCTGCTGTGTCCACATAAATGATGAGAATGGCTTTGACAAGTGCATCTTGCGATGGGGGAATGTCGGTAAATTGGATGTGGAATGAGGTCAGGCGGTGTCGAGGTCTGAGAAACTGGGCTGGTGGATGGGGAAAGTGACAATGAACATAATTTTCCTGTAAGGTGTGTATTTTATTGAGTATGGTAAGCAATATCTTCATTTCTTCCAAGGATAGAAAGAGGCAATCATTGAGCTTTGGGTAAAAAAGAAGGGAATGATTTTTTTTTTTCTTTTGAGTCGGAGTCTCGCTCTGTTACCCAGGCTGGAGTGCAGTGGTGCGATCTCAGCTCACTGCAACCTCTGCCTCCTGGATTCAAGCAATTCTCTGCCTCGGCCTCCTGAGTAGCTAGGAATACAGGCGCTTGCCACCACGCCCAGCTAATTTTTTTGTATTTTTAGTAGAGATGGGGTTTCACCATGTTGGCCAGCCTGGTCTTGAACTCCTAACCTCGTGATCCACCCACCTCAGCCTCCCAAAGTGCTGGGATTACAGGCATGAGCCACCGCGCCCAGCCGGGAATGATTTTTAATCATTCTACTATTTGGTGTTTAATGTGTTTTCTCATTAAATCTGTTCAACAAACCTGAGAGGCAAATACTGTTATTTATTTATGAGGAGAGAGGTTCAGAAGGGTAAAGTTACCTGCTCAAGGTCACAGCTGGAAAGAGATGAAGCCTTCAGCAAAAAAGCAAAACAACTCATTTCATTTTATTCCGTGAGCTGATAATGGAGGAAAAAGTATTTGGTAAGAAGGGGCAGGGAGGGGAACCTGGAGGAACTCTCAGCTCTTGAAGAATGAAAGGGAGGCTGGGACCTTGTCACTGAGGAGCCCCTGGCATCCTTCCAGAGATACAACCAAAGGGGTGACCCCAGTGTGTTCTTAATAGGAGCCAGGAACCCTTCTCTGTGCACCTCCCATCTCTCGCCTCTGGGAAGTCCTTCCCTGACTCTAACCTCAGTTCTGATGCTGTTCCCACCCTCTCAGCTCTCAAGCAGATCAATGCAATGCCACCTGGCCACTTGCTCTGCCTGCTGGGCCCTTAGCCGGCAGCCTGCCCTTCAGCCCTCAGGCCTGATCCCAGGCTGCCTGCAGCCTGTAACCAGACACTGTTTGCTTCCAGCAGGCACCCCCAAGCCCAGCTCTACACACTGTTCCTGGATCTTCTCTCCCCAGGCAGAGTGTGCCCCTGCCCAGTCCAGTGACCTTCGCCTGTTGGAGCCCTGGTTAATTTTTGCCCAGTCTGCCTGTTGTGGGGCTCCTCCCCTTCAGGGATATAAGCCCAGCCTGGGGCTGCTCCGTTCTCCGCCTGGCCTGAGGCTCCCTGAGCCACCTCCCCACCATCACCATGGCCAAGGGCTTCTACATTTCCAAGTCCCTGGGCATCCTGGGGATCCTCCTGGGCGTGGCGGCCGTATGCACGATCATCGCACTGTCAGTGGTGTACTCCCAGGAGAAGAACAAGAATGCCAAGAGCTCCCTCGAGGCCTCCACCACCCCGTCTGCCTCAGCCACCACCAGCAACCCCACCTTGGCCACCACTTTGGACCAAAGCATACTGTGGAACCGTTACCGCCTCCCCAACACGCTGAAACCCGATTCCTACCAGGTGACGCTGAGGCCGTACCTCACCCCCGATGACAGGGGCCTATACATTTTTAAGGGCTCCAGTACCGTCCGTTTCACCTGCAAGGAGGCCACCGACGTCATCATCATCCACAGCAAGAAGCTCAACTACACCCTCAGCCAGGGGCACAGGGTGGTTCTGCGTGGAGTGGGAGGCTCCCAGCCCCCCGACATCGACAGAACCGAGCTGGTGGAGCCCACTGAGTACCTGGTGGTGCACCTCAGGGGCTCCCTGGTGAAGGACAGCCAATATGAGATGGACAGTGAGTTTGAGGGGGAGTTGGCAGATGACCTGAAGGGCTTCTACCGCAGCGAGTACATGGAGGGCGATGTCAAAAAGTGAGTGTCGGCTGGGCTACCCGGTGGGGTGGATCCGAGGTGCCGAGGCAAGGCTGGATTCTGAGGGCCAAGGAAGGACTTAACTTGCAGGCCTTTGAACCCTGTGGAGCCCGAGGCTGGCCCATTGCTTCACCTCCAGCTGCTGGCAGAGCAGCTGCCAACACACCAAACTGGGAGGGCTTCCCCACCCCTCACCAGGAAGCTGGGGATGAGGGACGGAATGTCCCTTGGACAGGCAGGAAAACTGAGGCTCAGAGGAGAGAAACTCACCAGAGGTCCCTGAGAGCCTGCTGGCACCCCGAATCCAGAAGGAGCCCCAACCCCCACCAGTCAGCTGGCCTGGCAGGGCTCTGGAGGCTCCCAGGGGAGGCGGGAGCGGGAGCAGGAGAAGGGGTTAGGCTGGGGCAGCCTTCCATGTACCCCTTTCCCTGCATGACTGGTAGCATCCTCAGATCCCCTCCCATACCCTCAGCCCTGGCATACCCTCTAACTTTTTGGTTGGGGCAGGGTGGTGGCCACGACACAGATGGAGGCCCCAGATGCCCGGAAGTCCTTCCCATGCTTTGATGAACCGGCCATGAAGGCCGAGTTCAACATCACGCTTATCCACCCCAAGGACCTCACAGCCCTGTCCAACATGCTTCCCAAAGGTGAGTGGGCCCTGCCTGAGGCCACACGGCCAGGGGGCAGGCACGCTGGGGCTGGGGTATGGGGCAGGAGGGTGCATCCTCACACACGCATGCTCTGTGCCCAGGTCCCAGCACCCCACTTCCAGAAGACCCCAACTGGAGTGTCACCGAGTTCCACACCACGCCCAAGATGTCCACGTACTTGCTGGCCTTCATTGTCAGCGAGTTCACCTACGTGGAGACGCAGGCATCCAATGATGTCTTGGTATGAGGCTGGGCCCATCTCTCCTTCACCTGGGCTGGCCCTGGCTTGAGGGGTCTTCCTGTTCTCTTCATCCCTGTACCAATTTCTGAATCGTTAGGCCAGGGTTTGAATCCCAGCTCTGAGTGATTTCGGGCAAGTGTCTTGTTCTTTGGTTCTCTATTTCTGCACCTGAAAAGTGAAAACAATGGTTTCTCCTCATGAAGGGAGTTCTGACCCGCCAGTACCAGACAGACGGTGGCTATGATAATTGGTATTCTCCAAAGGCCCTTCTCTAGGACCCACAGCTTCCAGGCCCCCCTAGTGTTCCTTCTGCTGACCAGGTCTCTAGGTTTAGCTTGATTGACCCCCAGCCCTGGCCCGTCGGGGATCCCCCTGGCCCACTGGGCCCTGGGACCCAGCCCACCTGCCCCAGGATCAAACAGGGGCCCCTGGCCTGCTTCTTCCTCACACCTTGCAGATCCGGATCTGGGCCCGGCCCAGTGCCATTGCGGCGGGTCACGGCGATTATGCTCTGAACGTGACAGGCCCCATCCTTAACTTCTTTGCCAGTCATTATGACACACCCTACCCACTCCCAAAATCAGGTGAGTGGGGGTCCTCGAGGAGGGAGGCAGTGGTTGGAATTCCACTCCCGGAGGCCATCCTGCCAATGGCCTCGCCTCCCCAGACCAGATTGGCCTGCCTGACTTCAACGCCGGCGCCATGGAGAACTGGGGACTGGTGACCTACCGGGAGAACTCCCTGCTGTTCGACCCGCTGTCCTCCTCCAGCAGCAACAAGGAGCGGGTGGTCACTGTGATTGCTCACGAGCTGGCCCACCAGGTAGACCCCCATCTCGGGGAGTGCAGAGAAGGAAACGGGGGCTCCAGGAGGAGATGGTGCAGGTCCAGGCTCCGCCCCAGGCTGCTGAGAAGGGAGGAGGGTGCCGCCTGACAGGGCAGCAGGAAGGGGTCACGATGGGGTTGGTGAAATCCCCACTGTGCCTGGCAGGTGGCCAGCCCTGGGGAGGGTAGTTCTGGGGACTCTCAGTGCCTGGCCTGGGCGTGGCTTGCCCAGCTGACCCCTCCCCCCACAGTGGTTCGGGAACCTGGTGACCATGGAGTGGTGGAATGACCTGTGGCTGAACGAGGGCTTTGCCTCCTACGTGGAGTACCTGGGTGCTGACTATGCAGAGCCCACCTGGAACTTGGTGAGCAGCTGCCCTGGGGTCCAGTCGGGGGGTGTGGAGGGAGACCTGGGCCACCGCTACCAGGCCAGTGTCCTGATGGCCCTGGGGAATTTGCAGAAAGACCTCATGGTGCTGAACGAAGTGTACCGCGTGATGGCCGTGGATGCACTGGCCTCCTCCCACCCACTGTCCACTCCTGCCTCGGAGATCAACACGCCGGCCCAGATCAGTGAGCTGTTTGACTCCATCTCCTACAGCAAGGTGCAGCCCACACCTCGTGAGACACAGGGAGGGAGGTGGGGACTTGGCCTGGAGGGGCCTCGCTGAAGCTGGGGTCTGGGGGCACAGGGTCCTGGTGGCTCAGCACAGCCTTCTGAGCACCCCCTCCCCCCCTCCCCAGGGCGCCTCAGTCCTCAGGATGCTCTCCAGCTTCCTGTCTGAGGATGTATTCAAACAGGGCCTGGCAGTGAGTACCGCACCCTGGGTCAGCCATGAGGGTGGGTCTCCTGCCCCTGGCCCTTGACCTGGGCTTCAGCTCACCACAGAGGGGGAACCTGGGGGGCTCCAGCTGTGCCCTCACTGTGCCCCGTCTTTCCACAGTCCTACCTCCACACCTTTGCCTACCAGAACACCATCTACCTGAACCTGTGGGACCACCTGCAGGAGGTCAGTAGCAGCCAGCCCCTCCACAGCCATCCTGTTGGGGTCTTGAGATGCTGAAGGTGCCTGGGGGCAACACGTGTACAAGAGAATGGGTCCAGCTGACCAGCCCTGCAGGGTGGATGGAGCCTCCATTGCTCCTCCCTATAGTGGGCACCAGGATGGCTCCTTGCAGGAGGTGTCTGAGTGAGGCCGTGGTCCAGGCCCTGGCCGGCATCTGACCTCAGGCTACAGTGGGCTCCTTGTTGGGAGCTGTAGAGCCCCTTCCTGGTGGTGAGGAAACGGCCCTCACGGTTCCCGAGTCCAAACCCGCCTCTGCCTGGAACTCTGGAGCTGGGCATTCAATCTTCTCCCACTCCTGGCTCCCCTGTGCTCCCGCTGGCACCTTCCAGGCACGTCTCTGCACACAGCTCCACACTCAGCAGGAACTCTGCCCTCTGCCCCTGCCCCGCCTGGAGTTCCTCTCCATCAGACCCCGCACAGCCCCTGTGTGTGGGGCAAACCCTCAGACTGCCTGCACCCTCCTGCCTTCCCCCAGAGGCCACCGCTCCTCCGCCTCCCCCGGGGTTGGAGTCCACCTGCTCTCCATCCTGCCCCCATCATTTCCGCTCCCTGACAGCTGCCCCCCACCCCTTCCCTGCAGCCCTGCCCAATGCCAGCCTCTTCAGCCAGAGGACAGACATGTCCTCTCCTCACCGACAGCCCCTCCAGAGTTCCGGGCCCCAAATTCCCGTCCAGCTTCTCCCCCACTGTTGCTGCTGCACTTCCAGTCCAGGCCAGTCTCACTGGGGAAGCGAGACCCAGGATCTTGTCATCACAGAGTCACAGCTGGGGTCCAGGTCCCTGCTGGGCAATTTCCAATCCCCCGACCCCGAGATGCTGCTGACATGACACTGTCATTGCCTGGGTCTCCCCCACTACCTTCCTTGATCTGCCCCAACTTCCCCTCTGCATTCCCTCTGAAGCCAACCTCTCCTCCCTTCCCTCCTTCTCTCTCACTCTTCTTTCCTGAGCCCCTCGGCCCGCGGTCCCCAGCTGGTTCCTCCCCACATGCTCTTCTGCCCTCTGTGTGGCCCTGTTCTTAGGTGATTCCTTTCTTCAGTTATTAACAAATGATGTTGGCTTTCTGTTGTGATAACAAAGGCAATGCAGGTACATGATCGAAGATCCAAGCAGACAGCAACAGTGCCTAAGCCCCGCCCCACACCCCAGTACAAGTGCACCTCCCTCATGCGACCCCCAGGACCCCCTCCCCCGCCCCTGCCTGTGACACCCGAACACTGGCTTTCCCTCATCTCTTCTCTTTCTTGTCATCCTCCCAGTGTTGTTCAGGAAGAGCCATGGGCATCCTGGGCATCCCCTCCCTGACATACCCACCTCAGGGTGGACCACAGAATGGGGGGCCACATAGATTTGCTGGGAAGTTCTCCAGCTCGTCCAGCACCGAGCAGCCGAGGAGAGGCAGAGCTGAATGGGACCCTAGCTTCCGGCTCCCGGCCCAGTGCCCTTCCCAGGCCTCCCATACAAGTGGCCCCCTGGGGTCGAGGCGAGAATCTGCAGAGGATGCCCTGGATGGCAGGGACTGGAGGGTGGCAGCCCACTGATGGCCATGCCCTCTCGCTCCACCCACAGGCTGTGAACAACCGGTCCGTCCAACTCCCCACCACCGTGCACAACATCATGGATCGCTGGACCCTGCAGATGGGCTTCCCGGTCATCACGGTGGATACCAGCACGGGGACTCTTTCCCAGGAGCACTTCCTCCTTGACCCCGATTCCAATGTTACCCGCCCCTCAGAATTCAAGTGAGCAGATGAGGTCACTGAGGCATGGTCAGGTGGGTGGGGTAGAGGACGGTTACTAAGGGACCATAGTAGGACTGGCCTCCTGTGGTCCTAGCCCCAGCCACTGTAGACAAACCCTCCCTCCAGAGCCAGGAGATCAGGGGCACTCGGAGCCAGAGTTGGGCAGAAGCTGGGAGCCTGGACAGCTGCTTCTCACTGGCAGTGACCACACTGCCGTCTCTCATTACCTCTGGGTCTTTAATTGCAGTTACCTGTGGATTGTGCCTATCACATCCATCAGAGATGGCAGACAGCAGGAGGACTACTGGCTGATGGATGTAACAGGTAATCCAGCCCTACCTTTGTGGGCAGCAGCCCCCACCCCATACTCCTAGCTCCTGGCCCATGTTCTAAGGGCTGTGATGGGCCATTCCATTACATTCAACAAGTGGAGTTGACTTCTTTGGTTCCAATCTCCACTTTGCTGCTGCCTCGCTGTGTGACTCTGGACAAGTTACCATCCCTCTCTGGTCTCTAGTTCTTCATCTATAAAATGAGGCTAAGAGCAAAACTCCATTGGTTATGTGAGGATTAAAGGAGAAAATCCTAGGCCGGGCACGGTGGCTCACGCCTATAATCCTAGCACTTTGGGAGGCTGAGGTGAGCAGATCACCTGGGGTTGGGAGTTCGAGACCAGACTGACCAACATTGGAGAAACCCCATCTCTACTAAAAATACAAAATTAGCTGGGTGTGGTGGCACATACCTGTAATCCCAGCTACTCGGGAGGCTGAGGCAGGAGAATTGCTTGAACCTGGGAGGTGGAGGTTGCAGTGAGCCAAGATCTCACCATTGCACTCCAGCCTGGGCAACAAGAGTGAAACTCTGTCTCAGAAAAAAAAAAAAAAAAAGAGAATCCACATAAAATGCTTAAAGTAGTGCCTGGCACATGTTATGAGCAGCCCTACTCAGCCAGGCACTGAGGAAGCAAAGGGCATGACAAGTCATCCTCTGCCTTGGCCAAGGCTACAGATGAAGGAGGGCAAGAAGTTGGAGGCAATCTAGTGCTGTGCTGAGTGCTTTCAGAGTCTGTGGTTGGGGCGAGTGAGGTATGGGGACATGGAGCCGGGAATAAGGGAGATTCGAGTTCATGGAGAGGTCAGGGAGGGCTTCCCAGCGGAGATGAGCTGAGTCTTAGAGGAAGAATAGGAATCAGGCAGGCTAATGTGGCAGAGAAAAGAATTCCAGGCAGAGGTGATAGCAAGTGCCAGGGATAGAGGTAGGAGGGAGTGGGGGGACTGAGTGTGGCTAGGGCACAGGTGTGCGCAAGAGATAAAGCTGGTCCCCAAGAGCCCCAGGGTCTGCAGGAGACAGTGGATGGGGCAGGTGGGAAATGAGCAACCTATTGGCCCTGACCTCTGACTGCTGCAACAAAGTATGGGAGGAGTGAGGGAGGAGGGGGACCCACAGGGAGAAGGGGCACTAAGCCCCAGGAAGAGACAGCAGCACCGGGGGACTGGGTGAATGGGAGGGGAAGGGAGAGGAGAAGCTGCCTGTGGTTCCCACTTGGGTGACAGGTGTGATGGAGTGTGGCGGAGGGCAAGGAGGAGGAACAGCCTGGGTTGCTGAGTGTGAGCGGCCTGGCAGCTGGCCTGGCCGTGCACAGCCTGGGGAGGCAGGGCAGGTGCTGAGGTTTGGAGTGGCATGCCATCCTCATGGGCTTATGGTCTGTGAAGCCACTGGCAGCCCAGTTCTTCACCCCTTCTTTCCCCACCCTTAGCGTCACCCCAGAAGCTTGAGGGTGAGGTGGTGCCAGGCTGCAGGGGCAGCTGCTCTTGCAAGAGGTCCAGGGGTCAGCCCATGGCCTCTGAGCAGCCCTGCCCAGGTCTCATCCCTCTCCGCAGCCCAGAACAATCTCTTCAGAACATCAGGCAATGAGTGGGTCCTGCTGAACCTCAATGTGACGGGCTATTACCGGGTGAACTACGACGAAGAGAACTGGAGGAAGATTCAGACTCAGCTGCAGACAGACCACTTGGTGGGTGTCTGCCACCCCTCGCCCTGCCCCCTGCCCCAGGACAGGCCCGAGACTGCAAGGCCTGCTACCCACAGCCAACCCATGGTCACATGCTCTGCTTCGCATTCTAGGCCATCCCTGTCATCAATCGGGCACAGATCATTAATGATGCCTTCAACCTGGCCAGGTGAGTGCTCTCGCCTTCCTGGCTCAGCTGCAGAAGCTCGTGACTTGAGCACGTCGGAGTCTGCAATGAGGCCCCGCTCCTCCTGTTGCCCTTCCCGTATGCCAGGCGCTGTGCAGTGAGCGCCTGCGCTCCCTGGACGTCCCTCCCCGGGCCCCCACACACCCATTTCACAGATACAGAATGTGACACCTTGCCCAAAGTCACACAGTAGTTCATGACAGCCAGACAGAGGCTTGTCCAACTCCAAAGCCCTGCTCCACTCCACAGCACTGAGCTTTTTTGTTTTCGTTTTTGATTTTTATTCTTTCTTTTTGAGACGGAGTCTCGCTCTGTTGCCCAGGCTGGAGTACAGTGGCGCGATCTCAGCTCACTGAAGCCTCCACCTCCCAGGTTTAAGCCATTCTCTGCCTCAGCCTCCCAAATAGCTGGGATTACAGGCCTGCACCACCACACCCAGCTAATTTTTGTATTTTTAGTAGAGACGGAGTTTCACATCATGTTGGTCAGACTGGTCTCGAACTCCTGACCTTGTGATACACCCGCCTCAGCTTCCCAAAGTGCTGGGATTACAGGCATGAGCCATTGTACCCGGCCATGCCCCTCCACCCCCTTTTTTTTTTTTTGAGATGGAGTCTTGCTCTGTCACCCAGGCTGGAGTGCAGTGGCATGATCTTGGCTCACTACAACCTCCACCTCCTGGGTTCAAGCAATTCTCCCTTCTCAGCCTCCTGAGTAGCTGGAATTAAAGGCATGTGCCACCATGCCCGGCTAATTTTTGCATTTTTAGTAGAGATGGGGTTTCACCATGTTGACCAGGCTGGTCTCAAACTCCTGGCCTCAGGTGATCCACCCGCCTTGGCATCCCAAAGGGCTGGGATTATAGGTGTGAGCCACCGTGCCCGGCTGCACCAAGCTTTTCCTGAAGGCTGACTGTGCCAAGCCACTGTTCTAGGTGCCAAAAATCTGGGCTTTACAGGGCAGGAGGGATGCATCATGGATAAACAGGTACTTATTGAGCACCTACTCTGCTTGGGGTGAGATACTCTAAGCTCTTGGACATGAGTGATGTCACCCATAGACAAGGACATTTGTGAGCTAAATGTGTACAGAAGGCAGAGGGAAGAGGAGAAAGAAAGGCCTAGAGTGCCCAGAAAGTAAGAAGAGATGGGCAGAGTTAAGAACACGGGTTTCTTGCCCTTTTGAATCTCAGCTCTGTCTCTCGTGAGGTGTGTGACCTTGGGTAAGTCAGTTCACTTCTCTGAGCCTCAGTTTCCTCATCTGTAAAATGGGGATAATAAGCAAGGGAGGAGGACTGGCAATGGGTGAGGATGGGGCCTTGTTTGTGGCACCACCCAGCAGCCATGTAGCTCCTTTTCCATGGCAAATGCCTGAGCTGGTTCAGTTGGGAATCTGGGACCTCAGGTTCCAGGAGCGGATACAGGGGACCTAGGGGTGTGGAGCATCTTTGAGGGCCTGGCCTGGGGTTCCTAGTCTGTGGCTGGGCTGGGTAGGGGTGCTTTACTTGGGCCCCTCTGTTTATTCCCAGTGCCCGTAAGGTCCCTGTCACTCTGGCGCTGACCAACACCCTCTTCCTGATTGAAGAGACAGAGTACATGCCCTGGGAGGCCGCCCTGAGCAGCCTGAGCTACTTCAAGCTCATGTTCGACCGCTCCGAGGTCTATGGCCCCATGAAGGTATGGAGGTGCATGGCAGGGTTCAAGAACCAGTTCTCCCCAAGTTCTCCCCAGTGCCTGAAAGTGCACTATTAGGAAGTTAATAGACTATTGCTTATTGGGCTCCTGGTCAGGGAACCTTCAAAAGCAAAACAAAAAACCAAAACAAAAAAAAAAAGGAAGATTGCTTTGTCAGGTTCTCTCCTGAGAGCACATAGGTGAAAGAGTGAGATGGACGGACATCAAGGTGAGTAAGCAGGCACTGAGGAGGTGAGGAGGCTGTGTGGGGCAAAAAAATAAAGGTCGTGGAGAATTCAGCAAAGTTTGTTGACTTGAAATATGGAGAATTAATGCTTTCAGAAGGCACAGAAAAGGCCACCATGCTGAGGGCCAGAAGACCTATCTTTTGCCAGCTGTGTGGCCTTGGGCAGCCCTTTCTCAGGCCCAGTTAACTCCTCTGTAAGATGGGCAGGCCTCTACCTGCCCGGCCAGCCCACTTGCGCTATGAGGGAGATGTGGGTATTGGCTGCTTTGGAGTATTTTAATGCTGAGCATAGGGGCCTATTTGAGGGTTGAGGCAACCACTTGGGAGACCAAAAGGAAACTCAAGCTTATTCTGGATGAATAAGCTACACCCATAGGATGCTCACTGCAGCAGTTTATAAAAGACAAAAAGCAAACAAAACACAAATACTTAAATGTCTAAAGGTTGAAGATTGGTTAAACTGTAGAATATTCATTTGAGGGTGTAATATGCAGCCATTAAATCATGCTTGAAGAGATCTTTTTTCATTAAAAAATGTTCAATTATTGGGCCGGGCACAGTGGCTCACAACTGTAATCCTAGCACTTTGGGAGGCTGAGGCAGGTGGATCATGAGGTCAGGAGATCAAGACCATCCTGGCTAACATGCTGAAACCTCATCTCTACTAAAAATACAAAAAATTAGCCGGGCGTGGTGGCGGGCACCTGTAGTCTCAGCTACTCTGAAGGCTGAGGCAGGAGAATGGCATGAACCTGGGAGGCGGAGCTTGCAGTGAGCCAAGATGGTGCTACTGCACTCCAGCCTGGGTGACAGAGCAAGATTCCATCTCAAAAAAAAAAAAAAAAAAAAAGTTCAATTATCTTTTAATTAATATCCATTATGGTAAATGAGATATTTTGGTAAATGAAGTTTCAACCCTCTTACTTGCCTTCCCCACATTCCCCCATCCTCCTAATGTAGTTAAATCATAATATTTAGTCAAATCAGTGTTAAGCATTTGCTTTATTGTGATTATCTAAATAGCATTCTCTGCTGAGCCGTGTAGAGTACTATGTTTATGTTTCCTTTTTTGTACACAGTTACAAATGTATCACACAATAGGTCAAGTTTTTGTTTGTTTGTTTGTTTAGAGACAAGGTCTCACTCTCTTGCCCAAGCTGGAGTGCAGCAGTGCAATCACGCTTCACTGCATCCTCAAATACCTAGGCTCAAGGGAGCCTCCTGCCTCAGTTTCTCCAGTAGCTGGGACCTCAGATGTGTACCACCATGCCCAGCTATTTTTAAAATTTTTAATTTTTTTGTAGAGATGGGATCTTTCTGTATTGGCCAGGATGGTCTGGAACACCTGGCTTCAAGCAGTCCTCCCTCCTTGGCCTCCCAAAGTGTTAGGATTACAGGCATGAGCCACCGTGCCCAGCCCAGTTTTGAAACTGAACTCCTCTTGGAGTCCTATTCTGCGTGCTCTCTTCCAGAGCTGCCACACAGCTCCCATGCTTGGAGGTGCCTCCCTCTACTGTGTTTTCTGCATCCCACAGATTCTTTCTTGATTTTTTTTCCTCTTATAGGGGAGTACATCTTCCAGGAGTTTTTGAGAAAGGGTTCATGAGAGGTGGCTTTTCTGGGGTAGATCATCTGAAATGTCTTTACTCCACTTTCACACAGGATTGAGCGTTCAGCTGAGTTTAGAAGTTTCAAGATGGGAAATCATTCCTCTGAATGTTTAAGGTCTTGCTCCACTGACATCAGGCTTGTCATGTTGCTGATGAGATGCCCAGAGCCATTCTTATTTCCAGTGATTTGAATGTGACTAGTTTTCCTCCCTTCTGGAAACTTTGGGAGCATCTCTCAGTCCTGGTGGGCCTTGGTTTGGGCCTCTTCTCCATCTACATTTTCCAATCAGGACTGGCATTCACATCATCTAGTATTGGAAGATTTTGTATTGTTTCTTTAAACTTTATTCCCCTCCTTTTTTCCAGTTATCTCTTTCTGGAACCCTTGTAAATCCAGCTTATTTATCTTGCTTTCATCCCCTAGTTTTCTTTCTCTCTTCTGTTTTCCAGCTTGTTGACTTTTTGTTCTGCCCCCTGGGAGGTTCCCTCAGCTTTGTACACCACCTCACCTAGAAATTGTTTTCATTTCTTCTGTCATATTTTTAAATTTCCAAGTGCTCTTTCTGATTCCAGCATCCTATGAAATATCTTCTCTTCACTCTCGGAGGATATTTATTACAGGCTCTTATGAAGTTTTCTTTTTTTTTTTTTTTTTTTCCATTGACTCGTTTCCTCTTGAGTTTTGTGTTTGTTTTGGCCTCTTTTCAAGTTGGAGGCTGAGCCACCCCTTTGGATTTGAGAGGAATACAAACAAAATGTGACTGGAAGCTCCATGAGAAGGTGGAGTGTGTTGTCTGCAGGATCTCATTGTGAGGTGACTGGGTGGCCAAGTAACTCTTCACTGGGGACCCTCAAAAATTAGTGTCCATGGGTTTGTTCTCTGGAGACCATGCAGTTTTTCCAGAGAGTGAGCTTCTGTCTTGTGCAATGAGGCTGGTAGCACTCCCATTCTGGGACACAGGAGGGAGGGGAATTGGGGTGCCGCCTTTCAGTATAGAAACTTTCACCTCTGACCCTCTTTGCAATCCAGCAACCCTCCCACTGTGGCCTGGTGACCCCACTTCCTGAGCCTCCTGGTTCACTCTCTCTCATGGGGGTGGTGAGGGGTACTGCCCTCTACAAGGAGGGAAGTGGGGACTTGGGGGTTGAATGACTCCTTCTGTAGACTTTGACTTCATCTTCCTGTTTGCAGTCTTCACCTCCCCTCTGTCCCTTGCTGACTTGTCCCTTTAATTTTTATTTATTTATTTATTTATTTATTTATTTATTTATTTATTTTTGAGACAGAATCCTGCTGTCACCCAGGCTGGAGTGCAGTGGCCCGATCTTGGCTCACTTCATCCTCCACCTCCCGGATTCAAGCAATTCTCCTGCCTCAGCCTCCTGAGTAGCTGAGATTACAGATGCCTGCCACCACGCCTGGCTAATTTTTATATTTTTAGTAGCTTTGGGGTTTCACCATGTTGGCCAGGCTGGGCTCAAACTCCTGACCTCGGGTGATTCGCCCGCCTCAGCCTCCCAAAGTGCTGGGATTACAGGCATGTGCCACCATGCCTGGCCTTGTCCCTTTCTGAGTCTTGTCACAGCAAGTTCGTTTGCTTCTGTCTCCCCTTTTGCAGATTCTCAGTTGCAAATTCTCCCACTCTGCCAAGCCTGGTACATCTCCCTTTCTGCGCGTCCCAGCTGCCTAAACTATGTTGACCTTGCATCTGCTGTTGCCTCTGCTGTTCTTTGTTATTGGGGGTTTATTCCTCTTACATTTGGATGTGGATCCAGGTGGGCACAGAAATCAACCCGCATGTCAAACCAGAGTCCACAAAGGATTGTACTAGCATGGGGTGGGGCTTACACTACAATGTTAGGAGAAAAAAGCCATGTGCAGAATATGCTAAGTAACAAAGAAAAAAGTATAGAAAAAAGAAGGTGTAAATGCACCAATGTTGAAACTATAGTTTTGGTGAGCTCCTGGGTGTGTTTTATTTTCTGCATATGCTTCTCTGTGTTTTCTAAATTCCCCACTATAAGTCATGGAATTTGTTTTTTTTGTTTTTTTTGTTTTTTTTGTTTTGAGATGGAGTCGTGCTGTGTCACCTAGGTTGGAGTACAGTGGTGCGATTACAGCTCACTGTAACCTCCGCCTCCTGGGTTTAAGCGATTCTCCTGCCTCGGCCTCCCAAGTAGCTGGGATTACAGGTGTGTACCACCACGCCAGGCTAATTTTTTTGTATTTTTAGTAGAAATGGGGTTTCACCATGTTACCCAGGCTGGTCTCGAACTCCTGGACTCAGGTGATCCACCCGCCTCAGCCTCTCAAAGTGCTGGGATTACAAGTGTGAGCCACTGCGCCTGGCAAATCATGGAATATTTATGATTGTGAAGGGAAAACCCAACATTTTATATTAAGAAATGGTTACCCTTAGACAAAGAATATTGGAACTGACTAAGGCTTTAAGCAGAAAGAAACTCAGCTCAGTTATTTGAACTCTGGACTTCTATGGGCCCCTTTGAGCACTGTTTGGCCTCAGGTGAGGCCCTGACCTCTGACCTTTCTGCCAGTGCCTGCCTCCCAACATCAGAGGCTCCATGGGGCTCCAGGCAGGTCAGGCATGAGTCTTTGATGCGATTCATGTTTTCTTTTCCCCAGAACTACCTGAAGAAGCAGGTCACACCCCTCTTCATTCACTTCAGAAATAACACCAACAACTGGAGGGAGATCCCAGAAAACCTGATGGACCAGTGAGTGGGAGCTCTCATGGGTTTGGAGGTCCTGGGCATCCCAGAGAGTCAAGAGCAACATCCTGGCAGTGTTCTTTGCCGCAGCTTTCAATGCGGGGGCACCAGGCAGGGAGAGGCCCCCACCCAGGAGCAGGGAGGCCCTGCCCTAAGGCTCCATGTGGCCTGTGGGCCCATCGGACCTCTTTATACAAAGACCCAAACTGAAACTCTGAGCTCATCCCACTGGCTTGAAGTTAT
Source organism: Macaca mulatta (assembly GCF_049350105.2). Taxonomy (NCBI): domain Eukaryota; kingdom Metazoa; phylum Chordata; class Mammalia; order Primates; family Cercopithecidae; genus Macaca; species Macaca mulatta. Next base: position 79,607,685 of record NC_133412.1, on the reverse strand, counting down.
ATGGTTTGCAGATGTTGAAACTGGGGCTAGAGCCTGTTCCTGCCCTTTTGGGTCTCTGGGCTGCTTTGGGGACCAAGGAACCTCAGGCCCAAGGCACAAAACACATACCGGGGGCCCAGAGGGCCAGTTAGGCCACAGAGCCTTAGGCAGGGTGCCGTCCTGGGATTGTGTGTCAAGAGGTGAATCTTGGCTGGAGGTGGCCAGGTGTGCTAACCGCGTGTCACCCCTGGGGCAGGTACAACGAGATTAACGCCATCAGCACTGCCTGCTCCAATGGAGTTCCAGAGTGTGAGGAGATGGTCTCTGGCCTTTTCAAGCAGTGGATGGAGAACCCCAATAATAACCCGTGAGTGTCTCCCCTGTGCCTCCTCTGCCAGTCTTCATCTGCCCCCCACAGCCCTGCCCTCAGGAGACCCCTGTCCCACCCTCCCTGCTGCTGCTCCACATCTGACCTCCCTACGCCACGCCAGGATCCACCCCAACCTGCGGTCCACCGTCTACTGCAACGCTATTGCCCAGGGTGGTGAGAAGGAGTGGGACTTCGCCTGGGAGCAGTTCCGAAATGCCACACTGGTCAATGAGGCCGACAAGCTTCGGGCAGCCCTGGCCTGCAGCAACGAGGTGTGGATCCTGAACAGGTGAGTCCTGGGGCAAGGTGGGAATGCGAGAGCCCCCTCCCCACCTGGAGAACCAGGCAGGTCTCCACACTCCTTGCCAGATCCTTCACGTGACCCTCACAGACCTGTTAAGGTGGAGGCAGTATTTCCAGAGCAACTGGTGCAGACCAGAAGCTTTAATAAGTGATAGAGACGAGATCCGGACTCAGGTCTGGGTCCATGTCCTCTGCTCCTAGCTGCTGTGGCCTCTTAGCCTTTACCTAACAACAACTCGTGTCCCTTCTGTCAAAGGCTCTGGCATAGCTGGACTTGGGTCCTTTCAAACGTCCAGCTGGGCACTCCCTCAAGCCCTTGGATGAGGGTCCCCACCTCCCACCATGTGCCTCAAATGCCATCACCTGGATGCAGTAAAGAAGAGCCACCCTTGGGCAGGGTGCAGTAGCTCACACCTGTAATCCCAGCACTTTGGGAGGCCGAGGTGGATGGATCACCTGAGGTCAGGAGTTCGAGACCAGCTTGGCCAACATGGAGAAACCCTATCTCTACTAAAAATACAAAAATTAGCTGGGCGTGGTGGCACATGTCTGTAATCCCAGCTACCCGGGAGGCAGGATAATCAGTTGAACCCCGCAGGCGAAGGTTGCAGTGAGCCCAAATCGCTTCACTGCACTCCAGCCTGGGCGACAGAGTGAGACTCCATCAAGCAAGCAAGAGAAAGAGAGAGAGAGGAAAGAAAAGAAAGAAAGAAAGAAAGAAAGACGGAAGGAAGGAAGGAAGGAAGGAAGGAGAGATTAAAACTTGAAAGCTTCAAAATTTTTAAAAAATGCAAAAAGAAATATTGTAAATAAGTTTAAGAAGCCTGCTTTGAGCCCTGGTTGTCTCTTTATCCCCATCAAAACCCCCATGGAAAGTTCCCCAAAGGACTCATTTTCTTCTCAAATGAATAATTTTTTTTTCTTATTCCTTTCAGCTGCTTTTGAAAATAAAGGATTTATTTAAAATAATTGATTCATTTTTGAGACTGCAAAATGCTTACGTTTAGACACTCATTCAACAGAATTGATGTATTTTCCCCAACTTATTTTTCAAAAATGATGAGTTTTGATTCTTTTTTTTTTTTTTTTGAGGCGGAGTCTCACCCTGTCGCCAGGCTGGGGTTCAGTGGTGCAATCTCAGCTCACTGCAAACTCTGCCTCCTGGGTTCAAGTGATACTCCACCCTTAGCCTCCTGGGAATACAGGAGCATGCGACCGCGCCTAGCTAATTTTTTGTATTTTTAGTAGAGACGGGATTTCACCATGTTGGCCATGGTGGTCTCGATCACTTGACCTCGTGATCTGCCCGCCTCAGCCTCCCAAAGTGCTGGGATTACAGGTGTGAGCCACCACACCCGGCCTTGATTCATTTTAATAGCCATTTCACCTTTACTCTGTTACTTTATATTCTATTATAAAATCTTTCAAGATGAAAGGCCTGAAGCCACAAAAAACATTTATCATTAAAAACTGGAAATCATAGCATACATCCTATTGATCCAGTTGATTTTCAAAAGTTGTGCTCTTTATGAAATTAGCAGTAGCTGACTCAGCATCTGGCCCTCTTAGGTACCTGAGCTACACCCTGAACCCCGACTTAATCCGGAAGCAGGATGCCACCTCTACCATCATCAGCATTACCAACAATGTCATCGGACAAAGTTTGGTCTGGGACTTTGTCCAGAGCAATTGGAAGAAGCTCTTTAATGAGTGAGTCTGTGGAGTGGGTGTCAGGCACAGCGAGCGCTGAGGCTGGGGCCCCAAGGGGTGGTCTGTGCACGTAAGACACGCCGGGGGCACTGCCCAGGAGTGGACAAAAATCAGCCAAGCGTGGGGGCAGGAATGGAAAGACAAGCTGGGGTACGGGCCGTCCCTTTTCCCATTTGGAAGGAAAAAGAGAGGGGAGTGAGGAACTCGGCAGTCAGAGCTGTGTTCAAGCTGTGACTCCCCCATGTCCTAGTGGGGTCTTCCAGGGCATATCATTTCATCTCCTCTATAATCATGGCTCCCTCTCCAGTAGGTGTGAGGATGAGCCTCCTTAGTTCCCGGCCTCCCTCACAGTTCACCTCTCTCCCTCCTTGCAGTTATGGTGGTGGCTCGTTCTCCTTCTCCAACCTCATCCAGGCAGTGACACGACGATTCTCCACCGAGTATGAGCTGCAGCAGGTAAGAAGTCATTCCCCAGCCCTGGGCTCTGCCTACTTCCTTCGCAGGCCAAAGGGCACTGCATTCTTCCCCGACTGTGGCCCTGAGGGAGCACAGGCTCCACGCCGCCAGGCCTTCCTCATTTACAGAGGAAGCCGAGTAGCCAGACTTTGGAAGTGTTGATAATTCAATTTAAAAAAAATTCATCTTGGGATTTTCGTATAGGCACAAAAGGAAAGAGTGGTATAAGGAACCTCCGTGTACCCATTACCCAGGTTCAACAATTATCAACATTTTGCCAGTACTCTTTCTGGGTGGGCAATTTTAAAGCAAATCACTGACACTATATAATTTTACTTCTAAATAATTTAGTCTTATGAAAAATAAAGGCATTCTTTTTTTTTTTTTTTTTTTTTTTGAGACTGAGTCTCACTCTGTCATGCAGGCTGGAGTGGTGCAGTGGTGCGATCTCTGCTCACTGCAACCTCCGCCTCCGAGGTTCAATTAATTCTCCTGCCTCAGCTTCCCGAGTAGCTGGGATTACAAGCATGCGCCACCACATCTGGCTATTTTTTGTATTTTCAGTAGAGACGGGGTTTCACCATGTTGGCCAGGCTGGTCTTGAACTCCTGACCTCAAGTGATCCACCCACCTCAGCCTCCCAGAGTGCTGAGATTACAGGCATGAGCCACTGCACCCAGCAATAAAGGCATTCTTAAAACATAATCACACTGTCCTTAGCAAACCCAGGAAAATAACTATCTTCTTACTATCATCTTATACCCAAGCCATATTCAATTTTCTGAGTTGTTTATAAAAGGTCTTTTTACAATTGATATATATGTTTGAATTAGAAGCTTGACAAACTCAACTTGGATTTAGTTTGTCTTTTTTAAAAATTGAGATGTAATTCACTGGGCATGGTGGCTCACGCCTGTAGTCCCAGCACTTTGGGAGGCTAAGGTGGGTGGATCATCTGAGGTCAGGAGTTCCAGACCAGCTTGGCCAACATGGTGAAACCCCGTCTGTACTAAAAATACAAAAATGAGCTGGGTGTGGTGGGGGAGTCCCTGTAGTCCCAGCTACTTGGGAGGCTATGGCAGAAGAATTGCCTGAACCCAGGAGGCAGAGGTTGCAGTGAACCAAGATTGAGCCACTGCACTCCAACCTCAGTGACAGAGTGAGACGCTGTCTCAAAAAAAAAAAAAAATTGATATATAATTAATGAACCATCAAACTCACCATTTTAAGTGGTTTTCAGTGTACTAACAAGGTGGGGTGGGTGGGGTGCTTCATGACTGTAATCCCAGCACTTTGGGAGACCAGTGCAGGAGGATCCCTTGAACCCAGGAGTTTGAGACCAGCCTGGGCAATCTCGTAAGACCTCATCTCTAAATAAATAAATAAATAAATAAATAAATAAATACAAAAGTTAGCTGGGCATGGTGGTGCATACCTGCAGTCCTAGCTACTCGGGAGACTGAGGTGAGAGGATCGCTTGAAGCAGGAAGGCAGAGGTTGCAGTGAGCCGAGATGGTGCCACTGCATTCCAGCCTGGGCGACAGAGCAAGACCCTGTCTCAAAAAACCAAAACCAACCAACCAAACAAACAAACAAAAAAATACGTGGTACAACCATCACTACTGTCTAATTCCAGAACATTTTCATTACACCAAAAAGAAACCTCATACTCATTAGCAGTCACTCCTCATTCCTACCTGGTCCCCTCAGCCCCTGGCAACCACTAATATACTTTCTGTCTCTATGGATTTATTACCTATTCTGGATGTTTCATAAAATGGAATCATAGATACATGACCTTTTTGTGTCTGTCTGCCTTCTTTCACTTAGTATAATGTTTTCCTTTTTTTTTTTTTTTTTTTTTTTGAGACGGAGTCTCGCTCTGTCGCCCAGGCTGGAGTGCAGTGGCCGGATCTCAGCTCACTGCAAGCTCTGCCTCCCGGGTTTACGCCATTCTCCTGCCTCAGCCTCCCGAGTAGCTGGGACTACAGGCACCCGCCACCACGTCACCCAGCTAGTTTTTTGTATTTTTTAGTAGAGACAGGGTTTCACCGTGTTAGCCAGGATGGTCTTGATCTCCTGACCTCGTGATCCGCCCGTCTCGGCCTCCCAAAGTGCTGGGATTACAGGCTTGAGCCACCGTGCCCGGCCAGTATAATGTTTTCAAGATTCATGCATATGGTAGCAGGGATCATTCCTTTTTATGACTGAATAATGTTCCATTGCATGGATGTACCATATTTTGTTTTCAGCTCATCATTGATGGTCATTTGGGTTGTTTCAGTCTTCTGGCTATTATGAATATCATGGACCTTCACATGCAAATTTTGTACAAACATGTTTTAATTTATCTTTTTTTTTTTTTTTTTTTTTTGAGACGGAGTCTTGCTCTGTCATCCAGGCTGGAGTGCAGTGGCCGGATCTCAGCTCACTGCAAGCTCCGCCTCCCGGGTTCACGCCATTCTCTTGCCTCAGCCTCCTGAGTAGCTGGGACTACAGGCGCCTGCCACCTCGCCCGGCTAAGTTTTTGTATTTTTAGTAGAGACGGGGTTTCACTGTGTTACCCAGGATGGTCTCGATCTCCTGACCTCGTGATCCGCCCGTCTCGGCCTCCCAAAGTGCTGGGATTACAGGCTTGAGCCACCGCGCCCGGCAATTTATCTTGGGTATACACCTCGGAGAAGAATTGCTGGGTCATTTGGTTACTCTGTGTTTAAACTTTTTGAGAAACTGACAAAATGTTTTCCAAAGCAAGGGTACCATTGTCCATTACTATTAGCAATGTATCATATGAGGGTTCTAATTGCTCTATGTCTACACTTAATCTCCCTTTCCCCCCTTTTTTAGTATAGTCATCTAGTGGGTAGGAAGTGGTATCATTATGGTTTTCAGTTGTATCTCCCTAATGAGTAATTACATGATGTTGAATATTTCATGTGCTTACTGGCCTTATACACATTTGTGTATCTTTGGAGAAATGGGTAAAACTGATTATTTTTCTTTTCGAGAGAGGGTCTTACTATGTTGCCTAGGCTGTCCTTAAATTCCTGGGCTCAAGCAACCCTTCCACTTCAGCCTTCTGAGTAGCTGGGATTACAGGCGTGTGCCACTGTGCCCAGTCTTTTGCTATTTTAAAATTGGGTTGTCTTTTTATTGTAAAAGTTCTTTATATATTCTGAATATTAGACTCTTATCAGAGATAGGGTTTGCAAGTATTTCTCCCATTCTATGAGACCTGTCACTCACTAGATAGGTCTTTTGATACCCAAAAATTTTAAATCTTGATGAAATCCTATTTGTTTTTTTCCTTTGGTTGCTTATGCTTTATGTGTCATATCTAAGAAACTATTGTCTAACCCCAGGTCATGAAGATTTATACTTATTTTTTTTATTTCAAAAAAATTTTCAAACCCACAAAAGACTTGACAATGTTTTTTACTAAGCATTTTATTGGCTGGGCACGGTGGTTCATGCCTGTAATCCCAGCACTTTGGGAGGCCGAGGCAGGTGGATCATGAGGTCAGGAGTTTAAGACCAGCCTGGCCAAGATGGTGAAACCCCGTCTCTACTAAAAAATACAAAACTTAGCTGGGCGCAGTGGCAGGCGCCTGTAATCCCAGCTACTCGGGAGGCTGAGGCAGGAGAATTGCTTGAACCTGGGAGGTGGAGTTTGCAGTGAGCTGAGATCGTGCCCCTGTACTCTAGCCTGGGTGACAGAGCAAGACTCTGCCTCAAAAAAAAAAAAAGTTTTATTATGTTTTCACTTAAATGTAGGCATTTGATCTATTTTGACTTAATATTTGTATATGATATGAGGTTGGTGTCCAACTTCATTCGTTTTGCATATGGATATCCAGTTGTCCAAGTCCCATTTGTTGAAAAGACTGTTCTCCCACTGAATGATTTTGGCAACCTTGTTGAAAATCAATTGACTATAAATGTAAGGGTTTCTTTTTGGATTCTCAATTCTATTTCATTGATCTACATTTGTATTCTTATGCCTGCACCATACTGTCCTGATTACTGTAGTTTTGTAGTGAGTTTTAAAATTGGGAAGTGTGAGTCCTCCAATTTGCTTTTTTTTTTTTTTTTTTGAGAAAGGGTCTCACTCTGTCACCCAGGCTAGAGTACAGTGGTGAGATCACAGCTCACTGCAGCCTCAACTTCCCAGGCTCAGGTGATCTCTCCACCTCAACCTCCTGAGTAGCTGGGACTATATAGGCACATGCCACCATGCCTGGCTAATGTTCTGTATTTTTCTGCAGAGACAGGGTTTCACTATCTTGCCCAGGCTGGCCAACTATGTTCTTTTTCAACACTGTTTTGGCTATTCTGGGTCCCTTGCAATTTCTTATGCATTTTAGGATCACTTATCAATTTCTGCAAAAAAAAAAAAAAAAAAAAAAAGTAGTTAAAATTTTGATGGGATGACATTGAATCTCTAGACCACTATGGGGACTATAGGCATCTCAATAATACTAAATCTTCCAGTCCATGGACACAGATTTATCTGGGTCTTTTTTCTTTTTACTTAGGCGTTCTTTAATTTCTTTCAAAAATGTTTTGTAGTTTTCAGCATACTAGTCTGGCACTCATTTTGTCAAATTTATTCCTAAATATTTCATTCTTGTTGATGCTATCGTACATGGAATTGTTTTCTTAATTTCATTTTCAGGTTTTTCATTGCTAGCGTATAGGAATACAATAGATTTTTGTGTATTGCTCTTGTATCCTGCAACCTTGCAGAAATCATTAGTTCTAATAGTTTTTTTAATGGATTCCTTAAAATTTTATGTGTGCAAACATGTCATACACATAGTTTTACTTCTTCCTTTCTGGATTCCTTTTATTTCATTCTCTTGGATGACTGCCTGGATAGAACCTCCAGGACTGATAACTCTTCTAATTTGTAGGAGTATTTTTTTTAAAAAAGCATTTATTTATTGAAGCAACTGGATCATTTGTGGTGTAGACATTTCCACATTTTAGATTTGGCTGGTTGCTTCATTAGCCCCTCTCTACTCTCTTGATGGGATTGATATTATAATGAAATATTACACATGAAGGCCAGAATCTTCCTGAGCCAGGTTTTGCCTGGGATTGTCATTTTGCGACCTCTGTGTTGACAAGGACTTTGCCCAGGAACAAGGCGGACGTCCTCTCTTTCCCTAGAACAGGTGTGGTCCCATCCATGGGGACTCTAAAGTGGGAGTGGGAAGCCAGAGGCCTGAGAGAGCTCCTCCTCAAGGCTGTATTAGGGACCCAGACGGGGCTGAGGATCTTTGTTTTTCTGGCAGCTGGAGCAGTTCAAGAAGGACAACGAGGACACAGGCTTCGGCTCAGGCACCCGGGCCCTGGAGCAAGCCCTGGAGAAGACGAGAGCCAACATCAAGTGGGTGAAGGAGAACAAGGAGGTGGTGCTCCAGTGGTTCACAGAAAACAGCAAATAGTCCCCGGCCCTTAAAGTCACCCGGCCCCCATGCAAGGTGCCCACATGTGTCCATCCCAGCGGCTGGTGGCAGGGCCTCCATTCCTGGAGCCCGAGGCACCAGTGTCCTCCCCTCAAGGACAAAGTCTCCAGCCTACGTTCTCTCTGCCTGTGAGCCAGTCTAGTTCCTGATGACCAGGTTGACTGAGCACCTCCCGGCCCCTGCCTCTCATGCCAACTCCGCCCTAGGCCTGGCATGGCGCCTGTCGCCCAGGGCCCTGGGGCTGATCTCAGGGAAGCCCAGCTCCAGGACCAGATGAGCAGAAGCTCTCGATGGACAATGGACGGCCTTGCGGGGGACCGCCCTGTACCCTCTTTCACCTTTCCCTAAGGACCCCAAATCTGAGGAATCAACAGGGCAGCAGATCTGTATATTTTTTTTTCTAAGAGAAAATGTAAATAAAGGATTTCTAGATGAGTGAGACTCATTACTAAACTAAAGCAGGAGTGGGTCAGCACAGTGGCTGGGGAGGCTGGGTGGAGGGAAGCTGGGTGCATGCGGAGCATCGTGGAGCCTGGGACTCCAGAGCACAGGAGGGGAGACGCGCCCAGCTTGCTGGCCCTTCCTGCAGGTGCCCTGCACCTATGCCTCCGTGTCTGCCTGCAGGACTCTGGGCTCTATCGACTGAGCTAGCTGGGCAGTTTGCAGGTCTCCTTTTATCCCTATTCTGATGGCAGCTGGAGATGCTGGGTGGTGGGGAGGCATCACAAGGTAGAGGGTGGGCAGCTGTGGACCCAGTGCTCCCACAGTGATTGGTGAGAGGGGCCCTGGCAGAGCACAGGGAGTACTCTTCAGGAAGCACCCTTCTTAACATGAGGCAAGGGTGCAGGGTGCTGTGCCCCTCTTCCTGCCCCACAGGAACACCTGGGACAATGTGGGACAGTTCTGTGCAGTGGAGGCAGCAAGCGCAGGGTCCCAGACCTGGTGCCACTCTTCACTGGCCAAGGGCACGCCCCACAGTCTTCCGCGGTGGAAGGGTGGAGTGGGGTGCGGGTACCAATGCATAAAGAGGTTGTTTTCTAGAGCAGCACACAGGGAAGGGCTGGGCTGAGGAGCAGGCAAGCCATGGGGTGGGGACAGCTTTGCCAGGCTCATAAAGTGGGGGCTGTGCCCTCCACATCGCCTGGGGCAGAGGATGGTCAGGGCCAACTCTGAGAAGGTCTGGGACCTGCACAGCTCCACGCATACATTGGCCCTGGTGGGCATTTCTTGACAAATGGAGCCAGACTGTGGCAGGCTCCCCTCTGCCCCGCAAGTCCCATCTGAACATTCAAGGCTGAGGGGAGGGAGAGAAGGCAGGAACAGCCATAGGGGTCCTTAAGAGTCAGCTCCAACAGACACCCATGGCCAGCTCTGCAGGCTGGAATCCTGGAGTCCAGCAGGTCTGGTTTCAGTTTCTTAGACAAGGGACCTACATGCCCAAGCCTCAGTCTCATCTGCACAACGAGGCAGTGTCAGAGCTGTTAGGCTGGTGTGTGGATTGAAGGAGATACATGTACTTAGCAAATGGCCTGACACATAAGGAGAGCTGGGTTTTATTATCACCCTTGACCCTGTCTCCTGGCTCTAGCCCCACCAGCCTCTTCCCCCTTGTGAGAAGCAGGCAGGCCTGGGGCCAGGAAGGTCCCCCATCCCCCACCACCATCCGCACATCAAAGAGTAGGGCTGGCTAAGCCGGGAGGCCAGCCCCGGTGATGGGGCACTGTCCCTCCACCAGCCAGGAGGCTCCCTGGGCCGCCCCAGATTAAGCTCCACCAGTCACTTTGGGCCAACCCTTCCTGTCGCCAGTACCCAGGGGCTGTGGCTAGCACTTGACCTTCTGGGGTCCAGCTGTGGGAGGGGCCAGCCTCACCATCTTGAGTTTCTAATGGGCTCCAGGTTCCCCGGACATTGCAGAGGAGAGAGCTGGCCTGCCAGGGAGAAGAGTTTATGCACATTATTTCATTTAGTTCTCAACTGTACCATGAGATAAGGAACATCTTTATCTCAACTTTACAGATAAGAAAACTGCGGGGCAAGGAGATGAAGTTACAACTCAGTAGAACTGAAATGGAACCGCTGTCTGGCTTTACTCCCTGCACAGAAGTGGAAGCCGGTTCTCCATCTGGAGCGGGGATGGAGTGCCTGACGTCTACAATGCCGTGCTTGTGCCGTTACTGGAAAGGGGTCTAGATCCAGACCCCAAGAGAGGGTCCTTGGAGCTCATGCAAGAAAGAATTCGGGCAAGTCCATAAAGTGAAAGCAAGTTATTAAGAAAGGAAAGGCATCAAAGAATGGCTACTCCACAGGCAGGGCAGCGGCATCGGCTGCTCAACTGAGTAAACTGAAGAGTTATTTCTGAATTTTGTTTCTGTTTTTGTTTTTGGTTTTTTTTGAGACAGAGTTTCGTTCTTGTTGCCTAGGCTGGAGTGCAATGATGCAATCTCGGTTCACCACAACCTCTGCCTCCTAGGTTCAAGCGATTCTCCTGCCTCAGCCTCCCAAGTAGCTGGGATTACAGGCATGCACCACCATGCCCGGTTAATTCTGTATTTTTATTAGAGATGGGGTTTCTCGACCCCAGGAGATCCGCCCATCTCAGTCTCCCAAACCACTGGGATTACAGGCGTGAGCCACTGTGCCCAGCCTTATTTCTTGATTATATGCTAAATGAGGGGTGGATTTTTCATGAGTTTTTTGGGAAAGAAGTGGGGATTTCCTAGAACTGAGGGTTTCTCCCCTTTTTAGACCACACAGGGTAACTTCTGGATATTGCCGTGGCATTTGTGAACTGTCATATGCTGGTGGGAGTGTCTTTTAGCAGCTAATGTATTATAATCAGCACATAATGAGCAGTGAAGATGACCACAGGTCACTTTTGTCACCATCTTGGTTTTGGCAGGTTTTGGCAGGTTTCTCTACTACACGCTGTTTTATCAGCAAGGTCTTTGTGACCTGTATCTTATGCCGATCTCCTGTCTCATCCTATGACCAAGAATGCCTAACCTCCTAGGAATGCAGCCCAGCAGGTCTCAATCTCATTTTACCCAGCCCCTATTCAAGATGGAATCGCTCTGTTTCAAACACTTATGACGGTGCCACCTGGCAGTGTACAATGCTGGCACTCATCAGGCCCTCCAAGGCTGATCCTGGAATGCAGTGAGGATACACAGAGCCAGAGCAATGCCTGCAGAGCCTTGGTCAAGGTCAAAGAGCAGGAACCAACTAGAACTCTGGTGGCTGATTCCCTGCCCAGCGCTCTTATCTGCCAGGGAGACGAGCCCTCAGCATCAAGTCCAGCAGGAATGGAAGGTGCTGAGGCTCTGCAAGAAGCAGCCCTGGTGGCTCCTCTGACCCAGCTTTTTGAGACTGTGGAATCAGCACAGCTAAGGCAATCTTTCCTTTTCTTTTTCTTTTTTTTTCTTTTTTGAGACAAAGTCTCACTCTGTCGCCTAGGCTTGCAGTGGCACGACCTCAGCTCACTGCAACCTCCACCTCCTGGGCTCAAGCTATTTTCCCACCTCAGCATCTTGAGTAGCTGGGATTACAGGTGCTCGCCACCATACCAGGCTAATTTTTTGTATTTTTAGTAGAGACGGGGCCGGGCTGGTCTCGAATTCCTGACCTCAGGTGATCTGCCTGCTGGGATTATAGAAGTAAGCCACTGCGCCTGGCCTCATTTTCCCTCCCTCCCTTTCTTTCTTTTTTTTTTTTTAAAGGTGGGGTCTTTCTATGTTGCCCAGGCTGGCCTTAAACTCCTGGCCTCAAGCAAACTTTCCACCTCACCCTCCCAAAGTGCTGGGTTTACAGGTGTGAACCACTGTGCCCAACAAATTTGAAGTTTGCTTTTTGTTCGTTTGTATGTTTATAGAGGTGGGGTAGCACTCTGTTAACCCAGGCTGCAGTGCAGTGGTACGATCACAGCTCATTGGAGCCTCATCCTCTTGGGCTCAAGCAATCTTCCTGTCTCAGTTCTCGTAGCTGGGACTATAGGCACACACCACCACACCTGGATAATTTTAAAATTTTTTGTAGAGGCAGCTCCCTGCTATGTTGCCCAGACTGGTCTCCAACTCTTGGCTGTAAGGTATCTTCCTGCCTTGGCCTCCCTAAGTGCTGGTATTACAGGCATGAGCCACCGCACCTGGCCCTGAGAGAACCTTTCAGCACAGTTCTGGACGTGGGCCAAGCATTTCACTTCTCCTAGCTTCAGTTACCCATATGAAAAACTGAATGTTCTCTCCATTGCAGGGTCATTGAAAGGCCTGGGTGAGGTACTCAGCAAGTGTTCAGTCTCTTATAGACAGTGACTGGGGTTCCCAGGAAGAAGGTGTGGGGGGACCAGTCATCCCAGGCAGGGTACAAGCATCAGTCCCTCTCCCTCCCCTGCCAGGCACTTAGCAGAGAGGTACAGCCCAGAGCAGCATGCCTGGGATGGAGCCATGGACGGACAGATGGACTGGAGACAGTAAGGGTCTGCTGCTCTGAGATGCAGGGCTGAGCCTTCGCTCCCAGAGTGGGAGGACAGGCATGGGGATATTCGCTGGAGTCCACCTGGACCCAGCTCCCCTCACTCCAGCAGCATCTAGGACGGCCCAGGCAACCCCAGTTGGGCATCCGCACATGCTCCCTTGGCTGGGGCCATGGGGCCTCTTGCCTCTGCTCGCCATAGAGGCCCATGCTGAGGAGAACTGAAGAACGAGGCTTCCAAGTTCCAGAAGATGCTTATCTCTGGCTGCTGCTGGTGAAGGCCAGAACTCTCCTGGGCTCCACTCAAGCCCTCACAGGGCCTCAGAGTTAGAGAAACATGGCCAGGGAGGACCTCCCTCTGCCGCCACAAGGACTAACTCCAGATAGGTGGGAGCCAAAGAAAGGAGACAGGGTTGTTGTTTAGTTCTGCCTTCAGTGCAGATGCTAAGAGACCGTGGAGCCAGGACCTTGGGTCTTCTTGGGAGGAGAGAGCACTGGACTAGGAGTGATGAGCCTAATGTCCACACCTAACTGGAGGCGAAGAATATTCATGGTTCGCAACCTGGCTGGGCTTCAGAATCCCCTGGAGAGGATCTTGTTAAAACCTAGGAACCTGAGACTTTACCCTGGGAATCTAACTCACTGAATCATGCTCTCAGAGGACGATCCCGGAACCAGATGGCACAGCACGCTGCCAGTTTTGGGAACCACTAGACTAGGTTATCTTAGGTAATGTGACTCTACTTAGTACTTTTTTTTTCTTTTTTCGGAGACAGAGTCTCGCTCTGTCACCCAGGCTTAGGCTGGAGTGCAGTGGCACAATCTTGGCTCACTGAAGCCTCCGCCTCCCGGGTTCAAGTGATTCTCCTGCCTCAGCCTCCCTAGTAGTTGGGATTACAGGCACCTGCCACCATGCCCGGCTAATTTTTGTATTTTTAATAGAGATGGGGTTTCGCTGTGTTGGCCAGGCTGGTCTCGAACTCCTGACCTCAAGTGATCGCCCCACCTTTGCATCCCAAAGTGCTGGGATTACAGGCATGAGACACCACGCCTGGCCTCAGTACTCATTTTATTGAGCACTTACTATGTGGCAAGTATTAAAACCCTGAGAGGTAGGGTCTATTATGTCTCCACTTCACAGTTGAATAAACTGAGGCTCAGGGAGGTTTCAAAGGATGCCTGTCAGTCTCACTTGGTTACACGGCAAGTAAGAGCCGAGTAGAATGCGCAACCTGCTGTGTCTCTGCTCTAAGCTTGCCTGGATTTTTCCTCATCCTTCCAGCTGTGGCTGACAGCCCCTCGGGACAGCAGGGCCCTAAGGGCAGAACCAGAGCACTTCTGGAAGGTTAAAGGAAGAAGGTACCTCAGCACCACCCAAGATAGTTCCTCCTTTAGGAACTGTGAAAACTCAGAGTGACTTGCCCGATGCCACAGGGCACGTCAGAGGCAACAGGCAACCTTGCAGAATGACAGGGGAAAGCCTTATACGTCAAGAGCCCAGGCCCAGGAAATCAGGCAGCTCACGCTCTGTGCTGCCTCTCCCCTTCTCTCAAGCTGGACTGTTGCAATGGCCTCCTGCCTGGTTCCATTTCTATGAAGTGGCCGAAGGGACAGAGAGCAGCCTTCTTACCAGCTCACCCCCAATTCCCAACCCTCAGTGCTGCCCATCACTCAGGAAACGGAGGCCAAAACCTCATCAACCACCACGTGGAACTCCCCCGTCTTGCCTCCAAGCCCCTTTCTGGCTCTGTTTGCCACTTTTCTCTGTCAACTCTAGACACTAGATGCTTCTGTTTCAACTTGGCTCATGCTGTTGCTCCTGCCTGGACCTCTCCTCCCTCACTCCTCTTGGCAAACTCCTGCATATCCTTTAACACCCAGCTCTAAGGTCACCTCTCCTGCAACTCTCTCCTCCCTGAGTCAGCAGATACAGAAGGAAGTTACCACCACCACTGGCTCCCATGCCCACAGGAGCCTTTACTAATGGATCTTGGCGTCCTTTTCCCAAGATCCTGGCAGTGCCTCTTACTCTTAAGACACTGCAATCAAGGCAGCAGGACTAAGGAATCAGGTAACTCAAGAATGAGATGGTACTGCCAACCTCGCCTCCCACCAGGCTACTGCATCCTGGTCCCTAAGCACCTCACACAAATCCCCATCCTTGTGTTTAGGACCTGGGCTTTGATCATTTATTTCCCTGTAATTCACATTAGTTGGGGAATATTTACTCTCTGGCACCTAACACATGGTGTTACGGGCTGAACTGTGTCCCCATAAAATTCCCGTATGGCTGAGTGCAGTGGCTCATGCCTATAATACCAGCACTTTGGGAGGCCAAGGCGGCTGAACTGTGTTCTCATAAAATTCCTATGTTTGGCTGGGCGTGGTGGCTCACGCCTGTAATCCCAGCACTTTGGGATGCCGTGGCGGGTGGACCATTGGAGGTCAGGGGTTCAAGACCAGCCTAGCCAACATGGGGAAACCCCATCTCTACTAAAAATACAAAAATTAGCCGGGCATGGTGGCAGGCACCTAGGCCAGTTACTAGGGAAACTGAGGCAGGAGAATCACTTGAGAATCGCCTGCCTCAAGTGGCTCAAGTGATTCTCCTGAAGTTGCAGTGAGGCAGAAGTTGCAGTGAGCTGAGATCATGCCACTGCACCCCGCCTAGGTGACAGAGTGAGACTCCATCTCAAAAAAAAGAAAGAAAAAAAATTTCCTATGTTGGGCTGGGTGCAGTGGCTCACACCTGTAATCCCAGCACTTTGGGAAGCTGAGACAGGTGGATCGCTTGAGGTCAGGAGTTCCAGACCAGCCTGGCCAACATGGTGAAACCCCATCTCTACTGAAAATACAAAAATTAGCCGGGCATGGTGGCAGGCATCTGTAATCCCAGCTACTCAGGAGGCTAAGGCAGGAGAATCACTTGAACCTGGGAGGCAGAGGTTGCAGTGTGCCGAGACTGCACCATTGCACTCCAGCCTGGGCAACAGAGCAGGACTCTGTCTAAAAAAAAAAAAAAAAAAAAAAAACAAAAATTTATTATGTTTAAGCCCTTACATTCAATATTTCGGAATGTAACTGTATGACTGTGTTAGGAGAAAGATCCCTAAAAGAGTAAATACAGTTAAATGGGTCCCTTAGGGTAGGTCCTCATCCAACGTGACTAGTGCCCTTATAAGAAATCAGGACACAGACAATAGAGTCAGATGTGTGACCGTGTGGGGGCTCAATGAACAGGCAAGCCACAGAGAGAGGCCCCAGAAGCCACCAAACCTGCCTACACCTTGATCTTGAACTTCTAGCCTCCAGAATTGTGAGAAAATAAATTTGCGTTGTTTAAGCCACCCAGTCTGTGGTGGTTTTTTTTTTTTTAAGTTTTTTGTAGGGACGGGGTCTTGCTATGTTGTCCAGGCTGGTATCGAATTCCTGGCCTCAAGGGATCCTCCCGCCTCAGGCTCTCAAACTGCTGGGATTACAGGCATAAGCCACTGCACCCAGCCCATGGCATTCTAGTATGGCAGCCCTCGCAAACTAATACACTGGGCCTAGCACATAGGAACCACTCCTAGCATTCTTTGAAGAAAATTTCATGTCATTGTGAAAGAGCCCTAAATCACAGGTCTCTGGGACTGTGGTCTCCCCATTTGGGGGTCCTGTCTGTCTGTCCACAGCTGCATGCGCCTACCCCACCAGTCACCAGGAATGTTCCCAGAACACAAAAGGGCAGTGGCGATGTGGCTGGGGCAAGTGGGCAGGCCCAAGTTCAGCCCACCTGTGCTACCTTGCACAGCAAGCCAGGTGGAGCTTTTGGCCCTGGAGCACCAGCGCAATAAATATGGTCAAACTGACAAATGAGGGCCCACACATATCTTAGCAGGCCTGGATTCGGGAAGGAAGGAGCAGCAGAACTTGTTCCCCACAGAAGGAAAACATGTTTCCTTTTCCAGAGGCAAGAAAAACCCAGGTTGATGGACAAAAAACAAAACCAAACTAAATTTTTGTTGTGTGTGTGTGTGTTTTTTAAGTACAAAAAATATCAAAGCACACAGGGCTCTGGCCAACTGTCACCAAGAAGCAGAGTATGGGGCCTGCCTCCTACACCCATTCTCCCACCTGTCCCTGCCCAGCTGCCTTTGGGGTAAAGGAGACCTCTTCTTAGAGCAGCTCAGACTGTGCTCTGCAGAGCGCCAGGCATTCTGGGGGTGTCTAGCAGTGGAGGACACTGCCCCCGCCCTGACTCCATCCAGGGAAGATACCCACTATCTATTTCAAACACTGCTTCCCTGAAAGACATCACTTAGAAAAAGGGAGCCTTGGCTAAAGGAAAGCGTGAACAACCACTAAGTAGCAAATGAGGAGGCACCCATGCTACAGGTCTGATTCCTGGATGGAGAGAGGGAAGTCAAAGCCATTCAGTAGAAGATGCCCAGGTGGGCCCCCTCCAGATCTTCTTGCCAAAGTTCAGGGCAGCCACTGAACCGCAGGCCTGAGCTCTGGGGAGGGCTTGCTTCACTGAGCTGGAAGGCGGCGCCTGGTCCCTGGTCCTCTGAGTTGGGCACCACCTCTGCACTGTGGCTCCAGCACCCCCAAGGGGTCTGAGGCTGAAGTCTCTGGCATGATGGGTAGGGCAGGAGAGATGGAGCTCCCAGCGAAAGACAGGACTCTGGAGACACAGAGAGACCCTGCAAGAGAGGTAAGAGCAGCCTGGTTAGTGGGCTGCTCCCTGATGTCCAGAGATCTTGAATCTGGCTCGTTGCCATGGTGTGGCTGGCAGCATCTAGGCAGCCCTGGTGCAATGGATGCAGCAAAGCCAACTGGTTAAGAGCACTGGCTTAGGATACACTCTGCTAAGGCTTAAATCCCAGTTCTGCTACTCACTAGCAATGAGAACTCAGGTAGCTCTTTTTGTCTCAGTTTTCTCACGTGTAAACTAGGGAAGCTGATAATACCTACTTCCCATGGTCATTACTGGGGCTGAATAATACATGTAAGGTGCCAAGAATGATGATGGGCACACAGAAAGTGTTCAACAAATTTTGGTTAATAGATTTTTTATGGACCATGAGTCATTCATGAGCCTCATGAATGAATGAAGCTTGAAGAAAACTTGAAATCACCCGCTCCAGGCCCATGCACTGGGGAAAAGGTGCCCTTACCCTGGGACTTCCTTCCCCCACTGCACTCTTAATAGCACTTGAAGCCAGTAAGCCACCCTGCTACCTTCCACCCTCTGAGCAAGTCGGCGGGCTCCCCCTCTTTCCCATGGCTGTGAAGACTGCTTGTGGTGACTGTGGAGGTGGCCTTAACTTCCCAGGGTCCAACCTCTTCTCCCAAGGAGCCGGGGGTTCTTTCCATTCTCCCCTCCATTAGATAATCCTGGAGTAGATAAGCTGGGATCGAAAACGTATGAGATTCTCTGCAGACTGGAGGCTGGGCAACACAGCAAGAGCCTCCACACATACCTGGTACACTGCGGCCAGCTCCAGGGTTGCTGGGGGCGTCGTCCAGGGCACTGGCGGGTTCCGGGGCTCTGGGGACGACTGCGTCCAGGGACAGCTTTGGGGTGGCGTCCAAAGAGACGCGTCGGAGGTTGTCCCTTGGGACGAATACGGAGGCGACTGTATCTTGGGGCAGTAAGGGGGTGTCGCCCAGGGATCCGTGTCGTGGACCCCCCTTCCCAGGCGCTCGGGTGCGGCTCGGGCTCCGGGGCAGGAGGACGGGGACCCCCAGGACGCCTCGGCGAGGACGGCGGAGACAAGGCCTGTCCCGCGCCCCTGCCCATCCGCCTGCGTCTGCGCCTGCGCGGGGCCGCCGTCGGGGCACAGCGGGCAGCCTCGAGGGGACCCCGCGTCCCCGCGCTGCCTGCGCCGGTACTGCAGACTCTCCTCGCTGAGGCCCAGCACGGCCGATAGGTGGCCGATGTAGCGGATGGCAAGGCGCAGCGTCTCGATCTTGGTCAGGCTCTGGCCGGCGGGCGCCAAGGAGGGAGGCAGAAAGCGGCGCAACTCGTGCAGTGCGCTGGCCAGCGTGCGCATGCGCAGTTTCTCCCGCTCGCTGGCGCTCTGCCGCTGTCCGCCCGCTGGCCCGCTGCGCGCTCTTCTGAGCGCCGTCGCGGGTGCTTCTGCGGCTCGGGAGCTGCAGCCCGCAGGCGCTGGCTGCGGGAGTCCGCGGGCGCCGTCGCAGGGGCACGAACCCGACGAATCCGAGGAGGAGGCCGGAGACGTGGAGTCTGAGTGGCCGGCCCAGCCCCAGCCCTGGGCGAAGATCCAGTGGTCGTGGCCAAGGAGGCTCTGCGGAGGAGGCGACTGGGCCATGGCCGGGCTGCAGGCTCTGGGAGGCTGGGCTAGCCACCTCCAGGCTTGAGCTTTTATGTTGCCCAAAGGTGTGAGGTGGCCCCCCGCCAGGTTACAGAGAGGTGTCAAAACCCACAGAGCCCAGGGAAGGTCTGGGCAGGGGGCCCCTGGGAAAGCGGGCCCATTTGCGGAGGTGTGGATTCTGACTCCTTGGGAGCTCTAAATGGAGGCCCCTGCAGCCCGGGAAGTATGGGAGGAACAATTCGCATCTGGATGGAGCTGCTAAGCTTCTCACCATGCTCCCACCCACGCCCCCGCCCCGTCCACTGCTCACGGTGAGTGCCCGGGAGCCCGGCAGTGGCGGGTAGTGCCATGGTCTGTGGGTGCCTCAGGGACCCCGTGAGGAGTGGGTGCCTCTCTTATCACTAACCTCCCGGAGGTCTGTGCCCAGGACGCGGTGCCTACTGTTGTATTAAATAAGGCATCAAGACAAGCCCGGAGGGCCCTACCCATGGTGACTGAGGCAGAAGTGCAGGTGGGCCCTTCTGGGGTCCCCAAAATCCACAGTTTCTGATTTGTTGAGTGACACCAAGAAAGGCATCTCACTGCCTATGGTCTGTTTCTGGTCTTGAGAAATGGAATAGGTCAAGTGGGGGAAGAAGAGTTGTACCCTAGGTGATGGAAACCTGCAAAGGTCGGTCCCCAAGCCAACCTCTTTATTGGCTGTGACCTTGGTTAAGTTATTTAGCTCCTCTGAGCCTCAGATTCCCTCATCGGTACCAATAGTGATACAAAATACTTTTGTCTAGGATGGTTCCTGGACTAAATACAACAATCCCTGTAAAACACTTAGGCCCTGGCAAGTGAGCTGAAGGTTTGCCATGATCGTTTTATAAAGAAGGTACTGGCCAGGTGTGGTAGCTCACACCTGTAATCCCAGCACTTTGGGAAGCCAAGGAGGGGTGGATCACCTGAGGTCATGAGTTCGAGACCAGCCTGGCCAATATGGTAAAACCCCTGTCTCTACTAAAAATACAAAAACCAGCCGAGTGTGGTGGCAAGCGCTTGTAATCCTAGCTACTCAGGAGGCTGAGACAAGAGAATTGCTTGAACCCAGGAGGTGGAGGTTGCAGTGAGCCGAGATCGTGCCACTCCACTCCAGCCTGAGTGACAGAGCAAGACTGTGTCTCAAAAATAAATAAATAAATAAATAAATAAAATGAAAAGAAGGTACTTACATTTCAAGGCACTAATGGGCATTATTCATTTAATTCATATTTATTTATTCTTTTTTTTTTTAAACAGACTTGCTCTGTTGTCCAGGCTGGAGTGCAGTGGCACCATCTCAGCTCACCACAACCTCCGCCTCCTGGGTTCAAGCAATTCTTCTGTCTCAGCCTCTCGAGTAGCTGGGACTACAGGTGTGCACCATCATGTCCGGCTAATTTTTGTACTTTTAGTAGAGACAGGTTTTCGCCATGTTAGCCAGGCTGTTCTTAAACTCCTGACCTCCAGTGATCCACCCGCCTTGGCCTCCCAAAGTGCTGGGATTATAGGCGTGAGCCACCACGCCTGGCTGAATTCATATTTATTTAGCAACCAGTAAATGTCAAGCACACAGGGTGAATGAGCTAGTCACGGTCTCAGCTCTAATGAGATTTCAGTCTTGTGGGAAAGAAAAGTGAACAGGCCATTGTATAACAGTAGCTGTGTGCCCTTGGGCAGGGCCCTTAACCTGTTTGAGCTTGAGCTTCTGCTCAGTAAAACAGGAATAATGGTAGTATCTACGTGGGACTGTGTGAGGGATAGTTGAGATAGTAAAATTTATAAAGTAAATGATCTTCTTAGCAAGAATTACAGTTTAAAGGAGTTTGTCAATGTCCTGTGTGGTCTTGGGGAAAGGGCTGAGTCCTGAGGCTAAGAGCCAAAAGAAGGCCAGGGACATTAGGGTTCTGGCCACAGAGGTGAAGAAGTCACAGCTGGGCCTTGAACTATGCATAGGATTTGAGTAGGGAGAGAGGCAGGTACAGTGCATTCCAGATGGGAACTGCATAAGCAAAGACCTGGCCTCAGGACCTTCCAAGATGCCTCAGGAGCAGGGCACTGGGGTGGTGATGTGGAAGGCCAGAGCACACCTGGGCTGGGGCCAGGTTAAGGAGTTGGTTTTGGGAGCCATAGGGACTTTTGAGCGGAAGGGTGATACAATTTTAAAAATCATTAGCTAATAACTAACTAAAGATCAACATGACAGTGGTGTTCAAGAAGAGATTAACCTGCAGCAGCCTGAAGTAGCAAATGGCTTTGTAATTATTTAATTATTATTATTATTATTTGTAGAGTTGGGTTTTACCCAGGCTGGTCTTTAACTCCTGGGCTCAAGTGATCTGCCTGCCTCAGCCTCCCAAAATGCTGAGATTACAAGCGTGCGCCACCAGGCCCAGCTGCCTTGTAATATTTTTGTGGCTGATTTTATTTTATTTTATTATTTCTTTTATTTTTGAGACAGGGTCTGTCGCCCAGGTTGGAGTGCAGTGGCAGCTCACTGCAACCTCCGCCTCCCAGGCTCAAGGAATCCTCCTGCTTCAGCCTTCTGAGTAGCTGGGACCACAGGTGCGTGCCACCATGCCTGGCTAATTTTTGTATTTTTAGTAGAGATGGGGTTTCGCTATATTGGCCAGGCTGGTCCGAACTCCTGGCCTCAAGTGATCTGCCCGCCTCGGCCTCCCAAAATGTTGTTATTACAGGCATGAGCCATTGTGCCCAGGCTTTATTTATTTTTAGAGGCAGGGTCTCACTCTGTTGCCCAGGCTGGAGTGCAGTGATGCGATCATAGCTCACTGTACCCTAAAACTGTGTTCAGGCCGGGCGCGGTGGCTCAAGCCTGTAATCCCAGCACTTTGGGAGGCCGAGACGGGCGGATCACGAGGTCAGGAGATCGAGACCATCCTGGCTAACACAATGAAACCCCGTCTCCACTAAAAATACAAAAAAATTAGCCGGGCGTGGTGGCGGCACCTGTAGTCCCAGCTACTCGGGAGGCTGAGGCAGGAGAATGGTGGGAACCCGGGAGGCGGAGCTTGCAGTGAGCCGAGATCGTGCCACTGCACTCCAGCCTGGGCGACAGAGCGAGACTCCACCTCAAAAAAAAAAAAAAAAAAAAAACTGTGTTCAAGTGATCCTCCTGCCTCAGCCTCTCAAGTAGCTGGAACTACAGGCACATACCACTATGACTGGCTAATTTTTTTCTTTCTTTCTTTCTTTCTTTCTTTCTTTCTTTCTTTCTTTCTTTCTTTCTTTCTTTCAGGGACATCGTGGCTATTTTCAAAAATTAACTTTTAATTACACAAATTATGTAAACACTACATTTCATTGTGAGAAATGGAAACATAACAGGTAAAGTTGGAGTCTCTTTAACCAACCCCATAAACCCCCAAAAAGTTACAGCTGTTTTTAGGCTGTGTGTGTAGTTCCAGACCTGGCCAGTGGGTTAACATAAACATGTATATCCTTAGCAAACACACAGTAACCCTCCAGTTACATTATGTACATTGTTATGAGTAAATGTCAGCTTGTAATTTGTTTTTCTTCTCTTTCTTTTCTTTTCTTTTTTTTTTTTTTTTTTTCCATTCAGCAGCATGTTTCAGAGCATTCCATGTCAGGACATATTTTGCTGACTCACCCTTTAAAAAAATAATGCATCAAATTTTTAGTGGAGATAATCCCAGCACTTTGGAAGGCTGAGGTGGGAGGATTGCTTGAGCCCAGGAGTTCAAGACCAGCCTGGGCAATATAGTCATAGTTCAAGACCAGCCTGGGCAACCGTATCTAAGAAAAAAAAATTAGCCAGGCATGGTGGTGTGGGCCTGTAGTCCCAGCCACTTGGGAGGCTGAGGCAGGAGGATCCACTGAACCCAGGAGTTTGAGGCTGCAGTGAGCTATGATTGCACCACTGTGCACCAGCCTGGCCACAGAGCAACACCCTGTCTCAAAAAAAAAAAAAAAAAAAAAAAGGTACTGACTGTGAATACAGATTTAACCAAAACCTTGGTTATAGTTGATCTAAATGTTTTAAATGTTTATCCATTTAAATAATGTTTCTTTCTTTAGACAGGGTTTCACTCTGTCACCCAGGCTGGAGTGCAGTGGGGCAGTCATGGCTCACTGCAGCCTCCACCTTCCAGTCTCAGGTAATCTTCCCACCTCAGCCTCTGAAGTAGATGGGACTACAGATGTGCACCATCACGCCAGCTAAATTTTGTATTTTTTGTAGAGACAGGGTTTCACCGTGTTGCCTAGGCAGGTCTCATACTCCTGGGCTCAAGCAATCCACTCACCTCGGCCTCCCAAAGTGCTGGGATTACAGGTATGAGTCACTGTCCACAGCCCATGTAAATAATTTTAACTTTGGAAAAAAGGTAAAATGGCAGGAGGTACAGATACACCTTCAATAATGGAATTATATCACTTTTTCTCCTCAGAATTTATTTTGAAATATATTGGAGAAAATATGCCCAAGTCACTGCTGTAACATTATGATGAAGTAACACTTGGCATTGAATAACACTGGGTAGACAACTATTGTTCAGTTTATTCTAGCTGCTATGAATAAAGAAGAGAAAATTTTGATTGGTCCATAACATGAAAAGAAGGTGGGATAGATTTCAAACAGGCTTTCTTTGGAAAGAAGCAGTTAGTTATGGGAACATTTCATGACTTAAAAAAGGTTTAAACCAAAAAAAAACCAAAAAAACAAAAACAAAAACAAAAAAACCTATTTCCTAAGGGGAGATAAAGGACAACTTGTAAAACATTCACCCCTAGACTTTTTGGGTTGAAATAATGGCACATGTAGTATAGGTACATCATTTATTGGTCCAAGGCCACACATCACTATAAAGCTCTTGACATGCTATCTATCAGGGAACTTAAATGTATGAATTCAACAGTTGTAAACAAAATTCATCAGGCTTCATAGAGATGTCTTGATCTAGGTGCTGCATTTCAGATACAGCAGGTGCTGTTTCTGTTTTTCTATTGGTGTTTTTTTTTGTTTGTTTTTTGTTTGTTTGTTTGTTTTATTTTTTCAGATGGAGTTTCACTCTTGTTGCCCAGGCTGGAGTGCAGTGGCGTGATCTTGGCTCACTGCAACCTCCGCCTCCCAGGTTCAAGCAGTTCTCCTGCCTCAGCCTCCCAAGTAGCTGGGATTACAGATGCCTGCCACCATGCCCGGCTAATTTTTTGTATTTTTAGTAGAGACAGGGTTTCACCATGTTGGCCAGGCTGGTCTCAAAGTCCTGACCTCAGGTGATCCACCTGCCTCAGCCTCCCAAAGTGCTAGGCTTACAGGTGTGAGCCACCACACCTGGCCTCTATTGGTGTTTCTGATTCACCCTTTTTTTTTTTTTTTTTTTTTTGAGACACTCTCTCTGTTTCATCTAGGCTGGAGTGCAGTGATGTGATCTCAGCTCACTGTAACCTCCGCCTCCCAGGTTCAAGTGATTCTTGTGCCTGAGCCTTCCAAGAAGCTCGGACTACAGGCATGTGCCACCGCGCCCGGCTAATTTTTGTATTTTTAGTAGAGACAGGGTTTCACCATGTTGGCCAGGCTGGGCTCAAACTCCTGACCTCATGCAATCTGCCTGCCTTGGCCTCCCAAAGTGCTCAGATTACAGGCATGACTCATGCCTTTTAAATGCTGTATGATATTCCATAGTATGCACAGCCACTTACTGATGCACCTTTATTGTATTTTTAGTTTTTGCCCAGCAGTGCTGCCTTGTGCATGAACAGCTAGATATGCATTGCTGGATGGCCTTGTGATCTCCAGGAAGCTTCTGAATATCCAGAATTATTTCCCCCAACCTCCTTAGAGCCAGCCTGAGGGATTTCTTGTGGAGGGATTTGGTGAATAATGGGATTCCACCACAGGCACAGAGCCCTGCACATGGTACATACATCCTTTCCTCTCAGAGATTGCCTGGTCTCCTTCTACCTTGGTTTGAGCTAGCCTGGAGCCCAGACCCCAGGCTGACTGTGGGTTGTACAGTGTAAGTTCTGGAAGGTGGGCCCCTGGGCCTGGTTGCTGTGGCCCTTGGCTCTTCCCTGCACTCCTCAGCCAGGCTCTGGAAGCACAGGGGCACTCCATCTGCTAGCCTCACCCACCAGGAGGGAAACCCAAGTGGGTCCCCCAACTGGGCCTCCGCTTAGCCCAGGGAGGCAGTGCAGCTTAGTGGTCAGGCGTCTGGGCTGCAGAGTGAGACAGGCCTGGTTTCTTACCAGTTGGGAGAACTTGGGCAACTTACTCAATCTCAGTTTTCCCATCTTTAAGTGGGTATTCTGATCTCCAGGGTAACTGAAGTAAAATAAGGTAATGCATGTGATAACATTTAGAACAGGAGTGATGTTATGCTTACAGCAAGTTCAGGAACAGCAGAAAGAAGTGATTAAAGGAATAGCTTGGATTGTGAGTGAGGGGAATGGTATTTTCAGCCTGGGTCCCAGAAGAAGGAAATGATTCCTTGCTTTCTGGGAACCCCTCCCACACCAGACCAGGGCATCCTGCCCTCCCCACTTCTCCATATCCAGCCTTTGTCTTCTGTTGGGCCCTGGCAGGAGTGCCTGTTCAACTTGCCTACAGCCCTGGGGCCCTTAAGCCGTCCACTTCTGGATGGGTGTGGGGCCAGGTATTTACTCTGTGCTGGAACCTGCCCTAGGTGCTGAGCAGACAGCCAGGTTTGGATCCTACCCTACAGCCCATTTGCAGTGTTACCACCCTTCATGTGGTTCGCTGTTAAAAAGAGGGCCTGTGGCTGTGTGCCGTTGGGTAAGGTGATTACATTCTGGGCTTCAGTGTGCTAGTAGCACCAGGTTCACATCTTCCTTTCTGTGATAGGAATGGTGGCTAGATTAGGGGGAAATATGGTCAGAAGAATGTGTGTGGGTTTCACAAGTGTGGCAGACACTGCTAGTTGCCCACACAGCCTTTATTTGCCTTTTTCTTTTAGTGATCTTGTGTTGTGCATGGTGATACACCCTGCTAAAAAAACAAAAAACAAAAAAAAAACAAAAAAAACCCCCTACATTTCCCAGGTTCTTTTATAGATGGGATGGCCAATGAGATATTAGTGGAAGTCACTGGCTGGAGCTTCTCGGAGAGCTCTTTAGTGCTGAGAAGTACACTCCTGTGGCTCTGCCCCTTATGTTTTCTTCATTACCTGGAAAACATATGATGGCTGGAGTTTCAGCAACTCCATTGTGACTCTGAAGCAATCTCAAAGACAGAAATCACACACTAAGGACAGTAGAGTAGAGAGAAGCCTGCGGCATTGATGAGAACGCAGACATGCCACACTGGCTCTGGACTGTCCACCCCTGAATTTCTTTAATGTGAAAGAAAAATAGGCCAGGTACTGTGGCTTGTGCCTGTAATCCCAGCACTTTGGGAGGCCGAGGTGGGAGGATCGCTTGAGCCCAAGATTTCAAGACCAGCCTGGGGAACATAGGGAGACCTATGTCTCTACAAAAACAATGAAACAAAAAGATGGGCATGGTGACACATGCCTGTGGTCCCAGCTACTCCATAGGCTGAGGCGAGAGGATTGCTTGAGCCCAAGAGGTTAAGGCTGCAGTGAACTATGATCATGCCACTATGATTCAGCCTGGGCGACAGAGTGAAATCCTGTCTCCAAAAAAAAAAAAAAAAAAAAGAAAAGAAGATAAAAAGAAAAATCACCATCTTATTTAGGTCAGTGTCATTTTAGGAGGTACTATGAGCAACCAAACACAATTCCTACCCACATAATACGGAAGTTCCCAGGGTTTCCTTATCACCAAGTGGGGCCATGTGAGCTGGATGACAGTTCAGTTAAGTGAATTCACGACAGATTCAGGGCTCCCATAAATGAATGGATGGATGTTCACCGGGAGATAGGTCTCTAGTGAGGGGCCACAGGCACAGCCTTTTCTTGGGCAGTATTATGATCTTGAATGAAGATATGAACTGATCTAATGTAGGGTAAGACCTAAACCCAGAAGTGACTTAGGAAACAGCCAGTATCTAAAGAGATCCTGACAGGCTGGAACAACCCATCAGACCTAATCAAATAGAACCAGCATGTCCCATGTACCCTTCTCCAAGTTCACGTCAGGAGGCATCCTGTAAAATCAGCACATGTGGGAGGGCATGGCGGTCATCACCTTCAAAGTGTCAGGGGCATAAAAGTAAATGTGATCCAAGCTGCATGCAAATTCACAAGAAGCAGGCCAGGCGCAGGGGAGGCCCAGGCAGGTGAATCACTTGAGGCCAGGAGTTTGAGACCAGTCTGGCCAACATGGCAAAACCCCATCTGTACTAAAAATACGAAAAAATTAGGCAGGCGTGATGTCGCGCACCTGTAGTCCCAGCTACTTGGGATGCTGAGGCAGGAGAATCCCTTGGACCCAGGAGGCGGAGGTTGCAGTGAGCTGAGATCGCACCACTGCTCTCCAGCCTGGGCAGCCGAGCAACACTCTGTATCAAAAAAAAAAAAAAAAAAATTCACGAGAAGCAAGGGTGGGAGCGGGGCGGGGCATCTTCAACCAAGGAGTGATGATGGTTCCTTATTCTCCAGACAGGATGGGCCCTACCTAAACTAAGTGGTGAGAACCGGAGGCCACTGTTTATGAGGGATGGGGACAAATCCCAGCTCAGACAGGGAGGTTGGTGAGAGGGCTTGAAGCCAGGTCACCAGAGAAATAGCTGGAGGACCTGGGGGCATTTAGTACAAAAAGAAAAAAGTGGAGGGGGTGTGATGGTTGTCTGCAGAGGCACAGACACAGGGGAACCCTCCAGGGAGTGTCTGAAGAACTTTCTAAGTCAGAGGCGCTGTCTTGTAGGGGAGGGAGTGGCCTGTTCCTGGAGCTAATCAAGAAGAGGTCAGATGACGACATGTTAGACACGAGCAGGAGCTGGAGCAGATGGCTGCTTCAGGACTCCGGGTAGTCCCAGGGTAGGGGAGCACAGGGGAGCCCTCAGGGCATCCTGAGTTGGGGGAGCGCAGAGGGAGGCCTCCCAGGTACCCAGGCTCAGGCCACCTGCACTCCTACTCTTGTCAGTGCCTGAAGCTCAGTAGCTCGGCTGGGCCCGCTGTCAGAGCTGGAAGCACAAAGCTGCCATCATCTTGTGCAGGGCTTGCCTGTGTGGCATGGGTCAGCTTGGCCCTGAAGCAGGTAATGCCCATGTCTGTATTCCTTCTAGATAGTGAGGAAACTGAGACCTCTATCCCACTATCCCTTTATGGGCCTCCCAGCACTTCCTCCCCAACTAGCAGTGGGGTGGGGAGGGCAGAGGCCTCAGGTTGGCCCCCAAGATGTGCTTATTCGGCCCTGGCCCTGTTACAGGGTGAGAGAGGGCAGTGCCCTTGATCCAGCCCGCCCTTGGTGGCTTAGCACAGGCCCCTACAGCCACCTGGCTGCCCACAGCCCTGCGCCCAGGAGCTCTGCACCTGCTCTTTCTCCCTGGCCAGACAGTGCAGGGCCCTGGGAGCAGGTCCAAGACCCTGGAGCCAGGTTAAATTCTGGCCCTGACCCATGGGTCTCCTCTCCTTTCCTTCCCCTTGGATCCCTTCCAGGCCCTAGGGGGTGAGCAGGCTGTGGGAATGTGGAAGGGAATTGAGGGTGCTGGGCCCAGAGGGAGCTGCAGGGCCGTGTGGTATTCTCATTACCGGCAAGGCAGAGAGGGCCAGCCCAGCCTCCCCTAGGGCCACTGTGGCTACCTTCACACCTCCTGGCTGCCTGTTGACACAAAGGCCGCCTCCCTCAGGGCAGAAGGTGTTGACTTGGGAACCAGGGTGTGCAGGGGCCTCCAAAACAGCCCAGCAGCAGGCCCCCTCAGAAGCCCCAAAAAGTGCTTCTGGGGTTGGGGGTGGGAGGCGGCAGGTCCCAGCCCCAGGAGGCCAGGGTAAGGCCAGGGCCTGTGTCCCTTGGCTGGGGATGGAAGGAGTGTGGGAGGACTCGGGTCTGGATGGACCGCTCCCTTGGGGAGCCCGAGTCAGCATCCCCTGGCCCCAGGGGCTGGTACATGGGCATAGCCATGGAGGCCCTGCCAAGCAGAGCATCTCACTGGGAGGTGTCACTGGGAGGCCCAGAGACTGACAGCCACTGGGGCAAGGTCACAGAGCAACCACTGGAACTGCCACTTACCCCGACTGTGTGTCAGGCCAACCTCGTCTTCTGAGCCCTTTCCACAGATGAGCCAAGTTTGTGCCGGCTGAGCCTGCTCTGCTCAAACCCCATGCCCTGCACCCTTCAGCTTTCCCCTGACTCAGCTCAGGAAATGGTCACCGGAGAGGTCACATCACTTGCTGAAGGTCCCCAGAGCCGGGACTCCAGCCCACTGGCATCTAGCTTTGAGTCAAAGGCTGTGCATAACACCAATGGGAACACTGCCTGGCTGGGACTGAGTCTCCAGGAAGACGAGTTGCCCACTTGGGAGTGGAAGGAGAAGGACCGACAAGTCAGTGCTGAGTCTGATGGTGGCCTGGTGTGCAGGGTGCCTGTGGAGGGCAGGGAGGTGCTCCCTGCCAGGGCCATCAGGGCAGGTTCCAGGGGGAAGGAAAGGGCCTGAGATTGTGGATTTTCTCCAAGTGATGGCGGGTGGGTGTTCCTGGCAGAGGGAAAGGTGTGAGCCCAAGGCTGGAAACAGGGAAGCCCAGGGCAAGCTTGCTGGCAGTGCCCAGGGGGCTGATGCCCCAGGCTGGTGGGGATAAGCGGGAGATGATGTGGACAAGCAGGTGGGAGCCGGATGGGGTGGGGAGGTCCTGCTGAGTGAGGAGTTCAGACTCAGGGAGGCAATGAGATCCACAGAAGGTTTGAGGAAAGGGAGAGGTTGGAAGGCAAAGATCCTGAGGCAGGAAACTGGTCCAGAGGTTGCGCTCATCTCAGGGCAAGGGCTGACTGCAGCCTGGCAGGGGCCTGGGAGTGGGCCCAGCCACCACTGGAGAGAATGTGGAGAAGGGGGAAGGACTGACTGCTATTGGCTGGGGAAGTAAAGGAGGGGCTGGGGGCCACAGGCATGGGGAGCTGCCCAACAGAGCTCACCCTCTGCTCTTCCTTCAAGAAGGCTGAGCCAGGGAGTCCCCAGGACTACCTGGTCCAGCTCCTGGGACAGCAAGGCCCATGGAGGCAGCTCAGGCCTAGAGCCAACAGTGCCTGGGGTCAGCTCCCCATCCAAGCCTCAGTCTCCTCATCTATGAAATGGGTGTCCTTGCTGGGAGGATTAGATGGAGGACCACATGTTGGGCACCTGGGACTCTGTAAGTCCTGCCTGCCTGCCCTGCTGGAGAGGACCACCTAAGGCCCTGCAGCTGTTGGGAGGACAAAGGGCAGTGCCCATTCCAGGGGCTGCAGGCTCTGGGAAGGAAGACCCAGCCTCCCAGGCCTTGTCTCCAGGCTTGGGCCTATCCACTGGAGTGTGAACAAGCTGGATAGGGGGGCAGAGAGCGGGATGGGGGGGAGATTCAAAGTGTTTTCTCCTCCTCCCCTCTCCTCTTTCCTTTTTCTCTCCTTTCTCTCCTTCCTTCTTCCTCCTTCTCCCTTCCTTTTCCCCTTCCCCTTCCCCTTCCCATTCCCTTCCTTTTCTTTCCTTATTTTTTTTTTCACCAAAGCAACACATCCTCATTACAGAAAAGGGAGAGAATATACACATGCAAAAAGGAGGGAATGTAAAAGGCCCCCGGTTCCATCAACCCAGAGAGAAACACTTGGGCCCATGTCACTGCATCCTAACCTTTTTTAAGCATCTCTACCAGCACAGGAACATAGAGATAGAGGCACTGAGAGGGAGCATGTCACTTTCTGGGATTGTTTTTCTGTTTTTTGAAAATTCTAGCATATATATATATTTTTTTCTTTTTTTGTGTGTGTGTTTTTTTGAGAAGGAGTCTTGCCACTCTGTTGTCCAGGCTAGAGTGCAGTGGCGCAGTCTCTGCAAGCTCTGCCTCCCGGGTTCACGCCATTCTTCTGCCTCAGCCTCCCAAGTAGCTGGGACTACAGGTGCCCCCCACCACGCCTGGCTAATTTTTTGTATTTTTAGTAGAGACGGGGTTTCACCGTGTTAGCCAGGATGGTCTCAATCTCCTGACCTCGTGATCTGCCCGCCTCGGCCTCCCAAAGTGCTGGGATTATAGGCATGAGCCACCACGCCTGGCCTATTTTTCTTTTTTTAGCAGCTTTTTTGAGATAGAATTACATATCATACAATTTGGCTGGGCATGGTGGCTCATGCCTGTAATCCCAGCACTTTGGGAGGCCAAGGTGGGAGGATCACTTGAGTTCAGGAGTTCGAGACCATTCTAGGCAACATGGCGAGACCTTGTCTCTACAAAAAAAACAAAACTGAGTCAGCTGTGGTGACACACGCCTGTGGTCCCAGCTACTCAGGTGACTGAGGTGGGAGGGTCACTTGAGCTTGGGAGAGTAAGGCAGCAGTGAGCCGTGATTGCGCCACTGCACTCCAGCCTGGGTGACAGAGCCAGACCCTGTCTCAATAAATAAGCAAAGTGTATGATTCAAGGTTTTTGTATATTACATTTTAATTATTTAAAATTTGTAATATTCACCTGAGGTTAGGAGTTCAAGACTAGCCTGGCCAACATGGCGAAACCCCATCTCTACTAAAAAGACAAAAATTAGCCAGGTGTGGTGGTGCATGCCTGTAATCCCAGTTACTTAGGAGGCTGAGGCAGGAGAATCGCGTGAACTTGGAAGGTGGAGGTTGCCGTGAGCCAAGATTGCGCCACTGCACTCCAGCCTGGGCAACAAAGTGAGACTCCATCTCAAAAAAATAAAAAAATAAATAAATAAATAAATAAATAAATAAGGTAATATAAATAACATAAATTTACCATCTCTGCCATTTTGAAGTGTGCAATTCAGTGGCATTAATTACATTCACAATGTTGTGCAACTATGACCATTTCTGTTTTTAAAACGTTTTTATCACCTTAAATGGAAACTCTGTACCTCTTTCTATTTTTTTTTTAATTATACTTTAAGTTCTAGGGTACATGTGCACAACGTGCAGGTTTGTTACATATGTATACATGTGCCATGTTGGTGTGCTGCACCCATTAATTCGTCATTTACGTTAGGTATATCTCCTAATGCTATCCCTCCCCGCTAATCTGTACCTCTTAAGCAATAACACTCCATTATTCTCCACTTCATTCCTTGATAACCTCTTATCTGCTTCCTGCCTCTGGATTTGCCTGTACTTGGTACCTCATATAAGTGGAATCATGCAATCTTTGTCCTCTGGCTTCTGGCTTCTTTCACTTAGCATAATGGTTTTCCAGTGCATCCACATTGTAGCATGTATCAGTACTTCACTCCCTTTTATGGTTGAATGATATTCCATGAATGGATAGACCATATTATGTTTATCCATTCATCCTTCAATGAAAATTTGGGTCGTTTCCACCTTTTGACTACTGTAACTAGAGCTATGCACTGGTGTACAAATATCTGTTCTAGTCCCTGCTTTCAATTCCTCTGGGTATATAGACAGCGTGCTGTTTCATGACCAACTTTTCTCACTTATATATTGAGAACATTTTCCATACCAGTAGATGTACTTCTGCAACCAGATTTTTAAGGCATGCTCTGTACTCCACTGGTGATGTGGTGGTGACAGTTTAGTTAACAAACTGTATACTCTGAGATTCCTTCATAAAATTTTCCACATAAATACATCCTTATGCCTATATTTAAAAAATTATTTCTATTTTTATTTATTTTTTAAGACTGGGTTTTGCTATGTTGCCCAGGCTGGTCTCGAACTACTGGGCTCAAAGCTCTCCTCCTGCCTCAGCCTCCCTAGTGCTGGGACTACAGTAATGTACCACCATGCCCAGCAATAAAAATTAATTTAATTTAATTTAATTTTTATTATTTGTTTATTTTTGAGATGGGGTTTCACTCTGTCATCCAGGCTGGAGTGCAGTGGTACAATCTCAGCTCACTGCAGCCTTGCCCTCCCAGGCTCAAGTGATCCTCCCACTTCAGCCTCCCAAGTAGCTGGGACTATAGGTGCACACCACCACACCCAGCTAATTTTTTTAAAAAAGTTTTGTTGTAGAGATGGGGTTTCACTATGTTGCCCAGGCTGGTCTCAAACTCCTGGGCTCAAGCAATTCACTCACCTCCACCTCCCAAAGTGCTGGGATTACAGGTATGCACCACCGCACCTGGCCAAAACTTATTTCTATTTTTTTAACTTTCTTTTTTTTAATGTTTATTTTTTCAGATGGAGTCTCACTCTATTGCCCAGGTTGGAATACAATGGCACGATCTCGGCTTACTGCAACCTTTGCCTCCTGGGTTCAAGTGACTCTCCTGCCTCAGCCTCTCGAGTAGCTGGGATTACAGGCATGCACCACCACACCTGGCTAATTTTTGTATTTTTAGTAGAGACAGAGTTTCACCATGTTGGCCAGGCTGGTCTCAAACTCCTGACCTCAAGTGATCCGCCCTCCTGGGCCTCTCAAAGTGCTGGGATTACAGGCGTGAGCTACCATGCCCAGCCTTTTTAATTTTAAATAATAATAAAAAAAAAATAAGAAAGAAACCTAAAGCACTCGGTATTCCCAGGCTGTCTCCCATCCTAGTACTTAGCTTCTGAGATCAGACAAGATTGGGCGCGTTCAGGGTGGTATGGCGGTAGACCAGAACTTATTTTTAAATCACGCATGTAATACATGAATGCAGCCTTTTTGTGAAAAATTTAAACACTGAAGACAAAATTCAAGTTTGACCAACCCCCAGAACTCAGACGTGCCCCCACCCACACTCCAAACAAGTCATGGTATGTTTTTCTATATTTGGTGTATACCCAAGGCCTCTGTCTATGTACATATACACATATATATGATAGACCCTTACAGAATACGTGGTATCATACGATGACTTTCTGTGTAGAGGGGCTGTTTTTCAAATTTCATTTTCTTTTGACTTTACTTTTATTAATGGTGCCATACTGAATGAAATTTCTGCACCTTGGTTTTGTCACTAAGCAGTCTGTCTAAACTTGCACTTTTAATCTTTTCCAATCAGGATTAATTGCTGTCGGGGGAATGGCTGGTCAAACGGCATGGTGAGGCTGTTCTGAAGCTCGAGCCCAGCCCTGTCGAGTCCAGGAGGTGGGTGGTTGAGGCTGACTTGGTTAATGGCAGCCAGCAGCACTGCCCACACATCTGGGGCACCTCGGCAACGGCACCTGGCCATCCTGTATGCTCTCAGGGCCTGGGGTGGAGCATAATGTACGAGGCTGAAGAAAACTTCCTTTGCTTAGGCCAAGGGCTGGATCATGGATTTCTCTTGGTGAGGGCCTTGGGAGCTGAGGACAGCGCTCCTCTTATCCTTGGTCTTTGGCACATGGTCAGTACAGATCACGTAAGATCCCTCTTTTTATTTCGCATCCGGCCAATTTAAGCTCTCTCCCCCTTCCCTTCAATGTTTTCCAGCCTGTCCAGGGATGCCCCGTCCCCAGCCTCTGGCAAAGGACCCCCACCCACTGGCGCTGCACTTCCCCAGGTCCTGCCCAGGCATTCCGGCTAGGCCCCAGGAGCCCTGCTCTGCTTTTTATTGGGTCTAAAAGATACCTCGGGGACATTTCCCTAACCTCAGATGGAGAACCTGGAGCTGGCCAAGGGCCTGAACCAGGCAGGCTCATATGGGGTCCCAGGCTAGTGACCAGGGTCGGCCCCACACTTTTCATCCTTCTGCCCAGGCCTAGCCACCCCTTGTGAGCAGTCAGTAGGGGAGACAGGGCACTTAGAGAGGGCCCAAAGCTGTCACTTCCTGCCTGGATACAGCTCCATCCTGGGCTTTTCTGGAGGGCCTGAGCAGGCTGGGCGCACCCAAGTTGGCAGCTGAACCAGGTCTGCAAACCCTCACTCGAGAGTTGGCAAGAGTTTCGAGTTTCGGTCAGCTTGTGGTCTGGCCTCTTTCTACCTCAGCTGCACCTGGGGCATGTGTGTGTTGGGGAGGGGGGTTGAGCCCTGCTTGGCTCCTGCCTTCCTGAACTTGTCACCCTTTTCCTCATTCTGCTGGGCTCCTGTCCTGCTCCACGTGTCTGCACATGGATGCATGCTTTTCCTGGTGGACAGATGGGCAAATGGGTCCAGAGAGGGCAAGTGGCCTGTCTGGGGTCACATGGCCTGTCACACAGGCACTGAACCAGCCTTCATATATTTCTTAAGCCAGCCTATCATTCCTGACACATCTACACAGCTCCCAGCGCACCCCCAAGTAAAGCCAAGCCTGGGTTCTGGCCCTAGCCCCAGAAAAACGTCCTTATGGGTTAGAGGAAGATTTGCCCAGCTCGGACCCAAAGATCCCAGATGGCTGGGCAGCGCCCTCTGTTGGCTATGGTTGGGAGTGTGTGAACACTGGAAAGCCAGGGGTCAACCCTCTGTGCTGAGCGGGGCCTTCCAAGGCAGGCAGAGTCCCCCAGGACATCTCAGCAGGCAGTCGGGAGCCCCTGCTCCATTTCGCAGGTGGCATTGTGTGACAAGTATCCCTCCTCCCTTTATACCTCAGTTTCCCCACTTTTCACTCTAAGGCTGAGACCCACCGGCACTTTCCTGGAGGAAGTGAAGGAGCATAAATGCTACATCCCTAAGGAGAAAGGTGCTATCTGCTTACCCTGCATTGTCAGCCACCTCTAGACTCACCAAGATGCGGCACTTCCTCTTGAGCCTTTCCTGGAATCTGCCAAGTTTCTCTCCTTTCTCCCACCCCCTCCCTCCTCATCACCCCTGGGCTGCCTGCGACTTCCACTGGCTGAGCACCCAGCTGATCTGTAGCCAGATAATCAGATTATTGTGGGTCTAGAATAATCTATTCCATATGGCTTGCCAGCTCAGTGGCTCCGAGAGCTGAAGGTGTGAGGGGAGGGAGTGATCGTCCTTGGAAGGGGCTGCCCTGGGAGCTGCGGAGCCTCAGCAGGAGGCTGATAGGAAAGGACACACAGGTGGGGGAAGGTGAGCCCGCCTTGCTGGGCCCTCTGACTTCTCTGGGCTTCAGCCCAAGCATGGTCTCCAGGCCTCACTATCTGAGACCCACAGGGGCTGGGTGCTCCCCAGGGCCTTTCTCACCTTTTAATGGGGGTGATTGGGGTGGGGTGTTCATCATGGGGCACTGCTGCATAATTTGGGGAGATTTTATTTTTTATCCTCAGGCTGCATCCTCCAGGGATCTGGCCCATCAAGTCCAGATGGGGCCTGCAAACCTCTTCTGCTGCTGCTGCTTCTTCTCCTTCTCCTTCTCCTTCTCCTTCTTCCTCTTCTTCTTCTTCTTTTTTTTTCTTTTGAGACAGAGTTTCACTCTTGTTCCCCAGGCTGGAGTGCAGGGGCTTGATCTCGGCTCACTGCAGCCTCCGCCTCCCAGGTTCAAGCGATTCTCCTGCCTCAGCCTCCTGAATAGCTGGGATTACAGGCTCCCTCCACCGCGCCCGGCTAATTTTTTGTATTTTTAGTAGAGATGGGGTTTCTCCACGTTGGCCAGGCTGGTCTCGAACTCCTGGCCTCAGGTGATCCACCCGCCTGGGCCTTCCAAAGTGTGGGGATTACAGGTGTGAGCCACTGTGCCCGGCCTCTTTTTCTTCTTAGTCTCTGTGATGTGAAGCAAGGCTTAATGTGACTGGAGGGGTCCCCAACCCCTTCACTCTTAGGACTTCCCTCCAGGATGGAAGGAGCCACTCATCCTCCAAAGGAGACATGGGAGGTGTAGGGAGGACAGAACAGAGGCTTCAGCCTCTGACAGAGCCAGATGGATGCCAGTTCAGCCCCTGCTCACCCTGTTAGGTGGGACAATCTCTCTGAGCCTCTGTTTCGTCATCTACAAAGCGAGTGCTGCTATACTTATATCAAAGTGTGTTGTGAGCAGCGACCCTGCCAAGTTCCAGCACAGTGCCAGACCTTGGAGGGCGGTAGTGTGCACGCACGCTCCGTGCAACCTGAGTTGATCCGCGCATGCTCAGCCCAGAAGGCATGAATTATCCTGTGGCACAGCAACAGACAAGACACTGAGGCCAGAGGTGGAAAGCGAGGTGCCCAAGTGGCACAGGTGGTGCCTGGCAAGGGAGGGCCTCGTGCCCACATTGGCCAGACTCCAGAGGGGTGTCCTGGGCTGTCTGAAGGTGGAGGCTTCACTACTAACAATCTCTCCCCTGAGAGGGTTGCTGCAGAGGTGTGGCGCGAAGATCCCTGGCTGTGGGGGACACCCAAATTAGGAGCTTCCCAGGAGATGCTAAGTAGGCTGGCAGTAGGAGAGCCGTTTCCTTCTCCTGGGGCCTCTGGCTCCGGCAGGGTCAGAATTAGGGGCTGCAAGGGAACTATTTACATAGCACCTCTGATTAGCACTCCTATGTCAGAGGGGCTGGCCGGGAAATGAGGGCCTTGGGGCTGGGAGGGGAGCCGGGCAGTGCCCAGGACCCAGGTTTGGCATGAGGAAGCAGGGCAGAGTGGGGAGGCTGAGGCCCAGGCCTGAGCCGAAGAGGGTGCTGCCCTGTCCAGCCTGCCCCCCATCCTGGCCCCAGCTTGCTGTCTCACCTCCGCTCCTGTGGGGCTGCCCCAAGGCCTCATTTCCCAGCCTTACACGTTTGGCAGAGGGTTGGCTCAGGCCAGGGGAGCAGAGGCCACCAGCTCCGGCACTTGTCAAAACACAGGCCGCAGAGGTGTGAAGGCCTCACCCCAGTGGGAGAGCGTGTGGGCCCTGCCGCCCGGAGAACTCATTAACTCAGGCAGCCCCCACGTGAACCCACCGGAGAGGCTGGCCACAATAAGGAGATCAAAGGGGAGACAGGCAGGGGACAGCGAAGAGGAGGCTTGATGGTGGGAGGCGGCGGGGACTGGGCTTGAGGTTGGGGTGCCTCCCATCCCCCAACTTGGTTCCATCAGGCCCACTGACCATTGCCCTTGCACCAGCTGGGCCCTGGGGTGATTTTCCTGAGACCCCAGCGGCAACAAGAGAGGGAGGGACTCCACGTGTTCCCTCCAATTTGTCAGCCTTGAGGGCTGAAGACCCCAGAGATGGGACTGGGGGTAGAACCCTCCAGTCTGCCCCACCTCTCTCTTGCCATCTTTGTGGGTTGTCTTCACACTTGCCCCTGTGTCTTTCTAACCTTTCCTCAGTGGTGACACCAGGGATCTTCCTGTCATGGGCCACTCCTGATGTCCCTTTCCTGCTCCAGATCTCTCGGTGGCTCCCACCTGCTTAACATTAGCTATTAAGTTTCAGATCTGAGAGCTTCTAGGGGCTGTGGTTTCAACATACAGTGTGCTTCCCACACATATGATCTCTTGTCCGAATATGTCTAGTTGATTTTGTACTTAATAAAATACAGGCTGGGCACGGTGGCTCATACCTATAATCCCAGCACTTTGAGAGGCTGAGGTGGGAGGATCACTTGAAGCTAGGAATTTGAAACCAGCCTGGGTTACAAAGTGAGACCCAGACTCTACAAATATATATATACATAGACATATATATATGTATGTATGTATGTATGTATGTATGGTGTTATGTATATGTATGTATATATACATATATATATATGTATGTATGTATGTAAGTATGTATGGTGGTTTTTTTTTTTTTTTTGAGACAGAGTCTTGCTCTGTCACCCAGGCTGGAGTGCAGTGGCACCATCTCGGCTCACTGCAACCTCTGCCTCCTGGATTCAAGCAATTCCCCTACCTCAGCCTCCCGAGTAACTGGGACTCAGGCACGTCCACCATGCCTGGCTAATTTCTTTGTATTTTTAGTACAGATGGGGTTTCACTGTGTTATCCAGGATGCTCTCGATCTCCTGACCTCGTGATCCACCCACCTTGGCCTCCCAAAGTGCTGGGATTACAGGTATCAGCCGCTGCGCCCAATCCAAAAAAATTTTTTTAATTAGCCAGGTGTGGTGATACACTGTGCCTGTGGTTCCAGCTACTGAGGAGGATGAAGTGGGAGGGTTGTCTGAGCCCAGGGGGTTGAGGCAGCAGTGAGCCAAGATTGTGCTACTGCACTCCAGCCTGGGTGACAGAACAAGACCCTGCAAAAGAAAAAGAAAACAAACAAACAAACAAAAAAACCCAAAACCAAATTCATTTCAAAGCATTGTTGACAACCTAGTAATGGCGCTTTCTTCTGGCACAGGCAATTGGGAACCCCAGAGCATGGTAAAGAGATTTGCTGTACCCTCTGCACGTGTTGACTTTGTAACTATGTGTAAAGCAAATGCTCTACTTGCAAATAAAGATATGATGATAAAACACGAGTTTGTGGTCATTCTGAGTTTACTCAAAGCTATGAAACGAAGTCACAATCATGCGAGAATCGGCTTTCTTGGCATTGAGAAGCTTAGCAATCCCTGAACCACAGGGTACCTGGAGCCTCCTGAAGTCCAGCCCTCCTGCTTTCTGGCCTTTTCTTTTCTTTACGTTTCTTTCTTTCTTTTGTTTGTTTGTTTGTTTGTTTCTTTTTTTTTTTTTGAGATGGAGTCTTGCTCTTGTTGCTCAGGCTGGAGTGCAATGGCATGATCTCAGCTCACTGCAACCTCTGCCTCCCGGGTTCAAGCGATTCTCCTGCCTCAGCCTCCCGAGTAGCTGGGGATTACAAGTGCCTATCACCACATCCAGTTAATTTTTTTGTATTTTTAGTAGCTATGGGGTTTCACCATGTTGGCCAGGCTGCTCTCGAACTCCTGACCTCAGGTGATCCACCTGCCTTGGCCTCCCAAAGTGCTGGGATTACAGGCGTGAGCCACCATGCCCGGCCGCTTTCTGGCCTTTTCTTGGCACCCGCTCCCACCCCGGCACACAGAATACTTTACCAATTCCCAACCACATGTTCCCTTGGGCCTAGTGGCATCAAAGAGGCATGGTCACTGGGCCCCCGTGCCAGTTTCCTGAGTTGGCTCTGGAGCCCAGGAAGGCATCCATCTGCTGCAGTCCAGAAGGAGTGGGCTCTGCTGACAGCTGCAGGCTGAGGAAGTGCCTCCTGGGCCAGGTTGTCCTTGGGTGTAGATGGGGTCCTAGGGCATATGCACAGGGAAGGGGCTTCTCCCCTTCTCCCCACTCTAGGGGTTGGCTGGCACCGCTTCTCCTGGATGTGACCCTGGGCACAGGCATTCTGGGGCTGCTGGGACAGACAGCAGAGGAGGAGGCACAGAAGGTGTCAGAGGAGGCCAAGAGCAGCAGGAGACAGAAGAGATCCCAGGAAGGAGGGTGGGAGACATGCCCAGGGAGAAGGTACCATGTCATGGGGCCATCATTGCTACAAACCAGCTTACGCATCAGGCTCACTGGGCTGGAAGCCATGGGGGAATGCCAAACATCAGACCAGCAAAACTGAAATCCCAGGACTTTGGGAGGCTGAGGCGGGTGGATCACTTGAGGTCAGGAGTTCAAGGCCAGCCTAGCCAACATGGTGAAACCCCATATCTACAAAAAATACCAAGATTAGTCAGGCATGGTGGCATGCGCCTGTGGTCCCAGCTATTCAGGAGGCTGAGGTGGGAGGATCGCTTGAGCCTGGGAGGCAGAAGCTGCAGTGATCCTAGATCACACCACTGCGCTCCAGCCTGAGCAACAGGGCAAAACTCTGTGTGTCAAAAAAAGAAAGAAAACAAACAAACACAAATTGGGACACATATCTATTCCACACCAGCAAATCAACTCTGAGTGTCCTGTACTGCTTGGATAAGTAACTAAGTATTACATACTGACATTATTCCAAAGGAGTTTACAATCTACTAGAAACAATTAGGATGTAAAACATGAGAGCATGAACAAGAAGACAAATAGTTTGGAAAACTACCATACCAAAGTCCAGAGAAAGTTTCCTCAAAGGTAAAAGTTGGGCTGGGGCTGGGCACGCTGGCTCATGCCTGGAATCCCAGCACTTTGGAAGGCCCAGGTGGGAGGATCTCTTGAAGTCAGGACTTCGAGACTAGCCTGGCCAACATGGAGAAACCCCGTCTTTACTAAAAACACAAAAATTAGCTGGGCGTGCTGGCACACACCTGCAGTCCCAGCTACTTGGGAGGCTGAGGCAAGAGAATCACTTGAACCCGGGAGGTGGAGGTTGCAGTGAGTCGAGATGGCGCCACTGCATTCCAGCCTGGGTGACAGAGCGAGGCTCTCAACATAAACAAACAAACAAACAAACAAACAAATAAAAAATTAAAAAAGTTGAGCTAGGTCTTGATGTTTAGAAAGCTTGCTAAGTAGGAATGAGGGCACTACAGGGTGGGGCAGTGGCGTGGGCAAAGGCAGAGAGGTGGGACTTGGTGTAGTGTGTGTGGAAAACAGAGGAAGACAAGTCTCATGGGCCAAGGGGTCTGTGTCCCAGAGCAGAGACAGCCTGAGGGCTGAGAGGATCCACATTCCAGAGATCTTTGGAGGCCAGAGGAAAGAATATAGATTGAAGGGAAGATGGAAGAAATGTTTCCTACAGAAGATTAGACTGGGTGAAGGAAGTTGGGGGAAAGACTGGATTTAGGTAATGGAAATAAAAGAAAAAGAAAGAAAAGCAAAGTAAGAGGTGCACCTGAAGAAAATACAGAAAGAAGGGATGTCATCTGGTGACTGCTTGGAAGGAGAAGGTGAAGTGGGCATCCCTGCAATTTCATACCATGAAGAAAGCTGGTATTGCTGAGAACCAGGAAAGTTAAGCAAAGAAGATGGGTGAGAGGTGAATGGAGGGGTAGGGAGGAAAGGAGGTGGAGGAGGGAGGAGACGATGAGTGGTTTGGTGTACACCAAGCTTGTCCAACCTGTGGCCCAGGACGGCTTTGAATGAGGCCCAACACAAATCCATAAACTTCTTAAAACATTACAAGATTTTTTTTTTTTTTTTTTTTGCAATTTTGTTAGTGCAGCAGCTTTCGTTAGTGTATTTTTGTTGTTGTTGCTGATAGATAGAATCTTGCTCTGTCACCAGGCTGGAGTGCAGTGGCACGATCTCAGCTCATTACAACCTCTACTTCCAGGGTTCAAGCGATTCTCCTGCCTCAGCCTCCCAAGAGCTGGGACTACAGGCGTGGGCCACCACACCAGGCTAATTGTTTGTATTTTTGTAGAGACAGGGTTTCATCATATTGGCCAGGCTGGTTTCAAACTCCTGACCTCAAGCGATCCCCCTGCCTTGCCCTCCCAAAGTGCTGGGATTACAGGCATGATCCCACCGTGCCCAGCCGAATTACCATATTTTATATGTGATTCAAGAAAATTCTTCGTCTTTCAATGTAGCCAGGAGGTGGAGGTTGCAGTGAGCCGAGATAGTGCCACAGCACTCCAGCCTGAGCGACAGAGCCAGGCCCTGTCTCAAAAAAATAAAAATAAAAATCAGACGTCTGGCACTGAAAGAAACCATCCCACTTGAAAACGCGTAAAGATATGATGCCAGACACCAGGTACTTCACAGTCTGGCTGGAGAACAGATAGCCATGCATGAAGTACCTATTAAGACCAGGGTGCCAACTCAAACCCCTGAGGGGCCAGGTGAAATTTCACCCAGGCTGGTGTGCAATGGCGCGATCTTGGCTCACTGTAACTTCCACTTCCCGGGTTCAAGCGATTATCCTCAGCCTCCTGAGCAGCTGGGATTGCAGGTGTCTGCCACCATGCCCTGCTAATTTTTGTATTTTTAGTAGAGACGGGGTTTCTCCATGTTGGCCAGGCTGGTCTCAAACTCCTGACCTCGTGATCTGCCCGCCTCAGCCTCCCAAAGTGCTGAGATAACAGGCATGAGCCATGGCGCCTGGCCCTTTTCTAGTATTAACAACTCTGCTTTCTTGGATGGGAATTCATGAGCTCTAGTACTTGAGGAGATTTTCATCTGTAGATTTTAGGATTTTCTTATCTACCATATTCAGCATTCATCCTGGAGCAAACCCAAAGAAAATCTGCCTTGGATCCTTCTGAGTACTGAACATTCGAAGAGTTCTTCTTTCGTGATATCCAGTAAATTAGAACTGTCCTTCCTGGCAAGCTCAAGTTGTGCTTCAGGAAATTTGGCAGGATCTGCCAGGTTCCCATGATTCTTTCCATTGGTGGAATATGGTACCAGTGCTTCAGATGGAAGCATTCTTTTTGGAATGGGTTGTCCCCAAAAAGAATGGAACAGGTTTGGATAGAATTTCCAGACTTCTTGGATCATAGAA
Source organism: Macaca mulatta (assembly GCF_049350105.2). NCBI lineage: Eukaryota > Metazoa > Chordata > Mammalia > Primates > Cercopithecidae > Macaca > Macaca mulatta. Next base: position 79,564,441 of record NC_133412.1, on the reverse strand, counting down.
GGCTGTAGTGACACCACCACCATTTTTTTTTCCAATTGCAGCAATAGCTAGTTCTGAAGCCAACTGTACTTCAATATTAACTTTTTTTTTTTTTTTTTGAGACAGAGTCTCACTCTGTCACCAGGCTAGAATGCAGTGGCATAATCTCAGATCACTGCAACCTCCACCTCCCGGGTTCAAGTGATTCTCCTGCCTCAGCCTCCTGAGTAACTGGGACTACCACGTCCAGCTAATTTTTGTATTTTTAGTAGAGACGAGGTTTCACCATGTTGGCCAGGATGGTCTCAATCTCCTGACCTCATGATCCGCCCACCTCAGCCTCCCAAAGTGCTGGGATTACAGGCATGAGCCACTGCGCCCGGCCCAATATTAACTTTCACCTGAAAGGTGTCAGCAGCCTTTTCGACCAGCTGAACACCATAATCCTCTTTAAGTGGCTGAATGGTCACACCTCTTCCATTGACAAGCTGCTTTAAGTCAATAGGATGAGTAGGATCAACAGGACCCAAATCAGTAAGATACTGCAGTCTATTGATACTTAAAGGATGATACTGGTGCCTGAAGCTAGTTCCTTCATTAAATCTGTATTTTGGGATTCTGATGTAAAATAGAGTCTGGCCATCCTCAAAGCCCAGCAGAGTCAGTTTCCTCTTTGCCTTTCTCTTCTATGGCCTCTGCCACATTTTCTACCTCTTCTCCGACCTTTTGGTAGTCTCATGGGTTTCCTGGAGCCAGGATTCGGCTTTAAATTGATCAGGCTCATGTGCAGCAGGGCCCAGAGCTGCCATAACCTGCGAAGAGGTTTATTTCTTCCTTTCTGACATGTATGTCTTTTATTTGTTGCCTAATTGCACAGCCTAGATCCTCCATCTGGTACAATGTTGAATAGGAGTGGTAAGAGAGACACCCCTCGCTTTGTTCCTGAAATCGGGGGACGTGGGGAAGCTTTCAGTCTTTCACCACTCAGTATGAGGCTACCTGTAGGTTCTTTGTAGAAGCCTTTCATCAGGTTGATGAAATTCCTTTCTTTTTTTTTTTGAGACGGAGTCTCGCTCTGTCGCCCAGGCTGGAGTGCAGTCGCCGGATCTCGGCTCACTGCAAGCTCCGCCTCCCGGGTTCACGCCATTCTCCTGCCTCAGCCTCCCGAGTAGCTGGGACTACAGGCGCCCGCCACCTCGCCCGGCTAGTTTTTTGTATTTTTTAGTAGAGACGGAGTTTCACCGTGTTAGCCAGGATGGTCTCCATCTCCTGACCTCGTGATCCACCCGTCTAGGCCTCCCAAAGTGCTGGGATTACAGGCTTGAGCCACCGCGCCCGGCCTGAAATTCCTTTCTATTCTTAGTTTGCTGAGAATTTTTATCACGAGGAGTGTTGGGTTTTGTCAAATGCCTTTGCTGCATCATTTCCACTCACATTTCATTGGGAAAACCTGTTATACCTGTCCAAAGGCTGCAGAACATCAGGTAGAGTCCAGTGGTGACAGCTGTGGCAACAGGCCGAGCCCCAGACCCTGCCAGGCTAGAGGTGTCCTGGGGTTGGAGGAGCAGGCTTGCCCCCTCCCTCTGCTCAGAAGGTCCAGCAACCTGACCAGACTGGATTTGCCAGGGTGCAAGCTTCCTTGCATGTCCACACGTCCTCAACAGGGAAGGGTCTACCCAGGGCCATCCTGCCTCAAAGGAGAAGTGGTTTACTGCTTTCCCCACCTCTAGAGGGAATGAGGGCCCCTGCTCCTGGTCCTTACTCTACTCCATTGTCCAGTTGGCGTATGCCCTGAGGCTTCCATTATACAGATTGGAAGCTAAGGTGTAAAAGAACTAAGAATTTGCATAAGATCCCCAACAGGTAAAGACAGGCCCCAAACCTAGGCTCTAGACTTCGTTTTTCTGACCCAGCTTCCTTTAACCTGTAGGGCTGGCCCAACGCCCCGGGCTTCACCCAACACTGGGCGCACGCGGTAAGTCCGAGAGGCTGGGTCGGGCGCCCAAGCGAGGGCCCAGGTGGGGCGAAACAGGCGCAGCCAAAGGGCTGGCACCTTCGCCCCCCGCCGTGGATTCAAAGGGTCGGGCTCCACCCCCTCGAAGCCCCGAGCCCACTTTGATGTGCTGATGCGGCCTGGAAGGGGCCACTTCACACCTCGGGCTCGGCATAAAACAGCCGCCGGTCGCCGGCCCCCAGACGCGCCGTCGCTGCCATGGCCCGGCCCCTGTGCCCACCGCTCTCCGAGTCCTGGATGCTCTCCGCGGCCTGGGGCCCAACTCGGCGGCCGCCGCCCTCCGACAGGGACTGCGGCCGCTCCCTCGTCTCGTCCCCAGACTCATGCGGCAGCACCCCAGCCGACAGCCCCGTGCCGAGCGCCGCGCGTCCCGGCTCCCGCCTGGATCCCCGCGCCCCCACCGTAGGGAAGCGCGGCGCGCGCAGCAGCCGCCTGGGCAGCGGGCAGAGGCAGAGCGCCAGCGAGCGGGAGAAACTGCGCATGCGCACGCTGGCCCGCGCCCTGCACGAGCTGCGCCGCTTTCTACCGCCGTCAGTGGCGCCGGCCGGCCAGAGCCTAACCAAGATCGAGACGCTGCGCCTGGCCATCCGCTACATCGGCCACCTGTCGGCCGTGCTGGGCCTCAGCGAGGAGAGTCTCCAGCGCCAGCGCCGGCGCCGGCAGCGCGGGGACGCGGGGTCCCCTCGGGGCTGCCCACTGTGCCCCGACGGCTGCCCCGCGCAGACGCAGACACGGACGCAGGCGGAGGGGCAGCGGCAGGGGCAGGGGCGCAGGCTGGGTCTGGTCTCCGCCGTCCGCGCCGGGGCGTCCTGGGGGTCCCTGCCTGCTTGCCCCGGAGCCCGAGCCGTGCCCGAGCCGCGCGACCTGCCTGCGCTCTTCGCCGAGGCAGCGTGCTCGGAAGGGCAGGTGATGGAGCCGAGCCCACCGTCCCCGGTTAGTGCCCCCTTCCCTGCTCCCCCTTCGGCCGTGCCCCCGCGCACAGCCCCACCGCCCCCCACGGCGAGGACCAGGCACCCTGCCGCTCCCCGCCAGCAGCCTGGCCTCCATAGTATGCCCAGGGCGCCAAGAGGCGAGGGCAGGGAAAGGCCACGCCGGGGACTGGGTCTCCCCTCGCTAGGGGCCCCCGAGGGTAGAGCCCACGAACGCGGACACCCGCACAAGGTCACCAGTGCTGAGGGCTGCCCTGTTCCTTCTCTCGCTACAGCTCCTTCCCGGGGACGTGCTGGCCCTGCTGGAGACCTGGATGCCCCTCTCGCCTCTGGAGTGGCTGCCTGAGGAGCCCAAGTGACAGCGGACAACTGACGCCGTCTCTATGAGCACCGAGGCTCTTTTGGCCTCAGCCCCTTCGAAGTGGTTCCTTAGCAGACTGCCTTTCCTGGAAGAGGGCACCGGCGATCCCGGCAGGGGCATTCCTGCGGGTGAGAGCCTTGCCCACCACAGCGGCCCTTCTCAGCACCCCCCCTCCATGGAGGGACCCATAGAGTTAGACACTTTGAAGCAAGCAGGAGGCTCTGCCTAATGTGAATTTATTTATTTGTGAATAAACTGCTGGTGTCAGTTGGCAATTTCTTCTTCCTACCTGTGGACACAAAACTCCCTCTCTCCCTCTAAAGAAGAGCATGGGAGAGGTGGGAGGGGTTCTTGCAATCTTTAGCCCTCCCACCCCCACAGGCCCAACCCCCTTTGACCTTACCCCCAGCCCTGGCTCAGCATCTAGTCCAGATGGGTCAGCCTGGAAGGGGTGGGGAGGGGCGTCCTTTGAGAAGGCAGCGGCAAGTAGAATCTGCTGATCTTTTCTTTGAACCTGGTGGGGAACTGGTTAAAACCAAAATATCTGTGTAGAAATACAACTCCATTATTATTTGTTGTATGTATATCAGGTACCTATTATATTCAAGTAACCATTTTACAGAAGGATGAGGATCAGCACTCAAGCCCCTGTAGGCCTCCAGAGTCCCAGCGCTCAGCTCTTGGAGGATTTTGCCAGCTTCATGCATGTTGGGGCCTGAGGGATAACAGCTACAAGAGGTCATTTTCTTGTGTCCTGGGGCCTTATTCTCCATAGACTGGAGCACCCTGGCCTTGGACCTCCCACCCCCTACTCCGACATTTTCCCATCTCCCTTTTCTCTGGTTTCCTGGCCTTGTGGCTTAGAGATAAAAATAACAGTGTGGCGGTCCTGAGTTTATAAAACCATGACCTCCTAGAGGCCTAGCTGGGGTGAGATGATCGCCCATGGGGTTGCATCAGAATCCACACAGGCAGTTGCACTCCTGTCTGCATTGGCTGGAGTCACATCAGGGAGCAAGAGACAGGAGCCTTGAGCCCAGAAAGTGTGTCCTCATCCAGCCAGGGTGTCTAGGGAACAGTTATCCTTGGAGGGTGGGGTGGGAAGAAGGGATGTGTAGGCTCCTTGCCAAGTGTCCTTTACCCTCTATGGATAGATACCTAGTTCTCCTCTCTTCTCCTTCAAGTGTCTGAAACACAGGCCTTAGTGTCTGTTTTTATAAAAGCTTTATTAAGATATAATTCACATACCATACAATTCACTCTTTTAACAATTGAATGGCTTTAGTACATCCACAGAGTTCTGCAACCATTGCCACTAATTTTAGAACATTTTCACCCCCCAAAAGAAAACGTGTACCTGTTAACATCACTCCCCATTATTCCCCTACTCCCAGCCCCTGGCACTCACTCATCTAGTCTCTGTCTCTATAGGTTTGTTTTTTCAGGATATTTCATATAAAAGGAATAATAAAATATGGCCTTTTGTGTCTGGCTTCTTTCACTGAGCACAGTGTTTTTAAGGCTCACCATGCTGCCTCCTGTGTCAGAACTTCATTTCTTTTTACTGCCCAATAATCTTCCATTGTTCAGCTACATCACAGTTGGTTTATCCGTTCATCCGCTGATGCTGCTGGGTTTGCTTTTCAACTGCTTCAGAGATCCCTTCCAGTACTCTAGCCCCGCCGGGAGGGGCTGTAATGCAGAGTGGGATGGAGTCCCTGATCTGCAGTTCAGGGGTCTAGGCCAGGCAGGGCACACCCAGGCTGGCGCTTGGCCACAGAGAATGTGCTCCAAAAGTCATGCCTGCAGCGGGGTGGGACCTCACACCTCCGCGGGTCACCCCCTTTCCTGCTCCTCTGTCCCATCTCTCACTCCCCTCCCAGGACCCTAACTGGGGTAGAGTGGGAAGTTTTCTGGAGCCGACCCAGCTTAGAAGATCTATTTGCATGGCAAAGGCCCTGCGTTTCAGAATGGGGAATTAAAGTTATTAGCAAGTCTTTTCACAGATAAGTGGGGCTCATTGGCCAGCCCCCTTCCCCCTTCCCCGCAGAGGGCTTCTTCTCCAGCCCTGAGCCTGGGAGTGGCCCGCTGTTTATTAGCACCTAGGTGTGAATTTTCATTAACAAGCTTCTGCTAATAGCTGCCCAGACTCAGGACTGGAGATAGGAAGGGGACACCTCCCACTGCTCCAGCGTCCCCATCCCCCATCTCGGCCAGCGCCATCCCGCACCCGGAGGAAACCCTGTGTGCCTGTTCACAGAGCCGACAACAGTAGCCAGCGTCCAGGTAGGCACCCCGTGCCAGATGGTAGCGGAGCCTCCCTCACCTCAGTTCTCAGCCCCGCTGCGAGGTAACCCCAGCTGCAGAGCCACTTTAAGAACAGGAGGGTTAAGAAAAAGGCTGCAATGGTGGATGGCAGTGTTCGGATCTGGACCCAGCTGTGACTCCAGACCTGTGTGTGTAATCACTGGGTGTGCTGCCCTCACTACGGCTGAACACCAGCTTGTCTCAAGAACAGAGGGTATTGGGGGGTGTCTCACCTCCCCCGAGGCCCAGGCAGGGTGCCCCACTGTGGAGTGGTCTGGGCCAGGCCCCATGTGCCGTGGAGGGGGTAATGAGAAAGACTGCACCAGCATGGGGGTGCCCGCTGAGGCCAGCTAGCTGCCCTCTGGTCCCCGCTGGTCCCCAGCCGCCCTCCTCTTCTTGGGAGCTGCTTTCACAGGACCACCTAGTGAGAAGGCCAGCGCAGGGAAACCAGCATTTCCAGAGCAGTGACCCTCAGCCAGGCTGTGTGCTTAGTTAGGACTTGAAATTTGGGCTCAGGGCCGCTGGCGAGGTGGGTAGGTTTGCACTCCCCCTGTTTTACAGGCAGAAGCTGAAGCACAGGGAGCTCAAGGAACTTTTCCATGAGGCTAGAGTGCAGCCCCTGGGGAAGGGCCAACTGCGTGCTGGTGGTTGGTGAAGGCTGTCTTTGCAAGAGTCCTGGCAGCAAGGTAGATGTGTGTGTGTGTGGCAGTGGGGCTGTGTGTGTGTGTGCGTGTGTGTGCGCGTGCATGTGTGTTTGGTGGCGGGGCTGTGTGTGTGTGGCGGCGGGGCTGTTTGTGTGTGTGGTGGTGGGGCTGTGTCTGTGTGTGTATGTGTGTGTGTGGTGGCGGGGCTGTGTGTGTGTTTACGTGTGTGTGTGGCAGTGGGGCTGTGTGTGTGTGTGTGGAGGAGGGGCTGTGTGTGTGTGGGGGCAGCGGGGCTCTGTGTGTGTGGCAGTGGGGCTGTGTGTGTGTGTGTAGGCAGGGCTATATGTGTGTGTGTGTGGAGGCGGGGCTGTGTGTGTGTGTGTGTGTGTAGGCAGGGCTGTGTGTGTGTGTGTGTGTGGAGGCGGGGCTGTGTGTGTGGTGGCTGTGTGTGTGTGTGTGTGTGGAGGTGGGGCTTTGTGTGTGTGTGGAGGTGGGGCTGTGTGTGTAGGGAGGTGGGCTGTGTGTGTGTGGAGGTGGGGCTGTGTGTGTGTGGAGACGGGGTTGTGTGTGTGTGTGGAGGTGGGGCTGTGTGTGTATGTATGTAGGGAGGTGGGTGTGTGTGTGTGGAGGCGGGGCTGTGTGTGTGTGCAGACGGGGTTGTGTGTGTGTGGAGGCGGGGCTGTGTGTGTGTGCAGACGGGGTTGTGTGTGTGTGGAGGCGGGGCTGTGTGTATATGTGTGGGGAGGCAGGGCTGTGTGTGTGTGTGTGGGGAGGCAGGGCTGTGTGTGTATGTGTGTGGAGGCAGGGCTGTGTGTGTGTGTGGAGGCAGGGCTGTGTGTGTATGTGTGTGGAGGCAGGGCTGTGTGTGTGTGTGGAGGCAGGGCATTGTGTGTGGAGGTGGGGCTGTGTGTGTGTGATGGCTGGGTGTGTGTGTGTAGGCAGGGCTGTGTGTGTGTGGAGGTGGGGCTGTGTGTGTGTGGAGACGGGGTTGTGTGTGTGTGTGGAGGCGGGGCTGTGTGTGTATGTATGTAGGGAGGTGGGTGTGTGTGTGTGGAGGCGGGGCTGTGTGTGTGTGCAGACGGGGTTGTGTGTGTATGGAGGCGGGGCTGTGTGTATATGTGTGGGGAGGCAGGGCTGTGTGTGTGTGTGGAGGCAGGGCATTGTGTGTGGAGGTGGGGCTGTGTGTGTGTGATGGCTGGGTGTGTGTGTGTAGGCAGGGCTGTGTGTGTGTGGTGGTGGGGCTGTGTGTGTGTGTGTGGAGGCGGGACTGTGTGTGCGTGGAGGCGGAGCTGTGTGTGCGTGGAGGCGGGGCTGTGTGTGTGTGTGGAGGTGGGGCTGTGTGTGTGTGTGTGGTGGTGGGGCTGTGTGTGTGTGTGGAAGTGGGACTGTGTGTGTGGAGGCGGGGCTGTGTTTGTGTTGAGGCTGGGCTGTGCATGTGTGTGTGGTGGCGGGGCTGTGTGTGTGTGTGTGGAGACAAGGCTGTGTGTCTGTGTGGTGGCTAGGCTGTGTGTGTGCGGGGGAGTGGTGAGGCCCTGTCTGTGAAATAATGTTCCTAAGGCACACTGGCCACCAGTGTCATGGTGAGCAGGGAATCAGCTTCTACTTGCGGACCACACGTGCCACTCCACGTTGAGACAGGGATGTGTGGTGCTGTGTGGCTGTGTAGAGGTGTGGATGCTGTGTGGATGTGTGGAGGTGTGGATGCTGTGTGGAGGTGTGGAGGTGTGGGTGCGGTGTGGATGTGTGGAGGTGTGGATGTGTGGAGGTGAGAATGCTGTGTGGAGGTGTGGGTGCTGTGTGGAGGTGTGGATGCTGTGTGGAGGTGTGGAGGTGTGGATGCTGTGTGGAGGTGTGGAGGTGTGGATGCTGTGTGGAGGTGTGGAGGTGTGGATGCTGTGTGGAGGTGTGGAGGTGTGGGTGCAGTGTGGATGTGTGGAGGTGTGGGTGCGGTGTGGATGTGTGGAGGTGTGGATGTGTGGAGGTGAGAATGCTGTGTGGAGGTCTGGATGTGTGGATGTGTGGAGGTGTGGATGCTGTGTGGATGTGTGGAGGTGAGAATGCTGTGTGGAGGTGTGGATGCGGTGTGGATGTGTGGAGGTGTGGATGCGGTGTGGATGTGTGGAGGTGAGGATGCTGTGTGGAGGTGTGGATGCTGTGTGGATGTGTGGAGGTGTGGGTGCTGTGTGGATGTGTAGAGGTGTGGATGTGGTGTGGCTGTGTAGAGGTATGGATGTTGTGTGGAGGTGAGGATGCTGTGTGGAGGTGTGGATGCTGTGTGGAGGTGTGGAGGTGTGGATGCTGTGTGGAGGTGTGGATGCTGTGTGGAGGTGTGGAGGTGTGGATGCTGTGTGGAGGTGTGGATGTGTGGAGGTGTGGATGTGTGGAGGTGAGAATGCTGTGTGGAGGTGTGGATGCTGTGTGGAGGTGTGGATGCTGTGTGGAGGTGTGGATGCTGTGTGGAGATGTGGAGGTGTGGATGCTGTGTGGAGGTGTGGAGGTGTGGATGCTGTGTGGAGGTGTGGAGGTGTGGATGCTGTGGGGAGGTGTGGAGGTGTGGATGCTGTGTGGAGGTGTGGATGCTGTGTGGAGGTGTGGAGGTGTGGATGCTGTGTGGAGGTGTGGAGGTGTGGATGTGTGGAGGTGTGGATGCGGTGTGGATGTGTGGAGGTGTGGATGCTGTGTGGATGTTGGAGGTGTGGATGCTGTGTGGATGTGTGGAGGTGTGGATGCTGTGTGGATGTGTGGAGGTGTGGATGCGGTGTGGATGTGTGGAGGTGTGGATGCTGTGTGGAGGTGTGGATGCTGTGTGGATGTGTGGAGGTGTGGATGCTGTGTGGATGTGTGGAGGTGTGGATGCTGTGTGGATGCGGTGTGGATGTGTGGAGGTGTGGATGCGGTGTGGATGTGTGGAGGTGTGGATGCGGTGTGGATGTGTGGAGGTGTGGATGCGGTGTGGATGTGTGGAGGTGTGGATGCGGTGTGGATGTGTGGAGGTGTGGATGCGGTGTGGATGTGTGGAGGTGTGGATGCGGTGTGGATGTGTGGAGGTGTGGATGCGGTGTGGATGTGTGGAGGTGTGGATGCTGTGTGGATGTGTGGAGGTGTGGATGCGGTGTGGATGTGTGGAGGTGTGGATGCGGTGTGGATGTGTGGAGGTGTGGATGCTGTGTGGATGTTGGAGGTGTGGATGCTGTGTGGATGTGTGGAGGTGTGGATGCTGTGTGGATGTGTGGAGGTGTGGATGCTGTGTGGATGTGTGGAGGTGTGGATGCTGTGTGGACGATGTGTGAATGTGTGGATGCTGTTTGGATGTGTGGAGGTGTGCATGCTGTGTGGAGGTGTGGCTCCTGTGTAGCGGTGTGGATGCTGTGTGGACACTGTGTGAATGTGTGGATGCTGTGTGGAGGTCTGGATTCTGTGTGGATGTGTGGCTGTGTGGAGGTGTGAATGTGTGGAGGTGTGGATGCTGTGTGGAGGTGTGGCTCCTGTGTAGAGGTGTGGATGGTGTGTAGCAGTGTGGACGCTGTATGAATGTGTGGATGCTGTGTGGAGGTCTGGATTCTGTGTGGATGTGTGGCGGTGTGGATGCCGTGTGGAGGTGTGGATGCCGTGTGGAGGTGTGGAGGTGTGGATGCTGTGTGGATGTGTGGCAGTGTGGATGCCATGTGGAGGTGTGCATGCTGTGTGGATGTGTGGAGGTGTGGCTCCTGTGTAGCGGTGTGGATGGTGTGTGGAGGTGTGGAGGTGTGGCTCCTGTGTAGCGGTGTGGATGGTGTGTAGCGGTGTGGATGCTGTGTGGAGGTCTGGATTCTGTGTGGATGTGTAGCGGTGTGGATGCTGTGTGGATGTGTGGGTGCCGTGTGGAGGTGTGGATGCAGTGTGGATGTGTGGAGGTGTGGATGCTGTGTGGATGTGTGGATGCCGTGTGGAGGTGTGGATGCGGTGTGGATGTGTGGAGGTGTGGATGCTGTGTGGATGTGTGGATGCCGTGTGGAGGTGTGGATGCGGTGTGGATGTGTGGCGGTGTGGATGCCATGTGGAGGTGTGCATGCTGTGTGGATGTGTGGAGGTGTGGCTCCTGTGTAGCGGTGTGGATGCTGTGTGGACACTGTGTGAATGTGTGGATGCTGTGTGGAGGTCTGGATTCTGTGTGGATGTGTGGAGGTGTGGATGCCGTGTGGAGGTGTGAATGTGTGGAGGTGTGGATGCTGTGTGGAGGTGTGGCTCCTGTGTAGAGGTGTGGATGGTGTGTAGCAGTGTGGATGCTGTGTGGATGTGTGGATGCTGTGTGGAGGTGTGGATGCGGTGTGGAGGTGTGGATGCCGTGTGGAGGTGTGGATGCCGTGTGGAGGTGTGGAGGTGTGGATGCTGTGTGGATGTGTGGCAGTGTGGATGCCATGTGGAGGTGTGCATGCTGTGTGGATGTGTGGAGGTGTGGCTCCTGTGTAGCGGTGTGGATGGTGTGTGGATGTGTGGAGGTGTGGCTCCTGTGTAGCGGTGTGGATGGTGTGTGGAGGTCTGGATTCTGTGTGGATGTGTAGCGGTGTGGATGCTGTGTGGAGGTGTGGATGCTGTGTGGACGCTGTGTGAATGTGTGGATGCCGTGTGGAGGTGTGGATGCTGTGTGGATGTGTGGCGGTGTGGATGTGTGGAGGTGTGCATGCTGTGTGGATGTGTGGAGGTGTGGCTCCTGTGTAGCGGTGTGGATGGTGTGTAGCACTGTGGATGCTGTGTGGAGGTGTGGATGCTGTGTGGATGCTGTGTGGATGTGTGGATGTGTGGAGGTCTGGATTCTGTGTGGATGTGTGGAGGTGTGGATGCCATGTGGAGGTGTGCATGCTGTGTGGATATGTGGAGGTGTGGCTCCTGTGTAGAGGTGTGGATGCTGTGTGGAGGTGTGAATGTGTGGAGGTTTGGGTTCTATGTGGAGGTATGAATGCTGTGTGGATGTGTGGATGGTGCACCTGGGCACTGGTTTGCCTTACTCTAGTTCCAACAGTCCCTGAGAAGACTTAAGGTTGTTTTTTTGTTTTGTTTTGTTTTTTTTGTTTTTTTAGACAGAGTCTTGCTCTGCTCTGTCGCCCAGGCTGGAGTGCAGTGGCGCAATCTTGGCTCACTACAAGCTCCACCTCCTGGGTTCACGCATTCTCCTGCCTCAGCCTCCCGAGTAGCTGGAACTACAGGCGCCCGCCACCATGCCCAGCTAATTTTTTGTATTCTTGGTAGAGACGGGGTTTCACTGTGTTAGCCAGGATGGTCTCGATCTCCTGACCTCATGATCCCCCTGCCTCGGCCTCCCAAAGTGCTGGGATTATAGGCGTGAGCCAGTGCGCCTGGCCGACATAAGGTTCTTGATGTTTCCATGGGGTCTGTCACCCAGAAGGCAAAGATCTCTTTTGGGCCCACAGGCATGGCCAGCTCTGCCTGGGGCTGCATAGGCGGAGGTCACTGGAGCCGTGGCAGCCCAGCCTACCAGCTGGGGAGTGCCAGCCTAGTGCTGACCAGCCCTGGTTCCTTCTCCCTCGTCCCGCTGGTGGGACCTGGCACATAAGACACCTTGTGAATGCCTCAGCTCCTCTCTCCCCACCTGCTCTCCCCTCACACGCTGGGAAAGGAGAAGGTGGCCAGGTGTTGGCAGCACATGTCTTGGCAGAGGGTGGGCGGGGCTCCCTGCTGGCTCTCCTAGGCCAGGTGCCTCTGTTGTCTGCCTGCTCAGCATTCCTCCTGCCTTCCTCCCTCATGGCCCTGTCATCTCCTTTCCCCAGAGAGCTCTTCCCTGTCAGTCCTTGGTTTGGGGGTGGCAAGACCTCTCCCTCCTTCCAAGGATGGACACCTGCTGCAGGCCTGACCATCATTACAGTGAGCGGTTCAGGAAAGAGACCACATGCAGGCCAGTGAGGAGCAGGCTCAGGGCTTTGCCAGCACTATTAGGAAGGGGTGGTCCACCGGGTGCTTCTAGTATCATCCAAGTGGAAGGCCTGCCTGAAGGGGGAATTGGAACTGAGAGGCGGAGGGAGACTCCAGCCACACCGAGAGCATGACTCCTGAACGGCTAAGTTATCTGAGCCAACACATCCCCCTTTTTGCTAAGGTAGTTTGTGTTGGGTTTCTAGCATTTGCTATGGAGAAGCCCATGGGGACTTGACACAGGCTGTTCTACACTGTCTCACCTGAGTCTCAGTTCCCTTCTTTGTAAAATGGGGATAACATCTGTGTTTCACAAGGTTGCTTAAAGCTTAAGTGGAAAATACACTAACCACAGAAATGTTGGTTCCCCATCACCTTTAGGTGGTGTGTAAACCAAGACCATCTTCCTAAGTTCTCCTCCCTCATCTCCAGAGAGCTGCCAGAGCACCTGTTGTACAGAGGGAATTACTGCCAAGAGCTATGTTGGTGGTTATATTTCATTCCCATGGTGGGGTGTGGAGAGGGCCAGAGTGTCTCCAGGCGGGGATCCTCTCATCCAGGGGGACAGTCAGCCCGCCAGCATCAGTGCCACACGGGAGGTGTCTGGCCAACAAGGAGTGTGGTGTGTGACCCGGGGAGGAAGTGGATGGGGCCGCAAAAGCAGCAGCCATCACAAACTCTGTGCAGTCACCCTCCCAGGTAGTTTCTCACCCAAGAGACCAAGCAGGCCTAGGACCAGGCTGGGACACTTGATCCCCCTCAGCCTCCAAGGTTCCACACAGTGTCCTCACGGATCCCTTGGGCTGCTGGGGACCCCTCCATCTGGTATTTCTGGGAGGACAGTTTCTAGAGAAGAGCAAGGCGTCTCTCTGCCCAGCCGCCTCTAGCGTTCCCAGGCCAGCAGGCCGGGGCAGCAGTGGCCCAGCTCCTGCCTGCCGCCTCTCCCTCCCACTCTGCCTCTCATACCTGTGTGACCTCAGGCCCTTATGCCACCACCCTGAGCCTAGCTCCTCCAAACTATTCTATAAAGGTGTGAGCCAGCCGGGGGAGGGAGAAGTGGGTGGGGAGAACAGGGGGCCTCACTGTTGCTGGTGGGCGGGGCGTCTTGCTCATCTGAGGACAGTGGCTCTCCAGGGCCTAGGAGGTGAGTGGTCCTCACCAGGCCAAGGACTCTGGTTGAAACCATCATCTGGGCTCTGCTGGGGTTTGGACTCGGTGGGAATGATGGGTTATATACCACAGCAACGTGAGAGTCTGGAGACAATATCACTGTTTATTTGGGTGACACATCTGCCTGCCTGAGGCTCTGACAAGAGGCTTAGTGGTTGAAGGTCCCCCAGATTATCCTTTTCCCCTTGCTGGCTCTGCAGAGGCCCCAGACTCCGAGTGCAGGCCTGTGGAGCTCTGGCTCTGTCACATTTCTCTTGGCCTCAGCATCCTGGGAACGGCTGCCTAGTGGCTGACACCTCCTTTTCAGAGAGCCAGGGCGGTGGCAGCCTCACTTCTTGAAGCTCTGTCTCTGGAGCAACAAGGAGTACCTCTGAAGCCGGGCCCAGGGCTCCTGCTCCTTCTCTGGGGCCTGCTCCTTCTCTGGGGCCTGCTCCTTCTCTGGGGCCTGCTCCTTCTCTGGGGCCTGCTCCTTCTCTGGGTTCTTCTCCAGCTTCCGATAGCTGAGGACCACACAACTGTGATGAGAGGAATCTCCCCTCACTTCCCCAGCTCCCGAGCCCCCAGGGCAGAGCTCCACTACCCTCTGCTCCTCTGAGAAACTCTAAGAGGACACTCCTGCATCACCTCTGTGTCCTCAGGACTCGGCCTGGTACACAGCAGGTGCTCAGAAAGCCTTTCCTGGAGGAATGAGGGTCTAGCATTCTAACCTGTGAGGTGCATGTGGGTAGACAGGATGGCGAACTGAGGAACTAAAAGGCTATTTGCAGACAAGCTGTGGGATTACACACAACGGAACATTCAGACTGAAAAGGAAGACGTTCTGACACGTGCTCCACCATGGATGACTCTTGAGGACATTACGTTGAGTGAAATACGCCAGTCACAAAAAGACACTTTTTGTGACGCTTAGCAGGGTGGAGGGGGCTGTTGGTGGGGTTGTGGTGGGGAAGGGGGTGCAGCTGAATGACGTTAAAATGTTTAGGCAAACAGGAAGAGGAGTACTCTGGGGGGGAAAGACAATGACCATAGCTTTGATTTGTTTTGAGGCTCTGCATATGGGACATCTATGTGGAGATAAGATTTTAATTAATTAATTTAATTAATGTATTTATTTATAGATGTAGATGTAGAGATGGGGTCTCACTGTGTTGCTCAGGCTAATCTTGAACTCCTGGCCTCAAGTGATCCTCCACCTCAGTCTCCCAAACTGCTGGGATTACAGGCGTGAGCCACAGCACCTGGCTGGTAATGTTCAACTTTTTACAAAGATAGTGAATGCTATCTTAAAAATGTATTGGAGGTCAGGCGCGGTGGCTCACGCCTGTAATCCCAGCACTTTGGGAGGCCAAGGCGGGTGGATCACAAGGTCAAGAGATCGAGACCATCCTGGCCAACATGGTGAAACCCCGTCTCTACTAAAAAATACAAAAATTAGCTGGGCATGGTGGCATGTGCCTGTAATCCCAGCTGCTCAGGAGGCTGAGGCAGGAGAATTGCGTGAACCTGGGAGGCAGAGGTTGCAGTGAGCCGAGATTGTGCCACTGCACTCCAGCCTGGCAACAGAGTGAGACTCCATCTCAAAAAAAAAAAAAAAAGAAAAAGAAAAAGTATTGGAGATAGGTTTTATATTTAGATTTATATAACTGGTTATATGAATATATTTAACACTGGAGAAATTCCTTCACTGTCTCAGAACCAAGCAAGATGCACCGTATTTTGTGTTCATTTGCCTCTTAAAGGAAAGGGCTGAAGATAAAGTAGCAATGTGTACTTTGTATTTTTGACCTTAACTCTGCCAATCTAAGTAGAATTCCCTGTATCTAAAATGGTTTCTTTTAGGCTGAGAATGGTGGCTCACATCGATAGTCCCGGAACTTTGTAAGGCCAAGGTGGGAGGCCAAGGTGGGAGGGTCACTTGAGCCTAGGAGTTCAAGACCAGCCTGGACAACATAGGGAGACCCTGTTTCTACAAATAATAATAAAATTAGCTGGGTGTGGTGGCGCATGCCTTTGGTCCCAGTTGCTCCTGAGGCAGGAGGATTGCCTGAGCCCAGGAAGTCAAGGCTGCAATGAGCTGTGATTGGACCACTGCACTCCAGCCTGGACGACCCTGTCTCAAAAAATAGATAAAACAAAAATAAAATAAATCCCTTTTACTTATTGAAAGAGAATAGAATATTTAACATTTTTTTTTTTTTTTTTTTTTTTTTTGAGACAGAGTATCGTTTTGTTGCCCAGGCTGGAGTGCAATGGCACGATCTTGGCTTACTGCAACCTCTACCTACCTAGTTCAAGCAGTTCTCCTACCTCAGCCTCCTGAGTAGTTGGGATTATAGGTGCCTGCCACCACGCCCGGTTAATTTTTATACTTTTGGTAGGGACGGGGTTTCACCATTTTGGCCAGGCTGGTCTCGAACGCCTGACCTCAGGTGATCTGCCCGCCTTAGCCTCCCAAAGTGCTGGGATTACAGGAGTGAGCCACCGCGCCCGGCCAATTTAACACTTTTTAAAAAAGTAATTTATACATTTGCTGCTTTTAAATAAAATCAGGCCAGGCATGGTGGCTCACGTCTGTAATCCCACCATTTTGGGAGGCTGAGGCAGGCAGATAACCTGAGGTCAAGAGTTCAAGATCAGCCTGGCCAGCATGGTGAAACCCCATTTCTACTAAAAATACAAAGATTAGCCGGGTGTGGTAGCGCATGCCTGTAATCCCAGCTACTCGGGAGACTGAGGCAGGAGAATCGCTTGAACCCAGGAGGCAGAGGTTGCAGTGAACCCAGATTGCGCCACTGCACTCCAGCCTGGGCGCCAAGAGCGAAACTCCGTCTCAAAAAAACAAAAAACAAAAAAACCCTCCCTGTGAAGAATAGCTGAACATTCTTAGAGAGGGCCAATGTCAACCATCGCCTTCTTCATTGTCTCTCTCTCTCCCTAGAGACTCATGAGACCATATTCATCTCCTGACGAATAGGCACATTTCCCTCCAGGAGGTATCCAGAGCCTCCCATCGACCCACACTACAACGCAGGAAGGACTTGAACGCCCCTGTTAAGTGCAGGTATGAGCTGGGAAGCAGAGAGGAGCTATGGTGCCACCTAATGGTGATGTTTAGAATTTTCCCAGGCATGAACTTGGATTAGCAGGGAGCCATCATCATGGTCATACCTACCATTTACTGAGCAACCACTCTGTGCCTGGTACTTTCCGTGTATCATCCCATTAATACCTCAAGCCCAAAAAATCAGCCATCATTAAAATGGTCAGAACACAGCCTGGCATCTCACAGGTGCACAATATGTGTTTTTTGACTGAATGAGGAAACAGCCTCTGACAGGCTAAGTAACTCGCCCAAGGGCTCGTTGTAAGTGGTAGTGTCAGAATCAAACTCAGGTCTGTTTGGCTCCAGACCTGCATATCTTAACCATTCTACTTCAATCCTCCCTGAGTAAAGAGTCTACATAGAGAAAGGGGGAAACAGTCGTGAAGGGACATTATGGTGATTGGAGAGATCACAGAATCTCAGAGGTCACATTACATACATAGGGACATCGAGGCCCTGGAAGGAAAGGAGCCTGCCAGAGCCACCTAATTCTGTAATGGCAGGCCCGGGATGAGGATCCAGGGCTCCAGTGATGACCCCAATCCACCCAAATGTGTGGTCAGATCACAAAAGGAATCATCAACAAGGATTTGCAAATCCCCAGAAATTTGTTGTGAGATGGATTAGAAGATACATCTATTTCTCCAGAACAGCCTGAGTACTGTGCCTTATGCTTTGATAGCAGAAAGGAGGGCAAGAAAATGGTGCTTGCAGGATTAGGGAGAGTGGGAAGAGGAAGGGGAAGAGGAGAAACACATGCATCACGGTTTATCTGAATGATGGGTAAAAGAAAGGGGGCTTAGATCATGGGTTGGCAGACATTTTTTGTAAAGGCCCACAATGTAAATAATTTAGACGTTATAGGTCACGCTGTCTCCTCTACAGCCTTCACTCCTGCTGTAGCACACAGTAGCCATAGATAATACATAAACAAGTGAGTATGGCTGTGTTCAAATAAAACCTTATTTACAAAACCAGGCAGTGGACTGGATATGGCCCATATAGTTTGCCAACCCCATCTTAATGATTGTGTCTAATAACCCAAACATACTTTGTTCCTTTTTTTTTTTTTTTTTTTTTTTTTTTTTTTTTTTTTTTTTGAGGCAAGGTCTGACTGTCACCTGGGCTGGAATGCAAAGGCACGATCTTGGCTCACTGCAACCTCCGCCTCCCAGGTTCAAGCGCTCAACCTCCAGAGTAGCCGGGACAAAAGGCATATGCTACCATGCCCAGCTAATTTTGTGTGTTTTTTGTAGAGATGGGGTTTTGCCACGTTGGCCAGGCTGGTCTCGAACTCCTGAGCTCAAGCAATCTGCCCACTTCGGCCTCCCAAAGTGCTGGGATTACAAGTGTGAGCCACTGTGCCTGGCCTAAACATACTTTTAAGAGGGACTTGAGAAAGTTAAAAAGATGGTCTTGACAGGAAGAAAACACCAGCTGGAAGCCCTTCTTTTCTCCCAGCCTGAATTAATGACTCCTTTTCTACCAATCCACATGTGAGGTGGAGTGCAGCTCATGCACTATCATGGGGTAGAACCCTTCACTTAGGGGAAATTTCTTTTTTTGAGACAGAGTCTTGATCTGTCGCCTAGGCTGGAGTGCAGTGGTGCGATCTTGGCTCACTGCAACCTCTGCCTGCCAGGTTCAAGCAATTCTCCTGCCTCAGCCTCCCGAGTAGCTGGGATTACAGGCGTGTGCCACCATGCCCGGCTAATTTTTGTATTTTTGATAGAGACAGGGTTTCGCCATGTTGACCAGGCTGGTCTTGAAATCCTGACCTCAGGTGATCCGCCTGCCTCAGCCTCCCAAAGTGCTGGGATTAAAGGCGTCAGCCACCGTGCCCGGCCAGCGGAAATTTCAATGCTGAAAGGATTTACCATAAAACAAACTCCACTATCCCTCAATCCAGATACAACCTCAGATGCGGGAGGGGGTGAAGACACAGCTCTTTACCTCTTCTGGAGGAAACGCTCACATCTTTTCTCCAATGGTAGTGCTTGCAGGAAGGCCATGTTATCCAAGTCCCTTTGAGGAATGGTGCAATTTTTTGAGATATTTTCCAGGAGTGGGCAGGCCTCAAAATTAAAATAGAAAACAGAATATTGGATTCCAGCATCATCGGTGGACTCAGTTTCATGTGAATAGTCTCCTGTGACAAGACAAGAACACCATGTTCTGTGTAGCAATCGCTTTCTCAGTGGGCTCTGTGGTCCAGGTGAGCATGTGGGGGCTGCTCTCTGCTTATAAAGGCTGGGTCATCTGGGTTGAGCTGTGACTTCAGAGAGAAGACCCTGCTGGCATTTTATCGAAGTGTGCTGTGAGGACTGAGCTGAGGTTCACTTTGGCCTATGATGGAGGGGGCATAGAGTGGGAAGGAGATCGGAGGAGCTCTCTCTGTGAGAGAACTAAGTCAGGGAAATGGTCAGTGGGCATCAGCCCTGGTCCCTTTCTGTACCTCGGAGCAGGAAACATGGATGGTCTGGAGACACGGCAAACATTGGCTTCCAGGGGACCTCCAGAGGAAAGGCT
Organism: Macaca mulatta; assembly: GCF_049350105.2. NCBI lineage: Eukaryota > Metazoa > Chordata > Mammalia > Primates > Cercopithecidae > Macaca > Macaca mulatta. The sequence continues at coordinate 79,545,498 of NC_133412.1, read as the reverse complement.
CCCGGGGGGGCAAAGGCACAGATGATTTCACGCTTGGCCACGTCCATAAGGCACACAGAGCCATTCTTGGAAAAGATGAGCACCTGGGAAGCAAATAGATGGTGAGTAGGGACTTCTACTGGACACCGTCCCTCACAGAAAGGTCGAGTGTAGAGGTCACCCCAGTAAGGAATGAGAGAAGCAGCTGGACATAAAACCTCTTGGGCCCCAGCCTCTGGATCCATCCAGGGCTGCTGGGGACCTGCACACACATGTATGCTGACTCCTCCGCAGTCCCCCTCAGCCAACAGGCCCTCCTCCACATGCTGTCTGCTCCAGGGCGATGCATTTCTCCGCCTTTTCCCCAACCTCTCTTCCAAGCTCTCTGCATCTCTGCTGAAGAGCTCACTCTCCATGTGGCCAAGATTCAGTTTCTTACCTGTGCTCCCAATGCCTTTCCTTCCCACTGCCTCAGGGACCTTGCTCAATCTTACAGCCCCTCCTGGCCTGAGATCCGAGCTGGGGACGCTCTCCTGCCTGGGCTCTTTCCTCTCTGTAGTGAACATACTAAACTCTCCCCATCCTTAGAAAGCCCACTTTGACCCGACATCCTCCTCCAGCTGCCACACTACTTTCCCCTCCCCAACACAAGAGGGTCTCTCCACACCCTGTCCACTTCCCGACCTCCTGCTTCTGTCTCCAGCCTCAGCCACTTGTCTCCACCATGCTCTTGGTTTTTCTGCAGCACAGGACACTGCTCTCACCTTCTTCAGACTCTCCTCTCTGCTTGCAGGACTGTCCCCATGCAGTTTTCCCTGGGGCCCCTCTCGGTCACTTTGTGAACTGATTTTCCAGGTCCTGTAAGTGATGGTAGTGCCCATGGGAACCTCTTCTCTATTCACTCCCTCTCTTTAACTAGGGGAACCTGCTGTACCCCCACTTCAACCACCACTCACTAACTGTACCTGGCTGGTGAGCATAGAATCTACATTTTCAGCCCTGGGCTCTCTGGAAGCCTCCCCTGGGGGTCCTATAGGCCCCTCACCCTCTGCAGGGCCACATCAGGAATCACAGACTTTCTCTCCAGGCCTGCAGTGGGCCCTGTAAGGACTGGGGAGTCAGCTCTGCAAGTGAGGATCAACCGTGCACGCTTCCCTCTCCTTTGGCAACAGCCACAGGTAGCCCAGAATGTGGAGTCCATCTCTGAACTGAGATGTCTCAACTCTCCATCCCTGCTCTAAACATGCTGTTCCCATTCTCTGATCTCTCTGTTTTGAGCGCCATCCCACACGGGGACATATCTGTATTGTTCTGCCCAGTGTACAGGACCTTCCACGGTCTGGCCCACCTGTCTTCCCACCCCAGCCTCTTCCCTCTCCACATTCCACAGCAATCTCATGTGGCAGGTGCTGGAACTTCCTGCAGTGCCCGGGACACACATAGTGCTCTCTTGCCTCCATGGTGTTGCCTTCTCAACTCCTCTGGCTCAGCTCAGCTGTCACCTCCTCCAGAAAACACACTGTCCTGCCCTGCTGCCAACTTCTGCAGGTTGAGTTAGGTGACCCCTCTCTCTATTCCATGCATCCATTAAAAAATTCCTATTACAGCCTTTCTCATGTTCTAGGGCAGCTGTCTGGTGACTTCTCTGTCTTCCCAAATGAGCTGTGTGCTCCATGAAGGCAGGTTCTTTCTCTATTTGTAAGCCCGAAAGCTAGTCCAGTGCCTCACACGTAACAGGCCTTCAATAAGCATTTTCAAAACGATAGATAGACACATTCACACATTCAAATGAGAGGCATGGGGCATTCACAGAGAGGCATGGGGAACCTACCATGCCAGGTAAGGCTGGGACTGGGGCCACTGCACAGATGGTTTTATCCAGGTGCTTTACAGGCCTATAGGACAGAAAACACACAGGCATTCTCCTACTTTAAGAGTTTAAAAGTTTTGATATCCTCTTCTAGGCATGTATCCTGGGGAAATTCAGAGAAATCAAGAAATATGTGAGGAGGCTGTTATAGTCCAAAAAATTAGGAACAATCCAAATATCTATTAGGAGGATGCTTAAGTCATTGTGGTATATTATACAATGAAATATAATACAGTAATGAAAATAAAAGAACTGGAGCTACATGCATCAACATGTATGGCTCTTGTGAACAATGTTGCAAAGCAAGATGCAGAATAAATACCATTGAAAAACAAGTTGGAGGCTGGGTGCAGTGGCTCACACCTGTAATCCAAGCACTCTGGGGGCCAAGCACTTTGAGCCCAGGAGCCTAAGACCAGCCTGGGCCACAGAGGGAAACCCTGTCTCAAACCAAACTGGAAGGAAGGAGGGAGGGAAGGAAGGAAGGAAGGAAGGAAGGAAGGAAGGAAGGAAGGAAGGAAGGAAGGAAGGAGGGAGGGAGGGAGGGAGGGAGGGAGGGAGGGAGGGAGGGAGGGAGGGAGGCAGGGAGGCAGGGAGGGAGGCAGGGAGGCAGGGAGGGAGGCAAGTTGGAAAATGTATAGAATATGGTTCCCTTTATAAGTTTCCTAAATATGCAAAGCTAAATAATGTACTGTCTAGAAATACAGTCATACAAATGTGGCTAATTCTTTTTCTTTTTTTAATAATTTTTTTTTTCTTTTCACAGAGAAGGGATCTCACTATGTTACCCAGGCTGGTCTTGAACTCCTGAGCTTAAGTGGTCCTCCCACCTTGGCCTCCCAAAGTGCTGGGATTACAGGTGTGACCCACTGTGCCTGGCCTAAATGTGGTTAATTCTTAAAGGAGAACAAAGGAATGATGAATTTAGAAAAATGGTGTGGTAGATTGAAAAGCAATTGGTTGTATTTGGCAGTGACTCTCATCAAAAGATGGAGTCTGTTTTTCTACTGCTCGAATGTGGGCATGGACGTGGGATGTGCTTTGCCCCATGGGTCATTAGCAAATGTAACATGAGCAAAAGCTTGAAAAGCATTTGTGTGCTAGGGTTGCCCTCTCCTGTTGCTGGGAGCCCTTAGACTACCATGTGAGGAGGCCTATACTAGTCTGCAGGAGAGACCATGAGGAAAACTGAGGTGCCCTGGCCAATAACCTGCCAACTGCCAGGTGTGTGAGTGAAGCCATCTTAGAAGAGCTGCAAGCTGCCTGAAGGCACATTTGAGAGCCCAGGTGAGACCAGTAGAAGAAATGGACTGAGTCCAGCCCAAATTGCTGACCTACAGACTCAAGGACTAAACAATGACTATTTTCTTAAACCATTAAGTTTTGGGGTGGTTTATTATTTAGCATTAGGTAATTAATAAGGTGTTTAGGGTGGAACAAGAAGGACTGATGAGGGAGAGCCATACAGGGAGCCCAAATGGAACTGGAGATTATCGATTTCCAACGGCTACAGGGGAGTTGATCTCACTACTCTTTATTACACACACACACGTACACACATGCGTGCGCACACACACACATTATACAGTTTCATTTGCATGCATTAAATATTTTAAAATGTTTAAAAGAGAGAGAGAGATCCCTGGGGAAACTGATGGAAGGTTACTGTGGGAGAAATGAGCCTCTTCTTGGTGTATGGGATAGGAAGGATGTTGTCTTAATCCATTTTCTGTTGCTTGTAACAGAATACCTAAAACTGGATAATGTATAAAGAAAAGGAATTTATTTCTTACAGTTCTGGAGGCTGAGAAGTCCAAGGTCAAGGATCCACAGCTGGTGAGAGCCTTCTTACTGGTGGGGACTCTCTAAAGAGTCCCGAGATGGCACAGGGTGTGACATGGCGAGGGAGTTGAGTGTGCTCATGTTCTAGCTCAGGTATCTCTTCCTTTTCTTATAAAGCCACCATTTCTACTCCCATGATACCCATTAATCCATTCACCTATGAATCCACTGATGCATGAGTGGGTTAACCCGTTCATATGGGAAGAGCCTTCATGATCCAATCAGCTCCTAAAGGCCCCGCCTCACGGTACTGCCACAATGGGGATTAAGTTTTAACATGAGTTTTGGAGGGGATAGTCAAACCATAGCAGATGTGCCATCATACAATTTTGTTAGAAAAAATTGTAATATATATATGACATTGGCGATCTTCAGAAACTCACCAGGAGAGTGATGACTATACAAAAGGTAGACTGTAGTCAGAGAGACTGTCAGATTTTACTATTAAATAGCAATTAAAATAATCTGTCTGGCTGATTATTTACCCCATGCGGCCCTCAAGCTACTGACCTCTCAACAAGCACACTGATGGTGGGTCCTTGGGTCCCACTAGCCTCCAACAGATGGAGGGAGGCATCTGTGCACAGCACCACACATTTCATTTGGGATTTCACTGGACCTTCAGGATACATATTCTGTCCTTTGTGGACCAAGAAATATTTTAGGAAGTGAATGCTTTGGCAGAAACATCCCTGAGGAAGAGCAGCGATCCCAAGAGGGAATCCTGGAGAAAGTAATCACACAAGCCGGTCAGAAAAGGGGATAGGGGAGGGGGCCATGGGCACAGGGGCTGTGACCAGCAAGTGTGTGAGGGACTTGTAGGATGTGAAGGCAAAATCAAGCAATGAGCACCCTGTGAGAGCAAACCAGTAAACCCAGTGCCCAATGGGAGAGAAAAGCCCCCTGCAGGGGAATGCTGCTATGTCTGGAGAGGAATTGGGGAGGGGGAGAAGCAAGAACATGGAGGAGGGCAGGGTCAACCATGGAGTGGAAGGAAGCTACAACCCAGCCAGGGACTGAGGCACAGCTGACCATGGGATGCAAAGGCATATGGGCAGGGGGAGGCATAGCTGTTTCAGAAGGCTGTGTGTGTGTGTGTGTGTGTGTGTGTGTGTGTGTGTGTGTAGCCAAACAAGAACTTAATATCCAGAAAAAAATGAAAACAAGCTATTTTGGTCAAGGGCTTATGAAATCATCATCATTCTTCTTTCCTTGTAATATCTTTTGCTTCTATAATAATGCTGTTGGTTCAATAATAAAATAAAGGAGGGTCTTTAGTGGTGTTTATCTTGGCAGTGTGTGGGGAAAATATCCTCCAAAGTTGAAATAACCACTGCATTCTTCAGAAAGTGATAGCCAAGTGAGGAAGGCAATTTGCTAGCTTGACAGATGCCTCCCTGAGAACAGTCAGCAACCCGGTCTGATCACAAGCTGCTCAATAAACAGGGTACTATCTCTGATGCTCTGCACCTGCCAGGAGGGCTGCCCAGTGAAGGTGGCCCACCTCCACTCTCTAGGAAAATACATCTCCAACTGCAAAATGGCAAACCACTGAGTTATTAATGGCCTTTTACAAAGTCTGGTTAGAGGGAGCTGCTTCCCTAGAGGCTGAAGAATTTAGGGAGCAGTATCATTGATTTCTGTATCTGCAAAGCTGGACCCAGGACCCTAGAACTCCACCACAGTGCCACCCATCCAGAATAGCTTCTGGTCTCGCTTTGATTGCTTTATAGGTCTCTTAACTCCAATACAATAGAGTTCCTGCTGACTGGGAATGGGGGGGAATAGCAGGGAAGAAGACTCACTTATTTAGAGCTTGGGGGCTGGGGGAAGGAGGAGGGCTGAGGTCACCATGATCACCTGTACTGTGCCAGACATAATTCTTCACTGGAGTGTAAGAATGAAGGCAATGGTCATATTTCAGAGCCTAGTACAGTGCCAGGCTCAGAGAAGTCACTCAATAAACACATTGGCAGTGGGAAGCATTAGCACATATTATGTCCAATAAATGTTTGTTGAATAAATGAATGAGAGGAGAGCAGGACCAGTTCTCCAAGGTGACTTTAAGAACACAGAGGTAACAGAAGGCCCCAGGGCCTGTGGGAATTCTAGAGCTCCCAGACTCATTGCCCAGAGTATTAGGTAGAAAGGCAGGGAGGGCTCACCTTTGGCCAGGTCCCACAGCGTGAGCACACCATCCTCACAGGCCAGCAGCAGGTAGGAGGAGGAGCAGCTGAGCTGAGAGACTGCAATGGGCGCAGCACAGGGCCACACACCCTCAGGGTCTAGGGGGAAGGACAATACTCAACCAGTTCACCCCAGACTCTGCACCTACCCATCACTTCTACCTAGACAACCTGTGACTCAGACTGGTCTCCCTGTTCAGGGAATGGGAACCAGGAACACCTGTTTGGACTCACCATCTTCCTTCTCTTTATGAAGTGCTATTCTCCTTGCCTAGGATGATAAGATAATGTCACACTGTTATTCCTCTACAGCTAATGTTTAATGAATATGTCCTAGGTGCTAGATACTGTGTTAGGCACTTTCCACACATAATTTCATTGCATTCTCACAAGGGTTCTATGAAGTAGGTCCTATTAGTATCTTCTTTTTAAAGATGAGGAGACCGAGGCAGAGAAGTGACTTGCTCAAGGCCATACAGTCAGTATAGAAGGAGATTAGAAGCCAGGTTGCCTGGGAAAGGGATGGAAGAAAAGAAACTCCTCCTTTGTGAATTTTTTAATGTTACTTTTGAAGTGTAATATAAGGTATAACAAGAGTAAAGTTCAAGGAATATTCACAAAGCAAACTTGCTCATGTAACTGCTTCAATTTTTTTTTTTTTTTTTTTTTTTTTTTTTGAGACGGGGCCTCACTCTGTCACCCTGGAGTGCAGTGGTGCGATCTTGGCTCACTGCAGCCTCAACCTCCTGGGCTCAAGTGATCCTTCTGGCCCAGCTTCCTGAGTAGCTGGGACTACAGGCTCATGCCGCCTTGCTTGGTTATTTTTTGTAGAAACAGGGTCTCGCTATGTTGCCCAGACTGGTTTCAAACTCCTGGGCTCAAGAGATCCACCAGCCTCTGCCTCCCAAAGTGCTGGGATTATAGGCGTGAACCACCACGCCTGGTCACCTCCATAAATTTGTAAAACAACAACAACCTGTATTTCCTTAGTGCCTTTCAATTTCAAAGAGCTTTCACATAGAGAAACTCTCTGGATTTTGCTATTTTCAACAAACTCATGCACTAGGCAACAATGGTGTAATTAATTAGTTCTATGTTTTACATGAAAAGTTGGTTGGGGTGTGAAGCAACTGGCCTGAGGCTACATGGTTTGCAGACAGCTGGGCTAGGATTAGCACTGACCTTCTGATTCCAAGCCTACTCTCTCTCTCTCTCTTTATTTTATTTTTTTTTTGAGACAGTGTCACTCTGTCATCCAGGCTGGAGTGCAGTGGTACGATCTTGGCTCACTGCAACCCCTGCCTCCCGGGTTCATGGGATTCTCCTGCCTCAAACTCCTGAGTAGCTGAGACTACAGGCGCGTGCCACCATACCCGACTAATTTTTGTATTTTTAGTAGAGATGGGATTTCACCATGTTGGCCAGGCTGGTCTTGAACTCCTGACCTCAGGTGATCCACATGCCTCGGCCTCCCAAAGTGCTGGGATTACAGGCATGCACCACCGCGCCCAGCCAAGCCTACTCCCTTTTTACCTTAGCTGCTTAAGGAGCCCTGTGGACCTGACTGTAGACTTTGTCCCTATTGACCTGTTGTCTTTAAGGAACATGACATTTCAGAGACAGATTCTTGGGGTCACACTATACCCACCAAGCCCCCTACTGCCTGCCTAGATCTGGTCCCTAAAGTGACACTTGATGTATGTCAGTCACATGCTCTCAGCTAAGCTGGAGAAGGACATGTCTGCAAGTCCTGAGCTTAGGTGACTCCCATCTCAGCAGTAGAGTACCAGCTTTATCCTTTAGAGTTCGGTTTAGTGAATACAGGAAGAAATTGTGACTTCTGGTCCAGTGTATACCAAGGACACAGGTCATTCCTGGGGGAAAAAAAAGAGAGAAAATGGGTGTTACATAATAAATAGGGGTGGCCTTTGGTTTGCACAGAAGGTGTTTGCGCAAGAGGAAGCTGGTTTGAAGTCTGAAGTAGTTTGTTTTAATGGGCAGCACCCAAGAGAAGAGTGAGCTTCCCAAGAGAGAGGGACTGGGCAGCCCCATGAGGGCTGTTCCTGGGGCCCGCTTGCCTTCTTGGATAGGGAGGACAGTCTCAACTCCCCCTTGGCTGCTTTCACATCTAGAAAATTCACACCCTCCGTGTTTTAAGTAACATCTTCTACAAGACAAATTCATACCCAGAAGTAGCCTGGTGGATGTGGGCTCATGCCTTCTCCTATGGCAACCACTCCCTGAAGGCAGTGCCAGCCTTTGTGATCAGGGAAGCTGTGCTCAAGGGCCACAGATGCAAACAGAAACTGGCAGGCTACAGCTGGCAACTGAACTCCCCTCTTCATTCCCTCCTACCATGCGAGGTTTGTTGGGGAACATCTCTGGGAGGGCTTGCTGAGGGGTTTCCCCAAGGTGACCCCTTGCTAGGACAACCACCCACTTCATGTTCATTTACCTGTGGGGCCCTTGACTTCCGTTGGCATTGCAAAGAGGCAGCTAGGAAGAAGGAAATAGAAGGTGGCTGTACTGGGAAAGAAAGAGACATGAGTCAGAGCCATGTAGACTCCCTGGCAAGGAGAGATGCTGGCAGAGTCTTGGTTCTAAAACCAGAATACATAGTTAGAATGGACCTTCCCAGGTGTACAAAGGCCATGAAGCAAATCACATTCTAGGTGCTGGTCCTGGTGGGATGTGCTGACCTTGGATGCTGGTGAGGGAAGGTTGGGTGGGGCTGGGAATCACTCCTAGGCCAGTGTGGTGTGCAAAGCTCTTGCCAGAGAGAGCTGTCTTTTGGAGACCCACTTCTGTTTTGGGGAAGATCTCCTTAAAGAGCAGACTTAGGTGATCTACACAGATGTTCTCTTATCCCAGGGGCAATGCAGCCAGTGTTGTACTGATAAACTGGGTCTCTTAAATAAAAGAGGCCCCAATTTGTAGGATTTGCAGATTTTCATGGTGTAAATGCTCCCACAATGGACAACTAACGGTAGTTTAACAACTGGCTTGCAAAACCCTAATTATCTCACTATGCCATAGGAGCCAGCCCCAGCACACCACTGAATCTTGTCATGGTTTCAGACAGTAACAGGGAGCTGTTGTCAGGGCAGCCTTAGGACGTTGCGTCCTGAAGTAAGAAAATTTAAGGTCCACTTGACAGCACGAGAGATTTCCCTTCCCGTGTGAGAACAAGAACATTCCTGAGATCCACAGTAGCTATGAAGAAACCTAATTCCTAAAACCAGCTCCCTCATCGATACTTCAAAGACTGGGGCTCTCCAACACAATTTGGAGCTAATGAGACCTAACTGCTCACCAAGATGGGAAAGTCATATATTATAATAATTATACACCTATGCTACATTACATTTAGAAAGACAGGAAGGAAATGGAGAAGAATTTTAGTAGTGGTGACTTTATTTGTCTTTTGGATCTTCTGTGTTATTTATTATTTATTTATATTTTTATTATTATTTTTTGAGATGGAGTCTCTCTGCCAGGCTGGAGTGCAGCGGCGTGATCTCGGCTCACTGCAGCCTCCATCTCCTGGGTTCCAGTGATTCTCTGCCTCAGCCTCCTGAGTAGCTGGAATTACAGGTGCCCGCCACCATGCCCTGCTAGTTTTTATATTTTTAGTAGAGACGGTTTCACCATGTTGACCAGGCTGGTCTGGTCTCAAACACCTGGCCTCAGGTAATACGTCTGCCTGAGACTCTCAAAGTTCTGGGATTACAGGCCTGAGCCACTGTGCCTGGCCTCTGTGTTTTTTAGATAACCAGAAAAAAAATTTTTTAAAAGAGATGTCATATATAAAATTGAAATAAATTATATTTCTCATTTACATAGATATCTATTTCTTCTTTTAACTCCATATTATCAACCTTTGTTCTAACTGTATAGTAACAATCTCCACACAACATTTCAAAATATCTGCTGATGTTCTCTGACAATTCTCCCAAACCAGAAAGAGCTTATTTATTTCAGAGATAAGGTCTTGACATGTGGCCCAGGCTGGTCTCAGATTCGGGGGCTCAAATGATCCTCCTGCCTCAGCCTCTCAAAGTGTTGGGATTACTGGTGTGAACCACTGTGCCTGGCCCCAGAAAGAGCTTTTAGATCTCAGATTAATTCAGGTCCTTGGGTTGATTCCTGTATGTGCCAAGACAGCAGAAGCCTGGGGAGGTTCCCTGGCTTTCCTGGGATTAGGGGGCTCACCTGAGTGGCTCCTCCTCCCACTCCCCATCTAGGTACTTCTTGTAGGAAGCTTGGAAGATCTCAGCTTGCTGCTCCCACTGACTATCCTTGATGAAATGATTCTGCCCGGAGCCCAGTCCGTAGCAGTCCTTGATCTTTGCAAAGACTTCCAGGGGGCTTTTGAATGTGGTGCCTAGGTTGAAAATATACAGAATTAGTCAAGCCATCTGACTTCCCCTTTCCTGATTTTCCCCTACTTCCTCCACATTCCCCAGTTTTCTGCAGAATCGCTCATCCTCAGAAATCCACTCCTGCTCTGCAATTGGTCTGTATTCAGTCTTCTCCCAGTCTCTCCTGTACCCCACCAGCTCACAGAGCCCAGGCAGAGAGCAGCTGCTGTCCTCCTTCTTCTGTATCTTCATCCCAACACCATTCTCTCTGCTTTTGGATTACAGAATATTTGCAAAGGCCGGGGTGTGGGGGGCGGTGGGGCAGGGAAATGTTCACAATGCCACTAGAGACTTTAAATCACTGTCCCTGTCTCCCCAGCTGAGGAAGGCCCCAAATCTGCCAGTTACCATCACTTTTCAGCCACTGCTGAAGACTCACATAATTAGGCAGTCTCAGTCTCTTCTTATGCCAACACTTACCCAATTCCTTCCTTCAAAAAAAAACTTTCTTATCAGTCACTTTTGTTACTATTTCTCTTCCCAATAACCTTTCATTTCCTTCTTTTTCATGGGTTCCTAAATCCACAGTAAAACTGGTTGACTTGTTTTCTGGATTTGCACCCTGAGTTTCAGAATTCTGTTCACTTTGGAAGGTGTCTGGGTCCCTCAAGTTGCCCAGGAGATTCCACAGTGCCCTTGACTGCTTCCTCAGAGACAATTGCATAACTTTCTAGAGGGCGACACCTGTTTTATAAACACATAGTATCATATGATACACTAGTTCTCAAAGGATGATGCCAGGTCAGCAGTGACAGAGTCACCTGGGAACTTGCTAAAAATACAGATTCTCAGGGCCCACCCCAGACCTACTGGAATAGAAGAAACTCTGTGGTGGGGCCCAGCAATCTGGGTTGTTTTTTGAGATGGCGGTTGTGCTATATTGCCCAGGCTAGGCTTGAACTCCTTGGTTCAAGCAATCCTCCCACCTCAGCTTCTTGAGAAGCTGGCACTATAGGCAAACAATCTGGGTTTTAATGAGTTCTCCAAATGAGTATGATGCAGCTAAAGTTTGAGAATTGCTATTATAAATTATACCCCTTATATTTTCACTTACTAAAATATTTTGGAGATTATTTCATATTAGTACTATAGATCCTCTTCATTGTTGCTTATTTTAGTTATTAAACCTTTTTCTTATTGTGAAGTGTAACATACATGCAGAAAAGAGCATAAAATATGTACCTTAATATATTTTAATGAGTTATTATAAAGCAAACCTCTGGTATCATCTACTCAGGTCAAGAAATAGAACATTGGCTGGGTGCGGTGGCTCATGCCTGTAATCCCAGCACTTTGGAAGGCCAAGGCAGGAGAATCGCTTGAGCCCTGGAATTTGAGACCAGCCGGGCAACATGGCAAAATCCTATCTCTACAAAAAATACAAAAATTAGCCAGGCCTGATGGCATGTGCCTGTAGTCTCAGCTACTTGGGAGGCTGAGGTGGGAGGATTGCTTGGGAAGCAGAGGTCACAGTGAGTTGAGACTGTACCACTGCACTCCAGCCTGGGCGACAGAGGGAGACCCTGTCTCAAAAAAAAAAAAAAAAAAAAAAAAAAAAAAGAAAAAAGAAAAAAAATATTGCCATCTCACTAGAAGCTTCCCAGGGGCCCCTTTCTAATCACAATTCTCTGGGAAGAGTGGCAACCACTCTCTTGACTTTTATGGTAGCCACTTCATTGCATTTATTTATGCTTTTATCACCTAAACGTGCATCCTCAACACCATAGTTTCATTTTGCCTGATTCTAAACTGTACATAAGGGGAACCATGCAGTGTTAACTCTATAGCTGCCCTCTTTTGCTCAACATTGTTCACGAGATTTATCCATTTTGCTGTGTGTAGCTGCAGTTTGTTCATTTTTTGTTGCTGTATAGTATTCCATTGAATAAATATAGTACAATTTATCTGTTCTACTACTGATTAACATTTAGTTGTTTTGTGTTTGGGGCTATTCAAAATCATGTCGCTATTACCATTCATGCACATGTTTCCTGGAACACACTTGCTTGCAAATCTATGGGTACATTCCTAGAAGTAGAGTGACAAACTCAAGCTGGCTTGCTTAGGAGTTTCCTAGTTTTAGCACTGAAAAATCTCACATCCCAGGAAACCCCTCAGTCAGGCAAACAGGTATGGTTTGTCACCCTATCACCTAGCAGTGTAAATACTGTGTCATAGGATACAAATTATTGTCAACTTTACTAGATAATACCAAACCATTTTCCAAAGTGGTTGTACCAGTTTTCATTGCTAAATGCAATGTATGGGAGTACTGATTGTTCCACATCCTCACTATCACTTGGTGTGGTCAGTCTTTTTAATTTTACTCATCCTAGTGAATGTGTTGTGCTACTTCACTGTGATTTTAGTTTGCACTTCCCTGTAGACTAATGATGGTGAGCACCTTTTCATGTTTATTGGCTATTTAAATAATCTTTTTTTGTGAATAGCCTGTGCAATACTCTTGCCTGTTTTGTACTGGATTATCTCTCTTTTTCTTAAGAATCTGGGCTGGGCGCGGTGGCTCAAGCCTGTAATCCCAGCACTTTGGGAGGCCAAGACGGGCGGATCACAAGGTCAGGAGATCGAGACCATCCTGGCTAACCCGGTGAAACCCCGTCTCTACTAAAAAATACAAAAAACTAGCCGGGCGAAGTGGCGGGCGCCTGTAGTCCCAGCTACTCAGGAGGCTGAGGCAAGAGAATGGCGTAAACCCGGGAGGTGGAGCTTGCAGTGAGCCGAGATCCGGCCACTGCACTCCAGCCTGGGCGACAGAGCAAGACTCCGTCTCAAAAAAAAAAAAAAAAAAAAAAAAAGAATCTGTAGTAATTTTTCATATATTCTGGACACAAACCATTAGTGGGTTTTATGTGTTTTGCAAATAACTTCTACCTATCTATGTGGCTTGATGATCTTTCATCCTCTTAATGATGTCTTTGAATGATTTGAAATTCCTAATTTTAATGTAGCCAAATTTATTCAATGTTTTAGAATTGTAAGTACTTTTTGTGTCTTATTTGAAAAGTCTTTCTCTACCCAGAGGTGATAAAGGTATTGTTTATATTATTTTCTTTTTCTTTTTTTTGAGACAGCATCTCGCTCACTGTGTCACCCAGGCAGGAGTGCAATGGTGCAATTTCAGCTCACTGCAACCTCTGCATCCCAGGTTCAAGCAATTCTCCTGCTTTAGCCTCCCAAGTAGCTGGGACTACAGGCACACGCCACCATGCCTAGCTAATTTTTGTATTTTGGTTTTTGTGGAGATGGGGTTTCTACATGTTGCCCAGGATGGTCTCAAACTCCTGAGCTCACAAGCAATCTGCCTGCCTCGGCCTCCCAAAGTGCTGGGACTACAGGTGCACACCATCATGCCCAGCTAATTTTTTTTTTTTTTGTATTTCTACTACAGACGGGTTTTGCCATGTTGGCCACACTTGTCTTGAACTTCTAGCTTCAAGTGATCCACTTGCCTTGACCTCCCAAAGTGCTGGGATTACAGACATAAGCCACTGCACCGGGCCTAAAGGCTGTATTATTTTCTAAAAGCTTTACTGCTTTGCCTTTCATATATTTACTTCTACAGTTCTTCTGGAATTTAGTTTTGTGTATGGCATGAGGCAGGGGTTAAGTTTTATTTTTGTCTCCATATGAACCACCACCACCACTTATTGAAATGACCACCCTTTCTCCAGTGCTCCGTAGTGCTGCCTCTGTAATGCATCAAGTGTCCATTTATGCCTGGGTCTATTTTCGTCTCTATATCCTGTTTCATTCACCTATTTTTCCTCTATTTTTCTTTCTGCTATTTCTATCTATCTATATTTCTATATTTCATCTATATTTCTATTATTCACTTATCTATTTTTTATCTTAATAAGTGCAGTTTTATAATAAATATTGATAGAGCAAGTTTGACCACTACATTCTTTTACAAGAGAAAATTGTCTATTCTTCACCTTTCTCATTTCCCTTTTTGGGGGGTTGTTCTTGATTTTGAACGAGGATCTTGTTCTGTCACCGAGGCTGGAGTGTAGTGGTGTGATCATAGCTCACTGCAGCCTCAACCTCCTAGGCTCAAGTGATCCTCCTGCTTTGGCCTCTCAAAGTGCTAGGGTTACAGGCCTAAGCCACCACACTTGGCCTCTCTTTTGTTTTTTTAATGGTTGCAAAGTATTCTTTTGTATGAGTGTACCAGATATTTATTTATTTATTTATTTATTTATTTATTTATTTATTTATGACAGGGTTTCACTCCCGTCTCCCAGACTGGAGTGCAATGGCACAATCTCACCTCCCTGCAACCTCTGCTTCCTGGGCTCAAGTGATTCTCCTGCCTTAGCCTCCCAAGTAGTTGGGACTACAGGTGCAAGCCACTCTGCCTAATTTTTGTATTTTTTGTGGAAGTGGGGTTTTGCCATGTTCCCCAAGCTGGTCTTGAACTCCTGAGCTCAAGCAGTCCGCCCACCTTGGCCTCTTAAAGTGCTAGGATTATAGGCATGAGCCACCGCGCACTGCCCAGATTTTATTTAACCAATTATTCACCTCTGTGCATAATGCTACAGTGAACATTCTTCTTCTTCTTCTTTTTTTAATCCTAACTACTAGTCCACCAGGAGTGAACATTCTTATAGATATGTCTTTGTGATCTTGTGTGAATGCTGAGAGGATATCCTCTGTATTCGCTGCCTACAATAGCTAGCCTCTCTGCTCCTCTTGACCAAGTCCCATCCTTTGAAACTTTGCCCAAATGTCCCTTTCTTTGATAAAACCTTTGCTTACTCCCTAGCAAGTCAGTCGCTTCTTACCCTGAGTTTTCACAGTCCCTGATGGTCCCCACTGCTGTACTTATCACATCCTACTATGGTGGTTTCTTGTCATTCTCCCTTAGCAGACTATCAGCTTCTAGAGTGCAGGAGAGGAGAGGTGTTTTACTCATCTTTGTGCTTGGTACATTATGGGCATTCAGCAAATAATAATGAATAAATGAACACAGGAATGTAGGAATGAATGTATTACAACTAGCAGTCAAATGAATTACCACAGAAATGTAGGAATAAATGAACTCATCCTGGCAATTCAGAAAAGACACCTTTCTTTCCTGACCTTCCAATTCTGTTAGTTAACTGTATGTAATACAAATGCATTACTTACATTTTTTGTTTTTATGTCTCAGAGCTTATGAGTTTAAAAAAAATTTCCTCTTCATAACTATGTAATTTTGATATTGTTGCTAATAAATTGAAAAGATAAGACATGTGGAGAAAGGCGGAAAGAACAGATAAATCAATGGCAAAAGGAGAGAGATTTGAATCACACTTACCTGTAACCGGCTTAGGTGGTTTGATCTTCATTATGTAAACTGGAAGACTCAATTTAATGTCTCCTTTGAAACAAGCATTTGTATCCTAAAATAAGGAAAAGGCATAGTTAATAAGCCAAGAGAATAGAGGAAATAGAATAATTAAAAACACTAATTTTAAAAGAAAGTGGAAAAGGAGGGGAAAAAGAAGAAAAAGAGATAGGACAAATAGAAAGTAAATAGCAATATTGTAAAAGTAAATAGCAAGACTGTAGATTTAAACCCAAACATGTAAATAATCACATTAAATGTATATGGTCTACATAACCCCAATTAAAAGGCAAAGATTGTCAGACTCTATAAAAAGGCTAGACCCTTGGTGACACATACTTGTAGTCCCAGCTACTCTGGAGGCTGAAGTGGGAAAAACGCTTGAGGCCAGGAGTTTGAGGTGGCAACATGCTATGATTGTGCCTGTGAATAGCCACTGCATTCCAGCCTGAGCAACATAGCGAGATTCCATCTTTGAAACAATTTTTTAGAAAGGGCAAGACCCAACTATATGAGGTCAAAAAGAAACTTTTTTTTTTTTTAAGACAGGATCTTGCTCTGTCACCCAGGCTGGAGTAGAGTGGAACAATCACAGCTCACTGCAGCATCGACCTTCTGAGCTTAAGCAATCCTCCCACCTCAGCCTTCTGAATAGCTGGGAACACAGGTGTGCACTACCACAACCGGCTAATTTAGTTTTGCAGAGACAAGGTCTCGCCATGCTGCTCGGGATGATCTTGAACTCCTGGGCTCACGTGATCCTCCTGCTTCTGCCTCCCAAAGTAATGGGATTACAGGTGTGAGCCACCACACATGGCCAAGAAATTCATTTTATGAAACACTATCTGAAACCATAGGGAAAAAGAAGAAACTGATTATATTAAATATAATGACACAAATATGTATAAGAACAAAAGTACAGAAAAAGATATATCTTGCTAAAATGAATCAAAAGAAAGCTCGGGTGGCCATATTAGTATGTGACATAGAAGAATTCTGAACAAAGAATATCAGGAATCAAAGGGTCAGTAAATAATGACAAAACAATCAATTCATCCGAAGACAAAACATTCCAAATTGTTAAACATCTAATTACAAAGCTTCAAAATATATGAAGCAAAAATTTGTAAAAGTGAAAGAAGAAAAAGATAAATCTACAATCTTAGAAACTCCTTTTTCAATAAGTACAGAATAAGTAAACAGAAAAGCAGTAAGAATATAGTAAGGATATAAAAGGAAAAACAGGAAAGAGATAGAAGACTTGAATAGCCTAACCAATAACAGCTTTATTGGTCTTGAAACATCCTTTTCAAATGCATATAAACATTTACCAAGATAATCGACATTGTGGGAATAAAATAAATTTAAATAAATTTAAAATAATTCAAATATATAAAGTATGTTTTCCCATCACAATTGATTTTCTTATCACAATGGATTTTATGAGAAGCCCATAAAAAAAAGCTATCTGTAACATTTCCAATATTTGGACACTAAATAACATACTTCTAAAAATCTACTAGTCGGCTGGAGCAGTGGCCCACGCCTATAATCTCAGCACTTTGGGAGGCCAAGGTGGGCAGATCACAAGGTCAGGAGTTCAAGACCAGCCTGGCCAAGATGGTGAGACCCTTCTCTACTAAAAATACAAAAATTAGCCATGCGTGGTGGCAGGCACCTGTAATCCCAGCTACTCAGGAAGCTGAGGCAGAGAATTGCTTGAACCTGGGAGACGGAGGTTGCAGTGAGCCAAGATTGCGCCAGTGCACTCCAGCCTGGGCGACAGAGCGATATTCCATGTCAGAAAAAAAAAAAGAAAAGAGAAAAAAGGAAGAAATTAGAAGAGGAAACTAAACCCAAAGTGAGCAGAACAAAGGAAATAATAAAAACAAACTGGAAATCAGTGAGATAGAAAACAGAAAAACAATAGGGAAAAATATGGGAAACTAAAATCTTGTTCTTCTGAGAAGATGAATAAAATGGACAGACCTTTAGCCAAACTGATTAAGAAAAAAAGAGAAAAGACACAAATTACCAATATCAGGAATGAGAGGGATGACATCACAATAGATTTTAAAGACAATGAAGGGATAATAATGGAATGTTATGAACCACTTTAAGCCAATAAATTTGACAACTTAGACAAAATGAACAAATTACTCAAAAGACACAAGGTACAAAAGTTTGCTCAAGAAGAAATAGGTAACCTGAATAGTATTAAAGAAGTTGAATCTGTAGTTCCACAAAGAAAGCTCCAAGACTAGATGGACACATTAGTAGTAAAGTCTACTTAATATTTTAAGAAGAAATAATGCCCAGACTGGGCAATATATTTTTCTATAAAAAATTTTAAAAATTAGACAAGCATGGTGGCACACAACTGTAGTCTTAGCTATTTGGGAAGCTGAGGCGGGAGGATTGCTTGAGCCCAGGAGGTTGAGGCTGCAGTCAGCCATGATCATGCCATTGCATTCCAGCCTGAGTGACAGAGTGAGCCCCTGTTTCAAAATGAAAAAACAAGAAAAGAAAAAAATGTGCAAACAAATTGATAAGTAAAAAAATGCAAGTTTATAAGAAAATATACACAGTATGATGCCACGTATGTAGAAAAAAAATTCCAATTCCATGAAGCAAAACTATAGTTTTCAAAATAAATATAAGAATGTAAAAATACACTAAAGATCTAGAAAACACACATCAACTGGGGCCGGGCGCGGTGGTCCACGCCTGTAATCCCAGCACTTTGGGAGGCTGAGGCAGGTGGATCACCTGAGGTCAGAAGTTTGCGACCAGCCTGACCAACATAGTGAAACCCTGTCTCTACTAAAAATACAAAAAACAAAACAAACAAACACACACACACACATCAAGCTAATAATGGTGATTACCTCTGGAGAGGGCTGTTTATCTGAATTCCTGGACTTTTCTAAGAGTGATACATTCATATATTATTTGTATAATGTGAAATATAATGTAACTATTTTTATTTTTATTATTTTTTGTGAGACAGGGTCTTGCTCTGTCGCCCAGGCTAGAATGCAGTGGTGCAATCTCGACTCACTGCAGCCTCCACTCCAGGGCTCAAGCCATCCACCCACCTCAGTCTTTTGAGTAGCTGGGACCACAGCTACGTGCCACCACACCTGGCTAATTTTTTTTTTTTTTTTTAGACAGCTGTCTTCCAGCATGGAGTACAGTGGTGCGATCTCGGCTCACTGCAACCTCTGCCTCCCAGGTTCAAGTGATGTTCCTGCCTCAGCCTCCTGAGTAGCTGGGATTACAGGTGCACACCACCACATCCGGCTAATTTTTGTAGTTTTAGTAGAGATGGGGTTTCACCATGTTGGCCAGGCCGGTCTCGAACTCCTGACCTTGTGATCCGCCTGCCTTGGCCTCCCAAAGCGCTGGGATTACAGGCATGAGGCACCCCGCCTGGCCTAATGTAACTTTAAAAGGGAAAAAAGAAAGGGCTCTAGCGAGAGACTTCCATTTCAGAAATTCACCACTACTCTACTGACATGCCTGAGTCCTCCAAGAGCCATGCCTTCTGAAGACATGGTGTGTTCCTGGTCTCAGAGGAAGAGCCAGGAAGCTCCAGGAAACCTGCGCTGTTCTCTAAGGTATTCCAAAACAAACACAAAATCCCCAAGTCACTCGGCTTGGTGAATTGGGCTGTTATTTTGGTAGGGGCAAATCCAGGACTCATGGGACGCTTTTTTAAGAAAAAGAAGACAGAACTATAAACACAAAATGCCCATAGCCACTGTAATTCCATCTAATATGGGGGAAATTGTGACAGAGGAAAGCTAGAGTGAAGAGGTAGTGGTATTAAGTGATTACAGTTAAAATATGTTACCTTTGCTAATTTTACAAAAACGTATAACCATATGAACACATTGCTAGGGCCCCTTCCAGAGGCCCAAGTGAGGCGCCCTGAAATTTAAGCTCCCTTAACTTCAGGTAAAGCCACGTCTGGCCAAATGACTTGGGTCAACTATTCTCAGGGTCGGGAGGTCATCTTCAATGAATATGAGGCACAAGATTAAGTCACTGAGAATTGAAAATAGTGCCCAGGTGTGACATTTTATTAGCATATTTGACATTTAAGGTAAATTTCAAGTAAAAATAAAAATCTTGGGCCCAGTATGGTGACTCATGCCTGTAATCCCAGCATTTTGGGAGGCCGAGGCAGGCGGATCACCTGAGGTCGGGAGTTCAAGACCAGCCTGACGAACATGGAGAAACCCCATCTCTACTAAAAATCCAAAATTAGCCGGGCGTGGTGGTGCACACCTGTAATCCTAGCTACTCGGGAGGCTGAGGCAGGAGAATCGCTTGAACCTGGGAGGGAGAGGTGGCAATGAGCCAAGGTTGTGCCATTGCACTCCAGCCTGGGCAACAAGAGCAACAAGAATGAAACTCTCTCCAAAAAAAAAAAAGAATTAATAATTTTTTTAAAATCTCTAAAATGCAACCTTAAGTCTCTCTGGAGATTTTCTTTAAAGTTTCTTACCATTTCTAACTGATCTGCAGAAGTGAGACCAAGGGTGTTCTGAGGAGAAAAATGAGAAATTAATTCACAATAGGTTTGATATATGTTTACCATCCCCTTTAATCTTCTGGCATGCTCTCTCTTCCCCTCAATTACTCTTGTGAGTGAATTCATGCAATAGATATAGAGGGTCAGTATTTGTGTGGACCTCTGGTCTGCAGAAATTCAACACACGATCCCTATTTTCCAGGATTTTAAAAAGTAGTTGGGGAAATAGGAAATAGTTAATAATAAGAGGAAATCTGAATGAATAGAGTTGAGGAGATCAGTCAGAACACCATTTCAAGAATCTAAATTGAGGGAAATATTTCTGATTGGCAAAACATAACGGTGATGTTGAGAATTACATTTAAGTAACTCTAAATATAATTCATAGTAAAAGAACTACCACTGTAACTGGCATTCATTGGCTGCTTCTTGGTGTATGAAAAAGAAGTGAATTATGGTGAGAAACCACCCTATTCAAGGTGCTTTTCCTATTTGGATAACAAATTAGTCCAAACAAAAATATATCTTTTGAGTACCAAGTATGATACTACGGAATTTGTTGATAAAAAGCAAAAGGTATGGTCTTAACAATCTAGAAATTTATTATCCATTGAAGACAAGAGGATTTTTCTGTATAACAAGATAACTAAAAACCTAGGTAGTAGGTGAGAGGTGTCAAAAAATGGGTACAAATAATAACATCCTATAATAGCTTAGAGGAGGAAGATCTCTGGGCTAGTAACTTTCCCAGGGACATAGGACTACACTCCATTATGAAGACATTCACTGAGGAGAAAGGCATTTATTCAAAGCCACTTGTGCTCAGCAGTGAATGTAACTCTCAATCTTGGTCTCCTACATTAATAATTTCACTAATTTATTTAGCACCCAATACAATGTGTTTTAAAGGGGTGCTCAGTTAATATCAATATATTCATGTTGGTGGTTTAAAAGTAATAATAAGCATACACTGTATAGATAAGCAAATTAAGTCTTAATATTTATTGAGCAATTACATTTTAAAAACACAGCAAGCACAGGCCGGGTGCGGTGGCTCACGCCTGTAATCCCAGCACTTTGGGAGGCCGAGGCGGGCAGATCACGAGGTCAGGAGATCGAAACCATCCTGGCTAACACAGTGAAACCTCGTCTCTACTAAAAATACAAAAAAATTAGCCAGGCGTGGCAGTGTGTGCCTGTAGTTCCAGCTACTCAGGAGTAGCTGAGGCAGGAGAATTGCTGAGAATCTCCTACAGAGGCAGGAGAATTGCTTGAACCCGGGAGGCGGAGGTTGCAGTGAGCATCACTGCACTCTAGCCTGGGCAACAGAGCGAGACTCAAAAAACAAAATCAAAAACAAAAACAGAAACAAAAAATAGCACAAGGCTCAGGCATCATATGTAAATAAACTGAAATGGTAGACTTTCTACTTTCTAAGGATAATAGAAAATATATATATATATATTTCTGTATATTGAGAACAACCTCTTTATATCATAGTCTGGAAAATTTAATGGAATTTGAGGCATGAAAAGATTATTTTAGCCAGGAGGGAAAAAAAGATTACCAGTGAAGCAGGAGTCAGGACAAAAGACCCTCCTTCCAGAGAAATGCCTGGGAGTGGTCTCAGTGGAGAGGCAACTCCTAGACTAGAGAGATACTGAGATTCCCACTACTGAAGACACCTTTACTTTTTAATATATTATTTTAACCAAAGGAAACTGACTTGGCAGACAGGGGCCAATATTCCTGTTGTCCTCTCTATAATAGCCCAGAGGCCTCATTCATCATAAATTTCCAATGACTTGGGCTAGATGTGGGTCAGGGGTAGGGAGAAACATATCGGCTGAAAGCAGAGATACTTCCTACCAGTTGCAGCTGTCTGACTTTTTTCTTTGGATTTGAAGTGAGTTGGGGGTTCTCTACTTTCTTGAGCCAAGTCTCCTTGGGCAATTTATACACATCCAGCCAAATATCTCCGGCTCCTGCATTGGGAAACCAGAGAACCATTGAGCAACTGTAAGACAGCCACAAGTTTCCTCTGAGAAATGGCCTGTTTTCTTCTCAGAACTGCTGGGAAAGAGATCAGCCACCTCCGTAGCAGGCAACTTTGACACACTGAAGGAGAAGTAGTTCTGCAATGGTTATTGCAAGTCCTCGTGCCCCACATAACTTTCCCATGGAGAGTTATCCCCTCAACCCACCATCACCTATCTAAGGGAAACAGGGGCTTCTCACACTAACAGCACTCATGCAACATGATGTTTTAACCAAATTGCCCTGCCTAGCCCCCACGTTTTCTATGTTGCAAATGGTAAATTCCATTGACATTAAAAAAAAATATGGGGCTGGGCATGGTGGCTCATGCCTGTAATCTCAGCACTTTGGGGGGCCGAGGTGGGCGGATCACCTGCAGTCAGGAGTTCAAGATCAGCCTGGCCAACATGGTGAAACCCCATTTCTACTAAAAATACAAAAATTAGCCAGGCGTGGTGATGTGTGCACCTGTAATCCCAGCTACTCAGGAGGCTGAGGCAGGAGAATTGCTTGAACCCAGTGGGTAGAGGTTGCAGTGAGCCGAGATCAGGCCACTGCACTCCAGCCTGGGCAACAGAGTGAAACTCTGTCTCAAAAAAAAAAAAAAAGAAATGCTTCATGAATTTGTGTGTCATCCTTGCAGAGGAGCCATGCTAATCATCTCTGTATCGTTCCAGCTTTAGTATATGTGCTGCTGAAGCGATCACATCCACTGACATTTTGCCTTTAGTTTTACCTGTCTGGGGAGGAAGGCAGCACATACAGAATCAGTAACTGAGAGGAGTGTGTCTGAGGAAGGGTTAGAATTGGGAAAGATGTACCTAAAGAATTCTTCTGACCAATATTTGAGGAGATGTTAACCTGGGAAAGTTTGTTCTCCCACGGTATGGGATCCTGGCTAAATTTTTTCTTAAAAAGTAATCTTCTGGTCACCTTAATTTCAGACTTCTGGCCTCCAGGACTCTAAGGGAATAAATATCTATTGTTTTAAGCTGCCCAGTTTGTGGTACTTTGTTATGACAGCCTCAGGAAACCAGTACAGATGGTGCAAAAGTTTCCTTGAATACATAAAGCATTATAAAATGCATATCCTTGGCCAAGTGTGGTGGCTCATGTCTGTAATCCTAGCATTTGAAGGCCAAGGCGGGCAGATCACCTCAGGTCAGGAGTTCGAGACCAGCCTGGCCGACATGGTGAAACCCTGTCTCTACTAAAAATATAAAAATTAGCCGGGCGTGCTGGCAGGCACCTGTAATCTCAGCTGCTTCGCAGGATGAGGCAGGAGAATCGCTTGAACCTGGGAGGCAGAGGTTGCAGTGAGCTGAGATCATGCCACTGCACTCCAGCCTGGGTGACAGAGCAAGACTCCTTCTCAAAACAATAATAATAATAATAATAATAATAAATAAAATGCATATCTTCCTTAAATACCTGACATTGGAAGGGGCTTGGACAACAGTATAAAATAGAGGCCCATATACCATATATCTAAATATTTAAAGGTTAAAAATCAAGGCAACAAGCATTTGTATAAAATATGTTCTATTATCCCAGTGATAACTGCAGCAGGCAAGATCCAATGATGAGTGCTAAGATTGGTGGATAAAACATTAAAGAGAAACAGCACATCAGCATCATCTCAAAGTATCTCCCTCAAGTGTTTATTAACTACTGTGGTGGTTTTAACACGTGTCCAAAAATTCTTTGATTCTCTTACCTCCAGGAGGTGATACTTTTTTTTTTTTTTTTTCAGATGGAGTTTCGCTCTTTGTTGCCCAGGCTGGAGTGCAGGGGCACAATCTCAGCTCACTGCAACCTCCACCTTCCAGGTTCAAGCGGTTCTTCTGTCTCAGCCTCCCCAGTAGCTGGGATTACAGGTGCCCGCCACCACCTCCAGCTCATTGTTGTATTTTTAGTAGAGATGGGGCTTCACCATGTTGGCCAGGTTGGTGTTGAACTCCTGACCTCAGGTGATCCGCCTGCCTCGGTCACCCAAAGTGCTGAGATTATAAGCGTGAGCCACCACATCCGGTCCAGGAGGTGGTACTTCTTTTTTTTTTTTTGAGACGGAGTCTTGCTCTGTCACTCAGGCTGGAGTGCAATGGCACAATCTCGGCTCACTGCAACCTCCGCCTCCCAGGTTCAAGCGATTCTCCTGTCTCAGCTCCCTGAGTAGCTGGGATTACAGGTGTGCACCACCACGCCCGGCTAATTTTTGTATTATTATTTTTTTTTAGTAGAGACGGGGTTTCACCATGTTGGTCAGGCTGGTCTCGAACTCCTGACCTTGTGATCCGCCCGCGTTGGCCTCCCAAAGTGCTCCTTGCCCGGCCAGGAGGTGGTATTTCTATCATTTCCCCTTGAGTGTGGTCTGGACCTAGTGACTTGCTCCTTACAGAGGATATGTAGGGAAAAACAGTAGCTCTACAGTGGAGAAACCTGGCGGACACCACTTCAAGTGATCAAGGTTAATATCAGAAGTAGTGAGTAACGCTGCTATAATGTATCCCTTGATATGATGCAATGAGAAAAGCACGTCACCTCTGTTGCATCTTCCCCCAAATCCTTAACCCCAGTTGAATCATGAGAAAAATATCAGACAAGTTGAAATTGGGGGATATTCTACCAAATACCTGACTGGTACTTTTTAAAAATGTTAAGGCCTTGAAAAATGAGGAAAGGCCAAGAAACCATCCCAGATAGGAGGAGACTAAGGAGACACAATGACTAAATATAATATGGTATCCCAGATTGAACTTTGGAGCAAAAAAACCCAAAAAACCAAAAAGATGAGTGGAAAAACTAGTGAAATTTAAAACAAAATCTGTAGTTAAGAGTTAATTAATAGTACTGTACCAATGTCATTTGCTTAGTTTTGACAAATGTGGTGTGGCCATGTTGAACATTAGTATTAGGGAAGCTGGGTGAAGGGCATAAAGGAACTCTGTAATTTCTTTGCAACTCTTCTTTAAATTGAAAATAATTTCTAAATAAAAGATTTGGAGGGACAAAAGCAATCATTTGGAAGAGACTGAAAATCTGAACCTTAACAGTCTTTGGTTAATCTTGCCTTGTAGGAGGAAGGCTGCAAAGTCTCCTCCTTGAGAGACCTCCATCTTTATACAGGTAGTTTGCTTGCTGGTATCATCCTGAAAACAAAAGAGATGTTGATAGAGTAGGCATAGCCTGCCAACAGATAATGTATTTCAGGGCTCTCTGTGGTTTGCACCCAGGAGCAGAGATCCTTTTAAAGCTTGGGACATGAAAAGATGCTTCAAACTGCTTCATACTTCCCATTTTTGTACAGAAATTGGACAAGATGGTATGTAAAGAAGTAGAACTCGCTTTTCTATGTAAGGTTTTTGAACTTATTTCCTGGTCTCTTAAATACTCCTGGTGACTTCTGGCATACTATTGGATCTCCTGGTCAGGTGTGCAAACCCTAAAGCCTATGCTGGCATCCCCATCAGCCATTGGTGGTTATTGCCTAGACCATTCTTTGTAATAGGGAACAAGAGTAGGATACCTCAGTTCTATCATTCCTTCTGCATTTGTTAGAATTCTTCTATAAGGAAGATCTTTCCATCATCAACTATTTGGTTGCCTTGAAATTTGGTTGCCCATATGAAAAAGTCAGGATAAAAGCTTGATTCTTTCCCCTATCAGTTTTCAGAATACTGAGTTTGTGCCCTCACAACTTCCAAAGGCGATAATAAAGTATTTAAAATATATGATTATGAATTAATGGATTTTAAACATTTTTGGGTGTTTTAATCCACCAACAGTACTTTTTTTGTAACGTCGCTGATAATTTGAATATCATAGTTATGCTGGTCTCATAAAATGAGTTGTGGGACATTCCCAGTATTTTTTTTTCTTAGGAGAGTTTATTTAAAGATAAAATTTAAATATAGGTAAAGGCACAGGTATTAAATGCATAACTTGATGAGTTTTGACAAACTTATACATCCATGTAACTAATACCCAGTCAAAGTATAGGACGTTACCATTATCCTAGAAAGTTACCTTATGCCTATTTGAGCCAATTACACTTCCATATGCAACCAATGTTCTGCTTTCCATCACTAACACAGATAAATTTCACCTGGTCTTAAGTTTCATATAATTAGAATGTACTCTTTTGTGTCTGGCTTCTGTCATTCAACTTGATGTTTCTGAGTTTCATCTGCTGTGTTGTTTTTAATCATCAGTTGTTTCTTATTTATTATTGCTGATTAGTGTTCCATTGACTTAGTCTACCACAAATTTTTATTTGTTCTCTAATTATGTTTTTTTTTTGTTTTTGTTTTGAGATGGAGTCTCGCTCTGTCATCCAGGCTGGAGTGCAGTGGTGCAATCTCAGCTCACTGCAATCTCTGCCTCCCAGGTTCAAGCAATTCTCCTGTCTCAGCCTCCCAAGTAGCTGGGACTACAGGTGTGTGCCACCACACCCGGCTAAGTTTTTGTATTTTCAGTAGAGATGGGGTTTCACCATGTTAGCCAGGATGGTCTTGTTCTCCTAACCTCATGATCCGCCCACCTCAGCCTTCCAAAGTACTGGGATTACAGGCATGAGCCACTGTACCTGGCCTTGATTATGTTTTTTTTTTTTTTTAATTACAAATACAGCTGCTAAGAACATCTTGTACAAATTTTTTTTGTGAACAAATGTTTTCATTTCTTTTGGGTAAATTTCTAACAATGGGCTTGATGTATCACAGGTTTAACTTTGTAAGAAACTACCTCACCTGTAATCTCAGCACTTCGGGAGGTCAAGGTGGGAGGACTGCTTGGGTCCAGGAGTTCAAGACCAGTCTGGGCAATGGGGTGAAACCCTGTCTCCTTTTGTAAATGTCAGTTTAAGTCTTTTGCCATCTTTTATTGGATCTTTTTATTATTGATTTGGAGTTCTTTGGATATTCTGGATACAAATACATTAAAGGATATAGAAATATATATAAAGGATATATAAAAAACTGATACTTTCTCCCAGTCTGTGGCTTGTTTTTATATTTTCTTATTCTATTTATTATTATTATTTAAGGCCTTTATTAGCAGTTTGTAGTTTGGCTTTTTAAAAACCAGATGCTGCACTGATAATGTAATTAGTTCTGGTTATCTGGTTAACAGGCAATAAATAAATAAATAAATAAATAAATCACCCCCACCTTGCCCAGCCTCAGGAGCCAAGGCATTCTCAGCTGGTGGATCCCTTGCTTTTGTCTCTGCCACATTGGGGTTTAGGATTTCATGGACACCTACACCTGTAACTGAAGTTGCAGTTGCTGACCTTGTGTCTCATCTTGATTTTCCTTCTCCTCTTCATTGCTGACCTCTCTAAGCTGTCTTTGGTGAGAAGGGGCCCTGGAGAATTGTGGTCTAGGATTGTGTCACTGGTCCACCTTGTTCTCCTGCACCCTGGTTGTCAGCACCTCCATCACTTCTCCCTGCAAAGGACGGCTGCAATACGGTGGGCACCTGGTTGTCACAGCCACAATAGTGGTGCACCACAATAACGTGGGTACCCACAGGGTCGCCACAAGCTAGAAACCCATGCCTGGGCCAGCTGTTGAGCCTGGCCTTCAGGAACACTCTCTGACCCTTGGTCCTTTCCCCACTCTCACTATTCTGATAATTCAGCTGGTGAGTGAGTGGAGGACTGGCCCTATGATGCAGACAGCATTCATAATGGTTAGTCTGCTGCAGATCTACTGCCTTGCATGGGAATGCAATTAGGGCCTGTAACATTTGCGACCTCCATACCCTTCAATAACCTCAAACTCCATCTACTACACTGGGAAAGCACTTCCTGGGGTTATTCTTCTATGACTGTCTGCTGTCCAAATACACCTCCTTGATGTCCTTTCTGTTGATGAAACCATATCCATTCCTGACATTGAATTATTTGTTTCTGAAATTTTCACTGCAATGACCCTCTTGTCCTAACCACCCTAGCAACCACTTTCTGTGGTACGGATGTGGGCACTGCTGAGGACTGGCAGCTGCTGGGTCTCAGCCTCCTTGCTCAGGGTTGTGGTGATGGTGACTGGGGCCAGCTGCGACAGCTGTAGCTCCTCCAGGGTGTGACTGTCACTAGGCCAGGTGGAGGTGGGGCTGTTCAGGGCTCTCTGGGGTCTGCTCTCTGCTCCTGCTACTGACTGAACTCTAATAGCATCTTTTGATGAGCAGAAATTTAAAATTTTTTAACAGCTTTATTAGAGGTATCATGACATAACAGCATGTCTGAAGTGTACAATTAGATAAGTTTTGACATATGTGTACCTCTTGAAACCAACACCACAGTCAAGACAGTGAACATATCCATCACCTCCAAATGTTTCTTCCTGCCTGTGTTGTATTGCCCCAGGCAACAACAGATCTGTTTTCCATCACTAGATTAGTTTGCATTTTCTACAGTTTTATAAAAATGGAACCATACAGTTATGTATTTTTTATCTGACTTCTTTCACTTAACATAATTATTTTGAAATTCATACATGTTATTATATGCATTAATAGTTCACTCCCTTTTATTGAATAGTATATCCCACTGTATGGATACACCACAATTACTTATCCATTCACCTGTTGATGGACATTTGGATGGTTTCCGGTTTTTGGCTATTACAAATAAAGCTGCAATGAACATTCATGTACAAGCCTTGGTATGGGCATACACTTTCATTTCTCCTGGGTAAATACTTAGGAGTGGAATGGCTGGATCACATGGTAAGTACATGTTTAACTTTTGAAGGAACTGCCAAAGTGGTTGTACTATTATACTTTACCACCAGCAGGGCATAGGAAGAGTTCCAATTGTTGCATATCTTTGCCAACACTTGGTATGGTGAGTGTTTTTATTTATTTTTTATTTTCCTTTTTTTATTTTTATTTTTTCTTTTATTATTTTTTTTATTTGTGTGTGTGTGTGTGTGTCTGTGTCTGTGTGTGTGTGTGTGTCTGTGTGTTTTGAAACAGACTTGCTCTGTCACCCAGGCTGGAGTGTAGCGGCACAATCTCAGCTCACTTCAACCTCTGCCTCCCGGGTTCAAATGATTCTCGTGTCTCAGCCTCCTGAGCTGGGATGTAGATGCCTGCCACCATGCTCAACTAAGTTTTGTATTTTTAGTAGAGATGGGGTTTCACCATGTTGGCTAGGGTGGTCTCAAACTCCTGACCTTAAGTGATCCACCTGCCTGCCTCCCAAAGTGCTAGGATTAAAGGCATGAGCCAACGTGCCTGACCTATTTTTGGTGAGTGTTTTTAATTTGAGGATTCTAATACATGTGTAATTATATCTCATTGTGATTTTAATTTCCACCTCCCTAATGACTAATGATCTTGAGCATCTTATTTGCCTTCCATATATCTTCTTTGGTGAATTATTTTCAAATCCTTTGTCCATTAAAAAAAAAGTTACATCGTTTCCTTGTTTTGAGAGTTCTTTATATAGTCCAGTTACAAGTCCCTTATCATATATGTCATTTTCAATGAATTCTCCCAGTCTATGGGTTGTATTTTCATTCTGTTAACAATATCTTTTACAGAAGTTTTAAATTTTGATAAAGTCCAGTTTACCTTTTCTTTTATGGATCATGCTTTTGGTATTGTGGCTAAAATATATTTACCTAACCCAGGATCACTTTCTTCGTATGTTTCAGTCTAGAAGTTTTATAGTTTTAGGTTTTACATACAGGTATATGATCCATTTTGAGTTACTTTTTGTATATGGTGTGAGGAATGAAGTCCAATATTAATGTTTTATTTTATGATTAGTGCTTTTCATGG
Source organism: Macaca mulatta (assembly GCF_049350105.2). Taxonomy (NCBI): domain Eukaryota; kingdom Metazoa; phylum Chordata; class Mammalia; order Primates; family Cercopithecidae; genus Macaca; species Macaca mulatta. The sequence goes on along the minus strand of NC_133412.1, from coordinate 79,515,485 downwards.
TCCTAAGAAATCTCTGCCTGCCCCAAGGTGGCAAAAAAAAAAAATTCCTCTGTGCGTGTGTGTTTTTTTTTTCAAGAAGAAATGTTTTTAGCCTTTACATTTAGATCTAAAATCCCTATCAAATTAATTTTTATGTATAGTGTGAAGCAGAGTTGAAGTTCATTTTTCCATATTTGCTTTTCCAGTGTTTTAGCATTATTTGCTGAAAATACTTTCTTTTGGCCCCCACTGAATTGCCTTGGTGCCCATCAATAGTATTTCTTAGAAGACAAATTATAATAAAAAGTCTACTATGACTCACACCTGTAATCCCAGTACTTTGGGAGGCTGAGGCAGGAGGATCACCTGAGGCTAGGAGTTCATGACCAGGCTGGGCAACAACATGGCAAGAGTCTGTCTCTATTTAAGAAAAAAAAAACATACTCTGAACAACACCCTCTCTTTTGGGAATTCACTGATTTAAAAAATAATTTCTGAAAACTTACAGTATTGTAGGCAATGATCTGGGAAAAGGGGATTCAAAAGGTAAATAACACAGGTCCTCTTCCCTCAGGAGAAGCAGTCGTATGAACAAATTAGGGTAGAGGGTGTGGGAAACACTGTGGTAGAAATTGTGTTCTCTTTGTCAGTGGCACAAAGCAGAAAGAGATCAGCTCCTCTTGGGTATATAAGGGAAAGTATCTTAGAGGAGGTATTTGAGCTGGTCTTGAAGAATGGGGGAAATTTTGGTGGGGAGAAAAGGCAGGCAGGGAGATGAGGAGAGCATTTGAAGCAGAAGGAACAGCATGGGCAAGGGATGGGGAATGTGAAACAGCCTAGGACATTTAGGGACTTTTAAGTACTTATTAGATATGTTGGTCTGATTCTCAAAAGAAAAATCTGGAGTTCCTTTGTTAATTTTCTTTTCTTGACAACAGGGTAACTAAATCCAAGGAATTCAGCATGCACCCTTTGATGGTGGGGGATCTTTTAATTGGATATTTTGGAGGAGGCTCTCTGGCCAAGGAAGTCTCTATTTCTTTCTAATCTAGGCCAGCTATCATTGCTTCCATATTAAAAGTAAACTTAATTTGCTACAGCTTTTGGCCCAGCTAATGGTGAAAGAATAGGAACTCACCACTTCATTGATGGCTTTGACTAGGTAAAGACCTTCCTTATAAAAATAAAAGAGTCTAATGACACCTGAAACAGAAAAAATAAGTGAGAATGTAAGACAGACAATTGAGCTGAAGAGGAACTGGAATTTTTTATATTTGACTTTGTGAACTTAACATGATGAGCTCGCTCATTCTTAGGCCTCCTTCCCAGCCCCTCCACTGCCTATGCTGCTCTTGGTCTCCCTGTCTTCCTCCACCCCTCACTTGAAATGTTCAGGTTGTTTTCCTTCCTGGGTCCTCTCCACCTACCCCAACTCCACCAGCATCTCCCAGACATCTCCTGTAAGACATGGGCTACATCCATCCACTTGTTGACTGCTATCTGTCTGAGCATACCATCCCTTACTGCTTCACACCATTATCCAACTGTTTGCTGCAAATGTACTATATTCCGCTTGAGAATTCATGGATTCTTTGAGGGAAAGGATCATAGCTCACTGTTGGATGTGTCTTGCCTCTCAATCCCAACAAGCTCCTCATGCAGTTAATTTTGTTGAATTAGTAAGTAAATATGTTAATCTAATTCCCATTTAACCTAATGGCTCCAGTATACAAACATCACCCATCATGACTTCTTACTTCTTTCTTGAGGTGCCTCCCACATACTTATGACTTGCCTTTCTACACTATAATATAACCTTGTAAAGGCATCTGGTCCACTGTAGGTGAACGTCTAACTCAACCCAATACAGATTCATGGGATATCGGATTCATGCTAACAAATGTGCTAGGGACACCAAGACAGTCTACCTTCAGATTCATCATATTGAGGGCTACACAGACTTGAAATCAACTAGTATAATATAGTGTGATAAATGTGTGATCCTATCTTTACATCAAACTCCTTCTGAGTATCAACATTCCCACAGAGATATATCCCTAGATGCCTCAAGTCTGCACATGTTCAAATGGAATTCTTCAACTCACAGAACCCTGAAATCTTATTTTCCCATAACTGTTATCAAGAAATGGCATCATAATCCACCCAGTTATCGAAGGCACAAAGGGGGAGGCATTCTTCTTCACTGCCCCCCAGCACACTTTCCCACTACTTGACCCATATGCATATTCCATCATTCCCTAAGTTTCTCCATTAAATATTCCTTTCATTTTTTAAGTTTATTTTGAACTAATTTTAAACTTATAAAAAGTTGCAAAAATAGTAGAGTTTCTTTGTATCCCTTGTCTTGTTTCCCTTAATGTTAACATCTTACATAACCACAGTACACTTTTTCTTTTTTTTTTTTTTGGAGCTGGAGTCTCATTTTGTCACCATTGCTGGAGTGCAATGGTGCAATCTCAGCTCACTGGAACCTCTGCCTCCTGAGTTCAAGCAATTCTCCTGCCTCAGCCTCCCGAGTAGCTGGGATTACAGGCGCCCACCACCATGCCTGGCTAATTTTTTTTTTTTTTTTTGTATTTTTAGTAGAGACAGGGTTTCAACATGTTGGCCAGGCTGGTGTCAAACTCCTGACCACAAGTGATCCACATGCCTAGGCTTCCAAAAATGCTGGGATTACAGGCATGAGCCACTGCACCTGGCCTTCCTTTTCATTTTAACAGCCCCTGCCTTAGTTCCGCTGTTCAGAATTTTCTCTCCTCAATGACTGCAATAGTTTTTCTGCCTCTCATTTTGCCTTTTTCAAACTCCTGCCAGAGTGCCCTTCTTAAATGCCAGTCTGGTCAGGTCACTCCCCTGCAGAAAGTTCTTCAGTGTGCCTGTGCTGGTTGAGCAGAGCCTGATGTCTAGAGAGATGCATGCCTTCACAGATGATCTCCAAGTGAGCAGACACTTTCCACTCTGTCTGCCACAATATGACACAGCCTCCTCACTCACTTCCAATGCTGACATCTGCCTTCTCATCCTCCACAAAGCAGGAAAGCTCCTCATATCCACAGGTAACAGTCTGTTTCACCCAAACATAAGGACAGGCTAGAGGGAGCCTAGCTTTTGGGGGGCAACCAAGAGTAACAGCTCACCTATCTAGGACACTGTCTACAGTTTTCCATACCATACTCCCCATGGAGGCCTGGTTCATCCTCAGGCTGAAGGAAAAAGAGCAAGCTCTGGTTTGTATGAGAGGACTGCTGAGTGCTGGAAGGGTGTGGACTCCAGGGCCATACTGCCTGGTTTGAAGCCTGACTTTCCATGTTACCTCAAGTAAGTTATTTAACTTCCATTAAGTCAGCTGCCTCTTCTGAACAGGGATAAAAAATTGTACTTCCCCTCTAGGGCTGCCGTGAGGATTAAATGGGCTAGCACATGTGGAATGGTAGAACAGTACCTGACCCACCATACCTGTTCTGTACGTATAGTTACTATTACATGACCAGGGAGAAGTCTCCATGCCTGGCCCCACCCATACCTCGAAAGGAGATTAAACTGAGAACAGTCTACAGGTACCTGTAAATTAGGCTAAAAAGAAAGATGAAGAAAAATACCCATTTCATCCACAGGAGCAATAAGTATTTCATTCCCCAAATCTGTGGCCCAGATGGAAGTGACATCAACCTTAAGCTTCTCCCATGCATATATTTGTTTAGCATTGTAGATATTATAAATTGCAAATCCTTTGGCTCCTCCAATAAACACATAGTCTTGGGAAACAGCCATACAGTTTGGCATTTTGTTGAGCTGGGAAAACAAGGAAAAATATTATTTTCAGTTGTCACTATCTTCAAACAATAGGAGTTAGCTTTCAGAGACAGTCAGGGGCCCTTCCTAGATAATAATAACATTTCCTGGCAGGGCATGGTGGCTCAAGCCTGTAATCCCAGAACTTTCGGAGGCCAAGGTGGGCAGATCACATGAGGTCAAGAGTTTGAGACCAGCCTGGCCAACATGGTGAAACCCCATCTCTACTAAAAATACAAAAATTATCCGGGTATGGTGGCATATCCCTGTAATCCCAGCTACTTAGGAGGCTGAGGTAGGAGAATGCTTGAACCTGGGAGGTGGAGGTTACAGTGAGCCGAGATCATGCCATTGCACTCCAGCCTGGGCAACAAGAGGGAAACTGTCTCAAAAAAAAAACCCCGAAAAAACAATATTCCCAAACATAGTGCTCATCTAAAACTCTTGCCTAAACATCAAGAAATTCATAGTATTTCACTGTTAGGGCAAAGAGAACAGAGAAAACAAGGGAGTTGAGAATAAATGCATATTCACAACACTAGGCATGACCACAGGCCCTGTACTTTATTCAGCTAGTGCACTGTGGGAAGAACGGTAGCCAAGGCACTGGCAGATCCTTAGCCATCTAGCAAGAGAGTAGATGAATACATTAAGAAGATTTTTCCGCTGGGTGCGGTGGCTCAAGCCTGTAATCCCAGCACTTTGGGAGGTCAAGACGGGCGGATCACAAGGTCAGGAGATCGAGACCATCCTGGCTAACACGGTGAAACCCTGTCTCTACTAAAAAATACAAAAAACTAGCCGGGCGAGGTGGCGGGCGCCTGTAGTCCCAGCTACTCGGGAGGCTGAGGCAGGAGAGTGGCGTAAACCCGGGAGGCGGAGCTTGCAGTGAGCTGAGATCCGGCCACTGCACTCCAGCCTGGGGGACAGAGAAAAGAAAAAAAAGAAGCTTTTTCAGTAACAACCACTGAATATAAAAGGATAATATTCAATTAACCAGAATGCCCCATATTTCCCCAGGCAATTACCAGATCATTTTAATCAACATCAGCATGCTTCTAATCTTTCAGACATGCACTGACTTACTGAATGCAGCTTTCTGGTAGGAATTCCTTCCTGGATCAGGGGCTTTCATTTATTAACACTCAACTGAGAAACAGGGACTCCTGGTCAACTGCTTACTCCATACCTGGATTTCTCCAAATGGAGGGAAGACAGTGGGCTGGATCTGGCTGCTCTCAGTTTCCCTCAGTGCGTTCCTTTCTTCAATAATTTCCCAAGACTGGTCAAACAGAAGGTTCACCAGTTTGTTGATCATACGATAAGGCTGAGGCAAGAAATCCAGCTCCTCATCTGGATCCACAAGGACATTATCCTCTTCATCGTCTTTAGGCCAGTCCTTCTCTGTTGGGGGTGGCACCTCCAATGGTCCCTTTCGTGTACCAATGGGGTGCCTTATCTTCTGGGTCTGACTTCCTCTGGGGAATGACATCATAGAAGGTGGCACTGGGAATCTCTACGAAACTCTGAAAAGCTGATAAGAGAAGTAAACAAAAAATTCTGGAAAAAAGGAAACAATGAGAAGATAGCACACCACCCTTTTCTAGCACAATAGCCAATAGGGACTGTTTATTCCACAGACTGGCATTTTCCTTAATTACCAGAGGACTATTACCACATTATTAGGATACGCTCTTCATATTAGTAAGGACATTAGAGGAGGCGGTATTTTCCAGGCCAACCCTAGATGATGTGTACTAAGAAGGAAAGAGGAATTTGATACCCTTGTTGATAGGAGGGAGGATGTCTTTCTGTCCCAAATACAATTCACTCTCTCTCCTACAACTTATGCTTTCTCCTCATTCCTTTCTCTCTACAGATGGCTGTGCCCAAGCCAGGTGGGCAGTGAGCCACAACTCTCCTCCCTTTCTTTCCTTCACCCCCAATCAGATGCAGTTCAAGCACTCCCAATCCCGACTGATTTGTTCCCTTTTCTCCTTTCCCACTACTGCTGCCCAGGAGTTCTGCAGACACAGTGCTCAGGGCCCATGAGATTTTTCAAGATCCTCCAGAAATGTTTGAGACATTAAAAAAAGAATTGACCAAAATAAGACCCATAAAATTCCACTTCTATCTGCGCCACAGATTTGGGGAATGAAATACTTATTGCTCCTGTGGATGATAATTAAATATTTACAAAAACATTTACAGTGTATTATCTCCACTCTGTGTGTGTGTGTATACACACACATAGATATGTATATATCAACTTATAAATATATGAAAGTCTATATATGTATACAAATAAAGTTCATGTCTACAAGAAGAGAACGAGTAATCTTTACTTCAGAAAATTCAAAATTGTAGGGCCTGTGGGGTGGTTCATGCCCAAAATCCCAGCACTTCAGGAGGCCAAGGTGGGAGGATTGCTTGAGGCCAGGAGTTGGAGACTAGCTTGGGAAACATAGCAAGATCCCATCTATACAAACAATTTAAAAATTGGCTGGGCATGGTGGTATGCATCTGCAGCTACTTGGGAGGGTGGGGTGGGAGAACCTCTTGAGCCCAGGAGTTTGAGGTTGCAGTGAGCTAAGATTGTGCCACTGCATTCTACCCTAGATAACAGAGTGAGACCCCATCTCAAAAAAAAAAAAAAAAAAAAAAAAACCTCAAAATTGTACAATATAAAAAGCCTTTCATATGTCACAGTTTTTAAAAAAATATTTAATGTAGAACATGGGATACATTTTAAGGTGCTTAATATATAGTGGAGTAGGGTCTTGGACTGTATGAGTGCCTACGGTCATGAAGTCTTGTAAAAACCCCGCTGCCATCGTCATCTTTGCTTACTGGCTGGAGTACATTTGTGATGCTTTCAATGTGTGAGTATGAAGACACTAGCTGACACTGGGAAAAGAACCACTGAATTAATTAGTGGGGACAGTAAGCTGAGCTCACAAAGGGCCAAGAATAATGCCTATTTCCACCAGCAAGACTGGAAAGCCTCATAATTCACAGGGATTATGTAGAGTATTCTGAAAAATCTTGCCTTGGTAGTGGGAAAAATTAGCCCTAGAATAAATGCTCCTCTGTTATCACCCATCAAATCTTAGAAGTTAGATAATCAAACTATGTCTAAGTAACATTCTGCATCCCAGAACAAAGTTCAAGAATATTTAGAGGAATATAAAAATATCCAGCATTCAATGGAGTAAAATTCGCAATGTCTAGGATCCAATAAAGAAATTACTTGAGCTATAGAAAAGCAAGAAAATATAAGCCATAATAAAGAGAAAAATTGATCAACTAAAGCTGAACCAGAGTCAATATAGACATTAGAATTAGCAGACAAAACAGTTACAACTTTTGCCACAAAGTTATAAAGTTATAACTGTTATATCTATATCTGTATGAGCTTTTAGAGACACAGCTGTAAGGTCTGAGATGAAAAATACATCAGATTAGATTAACATGAAGATTTCAGAGGAAAACAAATTAGATGGGCAGAAGAAAACTTGAAGACACGGCAATAGAAACAAAATAGAAACAAACTTGAAGACACGGCAATAGAAACAAAATGAAACAAAAGAAGAAAAAAGACTGAAAAAAGAGAAGAACTGAGGTGTGAGGTCATTTGAAGTGGCCTAATACAAGCGTGACTGAAATCCCCAAAAGAGGGAAGAAACAGAAAAAAAAAAAAAATTGTAGAAATAATGGACAAAAATTTTCTAAATTTGATTAAAACTATAAACCCACAGATTTGAGAAGAAAAACTATATAAAAATTATGGATAAAGACAAAATTTGAAAGCAGCCAGAAGAAGAAAGACATGCCATGTACCAAGGAACAAAGTAAAAAATAACAGCAGACTTATTGAAGGAAACCATGCAAGTGAGAAACAGTGAAGCAACATCTGAAAGTACTGAAAGAAAAAAACTTGTCACTCTGGTATTCTATATCCAGAAAACATATTTTTCAGAAAATTAAAGTGAAATAAAGCCTTTTTAGACATACAAAAATTAAAAGAATTAATCATCAACAAACTAGCATTAAAATAAATAATGTAAAAGAAAGGCTTTTAGGCTAAAGGAAAAGGAACAGGGTATAGTAACTCCCGCCTATAATCCCAGAACTTTGGGAGGCTGAAGTGGGAGGATCACTTGAGCCCTGAAGTTCAAGACCATCCTGGGCAACAAAGGGAGAAAAAAAATTTTTTAATGAGCCAGGCATGGTGGCATGTGCTTGGAGGATCACTTGAGCCCAAGAGGTTAAGGCTGCAGTGAGCCATGATAGTGTCACTGCACTCCAGCTTGGGTGACAGAGATCCTGTTTCAAATTAATTAATTAAATAAATAAAAGAAAATGGTATCAGGTGGAAATAGAAATTTACATAAAGAAGTGAAAAACACTGGATGCATTAGGTAAATTAAAAGATTTTTCTTATTATTTAAATATCTTTAAAAGACATTTAAAATGCTTAAACAAAAAATAAAAATGTAATGTAGGATTAATAACATATGTAAAGAAAAATGTATGACAATAATAATACAAGGGCTAGGAGTGGAGAAATGGAAGTATACTAATATCACTTGAAGGTAGGCTATGCTAGGTTAAAGATGCATACTCTAAACCCTAAATTAACCACTAAGGAAATAAAGAGTTATAGCCAACAAAAGCGATAAAACACATAAAAATACTCAATTTAAATACTTAATTTAAAAAAGCAAAAAAGAGGAAAAAGGAAACAAGGAACAGATGGGACAAAGAGAAAGTAAATAGCAAAACCTAACCATATCAATAATCACATCAAATGTAAACACTCCAATCAAATGATAGAAGTTGTCAGAATAGATAAGACTCAATATATGCTGTGTACAAAAACCCCACCTAAATATTAAGACACAAGTAGGCCAAAACTGAGAGGGTGAACAAAGGTATACTATGCTAACACTAGTCAGAAGAAAGCTGGAGTGACTACATTAATATCAGACACAGTATATTTCAGAGCAAAGAATAATACCTGCGATAAAGAAGTTCATTTAATAATGATAAAGGTGGGCCGGGTGTGGTGGTTCACGCCTGTAATCCCAGCACTTTGGGAGGCCGAGGCGGGTGGATCACAAGGTCAGGAGATCGAGACCATCCTGGCTAACATGGTGACACCCCATCTCTACTAAAATTACAAAAAAAAAAATTAGCTGGGCGTGGTGGCAGGCGCCTGTAGTCCCAGCTACTTGGGAGGCTGAGGCAGGAGAACGGCGTGAACCCGGGAGGTGGAGCTTGCAGTGAGCCGAGATTGCGTCACTGCACTCCAGCCTGGGTGACAGAGCGAGACTCTGTATCAAAAAAAAAAAAAAAAAAAAAATTATAAAGGTGTCAATTAGCTGGGTGTGGTGATGTGCACCTATAGTCCTAGTTACTTGGGAGGCTGAGGTGGGAGGATTGCTTTAGCTAGGGAGGTCAAAGCTGCAGTGAGCCATGATCACACCACTGTACTCCAGCCTGCGTGACAGAGCGAGGCCCTGTCTCAAACAAAAACAACAACAACGACAACAACCGCCACCACCAATGTAAGTTCACACAAAAACCTCTACACAAATGTTTATGGCAGCTCTACTTTATAATTGTCAAAAATGATAAACAATCCAAATGTCCTTCAACAGGTTTATCAATGGATGAACAAACTGTGGTATATCCATATCAGTAATAAAAAGCAAAAAACTATTAATCCACACAACAATATGGATGAATCTCAAAGACATTATGATGAGTGAAATAAACCAGTCTCAAAATTTATATGTAGTGTAATTCCATTTATACAGCATTCTCAAAAATGCAAACTGAGTAATGGGGAACAGATCAGTGTTTGTCACAAGCTATAAGCAGGGAAGGGTGTTATTCAAAAAGGACAGCATGGCTGGGTGTGATGGCTCATGTCTGTAATCTGAACACTTTGGGGGGCTGAGGTGGGTGGAACACTTGAGGTCAGGAGTTCAAGACCAGCCTGGGCAACATGGTGAACCCCACCTCTACTAAAAATACAAAAATAAGCTGGGTGTGGTGGTGTGTGCCTGTAATTCCAGCTACTCAGGAGGCTGAGGCACAAGAATTGCTTGAACCTGGGAGGCAAAGGTTGCAGTGAGCTGAGATTGTGCCATTGCACTCTAGTCTGGGTGATGGAGTGAGGCTCTGTCTCAAAAAAAAAAAAAAAAAAAATGGACAGCATGAGCGAGTTTTTTGGGAGTTATGGAACTATTTCATCAGTGGAAAGAAAAATGTAAAGCTGCCTTATCTCCAGATTATATGCTTATATAGGACATCTGATGAAATCTACAAAAACATTTTCTAGAAATAATAAATGAGGAAAGCAAGGTTGTAGGATACAAGTTCAATATACAAAAACTGATTGTATTTCCATGTACTGGCAACAACAAACCAAACACTGAAATAAAAATACTATTTACGACAATATCAAAAACATGAAATACTTAGGGATAAATCTGACAAAAGATATATAAAACCTGTAACTGGGCTAGGCAAGGTGGTTTGCACCTGTAATTCTAGCAACTCAGCAGGCAGCAGTGGGTGGGAGGATTGCTTTGAGTCCAGGAGTTCAAGGTTGCAGTGAGCTATGATCATGTTGCTGCACTCTAGTTTGGGCAATACAGCGAAACTCCTTCTCTAAAAAACACCCACCCATATACTGAAAACCACAAAATATTGCTGACAGAAATTAAAGACAACCTAAATAAATGGAGAGTGTGATACCTTATTTATGAATTGGAAGACTCAATTTTGTTAAAATGTCAATTCTTTTCAAATTCATGTACAAATTCAACACAATCCCTATGATAATCCCAGGTGGCTTTTTCTTTTCCAGAAATTAAGAAGCTAATTTTACAACTCATAATTGGAGGACTAACACTACCTAATTTCAAGACTTATCACAAAGCCACAATATTCAAGACAGTGTGGAATTGGTATCAAAATAAACAAATAGATCAATGAAACCAAATAGGGAGTCCTAAATTAGATGCAAACATATATGGAGAACTTATTTTTGACATGGGCACAAAGACAATTTAGTGGAAAAAGGATATTCTTTTCAACAAATAATGCTGGAGCAATTAGATATCTATATAGGAAAAAAATGAATGCTGATCCATACTTTGCACCATACCTTGCACCATTAACTCAAAGTAAAATCATACACCTAAATGTAAAACTGAAAACTATAAAACTTCTAGAAGAAAACATTGGCAATCTTCACTTAGACAAAGATTTCCCAGACATGACATTAAAGTATAACCTAAAAAAACAAACTGGTGATTTAAACCTTTTCGAAAATAAACTTGTATTTCTTCAAAACACACTGTTAAGAGAATAAAAGGTAATCCTCAGACTGGGAGAAAATATATGTGCAAGTCACTTATCTAATAAACTACTTGCGTGTAGAGTATTTTTAAAACTCTCAAAACTCTCAAAAAGAAATAACCTGGCCGGGCATGGTGGCTCACGCCTGTAATCCCAGCACTTTGGGAGGCCAAGGCAGGCAGATCACGAGGTCAGGAGATCGAGACCATCCTAGCTAACACGGTGAAACCCCGTCTCTACTAAAAATACAAATTAGCTGGGCGTGGTGGTGGGCACCTGTAGTCCCAGCTACTTGGGAGGCTGAGGCAGGAGAATGGTGTGAACCCGGGAGGTGGAGCTTGCAGTGAGCCGAGATAGTGTCACTGCATGCCAGCCTGGGAGACAGAGCGAGACTCCGTCTCAAAAAAAAAAAGAAATAACCCAAATTTTAAATATGTGCAAAAGATTTGTACAGATACTTAACCAAAGAAGATATACAGATGGCAGACAGACTCATAAAAAGATGTTCAGCATCATCAGTCATTTGTGAAATGCAAATTAAAATCATGAGATACCACTACATATATATTAAAACGCCTAAAAAGATAGACCATACAAGTGTTGTTGAAGATGTACAATAAGAATGCTCATACACACTGTTGGGAATCCAAAATAGTACAACTGGTTTGGAAACAGTTTGGCAATTTCTTAAAATGCTAATGTGGAGGCCAGAGCAACTCCATCTTGGATGCTAATCCTCCATGTTAACTTCTGATTATCCCCAGTTCCAGAAAAACCTCTAAGATTTCCAGCTGGGCTCATTCCTTGTGTAAGAGCACCACTTACTGTAAATATTGCCCTTAGGTCAAAACAACCTTGATGTTATCATCCTTGCCATAAATTCTGCCCTTAAGCAATTATCTTACACATTCCTTCTGAGGCACCTTTCTCTATAGTACAGAAACCCAGGGTCTGGTGGATAATGGCAGGGATCCACCATCTTGTCTTGCTTCCTGAGACACAGACATGGCTTCTGTTTGTAAGTCCCTATTAAATGTTTGTTTCTGAGAAACTGGGTATGTCAGCCTCTTGCTTTGGCCTCTCAGCTTTCTCAGACTTTTGAGGGTAGGTTTGCATAGGCCTGTTCACTGCAGGACAGTTAAACACACACCTACCATCACATCCAGTCATTCCACTCTTAAGAGTGGTAGAAGGGAACTGAAAACATATGTCCATACAAAGACTTGTACACGAACAGTCATTACAACTTTATTTGTAGGAGCCCCAAAGTGGAAACAACCCAATGTTCATCAATAGGCAAACAGATAAGCTCTCACACATTGTCAGTGGTAATAAAAAATAGTATAGCCACTTTGAAAAACAGTTTGGTAGTTTCTTGCAAAGTTAAACATACCATATGTTTCAGCAATCACATTCCTGCATATTACACTAGGAAAATTAAAACTTATGTTTCACATCAAAATCTGTACTTAAATATTTATAGCAGCTTTATTTATAATTGATTCAAATTAGAGACAACACAAATATACTTCAGTGGGTGAATGGATAATGAATTATAATACATTCACATTGTGGAATAAAAAATTACAAACTACTGATGTGTACAACATAATCTCAAATGCATTATGCTAAGTAAAATCAGGAAAGAAAAGAAAATGCTACATACTATATGATTCACTTTATATGATATTGTGAAAAAAGCAGAATTGTAGGTATAAAAAACAGATGAGGCCGGGCACGGTGGCTCACACCTGTAATCCCAGCACTTTGGGAGCTCGAGGTAGGTGGATCACCTGAGGTCAGGAGTTCCAGACCAGCCTGACGGTGAAACACCATCTCTACTAAAAATATAAAAAATCAGCCGAGCGTGGTGGTGCATGCCTGTAATCCTAGCTCAGGAGGCTGAGGCAGGAGAATCGCTTGAACCCAGGAGGCAAAAGGTGCAGTGAGCTGAGATTGTGCCATTGCACTCCAGCCCTGGCAATAAGAGCCAAACTCTATCTCAAAAACAAAAACAAAAAACAGATTACATAAATCTGTGTTTAGAAGCACCCTGTGCTCACCTCTGTCATCTAACATATCTCTGTATTGTACTTATCAGTTTACTGTGTTCCTTATTAACCTTTACCCTAGGACTAGAGTTCAGCACAGCGGTTGGTATATGGCCAGCACTCAATAAATTCTTATTGCTTGCAGAATTTCCCTGACCAGGGCCATGCACTTAGAGAAAACTTTTGGATCTCTTCCAGGCTCTTTCCTCTGCAAAAAATGAGTAACCCATGGGGCCAAGGAGATATGCTCACCCAAAGCCTAGTTTCCCTCTTTTGGAGTCTAGACCATGTTCGGGGTACCAATACCCCTGGAATTTACTGCCCAAATGACACCATGGCCTGCATGAGCCTTTCTCAGCTTTCTCCCGAGGGCAGACCCAGCTGCTACTGTGAGCACTTCTTGATCTGAAAGGTGGCCAAGGCACGGCTGCTTGCAGGGGTCTGGGCAAAAGTTGGATGTGGCTTGGAGTATCAGGATGGTATGCAAGGCCCCTGGCAGGGAATGTAGGTGGGCACCAGAAACCAGAAAAGAAAGGGAAGTGGGAAAAGACTGGGGGCCATTTCTCCCTACATTGCCATATTCCAGCTGTGTTTCCAGGTGTTCTAAGGAGTCTAAGAATTCTGAAAATGAACCTGGCCTTCTACATCACTATGAGGGTTTATTTGTCAATGTAGGAAAACAGACTATATTTTACTTAACAATTTATTACTTGATTTATAACTAAAATATTTAAACATACGGTATGCTGGACTCCATTTGTACTCTTACCCAGGGCCTGCAAATGTTATGAGCTGGCGTGACCAAGGGAATAAGGATTACAAAAATGTTGACGTTATTTTATTTTTTTGAGGCTGGAAAGCAGTGGCGCAATCTCGGCTCACTGCCACCTCCGCCTCCTGGGTTCCAGCGATTCTCCTGCCTCAGTCTCCCGAGTAGCTGGGATTACAGGTGCCCGACACCACGCCCGGCTACTTTTTTTGTATTTTTAGTAGAGACAGGGTTTCACCCTGTTGGCCAGGCTGGTCTGGAACTCCTAACCTCAGGTGATCCACCCACCTCGGTTCCCAAAGTGGTGTTGGGATTACAGGCGTGAACCACCGCGCCCGCCGACCTTATTTTGTGGTTATAGAGGTACATTTTATAAAATTACTGCCACGCAGTGGGTGAGGCTCCATTTCTTCAAGCCGCACAGAACGAATGTTCAGCGGTGCAATTTTATTGCAATCTATTTTTGCTTCACTTTGCTCACAATGACTCTTTTAGGGATTACCTCAGGTAACAATCTTCTTTCAGTGTTCAATAATCCAAGCAGAAAATTCTCTCACTTCATCCGGCTCTCATGCTAGGTTCACAATATGAATTGGCTTATCTCTGCCCTAACCACTTCCTTCACCATACATGGAGCTGGTGTAGCTCAAGGGAAAGAGACACGGCGCTGGGAAATGATTAGGCCCCACCGTCCCAAGCAAGAGCTCAGGAGAGTTCTCAGGCTGGAGAGACCGTTCGGGATTTCACCCCGCGTTCCTGAGAACCTGAGATCTGCGGGGAGGCGCGAGGCATCCGGAAATGCCCGAGTCTGGGGAGACGGAAGCCCTCAGACTTTCCTCTAGGAGACTCTACAGGTAAAGGGGAGTCCTGGGACTCGAGGGGAGCCGCGACACCCGAAGGTAGGATCAAAAGTTTTGCTCACCTGGCCCGGCGGCGTTGCGTCGCCTTGGTAGCCACAACTTCCGGCTCAAACCGGAAGTCAGCGAAGTTGCTCTACAAAATGTGCGCCCGCCCCCTCTGGGGCGGAGAGACTCAGCCCCTCCCTCTCAGCCGATACCCTGGGACTGACCGTTCCCTAGGGATCTGGCGGGCCCCAGAGGACCCACGCCTGAACCCGGTGCGACTCGTGGCCTTTGGGCTAGGAGCCATGGACGCCTTCATCCGCTTCACCAACCAGACCCAGGGCCGGGACCGACTCTTCAGGTGAGTCAGGTGCCAGCGGCCTCCGCCCCTTTCTCGCCCTAACTGGGTGCTCCGGTGCCTATTCCCCGGCACCTGAGAAAAAGGAGGTGATAGCCTAGTAGATGGAAGCTGGAAGGACGTTGCCAGCTCCTACGGGGGAAGTTTGGTATCCGAGCCCCTCCTCACCCTAAATTCAACGTGGGTGGGCCCAACGCACCCGCATCCGGTCCTAGCCTAGTGCACGAAAGCCCCAGTGCCTGGCACCCTAGCCGCCTCGAGACCGCCTATGACGTGACACCGGCTGACAGATCCTCCTCCCCTCCTAACTTTGCTCTCCGGGCAAAGAAAGATTGGGTTCTCTCCACTCAACATTCTTCCGAGGGATTTCCTTTAAAGAGAAACTTCGGGTTACTATTTGTGGCCAGGAAAGCAAACCACTTGGTGTGGCTTCAAATATCTCTCGTTCTTGTTGTTGTTGTTGTTGTTTGTGAGACGGAGTCTCGCTCTGTCGCCCAGGCTGGAGTGCAGTGGCACGGTCTCAGCTCACTGCAACCTCCTCCTCCCAGGTTCAAGCGATTCTTCTGCTTCAGTCTCCCGAGTAGCTAGGATTACTGGCGTGCACTACCACGCCCGACTATTTTTTGTATTTTTAGTAGAGACGGGGTTTTGCCATGCTGGCCAGGCTAGTCTCCAACTCCTGACTTGAGGTGATGTGCGCACCTCGGCTTCCCAAAGTGCTGGGATTACATGCGTGAGCCACCGGGCCCGTTCTCAAATACCTCTTGAAATGTTTGAGTAGAGACAAGTTCTCTTCCATTATTGCCCAGTCTGTATCGTTGAGGTACTGCATGTGGAATAGTTTTGTAAATTGTAGAACAAAATGTAGCAGGGATGAGACCACACCAACTGGACTGGGGGGGAAATACAATGGAGAGAAGCTCAGAAAGAACTAACTGCACCTCTAAGGTTCATGCTGTGCTACTGAAAATATTAAACAGAGATTGTGTCTCTTTTTCTTTCGGTTCCATATGAAACAAAAAGAACTGAGAGATTGTATCTTTAATATAAATACAGTACTAGTTCATGATGTTTTAGAGATTTGTTTGATTCTTGCTTGATTAAAAAATAGTTACAGTTGCAGTTTTATTTAACAGCTCTTCATTCTCTTCTGGGTGTGCAAGTGCTGATACAAACAGATCAATTAGAATGGCCCCAATAATGAGGCTTTTGGAAGCCATCTTTATACCAGCTATTGTTCCCAGTGTTTTGCAACTATGAACTTATTTAACCCTCATCACAACCCTATGAGGTAGATACTCTAAATATTCTCCCCATTTCAGATGGAGAAAACCAAGCAGAAGGAGGTTAATAAGTACCACACAGCAGAACTGAGAGATTCACGTCCACGCAAATGACTCCAGTGCCCACTTAACTACCAAGCTATACTGGCTTTCTCATTAGTTTGATAGGTTTTTTAAATGGTTGCTTTATATACAAGCTTCATTAAATAGAAATTTCATTAAATAGAAACCTGTAATTCCAGTGTACCTAGAATGTACCCTGCAAGGTTTATCAAGGAAGTTGGTTAAAAAAATAATCATTTAGGCCGGGTGCAGTGGCTCACGGCTGTAATCCCAGAACTTTGGGAGGCTTAGGCGGGTGGATCACAAGGTCAGGAGATCGAGACCATCCTGGCTAACATGGTGAAACCCCGTCTCTACTAAAAACACAAAAATTAGCCAGGCGTTGTGGCAGGCGCCTGTAGTCCCAGCTACTCGGGAGGCTGAGGCAGGAGAATGGCATGAGCCCGGGAGGCAAAGCTTGCAGTGAGCCAAGATTGCGCCACTGCACTCCAGCCTGGGCGACAGAGCAAGACTCCATCTAAATAATAATAATAATAATAATAATAATAATAATAATCATCATCATCATCATCATCATCATCATTTAGGCCAGGTGCAGTGACTCACACCTGTAATCCCAGCACTTTGGAAGCCTGAGGCAGGCAGATCACGAGGTCAGGAGTTCGGGACCAGCCTAGCCAACATGGTGAAACCCCATCTCTACTAAAAATACAAAAATTAGCTGGGCGTGATGGCACATGCCTGTAATCCCAGCTACTCAGGAGGCTGAGGCAGGAGAATTGCTTGAACCTGGGAGGCAGAGGTTGCAGTGAGCCAAGAACGCACTATTACCCTCCAGCCTGGGCAACAGAGCAAGACTCTGTCTCGAAAAATAATAATAATAATAATTTAAGATATGTTTATTCCAAAAGATCTGAGATCTCTAGCATTCATTTCCCAGCCTCCTTGATGATCTGTATAACCTTTATGACCACACTGGCATTCATAAAATAATACCTTGCTTTCTGTGCCAGTAATGCTCACGCAAACATGGTGAACGTTCCTAAAACCTGTTGGACTGTAAGAAGTGTGGCAAGCACCAACCCCACAAAGTGACATAGTACAAGAAGGGCAAGGATTCTCTGTATGCCCAGGGAAAGCAGCATTATGACAGGAAGCAGAGTGGCTGTGGTGGGCAGACTAAGCCGATTTTCCAGAAAAAGGCTAAAACTACCAAGAAGATTTTGCTAAAGCTTGAGTGTGTTGAGCCCAGTGAAGATCTAAAAGAGTCCTGGCTATTAAAAGATGCCAGCATTTTGAATTGGGAGGAGATAAGAAGAGAAGATCCAGTTCTAAGTGTCCTCTTTTGTTTTATTATGAAGACAATAAAATATTGAGTTTATGTTCACTTCAAAAATAAATAAATAAAAGTAATGTCTTACTGTTGGCCTAATCCCTATTGTTAGACCAAAGCTCAGAAAGGCAGAGTCATTGACATGACCAGCCCTCTAACCAGGAAGCACACTTAAAAAGAGAAAGCGATTGTTTATGATTCCAGTCTTCTCTTTTTATTTCATTCCTAGTACCAAGTTCACTATTTTAGAAAATGGAAAATGTACCACATTTTTATTGAGAATAATATTTATAGCATAAAGGGATTCAAATGCACTTACAAGACAGTAGGAACCAGGCACCTACTTTATTAGTAGATTGCCAAATGGATTTGGATGTGTGACTATGTGATGTAAAATTTCTCATACATTTATATTAGTAAGCCATTGTTATTTGTAAGCATGACAATAATTACTTTATTAAATATATAGTATTATTAAGCAGGGTTCTACCTGTATTTTATATAAAATACCAATGAGTTTAGAAAGACAACTATGAAAACATATTTATACTAATTTATGTACTGATGTGTATTTGGTTCTTTTGTTTATAAAAAATTAAACAATCTTTAAACTGTGGACTTTTCATTTGGTTCTGGTTTGAGTTTGTGTCCTGTCACATAGATGGTAGATTACGTACATGGTAGAAAAGTTCATTTTAGAAATTTGAAAATCAGGCCAGATTATAGGTAGCTCACGCCTGTAATCCCAGCACTTTGGGAGGTTGAGGAGGGCAGATCACGAGGTCAGGAGATCAAGATCATCCTGGCCAACATGGCGAAACCCCATCTCTACTAAAAATACAAAAATTAGCTGGGCATGGTGGTGCACAGCTGTAATCCCAGCTCCTTGGGAGGCTGAGACAGGAGAATCGCTTGAACCCCGGAGGCAGAGGTTGTGGTGGAGCCAAGATCACACCACAGCACTCCAGCCTGGCAACAAAGCGAGACTCGGTCTAAAAAAAAAAAGAAAGAAATCTACATTGGGGAAGAGAAGGAGTATGGATCTTTGTAGACTTAACATGAGGGAGATGTTGTGCAGTTTCTCACTTCGACTATATCCATTTCTCTGTGCCATTTGCCTTTTGGACGCACATTGGCTGCATCATTGCAGAGTTCATTTTCATTACCTTTGTGTTAAATTTCCATAACATGTTCTACCCTTTGGCTCTCCTGTGGAATGACTGTTGCAGAATTTTGCTTTTGTAAGAGCTGCTACATGAGAAATGGTCTTGGAAATGTTGTCTGTAGGCATGTGTTTCTCTTTCCCTTACTTCATGAATTAAGTTTTATTTGGTTTGTAAATCATTCTTCTCAATTTTTTTTTTTTTTTTTTTTTTGCATTTCAGAGCCACTCAGTACACATGCATGTTGCTTAGATATTTGTTAGAGCCTAAAGCTGGCAAAAAGAAGGTGGTAATGAAGCTCAAGAAACTGGAGTCCAGTGTGAGCACTGGTCGTAAATGTAAGTACCCTGTTTCTTGAGGGACAGTGGCTCCTGGTTTAGAATCCTCAGCCTCAGATCCTGTAATTCGTGGAGTAATTTCTAGGTCATTAATTTCTAGTCAATCAAGTTTATTGATGAAATTGACCAGTGAGACTGTCCTCATGGTACAACAGGTTTGAATGTGTTGCTGCAGACCATTCATAAACACCCTGTTATGTTCACATCTGGTGCTACACCTTGTCTTTCTGCTTAATCATAACCAGTGAGACAGACAACGTGTTAGTTCACCTTTAGTTCTTAGAATCACAGTATGTTTTAGCAGTCTGTGACATGAGCTTCTGCTCCTGTGAGCCCCTGTGTTCTAAACAAGAGTGGAATAGTTATATCCTAGACCACCTGCCTTTTTCCTTTCTTGAGGAGTGCTAGAGTATATATAGGTGGATACATTTTTGTAGACCATTTGTGAGGTAGGTTTCATGCTAAAGGTAAAAAGTGAAATCAATGTTTTGTGCTTATTTAATCACTTTAATAATACATCATACTGGGAAATCCAGTACTTTTCATAGCAGTTGCCTTTCTGACTCTTTGTTGTTTGATGAAAATCAGATGTTGCTATAGGAGGTTAGCAGAGGCATTAGAATGGAATGTAGAGCATCACATATTGATCAGTTGGTTTTGAGCACCTATGTTATATAGGTATATTCCTGAGCCTTATGGGAGAAGTAAGGTGCTTTAAATAATGATATATAAGATTTAGTGCCAAACTTGTTGGCTGAGGTAGAGGAAAAGAAAGGTGTTTTAGAGGAGGTGGGACTTGAGGTGAGACTAGAGAGAAGGAAGAAGAGTTTCAAAGGGCATTCTCCTCTAGTAAAGGCTCAGAACTGTTCTGAGCAAACCATTGTATGGGAGGATCATTGTCAAACTACAAAACTAGTTTGACAGACAGAAGATTTAAATTGTCAAGCAGAGGGATGGGAAGGGTGGGGCGAGCTTTTCTGGCTGGCACTGAAGGCCAAGATTAGAAATTCTGTTTAGATTATTTAGAATGTTGGAGCTGAAAGGTCCTTTAGAGGTCACTAATATCTAAGTCCAGAAGGGGCTTATCCAGGGTCATTCAGCCAGTTAGTGCAACAGCCACAACTGGAACCCAGAATCTACATACTAAACAGTCATTACATATACTATTTTACTATTTTATGTTATTTTTGATAACATAATACCAAACAGTCTTTTTTTTTTTTTTTTTTGAGATGGAGTCTCACTCTGTTGCCCAGGTTGGAGTTGGAGTGCAGTGGTGTGATCTTGGCTCACTGCAACCTCCACTTCCCGGGTTCAAGCAATTCTCCCACTTCAGTCTCCCTAGTAGCTGGGACTACAGGCGTGCACCAATACGCCTGGCTAATTTTTGTTTTGTTTGTTTTATTTTTAGTAGAGACAGGGTTTCACCATGTTGGCCAGGCTGGTCTCAAATTCCTAACCTCAGGTGATCTATGCATGTTGGCCTCCCAAAGTGCTGGGATTACAGGCATGAGCCACCGCGCCCGGCCCCTTCTGAGATTATAAGTTTTCTGACGGTAGCTACTTCTGAGCGCCTCCTGAGTCTAAGGTATGGTCCTTCAAGGAAAAGTACTTATTTTGCATCCTCCATGACGTTTAGTACTATAACTCTTTCTCAGAAGGTGTTCAGTAAGTACCTATTGATTGATGCATCCCTGATGAATTGAATTACATGCTCACATAAGGACATGCCATTGCAATGGTTGATTTAATTCAACTAGGAGCTCTCTGACAATATTAGTAATTGTTCTATCCATTAAATTCTACCATTTCTACTTTATTTTCTTGACAATAGGTAGCCAAAAGGGGTTTGGACCAGAGAAATGGCAAAATGATAATAGTGTTTTTTAAAAAGACAGTCTTTTGTCTGGAAAATAAATAAAATGTAAGGCATCAAACTCTCCAAGAGAGTATTGCATCTAGAGTTCATGTTATCATAGTACCTTCCTTCTAAAGAAGTGTAGCTGGTAAATAATCAGATGTAACTGTCCACACTCATGATTGACCTTGCCTGGAGTATGCCGTCAGTCAACATTAAGGTGTTCATTACAATGAAGGAGGTAAATTTAAAGAGTCACTGTATTTTTTTGCCTTCCAAGATCATTTTAGGTTTCCTTAATGTACTGTAAAATCTTTCTCTTTTTCTGAACAAAGGCTGAGCCTTGAATGACCATCAGTTGTTAAAAACACCAGTGCTAAACTGGGCACATTGGCTCATGCCTATAATCCCAGCTACTCGGGAGGCTGAGGTGGGAGGATTGCTTGAGCCCAGGAGGTTGAGGCTGCTGTGAGCTATGATGGTGCCACTGCACTCCAGCCTGTGTGACAGAGCAAGACCCTGTCTCAACAAAAAACAAAAAACAACGAAAAGCTGGCTCCTCATCCGGATACAGGATTCTATCTTCCCGTTGTGTACTAATGAAATAACTGTTCATTATTGTGGGTTCTACTTGCAGGGTTCAGACTAGGCAATGTGGTACATGCTATACAGGCAACTGAGCAGAGCATTCATGCCACTGACCTGGTACCTCGCTTATGCTTAACATTAGCCAACCTGAACCGTGTGATTTATTTCATCTGTGACACCATCCTCTGGGTGAGGAGCGTAGGTCTCACCTCTGGCATCAACAAAGAGAAATGGCGAACGAGGGCTGCCCACCACTACTGCTTTTCTCTTCTGCTGAGCCTGGTCAGGGATCTGTATGAAATCTCCCTGCAGATGAAACGAGTTACACGTGACAGGGCAAAGAAAGAGAAATCAGCATCCCAGGATTCTCTTGGGTACAGTGTGGCTGATGAGGAAACAGAATGGCTCCAATCCTTTCTACTTCTCTTATTCCGATCTCTGAAGCAGCATCCTCCCTTGCTTCTGGACACGGTGAAGAACCTTTGTGATATCCTGAACCCTTTGGACCAGCTGGGGATCTATAAGTCCAATCCTGGCATCATTGGACTTGGAGGTCTTGTGTCCTCTATAGCAGGCATGATCACTGTGGCATATCCTCAGATGAAGTTGAAGACCCGTTAGGGTGTTTTTAGGCTTGGAACTAGTATCTACTTTAAAAGATGGCCTCTTAGTGGAATAGAAATTTGTGTAAGTCAAGGCCATGTCATACTGTGCTTAAGTTCTTGTTCATGTGAGCATTTAACAACCTATGATGTGGGCAGAGATGAGGCCAAGAATGGAGAAGGGAGGAACATGAAGACTTGTATGTTTTCGGAGTGCTGGAGTGACTTGTGAATTTCTGAATATTTTCCCTTCATCTAACATTGATTGAACATCTCTTATGTGCATAGTGGGAGCTTAGTATTTGCTGAATGAATAAAAATTGAAAGGAAAAAATTTAAAAAGACCCAATCACACTGATCATTTAACACTAATATACAATAACTTTAGGGTTATATGGATCATTGGTTTCACATAATTACAGTAGGTCTGGTGCATGGCACTCTCAGATCTAGTAGAGGCTCTGATGTCAGTAGCAGGGTGGAGGAGAGCTAGGCTGACAGCCTCTCAACTTGTTGGCCCTTATACCATCACTATACTCATGTCCTTGCTCTGTCCAGAAGTAGAATCAGAAAAGCATCAGGCACCTTCATGGTATAAATTGTGTCTATGGGTGCAGTGAATAAGCAAAAATCAGAAGCAGACAGGAGGGACTTATAAAAATAGGCAGAGGGTCACAATGAGTGCCTATATGTAGCCTGTGACAGATAAGAAGCTGAGAGACAAAAAACAACTAAGGCTAGAGCCTCACTCCTCTGACTCCTAATCCAGTGTTTGTTCCATGCTCTCCCACTGTCTTCAGAATTGAGTAGAAATGTGATCCCCTCCTGAATCCTGTCTTTTGCCTCTTACTCTCCCATAATTTGGACCTTCCTTGTCCAGTGGTTTATATTCTTTTCTAGAAAAACTAAAACTGGGTGGAGTGTGGTGGCTCACACCTATAATCCCAGCACTTTGGGAGGCTGAAGCAGAAGGATTGCTTGAGGCCAGGAGTTCAAGACCAGCCTGGGCAATGTAGTGAGACCCCATCTCTACAACAAAGTGTTAAAAAATTAGCCAGGCATGGTGGCATATGCCTGTAGTCCCAGTTACTCTGGAGGCTGAAGCAGGAGGATCACTTGAGTCCAGGAGTTCAAGGCTGCAGTGAGCTTCCACCGCACTCCAGCCTGGGTGATAGAGCAAGACCTTGAGTCTTAAAAAAAAAATTATAACAGTATTTAGACTCATCAGCTAGATTGTTTTATTTAAATCCTTCTAACAATTTAGGCAATACTACATTAATTTTCATCAAAATTTATCTAGTCAAAAAAATTTCATGATACTCCAGATGTAACAGGGTCACAATTTTCTATGATAAATCAGACATCTTATTTGCAGGGTGATTGAGGGAGGTGGAAAGCACAGGAGGAAGCCAGTGAAGAGGACACTGGAATGCTGAGTCAATGACATTGACTCGTGTTCCTATCTCCCATCTTGGGTGTGGGTCTTTATATGTGGTTACAGATCCTTTAGTTTGAGGGAGGTGAGGTAGGGAAATAGGATGCCAGCAGGTAGGAGGCTGATGTCAGCCCTCCCAGCAAAGCCGTGTCATTTATCTGAATGGAAATGAGAAAATAAATATGTACTCAATAAGTTATATTTCCCAGAAATGTGATTGAGATTCTCAAAAAATAGACTCAGATTCTTGGCTGTCTGTTTAACCAATCAAGATATGGAATTTGAGAAATAAAATTTTGGAAATTTTAAGAGACATGAAAGCTACTAGGTCAGGGCAAATTAAAAGCTTAAATAGCTATTTTTATTGTCCAGATCCTCTACTGTAATAGATTAATTATGTTCAATAAATTTCTAGACAAAATTGACTTGTGTCTGTGAGTATGTTCTGGGAATAGAGAAGAGTTAAATGTAAGGCAATCCAGCAGATAATCCTCAATCAGCCTACACAGTTGGTACAGCGAGCTCTGGGCTGGAAGATCCAGACTGAGGAGGAGGATGGAGAAAGATTGAGATGTAGAGCCTCTGGGTTAAAAGGGACCTCTGAATGAGCTCATCTAGACTGCTGCCATGGAGAGGGTGCTCTACAGTAGCCCTGTCAATGGCTGGCTGGCTTCTGCCTAGATAAGTCTGCGTTGAATTCATGGTGGTATGTTACAGTGGTATCCATCTTAATGGTGTCCTGGTACCTCCCTGTGAATCCTTCTTTCTAACTAATGTTTTCCACCCCAGAGCCTCCACATTCATGAGGGATGCCAAAAATTGAAGTTCTTCATAGATGTACAGCCCAGCACATTCACAACTGAGCATTGTTGCCTGATAATTCATTTATTCAACAATGAATGTTTGAGTGCCATGCATGGTTTTGGGGATCCACTTGTGAGCAAGATGACCTAGGTCCCTGCTCTCATGTGGTGGAGGGGTAGGGAAAGCAGGTAGGGACGGAGAAGGAAAGAAGATAGAACTCTATGCCCTGCAAGCTACTGCTAGAAAACTAACACTTCTGTCTTCCCTCAGGACTCTCCTAGGCCCTTTCACCACTTCTCACCTCTCACCCACATTCTGCACTCCCAGCTAAAGCAGCCAAAGGACTAGTTGATTTGGCAGAGCTTTCAGGCACAAAGCCCTATACTCCCTCTGGCCCAAAGCCACTACTCTGAAGGCTGAAAACTGCCCTTTGGCTCAGGTTGCTGTCCAGTCACAGCCTCACAGATGATTTGTGCCGAACCTTGAGGTGAGGGCAGAGGCCACTTCTTTAAATACTTTGTCCTCTCTACTGCCTTACATTTGAAAAGCCCAGGGTGGATCAATAAGTATTAAATGTATAGCATATTACTCCTTTGAAGCCTCCCCGCTTGACTCCTCCCTTTCCTGCCTTCTCATTCCCTACTTTATTGCATCACAGATATGTAATTTATTACCAAGGATCTTTCATAATTCCCCACTCCCATCTCTTTCTTCTCTTGCCCACAGTGTGTGACTTAGAAGAGTCAACAATACATGTAATTCCACCAGCAACAAAGAAAATACGTTTTGTTTTCCTATTGTCCATTTTCACAAAGAGGCCCTTCTTAGTTAATCTGAAAGCTATGGCTTACACCATAGTCCTCCATCATATCTGAAGCCAGGAACTAGAACTTGGGCTTGTGCTTGAGTCCTGGCTAAAGAAGGGTTGAGTGGTGCTAGTTCTTGGTTGTCTTGCTATTGATTAGTGATAGAATCTTAGTCAACACTGTCGCTTATCCAGACTTAGGGGAACAAAAATCTACTTGGCTCTCCCACTTTTCATTCTGGTAGCATCTTAGGCCAGGTAAAGTTCAATAAATTTTTTTGAACTCTAAGAAGTGGAAAATCCTCCCTCAAAGGCTATATTGTCAAAAACAACTCCCGGCTCTGTTGCTTCTTCACTGGGGGCAATTTATCTCCATAATCAAAGACGAATACATTCAGATGAACTCTTCTGTGTGGGTTTAAATTTTACTGTTCAACATTCACTCTTGCTAGTAAATAAGAAAAGATGAGAGAAATGGATTGAGAACTGTCCCACAAGACCCTCTACAGAAAAGGAGCCAAAAGATTGCAGAGGTATATAGAACTTTAGAGCTTTTGAGTTTAACGATGTGTATATCTATACCTTCTTTCTGGAAAGCAGACTTTTGTGAATTGAGGGCAGGAACATTATAGAACTGATGCTTCATGGCTCTGGAATACTAAGTCCTCTGAGCCTGGATCTCCTTCAGCTCTGCCACCTACCTCCTTGTTTGCTAAATGTCCTTAGAGAAGTTAGGATATGCCCGGGGAACCCTGGGTCAGATAACCATGACAACTGCTGACCCTGCTTTCTTCCTCTCTGCCCTCCTCTAGCTGGGAGGCGTTAGTAGCATTGCCCAAGACTCCCAGGAGTGGTAGGAATTGTTTCTGCCTGAGGAGACGCTCTGCAGCCTGGGCTCTGTGAGACTGACGTGGCGGTCAGCTGGAGTGAGTGTTGGGGTCCTGGGGCACCTGCCTTACATGGCTTGTTTATGAACATTAAAGGGAAGAAGTTGAAGGTAAGGGCCTCTTGGGAATTTTGCTTGGGATGAAAAGCTCTGCAGGGAAACTACTGAGGGAGAGATTCTGGTATAGATACTCTATACCAGAAGTATAGAATAGCTATTCTGGGGCTACTGTCTTTTCCAGAACACAGATATGTTTGCTTAGAAATAGAAGAATTGGGTAGGAACAGTGGATCATGCCTTTAATCCCAGCACTGCAGGTGGCCGAGGCAGGTGGATCACTTGAGCCCAGGAGTTCAAGAACAACCTGGGCAACATAGTGGGATCCTGTCTCTACAAAAAAAGAAAAAAATTAGCCCTGCATAATGGTACATGCCTGTAGTCCCAGCTACTTGGGAGGCTGAGGTGGGACGGTACCTTGATCCCAGGAGATCAAGGCTACAGTGAGCCATGATTGTGTCACCACATTCCATCCTGGGCAACAGATTGAGACCCTGTCTCAAAAAAAAAAGATAGGGAGAGGGGGAGAGGGACAGACACAGAGAGAGAGAGAGTGAGAGAGAGAGAGAGAGAGAGAAATAGAGGAATTAACCCAGAGCCTTTTCAAAGATGAAACCTGAAACTTGCGTATTTATTTTTTTAGAGATGGGGGTCTCACTATATTGCCCAGGCTGATCTCAAACTCCTGGGCTCAAGCAATTCTCCCATGTTAGCCTTAGTAGCTGGGATTACAGGTGCTTGCCAATGCACCCAGCTTGAAACTTGTTGTTTTAGTTTCTTTTGGACCCTCATTAAAGAGCCTTAAGACTTTAGCTAAAACTTTTTATCTCTTATGGCTGCCTGCATTTTTTATTTCCTAACCTGAACTCTTTTTTTTTTTTTGAAACGGAGTTTTGTTCTTGTCGCCCAGGCTGGAATACAGTGGCATGATCTCAGCTCACTGCAACCTCCGCCTCCCGGGCTCAAGTGATTCTCCTGCCTCAGCCTCCCAAGTAGCTGGATTACAGACACCCACCACCATGCCTGGCTAATTTTTGTATTTTTAGTAGAGACAAGAGTTTCACCATGTTGCCCAGGCTGGTCTCGAACTCCTGACCTCAGGTGATCTACCCGCCTTGGCCTCCCAAAGTGCTGGGATTACAGGCCTGAGCCACTGCGCCTGGCCTCCTAACCTGAACTCTTATAAAAAACGTTATTCTTGGCTTGGCCAAGGTGGGCAGATCACTTGAGGTCAGGAGTTCGAGACCAGCCTGGCCAACATGATGAAACCCCATCTCTACTAAAAATACAAAAATTAGCCGGTATGGTGGCTCATGCCTGTAATCCCAGCACTTTGGGAGGCCGAGGTGGGCGGATCATGAGGTCAGG
This sequence comes from Macaca mulatta, assembly GCF_049350105.2. Classification (NCBI taxonomy): domain Eukaryota; kingdom Metazoa; phylum Chordata; class Mammalia; order Primates; family Cercopithecidae; genus Macaca; species Macaca mulatta. Next base: position 79,487,716 of record NC_133412.1, on the reverse strand, counting down.
AGATCGAGACCATCCTGGGTAACACGGTGAAACCCCGTCTCTACTAAAAAAAAAAAAAATTAGCCGGGCGTGGTGGCGGGCGCTTGTAGTCCCAGCTACTTGGGAGGCTGAGGCAGGAGAATGGTGTGAACCCGGGAAGCAGAGCTTGCAGTGAGCAGAGATCATGCCACTGCACTCCAACCTGCGCAACAGTGTGAGACTCCATCTCAAAAGAAAAAAAAACCCGTCTCTACTAAAAATACAAAAAATAAAAATAAAATAAAATTAGCTGGGCGTGGTGGTGGGCGCCTGTAATCCCAGCTACTGGGGAGGCTGAGGCAGGAGAATCCCTTGAACCCGGGAGGCAGAGATTGCAGTGAGCTGAGATTGTGCAACTACATTCCAGCCTGGGCGACAGAGCAAGGCTCCATTTCAAAGAAAGAAAGAAAGAAAGAAAGAAACATCAGTCTTGACAAGTAAGCTACGGAGCAACTCATTCCTATGGGACCCTAAGGAGTGGGGCTATTGTGTGTGACATTCACCCTCCAACCTAATGCCTTCCGTTCAGGGCAAATGGACCCCCAGGCAGCCTGGGCCTAGTTGGTGGCCATGAGAAGTAGGGAAGTGACCCAGTGGAGCTCAAGCCTGAGGGCTTCTGATGGGACCTGGGACTCTGTTTTGCAGCTTGAAGAGCTAGGATGGCAGTCAACAAAGGCCCCACCTTGCTGGATGGAGACCTCCCTGTAAGTAACTTGGGCTCATCTGTGACAGGGGATGGACAACTGAGGGAGGAGGAAGAAGCAGGGAGGGAAGATGCAGGGGACTTAGAGCAAGATATGCCCAGATTATAATCCTAGTTCATTGACTACCATGGCTTAGTTATTCTTGCCCTCACCACCTTTTGTAGAGGGCAGTTGGAGGATCTGGGAGAGGAAAAAAGACGCTTATTAAAAACCAAGCACCTTGGAAAAAAGGGACAGAAATCCTGGCTTAGGGACAGTGGGGAGTGGAGAGGAAGGGAATGACTATGTTTAAACCCTGACGCAGAAGCCCATGCTCTGTCCGCCGCCCAGCTGGATGTGTATTCAGTGCAGAGCCACTGCATTCTTTGTCTCCAGCATCATTCATATGGCAAATGGCACCTCCCGGAGTCAGACGGTGCACAGCCTGTGCTGCTGTGTCAGGGGAAGGGTGGGATATTCCCTGTGTCTGGTGTTCTATCTCTGACCTGGTTTTCACTGTGATTCGAAGTGGTTTGATACTTTTAGGAATGCTTGATGGCTCCTGGCAAGGCATCTCAGATTTGCACACAGTTCAGATAGTGAAACTTAAAAATTGTGGACCTGTACAATATCTACCTTGCCCAAGTTAGGCTTATACTAACTCTTGCACTAGGAATCACTTTGTTTTGTATTGAATAATAGAAGAGAGAGGCGTAAAATGGTCAAGTACATAGTGAAGCCATTCTAACACACGGTGGTTTATTCCCTTCCCAGGATCTCTTTCCCCCTTTGGTTTTGTCTAAAACAACCTCTGAAGGCTCTGTCCAAACTGTTAAAAAGAATGTTTTCACTGGGCGCGGTGGCTCAAGCCTGTAATCCCAGCACTTTGGGAGGCCGAGGTGGGCGGATCACAAGGTCAGGAGATCGAGACCATCCTGGCCAACACGGTGAAACCCCGTCTCTACTAAAAATACAAAAAATTAGCTGGGCGTGGTGGCGGGCGCCTGTAGTCCCAGCTCGGGAGGCTGAGGCAGGAGAATGGCGTGAACCCAGGAGGTGGAGCTTGCAGTGAGCCGAAATCGCGCCACTGCACTCCAGCCTGGGAGACGGCGAAACTCCGTCTCAAAACAAAAACAAAAACAAAAAAACCCGAAGACATTGTGGGCTGCTCTGTCTTAGTGTACACATAGGTCTCATTGATGGGGATCTTTGAACTCTCCCTCCTACAAACAGAACAGGCCAGGTCTTCACTTCATGAGCAAAACCATGCCACAGTGTCATATTCAAAGTTACAGAGAGCCTGAGCATCTGAATCTGACCTGGGGAGTTTTTTCTTTTTACTTTAGATATGGAGAATTCTCAACAGTCATAAGAACAGACAGAAAAGAACATAATAAGCCCCATGTACCCTTTGTTAGCCCTGAAGACCATGAATTCATGGCCAATCCTGCCTCATCCTCACTTCCATTAATTCCTTCACTTTGTGTTATTTTGAAGATAATCCTAGGCAGGCTATTTCCAACTCGAGTTGGAATCCTGGCTCTGCCACTTACCAGCTGTGGAATCTTGGGTAAATCACTTCCCATTTCTGATCGTCAGTCTCCTCATTGACTCAGTGTTGGTGACAGTGCTAACCCCAGAGGATGGCTGTTAGAATTAAGTGAGCTCATGTCACCAAGGCACCCAGACCAGTGCCTGCAGCATAATGGCACCTGACAAATGCTCTTTCCCTTTTGCATGCCTAGAATTTGTTCTTTTAATTTTATTTATTTATTTTTTAGATATAGTGTCTTACTCTGTCACCCCAGCTGGAGTGCAGTGGCACCATCGTAGTTCACTGCAGCCTCGGCCTTCTGGTCTCAGGCAGTCCTCCCACCTCAGCCTCCCCAGTAGCTGGGACTCTGTAGTCCACATGCCATCAAATATTAGCATGACTAGCTTTTTTTGTGTGTGTGTGGCTCAGAGTGTTCTCAAACTCCTGGCTTCAAATGATCATCCCGCCTCAGCCTCCCAAGGTGTTGGGATTATAGGCATGAGCTTCTACTGTTAGCCCTAGAATTCACTCTTTTACTCAAAGACCAGTGTTTTTTCACTAAGGTTCCTAGGTGACCTAAAGCTTAATTATGTGACTGCTGCCAAAGGTGCATTACTAACAGCATAGCACCCTGGAAATGATAAACGATTGTTCCACTACACTCAGCACGCACAGATCACACCCAGAGTGCTGTCTTTGAGTGTTTTCTGTTTGTTCGTTTTTTTTGTTTTTTGAGACAGGGTCTCATTCTGTCATCGAGGCTGTAGTGCAGTGGCATGATTATGGCTCACTATAGCCTCCATCTGCCAGGCTCATGTGATCTTCCCACCTCAGGTTCTCGAGTAGCTGAGACCACAGGCACACAGCACCATGCCTGCTAATTATTATTATCATTATTTTTTGTTGAGACGGGGTCTCCCTATGTTGCCCAGGCTGGCCTCAAACTCCTGGGCTCAAGCAAGGGTAGTATATTTTTAAGAAAGATAATGTAAAACTGTAGCATGTCCAGGAGAGGGGGTCACCAGACCACAGTGTGGACCATTTGTAAACGAAGTTAGGAACTGGAGCCATTTAACATGATGGAGGTACTTCCTAAGGGAGACATATTTGACTTCAAATATGTGAAGGGCCAACCCATGAATGATGAAATAGGTTTGCTCAGTTTTGTTCCAGAGGGCAGAGTGTGGAACAGGGGGATGGAGGCAAATTTCAGCTCAGCAAAGCTGTCCAACAAGGGACACAGGTCACTTTATGAGGGGGAGAGCTCTCATTCAGGCAGATATTTAAATATAAGTCTTGGCTGGGCACAAAGGCTCATGCCTATAATCTCAGTGATTTGGGAGGCTGAGGCAGAAGGATCGCCTGAGGCCAGGAGTTCAAGACCAGCAAGACCTGCCCCCTCTACAAAATAAAAGTATTAGCAAGGCATGGTGTCACATGCCTGTAGTCCCAACTACTCAGGAGGCACAAATGTGAGGATTGTTTGAGCTCAGGAGTTGGAGGTTACAGTGAACTATGATGGCACTAATGCACTCCAGCTTGAGTAACAGAGTGAAACCCTGTCTCTAGGAAAATAATAAATAAATAAAAACAAATACAAGTCTACCAGAGAAACGATGGAAAGGATTCTTACCACAAAGTCCCCTGGGGGCCTAAGATTCTGTGATTCTGTGCAGTTGGGCAGATCTAAACCTACGCATTCTACTAGGCACAGCCCTGACTGTGGTTCAGGTATTCAGCTAACATTACTGTGCCATGCTTTAGGCTACACTCTGGGGATACAGAGATGACAGTCTACGGGGAGTGAGATGAATACCCATAACCACAGCACTGTGTAATGAATGTGGAGACAGCCAGGGAGGGAGTGGTTTCCGATGCGATGGAGAGTCTGGAAGCTTCACAGGGGAGGTGCTGGTCAAGTGGAGTCTTGAGGGAATGGCACTCTGCCAGGCAGCAAGGGCTGTGGGAGGGAAGGTGAGCGTTCTAGGCAGTGGGGCCAGGATACACAGGCGGGGAGGCAGTACCTCAGAAAGACCAGAAAAATGTTTGGAGAAGCCACCAATCAAAGGTGGATTAAAACTCTAGACATTAACAACACTTGCTCTCTACTAGTAGGTATCAGGGGAGTGAGTTGGGGTGGGGGTGGGGGTGATGGGATCTGACTTGGCCCCTGGAGAACAGAGATTGCCTTGGCAGCTCTCCAGAACCTGGATGGTGACCAGGAGGACATGGCCTTGTTTTCCCCATGGGCTCTCCCATGCTCTCATGATTGGGGCATCTGGAGACCTCTTTGGCCTTGGTTCCTCCCAGGTCACTTGGACTCAGGCTAGTTGCACCATTGGACTCCATGACCCTGAGGTCCCCTTCCTGGGAGGCTGGAGAGGGAGGTGGGACAACTTGAATGTGTTCCTTCCACACCAGGAGCAGGAGAATGTGCTACAGCGGGTCCTGCAGCTGCCGGTGGTGAGTGGCACCTGCGAGTGCTTCCAGAAGACCTATACCAGCACTAAGGAAGCCCACCCCCTGGTGGCCTCTGTGTGCAATGCCTATGAGAAGGGCGTGCAGAGCGCCAGTAACTTGGCTGCCTGGAGCATGGAGCCGGTGGTGCGCAGGCTGTCCACCCAGTGTGAGTCCTCGCGGCACTCAGCAGCTGCCTGCTTGTTCACTGCCTACCTGCCAGTCTGTCTGTTTGCCTCTCAGTCTGTCTGACTGTCTGATAACTTGCTTGTCTGTCTGCTTAACTGCCCACATCCCATTGCATGGTCTTCTTATCTATGGATATAATGGTATACATACAGATCTCTTTTCATCTATAGATGCCTATCTGTGGCCCAGCTGGCCTTTGCCTAGGATAACAATGATGGCCAGAGAATCTGCAGGGGAAGGGAAGGCAGAGCTATGCAGGCAGTGGTGAGGTTGGGGCCCATGGCAGACCAGACACTCACTGTAGCAGCACAGGCAGCAGCAGCAAGAACCAGCAGTCTGGCAGAGGCAGAGGCAGCCACACTAGGGGGCCTGGCAGGGCTGGACGGCATGGAGGGAGGGGAAAGCTGGCTGAGCCCAGCAGCTGATGGTAGCGGCTCATGACAGGTGGGGGCGGCAGAGAGCCACTAGCCAGGGCCCTGGAGGCAGAAGACGGTTCTCTTATGGGCCTTACCAGGTGTGCACCACTCAAATTGTTCTGCCGCATCCGAAAATGTGGTCTCCAAGGCATAGCTCTTGACAGGGTTGAGGGAAATCGCAGTAATGCCAAAAAGTCTAGCACTTTCCACCATCCTAATTACAGAATTATGGGTAGCTGAGGACTCCACACAGCAAACAGGAGAGGACAGATGTAAAGTAGGCCCAGGCCCTGTGCCTGGCTGCAAGCTCCTTAAATAGTTGCCTTGAGTCTCATTCTGCCCAACCGGAAGACAGCTAAGTCATCTGGGCTCTCTGCTGCTCGAGAATTTTGTGAAGAAAAATAAGGTATCTGGAGAAAGAATATATGAAAGAGTACAAAGAACTCTCTTTGAAAGCTATGGCCCCCAGTGGCCATGGCTGCAGAGCCAATGTCCCAGCAGACCCAGGCGGGATCCCCTTGAAGCAGGTGCATCTCTGATGCAAGCCCACTCTCCAGGGGCAACTGTTTTCCCTTCCCTGCGACCCTCTTCAGACAGCTGACCATCTCAACACTGAGTGGTTAAAAAGAAGAGCATGGACAGCCTGGGGCCTGCACTGGCTATGCTGGGAGTTTGTCATGTTGAGAGCTAAGCAGGCCCAGCCCCAAGGCCTCACTGCCATCTGCCTCCCTCTCACACCTCTCTTCTCCCTCCTTATGCTCACTCAGAGCCCCCATGCAGGTCCGGAGGGAAGAGAAGGAAGGAAAGAACAGTACTTGTTGGTGATTCATATAGCTCCCATCATTCTTCATAAAAATTCTGCCAGGCAGGCACCATTAATTCACCTTTCACAAGGTAGGAAGCAGAGGCTCAGACAGGCTGTGACTTGCTGAGGCCACAGGCTGCTTAGACGTGGTCACTTGGCCTTTTGAGTGCAGGTCTGAGTGACTCCAGAGTTCCCACACAGATGTAAGAAACTGGCCCGGGTCTCGAGGAGTCCCTGTGGACAGGGGCTAAAGAGGGCAAAGGGCCTGGGGCCCAGAGATGCTGGGGAGGCAGCAGGCCTTGGGATTTGAGGGCTCCAAGTCACTTCTTTGGCACAGAGGCCACTGCTAGATTCTCATGGAGACAGGCAGGACTCATCCAAACTTGACCCCTTCCTTCCAGTCACAGCTGCCAATGAGCTGGCCTGCCGAGGCTTGGACCACCTGGAGGAAAAGATTCCAGCCCTCCAGTACCCTCCTGAAAAGGTAAGCCCCTTCCCACCTCTTGAAGCCTCCCTGCACTCTGTCGTCACCACCTCTCAGGGTGGAGAGGGCAGGGGCTGCTGATGCCGTGACTGGAAGTCTGTGTCCCATGGTGAGCGTTGTCCAAGACCGGCAGAGGCTGCCTGCTCCCAAGGCCACACCACACAACAGGCTCCTCTTCTCCCTGTGAAGCTAAATGGAGATGGGGTTTCTGGGACCAGCAGGCACGAGCCCAGAGGCAAACCCAAACAGGAGCTCTGGCAAGTCCTACTGCCTCCGGATACCACACCCTGGGATCTGAGGTTCCACCGTCTGCCCTGGACCACTTGGCGACTACAGCTGCTTAAGGTCATGAGTCACACTCATTCAGATCCCAGGAGTGTCATCCCATATCCTCAAGATCCAACATTTTATGGACCATGAGATTGAAAGTCACTTTACCTGGCTACATATTTATTAGGTAGTTGCTATGATAAGGACTCATTTTTGGTGCTTCTGGGGAATAAGCTTCAGTCTCTGACCTCATCTATCTCATTGACCAACTACCCTTCCCACAAACATGTACTGAGCCCTACCCTATGCCCGGGGCCATCACCTATGCTTTATCAAGTACTCTCACTTAATCCTCTTGTCAGCCCTCTGGGATAGGGGTTGTTATCTCCATTTTACAGAAAGGAAACCAGTAAGTGGAAACAGTGAGAGCAGGTCCATTGAGCTGTGAGGCCTGTGTCCTTTGCTCCCCATTTTTCCAGATTAAAGGCAACATTTTTGTCACAAAGGTGCTCCCAGGATAATGAAGAAAAAGATAAATTATTTCAATGCAGAACTTGTAGGAAGATCAAGCACACCTATAAATCAATAGAAACGCTGTGTTCTGAGGAAAGGATGAAGGAGATTCCTTGTGAGCATGAGGGAATCAGGACAGGTGGCACCAAGGAGGAGTCTTTGGGGTCATCCTCACAGGATGAGAGGGCTCTTGACAGGCAGTGATGGGGGTGAAGAAGCCAGGAGATCCAAACAGTTGGCACAAGGAAGGTTGGAGCCCTCTCCCTTTAAAGCCTAGCTTAATTCCAGGTACCCAAATATCAGTGCCAGTTCCCTGGGCCTTTAGATGACGCCTTCCTGGGACCTGGGCTCAGGCCACCAGACCCCGAAAGGGTGGCCCTTCCAGGGCCTGCAAGACCACATGCCTAACACCCCCACCAACTTCCCCCAGATTGCTTCTGAGCTGAAGGACACCATCTCCACCCGCCTCCGCAGTGCCAGAAACAGCATCAGCATTCCCATCGCGAGCACTTCAGACAAGGTCCTGGGGGCCGCTTTGGCTGGGTGCGAGCTTGCCTGGGGAGTGGCCAGAGACACTGCGGAATTTGCTGCCAACACTCGAGCTGGCCGACTGGCTTCTGGAGGGGCCGACTTGGCCTTGGGCAGCATTGAGAAGGTGGTGGAGTACCTCCTCCCTCCAGACAAGGAAGAATCAGGTACCTGCCATTCGGAGGCTCGGCCTGGGAGTGAGTTGTCACACACACTGCCTGGGAATCAGCAGGAGGTGGCAGGGCTCATCCAGCTACTGCTCTGGAATAGGGAAGGCCAGTGGGATTTTCAGATGGATTCATAATCATTTACCCTCCCCCCCGCCCCCACCCCATCTGTAAAGAGGGAAAGTGAGTTGTGGAACTCACCAGTGAGTTTGTGGTGGAGCTAGAACACCTGCTTTCCAGTCCTAGACATGACCCAGATCTCCCCGGCCCCTCTCTTACCTGTTTTCTCTTCTTTCGCCCCAAATCGCTACCCAGCCCCTGCTCCTGGACACCAGCAAGCCCAGAAGTCTCCTAAGGCCAAGCCGAGCCTCATGAGCAGGGTTGGGGCTCTGACCAACACCCTCTCTCGACACACCATGCAGACCATGGCCCGGGCCCTGGAGCAGGGCCACACCCTGGCCATGTGGATCCCAGGAGTGGCGCCCCTGGTGAGTATCTGCCCTGAGCTCTGACTGGTCCCATGCCTGGGAGCCTTGTGGGCCTCTTAGTCCCTCCCATCCCCCACCCATCGCCCCTTCCTGTCCTGAGAACATTCTCTCTTCCAACCTGGGCTAGGACTTTAGTTCTAAGGACAAGAGGCCTTGAGAGGGGTAGAGGGATGGCCTTCCAGACCACAGGGAAAGAGAAGGGACAGGATGTTAAGCAAGGGCAGGCCTGCCTTGCTAGAGTGCTCCTGCCCCACCACTCACTTCTATCTCCCCCATTTCCCTCTGAGTCTCCCCCAAGCCCCAGTCTTCATCCCCCCAAGTCGGCCTCTTTCTATGGGTCTTCCCACCTATAAGACAGCAGGACTTCCATCTGCTATGCAAGCACTAGGGACTGTCGTCCTTAAATAAACAAAGTACACAACCCATTTTGTCAGGGAGAGTGTACCCAGCACCAATGCACCCAAGGTAAATTTGCCCTTTCTAGGCCCAGGGAGAGTTAACTCCCCACCACTCCCCACCTCCACCTCTCTGTATTTTAGCAGAAATAGGCTGGATTTTTTTCATAAGGAATTTTAGTAAGAAACTAGCACCAGAAAAGAAAATAAAACAACATTAAAGCATAAAGGTCAGCAAACAAGATTACTACTTTTCAGCCATCTTTTGAGCAGTACTTTTAAAAGCATCATCAGGCCTGGATCATTCATTCAAGCAAGTGTTGCCCCTGCAGGGATACAGGAGTAGTAGTTCCCCTCAGTCCCCTGCATCAATAACGACTGAGACTGAGTCACATGCCTGGGCCTGGCCTGCAGTGGGCAGAACCTCACATGCCACCATTCACATGGAATAGAGTGGCATCCCCAAAAGCTGTGTAATAAGGAGGCTCTGTTTGTGGGGCTCCCTAGAGGTTTAGAATGTGCCTCAGGAGACACCAGCCCACTTGCTCAGTCAATTTCTTCCCATGGGACACTCTGGTTCATTGAATGTTTCACTCTTTAGAGATCTGGGAGGAGTATCTACCAAAGCTAACAAACATATATCCTATGGCCCAGAAATTCCACTCTTAAGTGTATACCCAACAGAAATGAGCACTTAAGTCTCCCAAGACAAGTAAAAAATGTTCAGATCAGCGATATCCTTAGCTAAGAACTGGAAGCAATGATAATGCCCATCAACTGTAGGATGGATAAGTTACGGGAAATGCGTATGATGGAATATTACACAGAAATGAAACAGAAGGAACTACTTCCATTTGCAGCAACATGGGTGAAACTTACACCATAATATTTAACTAAAGGAGCTATTAATGAATGAATACACATGATGTGACTCTACTTATATGAAGTCCAAAAATAGGCAAAACGAAGGCATGGTGACAGAGACCAGGATTGTGGTTACTCTTGAAGGACTATGGACTGAGTGGGGGACACAGGGAGTCTTTGGGTGTGAAAATGGTCTATGTCTTGACCTGTGGTGGTTACACAGGTGTGTTCTTATAAAAATTCATAAAGCTTACACTAAAGATGTGTGCACTTTAGTGTATGTAGATTACCATTCAATAAAAAGTTTCAAGAAAAGTCTGCTGGGGCCGAGCCCTGCTCACCACCTGGCCTGGACCCTGGGGGCGAGGGGCTTTGGCTGCTGGGGCTCCCTGGTCATCAGCAGGGGCAGTTGAGCCAGCAATCTGCTGCCATCCTCCCTCAGAGCAGCCTGGCCCAGTGGGGTGCCTCAGTGGCCATGCAGGCGGTGTCCCGGCGGAGGAGTGAAGTGCGGGTGCCCTGGTTACACAGCCTCGCAGCCGCCCAGGAGGAGGATCATGAGGACCAGACAGACACGGAGGGAGAGGACGTGGAGGAGGAGGAAGAATTGGAGACAGAGGAGAACAAGTTCAGTGAGGTGAGGGGGAGAGTGGGAGCCTCAAGGTCGTCCAGTTCACAGAAGTGGTGAGAAGCAGAGGCATAGGGTGAACTCAGGAACTCTGGCCCAGATGCAGGGGCATGGCATGTGTGTGCAACACCCTTCACCCCACCCCCAAATGCCCAGCTGATGAGGGACTTCCATGTCATTCTCTCAGCTGATCCTTGCAACACTCTGTAAATAGGCAGGGCAGAGATTATTGTCCCATTTTGCAGAAGAAACAGAGGTTCAGAGAGGGAATGTGACTTGTCCAAGGCCACACTGCTAGTGGCAGAATAAGCCTGAAGTTTTGTAAATTTGGTATTCTCATGCTTTTCCCTTGAGCTCTGGGGCTGGTGAGGAGGGAAGGGTCAGGGGAGTTACTGCAGGAGGCACTGACCCTGCTCTGGCCCCCAGGTAGCAGCCCTGCCAGGCCCTCAAGGGCTCCTGGGCGGTGTGGCACATAACCTGCAGAAGGCCCTCCAGACCACCATCTCGGCTGTGACATGGGCACCTGCAGCTGTGCTGGGCATGGCAGGGAGGGTGCTGCACCTCACACCAGCTCCTGCTGTCTCCTCGACCAAGGGGAGGGCCATGTCTCTATCAGATGCCCTGAAGGGCGTTACTGACAATGTGGTGGACACGGTGGTGCATTACGTGCCGGTGAGTACCACCCCTGGCAAACTGTTAGTGTCCCAAGGGGGCCCGGACAGGGCAGATAAAGTAGATTTGACTGAAGGGGATGCAGTCCCCCTCCTTTTCCCTACTCCTCTGGAGACCTCCCTGCAGTCCTCAGTGCCCTGCCTTGACATACTGGGCCCCTCCCAGCCCCAAGAGTATAGAGGCCCATGGCTCTGGCCTGAGGCCTCTCCCCACAGCCCCTCCCACCTGCTGGTAGAGGAGTCTCCAGCCATTAGTTCCGGGATCCCAGTGACTCACCTTCACCCCTTTGCTCCCAACTGAAGGGCCGGGCAGGTGCTAGGCAGGTTTGCATGCTGCTGCACGGGAAGGGGTTGAAGAGACTTCCAGGGCACCCTGAGGGGTGGGCCATGAGTTCCAGGGGACAGCAGCAGGCTCCACCCAATTCTATCACCTGTCGCCAATAGGAAAAACCCAGGGGATACCAATGCCATCGCTTTGGGAACCCCTTTCCAAATCAAGTTATAGGTTATGCAGGCCTGAGGGGGGCTGGTCAGGGCAGAAAGCACCCTTAGAGCTGGTAAGGGGGTGGGTTACTCAGTCACTCTAGCAAGCAGCATGCCAGGGATCTTAGCAGCCCTCCTGTTCACCCTGCGCTCGGGCCAGCCCCAAGAAAGTGTACCCATCCCTGGCCAGGTCACTGTGTGGGCTGCAAGGAAGAGTTAGGAAAGCTGATGACCTCCCATTGAGGGTTCCCCTCAGGGAGGCCTAGGGGATCCTGAAACTTTGGGACGCTTGGCTTGCCTGAGCGGCCACCTGGTCCATGGAGAAGCTCAGAGTGGGTAGGACCTCAGGGCTTTCCCCGGTGCCCCCCAAACTACTGAACCGCTCCCCAGCCTGTGGCCTCCTGACGGCCGCTCCCGGGGAAACAATCGAGGGACCCGGGAAGGGGCGGTGGGTGAGAGGCGCAGGGACCAGGGCCAAGTCAGGACTCTAAGGCGGCTGCCGGGCCCTCAGCTCCCCAGGCTGTCGCTGATGGAGCCCGAGAGCGAATTCCGGGACATCGACAACCCGCCCGCCGAGGTCGAGCGCCGGGAGGCGGAGCGCAGGGCGTCAGGGGCGCCCTCCGCCGGCCCGGAGCCCGCCCCGCGCGCCGCACAGCCCCGCCGCAGCCTGCGGAGCACGCAGAGCCCCGGCGCGCCCCCCGGCCCGGGCCTGGAGGACAAGGTCGCCACGCCCGCAGCGCCACGCCCGGCCTTCCCGGCCGTGCCCCGCGAGAAGCCGAAGCGCAGGGTCAGCGACAGCTTCTTCCGGCCCAGCGTCATGGAGCCCATCCTGGGCCGCGCGCAGTACAGCCAGCTGCGCAAGAAGAGCTGAGTCGCCGCATCCGTCGCCGCACCCCGGGCGGGCGGGTTTCTCTAACAAACAGAACCCGCACAGCCCAGGCGAGCGTTGCCGCTTTCAAAATGGTCCCCTGGGGACCCCAGCCTCATCCCGATGATGCTGCCGAGGCACACTTTTTTTTTTTTTTTTAGCATCCTTTTGGGGCTTCACCCTCAGAGCCAGTTTTTAAGGGACACCAGAGCCGCAGCCTGCTCTGATTCTATGGCTCGGTTTTTACTAAAAGAGTAATTGCCTAACTTGATTTTTCATTTCTTTAACCAAACTTGTGGCCAAAAGACATTTGACTTTCCAAAATTCAGATTCTGCCTCTGTGGGTAAATACTTGTCACGAATGAGTAACTCCTGTCACCATTCTGAAGGTCCAAACAGAAGATTTTGACACATTCTTAGCACTGAACTGGGAGATCCTGTGATGTCTAGGCTCCCAGCAGACTACTTTGAAGGGAACAATCAGATGCAAAAGCTCTTGCATGTTTATTTAAAATACTAGTGTCACTTTCTGAGTACTCGCCCCTTCACAGGCTGAGTCCCAGGCCTGTGCTTCATAGAGCCAGCTTCTTGCTCACAGCCACATTTCCATTTGGATCATTACTGCCTGCACCTGCATAGTCACTCTTTTGATGCCCTCCAGATGCTGGGGAACAAAAATGGTGATCATATATAGACTTTATAGCCACAGTTCATCACCAATCCCATTTTCCAAGGGAAATGTTAATATTTGATAAATCTAGAAAATGCATTCATGGCTGGGCTCGGTGGCTCACACCTGTAATCGCAGCACTTTGGGACGCCGAGGCGGGCGGATCACGAGGTCAGGAGATCGAGACCATCCTGGCTAACACAGTGAAACCCCGTCTCTATTAAAAGATACAAAAAATTAGCCCGGCATGGTGGTGGGCGCCTGTAGTCCCAAGCTACGCAGGAGGCTGAGGCAGGAGAATGTCGTGAACCTGGGAGGCAGAGCTTGCAGTGAGCCGAGATCACACCACTGCACTCCAGCCTGGGCGACAGAGCGAGGCTCTGTCTCAAAAAAAAAAAAAAAAAAAAAAGAAAAAGAAAGGCGAAGAAAATGCATTGATACAACTATAAAATTCAAACATTGCAAAAGGGTATGTGTCTTTCTCCCCGAGCCCCCCGTTCCCCTTCATTAAAAACCACCATGGTGCCGTCTCTCGTGTATACAGGGCTATGCACCTGCAGGCACGTGTGTATGCACTCCCCGCTTGTGTTTACACAAGCTGTGGGGTGTTATACATGCCTACTTTTTTCACTTAATAACACAGCTTGGAGAGATTTTTGTGTCACATCATAAATCCCACTCGCTCTTTTCGACGGCCACATAATAACTACTGCATAATATGGATACGCCTTATTTGATTTAACTAGTTCCCTAATGATGGACTTTTGTTTCCTTTTTTTTTCTTTTTTGCTACTGCAAACAGTGCTATAATAAATACCCTTATCAAAAATGTCTAGTGTACATGTGTGGAGATATATATACACACATATGTGATAGATACGTAACTTGTAACCATGACATGCTGGGTGAAAGAATATGTGCATTTTAAGTATTCCTAGATAATACCAAGTAGCCTGCCAAACCAAACCCTATTTTTCTAGTTATTTTCACCTGCAGCTTCAGAAATATGCACAGAAAATTATGAGTCTTCAGTCAGTCCTTTTAGACATCCATATATTTATACTTATTTTCCACAGGTCCCCCTCAGACACATAAACACTCACTCTGTTAGCTCCCACTCTACTGCACACCTGGAAGCCCTGCTCCCTGAAACTGACTCTGGGGCCCTAGAACTGACTCTGGGGCCCTGGCAGATCTTTGGTGTAATGAGTCATGGGCCTCGATCTGTGGTTTTGGAGTCTGAGGATGTAGAATGGGGACAGGAGAGAAGCTGGTAGATATACACATGAAGATGTGGCCAGGCCCCTGAGCCAGCCATGGACCCTCCCCACCCCACTTCCATGATATAAACTACACCCAGCAGTTCCCTGGGGGGTGGGGAGGGAAGATGAGGGGTGGAGTTGGCAAGAGGGTTTCTTAGAAGCTGATATAACAGGGCTGAGCAGACAGAGCCCAGCACAGCCTTGGCAGGGCTCCCAGGGACAGATGCTGGAGAATTGACCTCAGGCCTAGATGTACAGAAAGAAATGCCTGCCTGTCCTGGGCCTCACCCACCCATGCTGCTTTCTTCCTAGTGTTCCAGAAACCACATTCCTAGCTATCTACTCCTCCCCAGTCCTGTGGCTCCTCCTGCTAGGCTATACTCCAGAAGGCAGGAAAGCTGCCTCCTCAGCAGCATGAGGGCTGCAGCCGCCAACATGCCTGCTGGTCAGGCCCAGTTCCCTCACCCAGCCCCGGGCCTGCGCACAGGTGCTGGAGGCTACATATGGAATAGGACAGCCCAGGAAGCAAACAGTGTAAGTTGTAAGTTTCTTTTTACTGTTAGAAACCTCTTGATTAGGCAGCAAGGTACACTGAACCTGCTTCTCAGTATTTTGAACATATTTTGGCCAGTAACAAGGGCAAAGTAGCTCCTCTAAATGGCACACATTTGCTTCCTTGACTCTAGGCTCAATGGGGGACTTCCCCCTGTTCTGCGGGGCATCCCTTTGGCAAGGCCCACCCACACTCAGTATCTCCAGTGTGGCTCAGGACCTAGCAAAGACCTCCACTTCACATTGGGTTGCCCAGGGTCCTTCAGAGAAATACCCAATGCCTTCCATTCCAGCTTACAAAACCCACTTCTAACACAGCCACAGCTTTTGGAGATGCACACAATTACAGAAATTAACATACATTTATCCAGGCAATTATTTACCTCTTTTTCTTCCCATAATTTTATTTTGAGACTGTATCGCTCTGTCACCCAGGCTGGAGTGCAGTGGCAGGATTTCAGCTCACTGCAACCTCCACGCCCCCAGGCTCAAGTGATTGTCTTGCCTCAGCCTCCTGAATAGCTAAGATTACAGGCATGTGCCACCATGCCCAGTTAATTCTCATATTTTTAGTAGAGACGGGGTTTCACCATGTTGTCCAGGCTGGTCTCAAACTCCTGACCTCAAGTGATCTGCCCACCTCAGCCTCCCAAAGTGCTGGGATTACAGGTGCGAACCACCATGCCCAGCCTTCCTCCCAATAATGATCTGGGATCTTAATAGCCAAGGGATTTCTGGGCATGGAGAGAGAGATACCGCTATGACTTGTGCTTCGAAGCTCATTGTCTTAAGCATAACTTTCCTAACCATTTAAATACTTCACACTTAATCAAAATTTATAAAATGCATACATCAAATTATTTTAAATATTTAAATGTTGATTAGGTGGCTCATGCCTGTAATTCCCAGCACTTTGGGAGGCCGAGGCTGGCAGATCATGAGGTCAGGAGTTCGAGACCAGCCTGGCCAACAAGGTGAAACCCTGTCTCTATTAAAAATACAAAAATTAGCCGGGTGTGGTGGTACGCACCTGTAATAATTGTAATAATTGCCAGCTACTCAGAAGGCTGAGGCAGGAGAATCGCTTGAAACTGGAAGGCGGAGGTTGCAGTGAGCCGAGACCACGCCATTGCACTGCAGCCTGGGCAACAAGAGCAAAACTCCATCTCGAAAAAGAAAAAAAATGTTGATTACAAGCTAAAAAGTCAAATTCTTCTAAGCTTTTCTGTAAACGGAGTCAATGGAAACTTCTGCATACCTTGTTAGTATGTCATTAGAGCTAGTGGGGTCATCCAGAGGTTCCTCTGTGCGCAGAGAGGGGACCAAGCCTGTGTGGTCAGCTCCCCATCCAGGATGTACTATTGGACCCTTCTACTCACTGCTCTACATCCAGAACACAAGCACTATCTTTAAAACATCCTGCATGACATCCACAATCCCTCCCCATCCCCAGCCCCAACCTGCTATAACCACAGTCCTGAATTTTGTTGTTTCTCATTCCCTTGCTTTTCTTTATAGATTTACTTCCTATATATACACCCCAATACAATATGATTGAGTTTTGCATGCCTTGAGCTTTATTTAAGTGTGATTATGTGTATTCTTGAGATTTGCTTCTTTTCACTCAAAATTATGTTTCTGAGCTTCATTCATTTTCACTAGAGATTTTAATTCTAAAACTCTATATTTAATGAGTATATATAAATATGCCCTAATTTATTCAGTCATTTGTATTAGAATGGATTCCGTTTTAAAAGACAGAAGGCTCCCAATAACAATGTGTACTAGTCAGCCTTTGCCATGATACTGTTGCATAACAAACTGTCCTAAAACTGTGGCTTACAACAACATGCATTTATTTTTATGTTCATAGGTCAACTATGGTTTGGCTCATCACAGTGGCACTCCCAATGGCTCTGCAGATCAGCTGAACTTGGCTCCAGGCTGTGCATGGGTTCAGTTCTGCACCAGGGGTGCTATTTCAGGGCTCTAGGATAAGGGGTCAGTGGCAGTGGCTATCTGGGGCATACTCTTCTCACAGGATAAGGGGTCAGTGGCAGTGGCTATCTGGGGCATACTCTTCTCACAACAGATCACTGGAGCACAGAACCAAGTCTCATCTCAAGTCCTCTCCTTGTATCATATCTACTTACATTCCATTGGCCAAAGCAAGTCATACAGCCAAGTCCGCATCAATGGGACAGGGAAGTAGACTTCTCCCCTAGTGGAAGGGGAAGGGAGCAAATATTTGCTGAACAATAGTACAGTCTAGCACACAGTGATTTAAACAAGCGAGGAGTTTATTTCTGTCTCCTGTGAAAGCCCAGAGATGAGTAGTCCAGACTGGAATGACACTCAGCAGTGCCAGGGATTGAGGTTCCTTCTATCTTAAGGACAGAACCTTACTATTCTGTCATGAATGATTTCTTTCCCTAAAGTCACCTCATGAATCAAGATAGCTGCTCCAGCTCCAGCCATCAACTCCATATTCCAGCCACAGAAAAGAGCAAGGAGAAAGGAGAATGGCATGCCTCCACACCAGAAATTACACACTACTGCTTATAACCCAATGGACAGAACTTAGTCACATGACCACTCCTGGTTTAAAAGGGGGATGGGAAATACAGTTTTCATTTGGAGTGGCTATGCATCTAATTAAAAATCAGAAGTCCTAAATGGAGGGGAAGTAGATCCCAGGGATGGGGGTAACTTGTAATCTCTGCCACATCACTCTCGTGTCAATAGACATTTGGCTTGTTTCTGTAATTTTTTTTTTTTTTTTGAGACTGTTTCATTTTTGTCCCACAGGCTGGAGTGCAGTGGTACGATCCTGGCTGACTTCAACCTCCACCTCCCATGTTCAAGCGATTTTCCTGCCACAGCCTCCCAAGTAGCTGTGACTACAGGCGCCAGCCACCACGCCAGGCTAAATTTTTGTATTTTCAGTAGAGATGGAGTTTCAGCATGTTGGCCAGGCTGGTCTCGAACTCCTGACCACGAGTGGTCCGCCCACCTCGGTCCCCCAAAGCACTGGGATTACAGGCATGAGCTACCATGCCCGACCTGTTTCTGTATTTTTACTGTTACATACTTTGTGACAATGAACATTCTTATAAGAGTTTCTTAGGGAATATGACTAAGAGTGGAATTCCTAAATGATAAAGCATGTGTATCATTAACTAGATACTGACAAATTGCCATTCAAAGTGGTTGCTCTGATTTACATTCTCACCAGAAGTATAAGAGTCCTCTTACTCAGCATCCTCATCAGCACTTGATATTGTCTAATTTAATCACTTTTCCTAAATCTGAAGGGAGGAAAATGGAATCTTGTCATGGACTTAATTCCCTGATTAGCAATGATATTGAACATTGTTTATGATGTTTATTTAATATTTGCATTTCCTCTTTTGTGAAGTATTTGCCCTTTCTTTTTCTCTTTTCTTTCTTTCCTTCCTTCCTTCCTCCCTCCCTCCCTCCCTTCCTTCCTTCCCTCCCTCTCTCCCTTTCTTTTCTTTTCTCTTTTTTCTTTTTTCTTCTCTTCTCTTCTTTCTCTCTTTCTCTCTTTCTTTCTCCTTCCTTCCTTCCTTCCTTCCTTCCTTCCTTCCTTCCTTCCTTCCTTCCTTCCTTCCTTCCTTCCTTCCTTCTTTCTCTCTCTCTCTCTCTCTCTCTCTCTCTCTCTCTCTTTCTTTCTTTCTTTCTTTCTTTCTTTCTTTCTTTCTTTCTTTCTTTCTTTCTTTCTTTCTTTCGACAGGGTCTTGCTCTGCCACCCATGCTAGAATGAGTGGTTTAATCAAAGCTCACTGCAGCCTTGAACTCTTCGGCTCAAGCGATCCTCCTGCCTCAGCCTCCAAAAGTGCTGGTATTACAGGTGTGAGTCATCATGCCCGACCTAGTTTTTCTCAATGATTTTTAGAAGTTCTTTATATTTTCTGAATACTAATTCTTATCAAGGATAAATATCACAAATATCTTCTTCCAGCTTGTTGCTTGCATTTTCATTCTCTTTCTGGTTTCTTTGTTCATCCTTTCAATGAACAAAAGTTCTTAATTTTGATTTAGTCACAATTACCACCTTTTTCCTTTGTGGTTTGCAATTTTGAGTTGTGATTTTTGTTTGTTTCTAACCTTTCCTATGGTGCTGAGAGTTATGTTTTAAAAGCTCTCCCCTACCATGAAGTTATGATGATGCTTCCCTAATATTTGCCATGATGATTTCTTCTAACGCTTTTATAGTTTTGCTTTTACATTTCATTAATTATTATTTTTTTTGAGACAGGGTCTCACTCTGTCACCCAGACTGGAGTGCGGTGGCGCTATCACGACTCACTGCATCCTTGACCTCTCAGGCTCAAGCAATCTTATCACCTCAGCCTCCAGGGTGGCTGGGACTACAGGTGCGTACCACCATGCCCACCTAATTTTTGCATTTTTTTTTTTTTTTTTTTTTTTTTTTTGAGACGGAGTCTCGCTCTGTCGCCCAGGCTGGAGTGCAGTGGCCGGATCTCAGCTCACTGCAAGCTCCGCCTCCCGGGTTTACGCCATTCTCCTGCCTCAGCCTCCCTAGTAGCTGGGACTACAGGCGCCCGCCACCGCGCCCGGCTAGTTTTTTGTATTTTTTAGTAGAGACGGGGTTTCATCGTGTTAGCCAGGATGGTCTCGATCTCCTGACCTCGTGATCCGCCCGTCTCGGCCTCCCAAAGTGCTGGGATTACAGGCTTGAGCCACCGCGCCCGGCCTGCATTTTTTTTTTTGTAGAGATGGGGTTTCGCTGTGTTGCCCAGGCTGGTCTGCAACCCTTCAGCTCAAGTTATCTGCCTGCCTTAGCCTCCCAAAGTGCTGGGATTATAGGCATGTACCACTGCGCCTGGCCCAGCCCTACATTTAATTAATTTTTATAAGTATGGTTTAAGTAGGAATCCAATTTTTTCTTCCATGTGGATAACTGTCTTACACATTTCCTAACTGAATTTTCAGTTGTGCTTTCTCTCTCTCTCTCTTTGAAGATGGGGTCTCTGTCATCCAGGCTGGAGTGTTGTGGTGTAATCACAGCTTACTGTAGCCTTGACCTCCCAGGCTTAAGCAATCCTCCCATCTCAGCCTCCAGAGTAGTTGGGACCACAGGTGCACACCACCATGCCTGGCTAATTTTTTTTTTATTTGTAGAGACAGGGTCTCTCTGTGTTGCCCAGGCTGGTGTTGAATTCCTGGGCTCAAGCTATCCTCCCGCTTCAGCCTCCCAAAGTGCTGGGATTACAGGCATGAGCCACCATACTCAGCCTTGAGTTTCTCTCTAAATGAATTGTATACTGCAGGAAGTTTAAGAGTTCTCTCGATGCCGGGCGTGGTGGCTCATGCCTGTAATCCCAGCACTTTGGGAGGCCGAGGTGGATGGATCACGAGGTCAGGAGATCAAGACCATCCTTGCTAACACAGTGAAACCCCGTCTCTACTAAAAATACAAAAAATTAGCCGGGTGTGGTGGTGGGTGCCTGTAGTCCCAGCTACTCGGGAGGTTGAGGCAGAAGAATGGCATGAACCTGGGAGGTGGAGCTTACAGTGAGCCAAGATCCCGCCGCTGCACTCCAGCCTGGGCGACAGAGCGAGACTCTGTCTAAAAAAAAATAAAATAAATAAAATAAAATAAAAAAGAGTGCTCTCGAATGTCAGCTGAAAACTTCTGATTTACTGATGTCTGATGAACAATGGACCAGGTTCGGCTGATGGATTGAATAGCTTTCCCCCACTGATCTGCACTCTCTACTTTGTCACAGATCTGGTTTCCAAATTTGTTCTATTTGTTATTCCTGTAGCATGAACACATTGTCTGAATTACAATAGTTTCAAATATGTTTTCACATCTTCTCGGGCAAGTCCACCCATACTGCCCTTGTGCAAGTGTCTTTTGCAACTTCCGGCACTTCGCTTTTCCATGTAAGTAGTAAAATCAGCTTGTCAAATTCCACAAAAGGAATTTTTACAGACTCAATTTGTTTCAAGTAACTATAATTATTCTTTGCTCTTCTGAAGCTCCTGATGTCACAAGTTGGCCGGTAAGAACCCCTTTAAGTTGGGGCTTTTGTCATTTCAGGCCTACAACATACATTTTAAAAGCATCTGAATTTTTTGACCACAAAATAATTATTCCAGTTCTTACCCTAATACATGGCATCAACTACTTTTAATGGAAAATAGTGATAAAGGCCACAATTTGGACACTAGGGTACACAAACCAGATTGTCGCATATGAGTACTACTGATACACAGAAAAACACTGCACATCCACCAGAAAGAGCAAGAAAAAAGGTACATCTTTCTAATTCTTTAAAAATTTATTGTAATATAAAAGTTTTATTTTCTCTACAATTTAATTACTGTAATTGTAATTAGAATTGTACCTCTCTCTCTCTCTCTCTTTTTTTTTTTTTGAGACAGGGTCTCGCTGTCTCATGCAGGTTGGAGTGCAGTGGCACCATCTTGGCTCACTGCAACCTCTACCTCCCAGGCTTAAGCCAGTGTATCTTCCTACCTTAACCTCTGGAGTAGCTGGGACTATAGGCCCATGCCACCATGCCTGCCTATTTTTTGCATTTTTTGTGGAAACAGCTTTGCCCTATTGCCCAGGCTGGTCTCAAACTCCTGGGCTGAAGGGATCTGCCTGCCTCAGCCTCCCAGAGTGATGGGTTTACAGGCGTGAGCCATCTTGCCTGGCCCAGAATTGTACCTCTTAAAACATGATGTTTCATTAATCATCATCACCTTTTATTACATTTTACACACATGAAGATCCAAGTTCAGTTTTCAGCTTCTTCACATTTTCAGGGTCTAAAATGATTCTCTTTGGGTATCACAGCGGCAGGCTGCTCTGTGTTGTTCTTGTTCAGGACCCCAACTGATTTAGAATATTTGGGACCAACGGTGTCATTCTACAGCATGTCAGAGAACACCGGGGTTTCATGTGCTCTTTCCAATTGCTTGAGGTTTTAGTTTCTCCTTAATTGAATTATCTATTGGAGGAAATGGCACAGCTCCTGGCATCTGACAGATAGATGCTTGGTACCTGAATCATGGTCCTTTGTGATACATGAATCAGCTGGCCAGCCTTTCCTCTATGAAGCTTCGAGGATGTGGTTGTGGAGATTGTGGATGACTTCCCTATATCCACGCTGTCTCACACGGGTATTGCAAGCCAATCATGGTAGTTCCATCCCCTTGACAGCGAGTAGTTTGCGAGTGGACAGGCCTAAGCTGTGTGGTACATGGAATGGGAAGGAAATCAGCTCGGAGGGCTCTTGATCCAAAGGGCATGCCTCGCCACACACTGCTGTCTTCTTCCTCTGGACATTTTCTGTCTGAAGGTGATGCCAAAAAAAAAAAAAAAAAAGTTAAAAAGGCCAGCTCCTTGGTAATGTTGCCACTGACTCAACCTGCCCAGGAGCCCTCATCCCTCTGGGTTTCACTGTTCCCCAAGATAACAAATGATCTTATCGTTCAAGCCACTTCAAATTGTGGTTTCTGTTACTGGAGGCTGAGGGTTTCCTAATATAGATTTATCTGAAGAGCCTGGCAATTTCTATAGCCTTTAATTATGTTGCCTGTCTATGCCAGGTAATCTTCTATATACATAATATCACTAGAAACGACACTGGAGTTTACTTTTTCTAATGGCATTTTAAGTGACAAATATGTTTTCAGATTTTAAAATTCACCCATTCACGGTGCTTCCAGTGCAAACAATGGATCAGAGGTCTCAGAGGTGAAGACAACAACCATCTCTTTGAGGCTGCCGGCTGCCGGGGACACCGCCAGATCACCTCTCCTGCCCCTCCTGGTGCCAAATTTCCCTTGACAATGAGTGGGAGATGGAACTCAATTTTAGAAATACTGAAATGTGAGAAAATGAGAGTCTCAGAAGTGAGAAAACTTTTTTAAACGTGGGGAGATGGAGGTTTCTGCTGGCTTTGTGAGTGGCGTGCAGGGGGCGTGGTTTGGGACTGGGAGTGGAAAACAGAGACGGGGGACGAAGGTGACTCGGGGCTGAGGACAGGATGGTCTGGAGTTCAGTTTGGAGACACATTCTAGAAAATAAGTCGATGCCATCATGAGGATGCTTCACACTCTCCAGGCCTGGGCCCTCCGCACGGGCCCCGCCCGCCCTGTCTGCGGGCCGACTCCGCGACGCCACCCGGCTCGCGCCTCCGCCCCCGAGAGCCCCGGCGGGCGGAGTTGCGGGTGAGCGGAGGGCTGGTTTGGGGGGCGGGGGTCCCGATGACGGCATCGGAGCGCGCCGCAGTGGGGATCGAAGCCTGACTGCCTGGCCCGGGACGGCGCTCGCACCCAGGCAGGTGAGTGTGGGCCGGAGAGCGGGTTAGGGGCGAGGACCGGGTGGGTGGAGGGAGGCGCGCGCTCCCTCCTCGCGCAGGCCTAGGCCTGGTGGCCCTGGGAGCCGGCACGCCTGGGAGACCTAAGCCGGCATGAGGAGCCCAGCACCCTTGCTCCCCAGCCTCCTGGAAGCTCTTCCTTGGACTGGCCGGCGCCCTCTTCCCGACATCTGGGGGCTGACGCCGGCATCCCCGGCCTGCAAGGAGGGGCGAGCGCCGAGGCCGCGTGAGTCGGGTCCCCATTTGTAATCACTTCTCCCAACTTTCCGGGAGCTCCGTCCCGCGCCCCGCCGCCTCCAGCCCCGGCTGCCCTACCCTGGCTCCGGATTGCGCCTGCGGGGATGTCAGAGCGCCCTCGGAGCGGTAGCGCTGTGCGGAGAGCAGGGGCGCGCGGTAGCCGGGACTGCACCGGGCTCGGAATGCTCACGCGGAGGAGGGGTGCGCGAAGGCCCCCACAGTGTTGCGAGTCAGAGTTCACCGCTGTGTGCCCAGGATCGGGCGCCCAATAGGGGCCGGGTGATTGAATTAATGAGAGGTTACTGTGCTGAGAGAGAGGTTAAAGGGTAAAGAATGAAGTGCCGGGGTGGCGGTGGGGGTGAAGAACGCTGTAGGAGGAGGGAGGGCGGGGAAAGTTCCTTGGATGAAGATTATCCATCACTGTTTATTGGGCAGCGTGGGACCTTGTGCTGGGCGCTGGTGATGAAGTGCAAAGTGGACCCAGAGGGTCCCCGCCTTCCAGCTCCTGGTCTGGGAGGTGGGGGAGAGAAGCGGGTAGTAACCTGCAGTTGCACTAGAGTGGTCATGGGCGGGTGGAACAGCACTGGGGGTTGTGTGCGTGTCGTGGTGGGGTCACAGAGAAGGGGAGCTTCCGTGGCTCCCTGAAGAAGAAGAGGAAGAAGGTGCCTGCAGCCTTAGCTGGGAGGGATGAGGAGGCTTGGGTAACACCTAGCCGTTGCAGGCAGAGAGAGGCGGCAAGGAAAGGCCTGGGGTGTGGGAGGTGAGTAATCCAGGGAGGCAGGGCCTGATTTAAGCCTTGTCTTTTTTTTTTTTTTTTTTCCTTAATATTTTGAATCCCAAGGGCAGTGGAGAGCCTTTTTTTGGAGAGTTGAGGTTAGGCAGGGAGTGAAAGAATTGCATTTGCATTTTGAGAGATGCCCCTGAGGTGCAGTGGCTGATGCCTGTAATCACCGCACTTTGGGAGGATCCCTTGAGCCCAGGTGTTCAAGACCAGCCTGGACAACATAGCTAGACTGTCTCTACAAAATAATAATAATAATAATAATAAAAATTAGCCAGGTACGTGTCTGTGGTCCCAGCTACTTTGAAGGCTGAGGTGGGAGGATCACTTGGACCTGGGAAGTCTTGGCTGCAGTAAGCAGTGATCATGCCACTGTACTCCAGTCTGGGTGAAAGAGAGAGACCCTGTCTCAAGAAGAAAAAGAAAGATGTCCCTGGCTACCCTACGGGAGGGGACAGGGAGACTGAGACCAGGGGAAGGCTGCTCAAAGTCATCCTGGCACAGTGTCAGTGGCCAGGACTAGGGCTTTGGCAACAGAATGGGAAGGAGCAGGTGAACTTGCGAGACATTTAGGAGATGGATTTGGCAGGATTTGGTGGTGAGAGCTTGGTCTTGAAGGATCTGTTGACTTTTTTGAAGAAGGTGGGGCAGGGGATGTGGGTGACTTGACAAAGACAGAGATTGTGGTAAACCCAGTGGGTGTTAGGGACAAGAGTTCCCTGGTGTGGTGTGGTGCTGTGTGTGTGCGTTATTCTAGGAGATTGGGCCATAGGGAAGAATGCAGCTGAAACACTGGAGTGCAGGAGTTAGGGCCTCATTTCGCCAGTGCTGGGAGCCATGACGTGTTACTTAGGGGGATTATATATGTTATGACCCTTGCAATTTTTGAGCACCAGGTTGGACACGGGGATGTTCTGAACTTTGACCACCCTCCCCCCAATCCCTCCAAGGTCAGGAGCTGCAGGGTCTGGCTCAAGTCCCCTGCAGGGTGAGTCTAGCTCCTGGAGTACAAGTGCTGATGGCCAGGGCTTCTTTCTCTCTCCACAGGGCCCAGAGCAGTCCTCCCTCAGCATGGGGCTGGAGGCCCAGAGGCTGCCAGGGCCTGAGGAGGCCCCAGTGCGGGTTGCCCTGCGAGTTCGACCACTGCTGCCCAAGGAACTGCTGCACGGGCATCA
Organism: Macaca mulatta; assembly: GCF_049350105.2. Lineage (NCBI taxonomy): Eukaryota > Metazoa > Chordata > Mammalia > Primates > Cercopithecidae > Macaca > Macaca mulatta. The sequence continues at coordinate 79,462,200 of NC_133412.1, read as the reverse complement.
GAGCTGCCTGCAGGTGGAGCCAGGGCTTGGCCGCATCACCCTGGGCCGTGACCGACACTTTGGCTTCCACGTGGTGCTGGCCGAGGATGCCGGGCAGGAGGCTGTGTACCAGGCCTGTGTTCAGCCCCTCCTTGAGGCCTTCTTCGAGGGCTTCAATGCCACCGTCTTTGCCTATGGTCAGACGGGCTCAGGGAAGACGTACACCATGGGGGAGGCCAGTGTGGGTGAGTGACCCTGCTCAGGGCCTTTGCCCACTTTAAGGAGCCTTAGTTCCTTCCTGGATTTCTGCCCCTGTCCTCTTGCTGCCTGTCCCTTTGAAAGGTGGGGATGCTGGGGGAGGAAGAGTTGATTTCCTAGACAGAGATCTGTGGCCCAGGCTGGGACCAGCCATGTCTGTGGGGTAGGCAGGGCAGGAAGGAAGAGTCATTGGAGGTGAGTGGCCTTCTCACCTCCATAGAGATGGCACCATGCTGCCTGGCTCTGGGGACCTCAGCAGAGGAAGGGTACGGGAAGGTGGCATGTCTCTGGAGGTTGTCAGGCTGGCTAGGGAAGGTCAGGAATCTGTGTTCTAGCTGGAGCAGTTGGGAACGGGGGCCGTGTGTCCTGGAAGAGGCATGCTTTGGATGCTGCACAGCAGGGCTGCAAGGTGCTTCAGCCAGGCTCTGGAGCAGTTTCGAGAAAGATCCTTTGGGCCAACTGAAGGAAGTGTCCCGTTTTAAGTAACACAAGCTGCTTTCTCTCAGGTTACTGCCTTGCTCTGCTCCCTTCACTATAACAGAATACCATAGACTGGGTGGCTCCTCAACAGAAATGTATTCCTCACAGTTCTGGAGGCTGGAAAGTTTAAGATGAAGGCACCAGCAGATTGAAGGGCCTTCTTCCTCACAGACAGCCACCTTCTTTCTCTAAGCTCACATGGTAGAACACGGAAGGGGTCACTCTCAGCTCTCTTTTACAAGGGAACTAATCCCATTTATGAGGGCTCTCCCCGCCCACTTCCCAAAGGCCCCACTTCCATCATATTGGGGGTGAGGATTTCTGCATGAGAATTTTGGGGAGCATAAACAAATTCAGACCATAGCAGTTACAGAAACATACTTTGTCGTAAAAAAAATTAGGAAAATACAGCAAAGCACATGCACGAAATAAAAGGTACTTGATAATTGCCTTTCAGAAATCCCCTGCCCTGTTAGCATTCCAGTTTGTCTGGGAAAATTATTTTACTTTTCAAAAATGGGATTATATTATACACATTCTTTTGTGTCCTGTTTGATTTTCTTAACAATGTATCATTGGCCAGGCGTGGTGGCTCGCACCTGTAATCCCAGCACTTTGGGAGGTGGAGGTGGGTGGATCATTGGAGGTCAGGAGTTCGAGACCAGCCTAGCCAACATGGCAAAACCCCGTCTCTACTAAAAATACAAAAACTGAGCAGGGCACGGTGGCTCATGCCTGTAATCCTAGCACTTTGGGAGGCTGAAGCGGGTGGATCATGAGGTCAGGAGATCGAGACCATCCTGGCCAACATGGTGAAACCCCGTCTCTACTAAAATACAAAAAATTAGCTGGGCGTGGTGGTGCATGCCTATAGTCCCAGCTACTCAGGAGGCTGAGGCAGGAGAATCACTTGAACCTGGGAGACGGAGGTTGCAGTGAGCCGAGATCTCGCCACTGCACTCCAGCCTGGTGACAGAGCAAGACTCCGTTGCAAAAACAAAACAAAACAAAAAAACTGGCCAGGCATGGTGGTGGGGGTCTGTAATCCCAGCTACTCAGGAGGCTGAGGCAGGAGAATTGCTTGAACCCAGGAGATAGAACTTGCAGTGAGCCAAATTTGCTTCACTGCATTCCAGCCTGGGTGACAGAGCGAGACTCCATTTCAAAAACACAACAACAAAAAAATAATGTATCATGAACATTTCTCTGTATCATTAAATATTCTTCAATCTAAATTTTTAGGCCAGGCACACAGGCTCACACTTGTAATCCCAGCACTTTGGGAGGCTGAGGTGGGAGGATTGCTTGGGCACAGGAGTTGGGAGACCAGCCTGGGCAACACAGCAAGACCCTGTTTCTTAAAAAAAAAAAACAAAAAAAAAACCCAACTTTTTAATGGGCTACCTGGCATTCCATTGTGAATATAAAATAGTTGGTTGGGTACGGTGGCTCATGCCTGTAATCCCAGCACTTTGGGAGGCCGAGGCCAGCAGATCACAAGGTCAGGAGTTCAAGACCAGCCTGGCCAACATGGTGAAACACTGTCTCTACTAAAAATACAAAAATTAGCTGGGCATGGTGGCAGATGCCTGTTATCCCAGCTACTCAGGAGACTAAGGCAGGAGAATCTCTTGAAACCGGAAGGTGGAGATTGCAGTAAGCTGAGATCACGCCACTGCACTCCAACTTGGGCAACAAGAGCAAAACTCTGTCTCAAAAAAAAAGTTGATTTGGCCAGATCTCCTGTTTGATCTTCAAATGGACACTTAGGATGTTTGCATTTTTTGAAGTCATGAGGAAGAGTGCTGTTCTGAACTTCCTCTGATTTTTCCTTGGGATAAATTTAGGAGGCCCTTTAGATAACAGCATGGATTAGGAGTAATCAGGCAAGGTTATTTGATAATCTGTTGAGGATGCAGTGAAGGGGATGCTTACATCATGAAAGGGGTTGATTGAATCAGGAGAGGTTGCTTCCAACTCTTAAATTTTATATTTCTGCCTGACCACACTGGAGCATGGCCTAGCTCAGGCCACCTGTCCCATCCTGGCCTTGGCCACTGTCTTCTCCATCCTAGAGCACCATCCTCCAGCTCTGGCAGGGGCCTATGAGCTTGCGGGCCTGGGGGACTTGGGCCATGTTCAGCTGAAGTGGCAGGAGGCCCTGCGGTGTCTCCCCAGCCTCCCTCCTCGAGGATGAGCAGGGCATTGTCCCGAGGGCCATGGCCGAGGCCTTCAAGCTCATCGATGAGAATGACCTGCTTGACTGTCTGGTGCATGTGTCCTATCTGGAAGTGTACAAGGAGGAGTTCCGGGACCTGCTCGAGGTGGGCACTGCCAGCCGTGACATCCAGCTCCGGGAAGATGAGCATGGGAATGTTGGTGAGGAACTCCGGGGTCCTCCACTGATGGAGAGGGGTTTAGGGAGGCTTCACCTGCTTGGAGTGGGGTGCTTACCTGTCTGGGAATGGCAACTCCTCATGGAAAACCCAAGCCCTGGGAGGTTTTGCTTTAGCTTCCTGTCTCCAATGAGTTCAGTACTGCTTCTATACCCAGAGTGAGAGGCACTGAGGTGGGCCAGTGGGAAGCCGGAGCCCCTCAAGCCCGAACTAGGAAGGGCAGTACCCCGTGGGCGTGGGGAGGGAGCGGTGGGTCAGGAAGGGCAAGTTTGGGGCTAGTTCTGCTCTGCCTGCCCTCCTGGCTGGTCAGTCTGGCGGCCCCTGCCCTGGGGCTCATGGCCTTCTGTGCCCGCAGTGCTGTGCGGGGTGAAGGAGGTGGACGTGGAGGGCCTGGACGAGGTGCTGAGCCTCCTGGAGATGGGCAACGCGGCGCGGCACACGGGAGCCACGCACCTCAACCGCCTGTCTAGCCGCTCACACACGGTCTTCACTGTGACTCTGGAGCAGCGGGGGCGCGCCCCCAGCCGCCTGCCCCGCCCCGCCCAGGGCCAGCTGCTCGTCTCCAAGTTCCACTTCGTGGACCTGGCGGGCTCAGAGAGGGTGCTCAAGACGGGCAGCACCGGCGAGCGGCTCAAGGAGAGCATCCAGATCAACAGCAGCCTCCTGGCGCTGGGCAACGTCATCAGCGCCCTGGGGGACCCTCAGCGCCGGGGCAGCCACATCCCCTACCGGGACTCCAAGATCACCCGGTGAGCTGCCCCCTGGCTCCTGTGTGGCTTGGGGACCGGGGAGGCGGGGAGTGTCACACCACTGGGGGTGGAAGCCCAGGCACTCCCCAGGTCTCCTCCCACGGGGAGCCGTGCCAGGAGCCAGCCGGTCCCGGGTCTGGCCCGCGGGCCCTGGGCCTGGCGTGTCAGGGCCCCTGAGAGCCTCCCCCTCGCGCCCTCAGAATCCTCAAAGACTCGCTGGGTGGGAATGCCAAGACGGTGATGATCGCTTGCGTCAGCCCCTCCTCCTCCGACTTCGACGAGACCCTCAACACCCTCAACTACGCCAGCCGCGCCCAGAACATCCGCAACCGCGCCACGGTCAACTGGCGGCCCGAGGCCGAGCGGCCACCTGAAGAGGTGGCGAGCGGCGTGCGGGGGCCGCCACGGCACCGCTCCGAAACCCGCATCATCCACCGCGGCCGGCGTGCCCCGGGCCCAGCCACCGCCTCCGCTGGGGCAGCCATGCGCCTGGACGCCGAGTGCGCGCGCTACCGAGCCTGCACCGACGCCGCCTACAGCCTCCTGCGTGAGCTGCAGGCGGAGCCCGGGCTGCCCGGCGCCACCGCCCGCAAGGTGCGCGACTGGCTGTGCGTGGTAGAGGGTGAGCGCAGCGCCCTGAGCTCCGCCTCCGGGCCCGACAGCGGCATCGAGAGCGCCTCCGTCGAGGGCCAGGCGGCGCAGGGGGCCGGCGGGCGAAAGGTGACCAAGGGACAGGTTGTGGTTGTGGGCAGGGGGGAGTGGTGGAGAGGAAGGAAGAGGGTCTTCAGACAGCAGCTGTGCTCCTGCCTCCTGCCCGTTGGCAGGGCACATTAGGGATTCGGTCACTTCTGCTGATTACCGTGTTCACTTCCTTAACTTTACAGTGCCTCAGGTCTCCAGCTGTAAAATAGGGACAACCGTAGGACTTACTCCATCTCTTAGTGGGGATGTTGTAAGGGCTGAGGGTGTCACATGTGGCTAGCATGCTGTAGATGCAGTAAATTGTTCCTAATAATAGTGGTGATATTATTAATACAAATACGATGGATAATTACAAGAGATGACTCAAATGGCTTGCAGAGGGCACCCAGGCCAGCTGGGGTCTGGGGTGCCCTCCCCACCAGTGGGTCTGGAGTTCCTACTGCAGGCAGGGCTTGGAAGAGTAGGTTGGAAGCAGGGCTAGACAAGAAGAGGCCGGGTGTCCAGCTCGCCCTGTGAACCCCCGCCTCTGAAGCCCCTCTCCTTGCCCTATAGGAGGATGAGGGGGCGCAGCAGCTGCGGACCCTGCAGAACCAGGTGGCGCGGCTGGAGGAGGAGAACCGAGACTTTCTGGCTGCGCTGGAGGACGCCATGGAGCAGTACAAACTGCAGGTGCGGCGCCCGCTTCACAGTGCAGGGAAGGCTCCCCAGAGGAGGGTGGAGGGAAGGCAGAGCTGAGTTTCTCAGGATGGGAGGGAGTTAGGGTGGGATACTGCGGGGTAGGGGTGTAGAGTTAGGAGATGCACATGAGCGAAAGTGTGGAGGTGAGCATCACAACAGCGCAGGTGGGTGTGCAGGACCGCCAGGCAGGGCAGCTTTGCTGGGTGGTGTGAGCTTGGACGAAAGAGGGGACTGCAGGGGCAGCAGCGGGGGACCTTGGAGCCTGGCGTAACCAGGTCAGCATTGCTCCTCGCGCCCTCTGGTGGTGGAGGTTGGAGGTGGCGGTCTGGCAGGATAGGATTGTGATGGGACCTGAGGGGTGAGTTTGAGTCTGAACTCCTACGGAGTTGTTGGGGTCGGGGGAGGAGGAAAGGAAGGAGAGGAGTATTTGACCCTCCTCAGTTTTAGCCCAGAGATGGTAGAGTGGCCTCAGACCTCTTCCTCAGTTTCCTACACTCCTGCCTGTTGGGGCATTCATGCCCCCTTGGCACCTGGACCATGTCTTGCAGAGCGATCGGCTGCGTGAGCAGCAAGAGGAGATGGTGGAACTGCGGCTGCGGTTAGAGCTAGTGCGGCCTGGCTGGGGGTGCCCGGGGCTCCTGAATGGCCTGCCTCCCAGGTCCTTTGTGCCTCGACCTCATACAGCCCCCCTGGGGGGTGCCCACGACCATGTGCTGGGCATGGTGCCCCCTGCGTGCTTCCCTGGAGATGAAGTTGGCTCTGAGCAGAGGGGAGAGGTGAGAAGAGGGCGAGGCTGGGTGTCAGTGGGCCCAGCTGGACTGGTCAAGCTCGGGGCAGGGGAAGGGGGCACTGGGGCATGTGTCCCCCACTCATGTTTTCATGGGACTGGCTGTGAGATGCGAGAGGCTGCTTTCAGGTGTCCCCAGAGGAAGAGCCAAGATTTGAATGACTCTGGGCCTCTCAGAAGGGTCCAGTGGCATCGGGCATCCCTGGGGTAGCTGAAGATCACTTGGAATGAGGAGGGGTTACAGAGGGGGTTCTGGCTTCCGGCACCAGGTGGAAACCTTGCACACTTCTGCAGACAGAGAGCTCATCACCTTTCAGACCACCTGCTTTATCTTTGGATGGCTCTCTTTGCAAGTTCACTTTTCCATGTGGCGAACCTTATTTGGACAAAGGTTACTCCTGCTCTGCCTGAAAGTTCTGGGTCTTCTGGGGCTTTTAGGCCTGGATCATCTCAGCTCTCAAAGCTGGGGGTTGGCAGAAGTCTCGCGTTCCCCCATCACTCTGGCAGGGAATTGTTGGTGAGATAGGACTTGGGTGCAGATGACCTGTATGCAAGGTAGAAAGGGCAGATTGTCACCTGAGGAGTACCAGGTATCATGGGCGCCAAAGCAGGCGGGAGGGGAGGGGAGGGAGGAAGCTCTCACCCCAGCTTGAGATTCAAAAGGCTGCCAGAGGGGTCATTTGGGCTGGATCATGAAGGTAAGGCAGGGCTTGAGGAGGCAGAGATGTGAGGAGGGCAGGCAAGGCGGGGTATACGGCAGGGACGATGACTTGGAATGGGAAATGGCTTACTCCCCTAGCAGGTGACAAATGGCAGGGAGGCTGGAGTTGAGTTGCTGACTGAGGTGAACAGGCTGGGAAGTGGCTCTTCAGCTGCTTCGGAGGAGGAAGAGGAGGAGGAGGAGGAGCTGCCCAGGCGGACCTTACACCTACGCAGGTGAGTGGGACCCATTGCCCCCACCTGACAAGGGGCTGATCAGGGCCCAGGGCTAGGCAGGCTGGGGGTCCCACCATCTCCTCTCCTGACAGCAGTGGGAAAGCCTCTGGGTCCTAGGGTGCCCTCATGTTGCCCTGGCCAGCCCTTGGGGGACAGCAGTGGGCTCTGAGCCGAAAGGTCTCACCGGAGTGAGTGTGATACAGGGTGTGCCCAGGCCTCCTGACTTCAGCCTCCAGGATGGCCTTCTGTGCCCCCCAGCTGCCCTGTACCTCCTAAAACTCTGCCCCTAGACTCCTGATTCTGCCAGACTCACATCCTGGGTTTATATCGACCCTGGGAGATGGAAGACCTGGTGGCCTCTCTTCCTCCCTCCAGGCCTGGGGGTGGCTAGGCTGGGGCAGGGGTTGGGGAGGAGCACGGCCTTCTTCTTCTGTCCTCCAGAAATGGGATCAGCAACTGCAGCCAGAGGGCAGGGGCCCTCCCAGGGAGTCTGCCAGAGAGGAAGGGCCCAGAGCTTTGCCTTGAAGAGTTGGATGCAGCCATCCCAGGGTCCAGAGGTAAGCTGGGTGGGGTGCACAGAGGGCCTCCTCCCCATGCCCCCTCCACAGTCCTGGGCCAGCCACCTTGGGACAGTCCACCCACCCTCCCTGGCAGCCCCTGCCCTCCACTCCTCTGTCTTCCCCATTGTCAGTTGGGGCAGCGACCTTGACAGGCTGCCTGTTGCAGCAGTTGGTGGGAGCAAGGCCCGGGTTCAGGCCCGCCAGGTCCCCTCTGCCACGGCCTCAGAGTGGCGGCTGGCCCAGGCCCAGCAGAAGATCCGGGAGCTGGCTATCAACATCCGCATGAAGGAGGAGCTCATTGGCGAGCTGGTCCGCACAGGTGAGGGGTGGGCCTCAGGTGGGCCTCCCACCCGAGGGGGACTTCTCATCGTTAACTTCTGCACTGTTCTAGAGGGATTTCAACAATGAGGTGGTTAGGAGCGGGGGCCGGATGGCCTAGGTTTGATACTCAGCCCAGCCTCTTCCAGCTGTGTGACCCTGAACAAGTAGCATAACCCCTCCATGCCTCAGTTTTTTCATCTCTAAAATGGGGATAGTCATTGTACCTATTGAATAGGGGTGTTGTGAGGGTAAAGGGAGTTAATTCAGGTGAAGTGCTTAGAATAGCTCTTAGTAAGCAGTACTTCTTTTTTTCTTTTTATTTTTTTTTTCTTGTTTTGAGACAGAGTTTCGCTCTGGTCACCCAGGCTGGAGTGCAATGGTGCGATCCCGGCTCACTGCAACCTCTGCCTCCCAGGTTCAAGCGATTCTCCTGCCTCAGCCTCCTGAGTAGCTGGGATTACAGGCGCCCACTGCCACACCCAGCTAATTTTTTTATTTTTTATTTATTTTTAGTTGAGATGGGGTTTTACCATGTTGGCCAGGCTGGTCTTGAACTCCTGACCTCCCAAAGTGCTGGGATTACAAGCATGAGCCACTACACCCAGCACTTCTTCTTTATCAAGTGGCTGCAATGTTTCAGCCATTGTGCTGGGCAAAGTATCTCTCAGTCCTGGGGAGCACACAGTGAGTGTCATGGAGGACTGAGTGTCTCCAAATTGTGTTATGTCTATTACTGGTGATATGAGCGAAGGAGGGGACGGGGGTAATTTTAGGTGGTGGCCAGTTGAGCGTTTTTATTTTAATAGTTAATGAATTTGTTACCAAATTCATCATAAATATTTTCAACCAGACATGAGACGAGTACTGTGGGTCCCATATACCCACCCTCCAGACTTAGTAGTTACCAAGATTTTTCCACATTTGTTTTACCTCTCCCTTTTTCCTTGCTGAATATTTTGAAGGACATGCCAGACTTCATGTCCTTTCTTCCCTATACCTCCCAGTGTGCTGCTTTAAAAATATGAACTTTTTTTTTAACCTAACTATAATAACATCAGCACACCTAATGAAACTAATGTCCCTTTTTTTTTTTTTTCTGAGACGGAGTCTCACTCTGTCGCCAAGCTGGAGTGCAGTGGCATGTCTTGGCTCACTTGCAACCTCTGCCTCCCGAGTTTAAGTGATTCTCCTGCCTCAGCCTCCCGAGTAGCTGGGACTACAGGTGTGTGCCAACACAACCAGCTAATTTTTGTATTTTTAGTAGAGATGGGGTTTTATCATGTTGGCCAGGATGGTCTCGATCTCTTGACCTCGTGATCAGCCCACCTCAGCCTCCCAAAGTGCTGGGATTACAGGCATGAGCCACCACGCCTGGCACTAATGTCCTCTTAATGACCAGAGCATAAGCACATTCTCTCCATTATCAGCAGTGTCTGTTTATAGCTGGATTGCTTGAATCAGGCTCCAAACTTGTTCCACATACACATCATACCATCATCACTTGGTGTCTATGTGGGACTGGTTCAGGACCCCGTGAATGCCAAAATCTGTGGATGCTCAAAAAGGGTTTAGTAAATAATATGGTATAGTATTTACAGTAACTGACCCACATCTTCCTTTAAATCACTTTAAAGGAAGTGATTTAAATCATCTCTAGATTTTGTATAATACCTAATACAATGTAAAAGCTGTGTAAATAGTTGTTATACTGTATTGTTTAGGGAATGATGACAAGAAAAATCTATACATGGTCAGTACAGATGCAGCCATTTATTTAGAGAAATATAATTTCCAACCATGGTTGGTTGAACCCATGGATGTGGAACCCACAGATGCAGAGGGCCAACTATATTTGTTTCTGAGGTCTCTGACGTCTCCCTTCTCTCAGTCATCCTGTGAAATGTCCCAAACCCCACGTTTGGGGTTTGTCTGTTCGCTTTTTTTGTGCTGTAATTTAGCTCATTCTTTTGTCCTCCAGATTTCCTGGAAATGAAAGTTAGTTCTAGAGGCTTAATTATATACAGGTTCAGCTTATATATTTATTTTAGAATGCATTTGGTAAAAATAAAACTAATTAATTTGTAATTTCCTTGGGTCGCTGCAGTGGATGAGGCTCATTTAAAAGGTGAGTTGAGGCTGGGCGCGGTGGCTCACGCCTGTAATCCCAGGACTTTGGGAGGCCAAGGCGGGTGGATCACCTGCAGTCAGGAGTTCGAGACCAGCCTGGCCGACATGGTGAAACCCCATCTCTACTAAGAATACAAAATTAGCCAGGTGTGGTGGCACGTGCCTGTAATCCCACCTACTTGGGAGACTGAGGCAGCAGAATCACTTGAATCCAGGAGGTGGAGGTTACAGTGAGCCGAGATTGCACCATTGCACTCCAGCCTGGGCAAAAAGAGCAAAACTCTGTCTCAATAAATAAATAAGAGTTGATTTGAAGAAAAATATTAAGTAAACCGTGGTACTGGTGGTACAAAGGCTTGGTGAAACCCACGCAGATGTCCAAGGGCTGGGAAACCTCCCAGGGGGACAAACAGCTTGCCCTCTTGGTGGAGCAGGGCTGCCTGTGCTGACACAGTCCTGCTTTCTTCCAGGAAAGGCAGCTCAGGCCCTGAACCGCCAGCACAGCCAGCGTATCCGGGAGCTGGAGCAGGAGGCAGAGCGGGTGCGGGCTGAGCTGAGCGAAGGCCAGAGGCAGCTGCGGGAGCTCGAGGGCAAGGAGCCCCAGGATGCTGGCGAGCGGTCTCGGCTCCAGGAGTTCCGCAGGAGGGTCGCTGCGGCCCAGAGCCAGGTGCAGGTCAGTCTCAGGGCCTCAGGATGGGCTGCTGGGGTGACTCCTGCCTCCTAGGCTGCCATCCTTGGGACCAGGGTGGGCATCTGAGGGCTCTGAGGTCCAAGTTCACTGTGGAACCTTGTGCTCCAGCCCTGGCCCCCCAGGGTGAGTCTGGTATCGTGTAGAAGCCGGAGGTCTGCCCGGCTTTACACATAGTAGAGGCAGGGGGGCAGGTCCTGCCTGAAGACTACCTGGGAGACCAACGAGAGGGTGAAAGGTGGGCATCTAAAGAAACCTACCCTGTAGCATGCAGTTCTCTGTCCCCCAGTCCCCCTTCCAGCTCTCCATTCGCTTAACCCTCCATCCCATACTCCCTTGTCTGTCTACCCGTTGGTCCATGTGTCCATCAAATCCATGCATCGGTTTAGTCTTTCTCTGAGACAGAGTCTCACTCTGTTGCCCAGGCTGGAATACAGGGCCACCATCCTGGCTCACGGCAACCTCCGCCTCCTGGGTTCAAGTGATTCTCCTGTCTCAGCCTCCTGAGTAGCTGGGATTACAGGCATGCGCCACCATGTCCAACTGATGTTGTATTTTTAGTAGAGACGGGGTTTCACCATGTTAGCCAGACTGGTCTTGAACTCCTGATGTCAGGTGATCTGCCCACCTGGGCCTCCCAAAGTGCTGGGATTATAGGTATGAGCCACCGCGCCTAGCTGATTTAGCCTTTTATTAGTGGATTGACCACCTGTCCATTTATCTGCAGGTATATCCACCCTTTCCATCCCCTTTCGTTAATTCATGCATTCTCTGTCTGTTTTAGTTTGCTACGGCTGCCATAGCAAACTTCCATAGACTAGGGGGATTTAGACAACAGAAGTTTACTTTCTCCCAGCTCTGGAGGCTGTCAGTCCGAGATCAAGGTGTCCACAGGTCTGGTTTCCCCCGAGGCCTCACTCCTTGGCGTGCAGACGGCCACCTCCTGGCTGTGTCTTTACATGGCCTTTCCCCTGCCTGCTTGCAGCCCTGGTATCTCTTCCTCTTCTCATGAGGACCCTGGTCATATTGGATTAGGGCCCACTCTAATGTCCTCATTTAAACTAATCACCTCTCTAAAGACCTTCTTTCCAAACATAGTCATTTTCTGAGGTGCTGGGGGTTAGGGCTTTCATATAGGAATTTTGGGGAAACACAATGCAGCCCATAATGGTCTCCATCCTTTTTTTTTTTTTTTTTTTTTGAGACCAAGTCTCACTCTATTGCCCAGGCTGGAATACAGTGGTGCAATCTCAGCTTACTGCAACCTCCGCCTCCTGGATTCAAGCGATCCTCGTGCTTCAGACTCCTGAGTAGCTGAGACTACAGGCAGGTGCCACCACACCTGGCTAATTTTTGTATTTTCTTTTTTTTAGTAGAGACAGTGTTTCACCATGTTTGCCAGGCTCGTCTTGAACTCCTGACCTCAGGTGATCCACTTGTCTTGGCCTCCCAAAAGTTCTGGGATTACAGGCATGAGCCACTGTGCCTGGTCTATCCTATTTTTTTTACCTTCATATGATCTCGCCCACCTAGCCATCTGTCTCTCCCATCCTTCCATCCGTCCATCCTTGCAGGTGCCCACCCATCATTCATTCCTTATTTTCTCAGTTCAAATGTCCAAGAGACAATATCATGGAGTGGTTGAGAGCGTGGGCTCTGCAGCCTGACTGCTCAGGTTTGAATCCCAGTTATATCACTTACTAGCTATGTGTCCTTGGTCAAGTTTCCTAACCTCGCTGCCTCAGTTTTCTAATCTGTAAAATAGGGATAATCATAATTACACTTTTTGTAGGCTCATTAGGATCATTTAATATACACAGAGCTCTTAGTATGGTGCCTGGTGCATGGTGAATGTCATAGTATTTACCATTATTAGTATTCTGTTATTATTATTATTTTTTGAGTCAGAGTCTCGCTGTGTCGCCCAGGCTGGAGTGCAGTGGCATGATCTCAGCTCACTGCAACCTCTGCCTCCCAGGTTAAAGTGATTCTCCTGTCTCAGCCTCCTGAGTAGCTGGGATTAGAGGCTCCCACCACCACGCCCAGCTAATTTTTGTATTTTTAGTAGAGACAGGGTTTCACTATGTTGGCCAGGTTGGTCTCAAACTCCTGACCTCAAGTAATCCACCTGCCTCAGCCTCCCAAAGTGCTGGGATTACAGACATGAGCCACCACACCCAGCCTTTGTTGTTATTATTGGTCTATCACCCACCTATCCGTTTGCCCTTTATCTGTCCTTCTGTCCATTTATGAGTCCTTTGGTCCTGCCTGCCCTTGTTGAGTGCCCAGCTCAACAAGCACTATGGCAGGCTCGCAGTAGCCCCGTGCATGGCCCAGTGAAGACTGTGTGGGTCCCAGGTGCTGAAGGAGAAGAAGCAGGCTACGGAGCGGCTGGTGTCACTGTCGGCCCAGAGTGAGAAGCGACTGCAGGAGCTCGAGCGGAACGTGCAGCTCATGCGGCAGCAGCAGGGACAACTGCAGAGGCGGCTTCGCGAGGAGACGGAGCAGAAGCGGCGCCTGGAGGCAGAGATGAGCAAGCGGCAGCACCGCGTCAAGGTCAGGCTCACGGCAGGGCGGGGACCCCCTGTCCAGGCCAGTAGGCTGAGCTGGCGGCCCAGCCAGGGGAGCCCAGGTAGTTTGCCACCCACAGCTACGTGACCTTAGAAAGCAGGTCACTTAGCCTGAGTCTGTTTTTTCATCTGAAAGTGCGGAGTGTTACAGGAAACTCAAGGCCAGGGTGAGACTTCAGTGAGATGAAGTATATGAGGTGACTGGCACGGGCTTATTTCTAAGTGTTTGCGTCTATTTGCCAGTCTCCAGGGAGACTTGTGTGGGATGGGTCTGGGGGATGCTTCACAGGGCCGTCTTGGGAGTGGGCAGGCACTCCTGGGGGCTTTGGGATCGGTGGCAGGCTCTGGTAAGATGCTGGCACCATAAACAGCCCTGCCCACTGAGCTCCTCACCCAGGAGCTGGAGCTGAAGCATGAGCAGCAGCAGAAGATCCTGAAGATTAAGACGGAAGAGATCGCGGCGTTTCAGAGGAAGAGGCGCAGTGGCAGCAACGGCTCTGTGGTCAGCCTGGAGCAGCAGCAGGTGGGGCCAGGCTGTGTCCGCACCCAGGGCTCCCCTGGGGGCTGGCTGGTGGGTGAACCTTTCTCCCCAGTGAACCTTGAGTGGCGGCTGACAAAGCCAGAGGTGGGCCCTGAGTTCCCTCCCTCCCTCGCTGCTTTTCCTTAGAAGATTGAGGAGCAGAAGAAATGGCTGGACCAGGAGATGGAGAAGGTGCTACAGCAGCGGCGGGCACTGGAGGAGCTTGGGGAGGAGCTCCACAAGCGAGAGGCCATCCTGGCCAAGAAGGAGGCCCTGATGCAGGAGAAGACAGGGCTGGAAAGCAAGCGCCTGAGGTCCAGCCAGGTGAGGCCCTGCCAGGAGAGATCCTGCCAGGTGAGGTCCAGTGAAGTGAGGTCCAGCCAGGACAGATCTTGCCAGGTGAGTTCCTGCCAAGTAAGTTTCTGCCAGGTGAGGTCTAGCAAAGTGAGGTCCCTCCAAGTGATAAACCTGCCAGGTGAAGTCCTGCCAGGTGAAGTCCTGCCAGGCGAGGTCTAGACAGGCGAGGTTCTTCTAGGTGGTATCTCTGCCAGGTAAGTTCCAGACAGAGGAAGCTCTGTCCTGCTGGGTTCTGTCCTGTGCCTCCCCATGAGCCGTAGGGCTTCAGGATATTTATGACACGGTTACAGATGTATGCGTAGAAGAACCTCTTTTAAGTGTCCCTCCTCCAGTTCATTTCACTCATTAACCCCCTACTCAGGGCCTGTGCAGGAAGAATGAGGAGGTACAGGTATGGAAGGTGGTATAACCAAGTAGAAAGAGACTTCTTCGCCTGGCATCATTACTCCATCTAGAATAGGAAGGTCAGCTTCTGAGCCGCAGCATCCTCTGCTGTCAGATGGGATCATAACGTTACCATGACGGCTGCAGGGGGATGGCAGTCACTGATGCAGGGCCCGTTCCAGTACAGGGGCCTGGGCCAGACGCCCGATGTCCCAGGCCTGCAGAGGCCAGGAGCCTTGCTCCTGCCAGCACGCATCTCTCTGATGTCCAGGAGGATCCAGGGTGCTACTGGATGATCCATAACTTCCCTCGGCCAGGAGAGCCCTCACTTCCTCCTGCATCTGGCTCCCAGAAAAGCCTTTGGGGCTTGGCCAATTCCTATCACTGTCCAGTCCGGTCATCTCAGTGACAGGTCATTCCTCCCACCCTTACCCATTGCCCCTTCTTGCCAGGAGGGCCACGTCCCTCTGGTCCTTATCCTCCTCTCGCCATCTCTGAGTGCCACTCTGCGAATGCTCTGGTCCCTTTAGCCCCACCTCCTGGAGCTTCTGTGAACTAAGTCTGGTCTCCCTCCTGAGCAGAACATTTGGAGTGTTGGTTTCTTGAGGGAAGGACCCAGCTCCTCCTCAGCATCCGGCCCTTTCTGTCACCCTGTGAGGACAGTGCCTGTTCCTTCTCTAATCCCTGGCGATTCTGCCCCCAGGCCCTCAATGAGGATATCGTGCGAGTGTCCAGCCGGCTGGAGCACCTGGAGAAGGAACTGTCCGAGAAGAACGGGCAGCTGCGGCAGGGCAGCGCACAGAGCCAGCAGCAGATCCGCAGGGAGATCGACAGCCTGCGCCAGGAGAAGGACTCGCTGCTCAAGCAGCGCCTAGAGATCGACAGCAAGCTGAGGCAGGGGAGCCTGCTGTCCCCCGAGGTACCCTGCGGCCCCCTGGCTCAGCCCCTCAGCCTCTGCCCCTGGCTTCTATCATCTGCCTGTCTGCTCTCCTCAGCCCCTGCTCCAGCCCTCTGCGGGTGCTGGGCCTTGCTGTGAGTGGACCCAAGTTTGCACTGTTAGGTGGAGGTGGGGGCTGGGGAGGGCTGGCCTGGCCCTTCTGCCCCTGCTTTGGCCTCATTGGCTGGAACACAGGGGCCAGGCTGTGATGATCCCTCAGCTCCCTTCTGGCTGGAGCCCCGACTCCTGTGCTGCATTCGAGTACCTGCCCGCACGTCTTGGCTTTGTGTGTGGATAGAGTGTCAGGAGCATACTCAGTGCACCTCATGCCCACACATCTGTGTTCCCTGAGCAGAGAGAAGGCCTATGTGACTACAGTCATGTGCTGTGTGACATTTTGGTGAAGAACAGATAGCTAATACAATGGTGCTCCCAGAAAATTATAATACTGCATTTTTACTGTGCATTTTCTATGTTTAGATACACAAATACTCACCACGGTTAACAACTGCCTACAGTATTCAGTACAGTCACATGCTCTCCAGGCTTGTGGCCTAGGTGTGTGGTGGGCTATACCATCTAGGTTTGTGTGAGTACATTCTGATGTTTGCATGATGTCGAAAACACCTAATGATGCATTTCTTAGAATGTATCCCCATCTGTAGAAGCTTACCCAGCAGACACCGTGGTGCCTCCGTGGCTGTCCCAACCATGCCTTTTGTTTGGTTAGGGTGCTCCGAGCTTCCTGAATGTAGATCATTCACAGGGGCTTGCAGTTGAGCAGGCTGCCTCTGAGCAGTGGCCCCAGCTGACCCTGGGGTCGGGGCTGTGACAGTGAGCAGGGGGCACCTCTCTCGATGCGCTGACTCTGCCCTTGGGACGAGGGGACCCTTAAGGCCCAGTTGTGGCTACGTGTTGGCTGTTGCGTGTCTGCCCAGGACTTCAGCGTTCAGGCAGTGGGTGCTGTTCCTCCATGCATGCCCCTGTCCCTGCAGGAGGAGCGGACGCTGTTCCAGTTGGATGAGGCCATCGAGGCCCTGGATGCCGCCATTGAGTATAAGAATGAGGCCATCACATGCCGCCAGCGGGTGCTTCGGGCCTCAGCCTCGTTGCTGTCCCAGTGCGAGATGAACCTCATGGCCAAGCTCAGCTACCTCTCATCCTCAGAGACCAGAGCCCTCCTCTGCAAGTATTTTGACAAGGTGGGCCACCAGCCTATGGCCCCCACCTCCTCCTCCTGCAGCATGGTGGGGAGGTGTCCCTATGGCAGCTGCTCCAGCGGATATCCCGTTTCCTCCCAGACCGGGGGACAGAATCAGGACCAACTCATCTCCAGGGCCGCCTGACTTTAAAGCCCATTTTATTTGTGAAACACCCAGTTTCCTACCCTGCCACTTCTGCTTTGATTGGCTCACCTCAGGGTAGTCCATGGCCACAATAGTGGCTCTCAGTAGGGGATGTTTTTGCCCTTTGGTGACATTCGGCCATGGCTGGAGATACTTTTGGTTGTCATAGTGGTGGGGGTGGAGGCCAGGGATGTTACTAAACATCCTGTAACACACAGGACAGGCCCCCACAACCAAGAATTATCTGGTCCCAGATGTCCATAGTGCTGAGGTTGGTCTAGATGAAATCCCACAGCTTGAGGCTCTGCCAGCTCCATGGTGTGTGGTTAGGAAAGGGTTGGTGGCAAGAGACAGCAGATAAGGTGAGAGCCAGCTCTGATCGTTGGAAGATAACTAGAGCACTGTTGAGAAGGTGTCTGAGGCTAAGTCTTGGTTCAGCAGGGAAGACCTTGGTGATTTCTTAGTGCCGTGGTGGCAAGTGTGCCAACACTGTGTCTGTGGTTGAAGATTAGCCAGATGAAGAGGGGTCATGGTGGGGGCTGAGCCTGGCTGGGTCTTGGAACAGGTGGTGACGCTCCGAGAGGAGCAGCACCAGCAGCAGATTGCCTTCTCGGAACTGGAGATGCAGCTGGAGGAGCAGCAGAGGCTGGTGTACTGGCTGGAGGTGGCCCTGGAGCGGCAGCGCCTGGAGATGGACCGCCAGCTGACCCTGCAGCAGAAGGAGCACGAGCAGAACATGCAGCTGCTCCTGCAGCAGAGTCGAGGTGAGCAGCCCCAGCCCACCACTCACAGCCCCGGCCCAAGGCTCACAACTCCGCCCCCTCCATCCCCACCTCTCCCCCTGGCCCCCGTCCTCCTGCGCCCCCCCCCCCCGCCCCCTCCTTCCCTTCCACTCGCCCCCAGTCTCCCCCGGCCCCTGCCGCTCACAGCCACCCCCACAGCCCTGGTGGCCAGGCCCCCACCCCACGCACAGCCCCCGCCCCCACAGCCCTGGCTGCCTACCCACCTGCAGGCCCTCAGCACCCTCTCCTCGGCCCTTCCACTCTAGACCACCTCAGTGAAGGGTTAGCAGACAGCAGGAGGCAGTATGAGGCCCGGATTCAAGCTCTGGAGAAGGATCTGGGCCGCTACATGTGGATAAACCAGGAACTGAAACAGAAACTCGGCAGTGTGAACACTGTAGGCCACAGCAGGGGTAATTCCTCCTCGTCGCCATCACTGAGCCCTGCCCCACCGCGCTCTGAAGTCAGGCCTGTCCCCTTTCTTTGGGGAAAGCTTAGAGACCACTCTCCTTTGAGCCTTTATTGGCTCAATTCACAGGTTGCTTATTGTGCTGGGGCACTTGGGAGCTAGGGCTTCGGGAAGGTGCTGCCACCTCTGTTTCTGATGAGGACACGTCATTCTCCACGACAGGTGGGGAGAAGAGGAGCCTGTGCTCGGAGGGCAGACAGGCTCCTGGAAATGAAGATGAGCTCCACCCGGCACCCGAGCTTCTCTGGCTGTATCCCCTCACTGAGGGGGCCCCCCGCACCCGGGAGGAGACGCGGGACTTGGTCCACGCTCCCTTACCCTTGACCTGGAAACGCTCGAGCCTGTGTGGCGAGGAGCAGGGATCCCCCGAGGAACTGAGGCAGCGGGAGGCAGCTGAGCCCCTGGTGGGGCGGGTGCTTCCTGTGGGTGAGGCAGGCCTGCCCTGGAACTTTGGGCCTTTGTCCAAGCCCCGGCGGGAACTGCGACGAGCCAGCCCGGGGATGATTGATGTCCGGAAAAACCCCCTGTAAGCCCTCGGGGCAGACCCTGCCTTGAAGGGAGACCTGATCCTGCTGAAAGGGGCAGCTGCCTGTTTTGCTTCTGTGAAGGACAGTCCTTACTGCACACCCTAAATCCAGGCCCTCATCTCTACACTCGTTGGGATCAACAAATTTGGGTCATGGCCCAAAAGAACTGGACCCTCATTATAAAAAATATGCAAATTCCCACCACTTACTTCCTTAAAGCTGTGGTACCCAATTGCCGCCTGCCTTGTGTCTTGCTCGAGTCTCAGGACAATTCTGGTTTCAGGCGTAAATGGATGTGCTTGTAGTTCTGTGGTTTGGCCAAGAATCATCATGAAAGGGTCGGTGGCAACCAGGTTGTGGTTTAAATGGTCTTATGTATATAGGGGAAACTGGGAGACGTAGCACATTTTTAGGATCTTAAAAAAACATTTAATAAAATCTCTGAAGGGAGAAATGGGAAGTTTTCACTTAGAGTTTGATTTACAAGACAATAGGAGGAATCAGATTTGGGAACACAATAGGCTTGAATGCTTTCTGGAGACAGAGTTCAGAGTCAGCCAGACCCCTGGCCAGGACCCGGCAGCAGGCTGGTCCAGCGGGTCTGTGGGGCACTCTCGGTGGAAATGGCGAGCCAGGTGATGGTCTCCCCAGGAGTGGGAAATGGGCGAGGCCTGTGCCATGAACTGGCTGACTCTTGGACAGTCCTTGAAATGTGGCTGCTCCAGAAGCCACTCGAGCTGGACCAAGGTCACAGTTAACCTCAGGCCCAACATTAAACGTAAACGTACTGAGTGCTCAGTCACTAGAGGTGATTTTATTGTTACACAGGGAAGGCAAAAAACAGCTTCTGCTGCCCAATACACTCTTCAGTTTCACATATATGGCTTCACAGTTTACAAAGCGCTGCCTGTGTTGCAGCAGCTCGGCCTTATAGCAGCTCAAGGGACCCCAGGGAGGGCTCCTTTCTCCATTTGCATAAATGAGGCAGAGGGGCCCCCTGACTTGCCAAGGCCATGGTTGGGGTGGGGCTGGAATGAGATTCCTTGTCTGGCTTCCTGACTCCCAGGCTGCCTGAGTTATAGCACCAACTACATTGCCATCCACCTCTCCTCCTGCAACTTCCCCAACAAGGGGCAGGGCCAGGAGATGGATTGGATCCATGAGGGGAATTAGAAAACCCTAAGGCATTCTAATGGCAATCTGAACACTGACCATGGCAAAAGAGGCTTGGGACCAGGCCTCCAACTTCTTTATACCCATAGGGTCCTGGCTGACTCCTTCATCTTTTGGGCTTAGTAGTGTTTGTGGCTATAAGTCCTCCAGCCAGGTTCCCATGAGCTTCTTCCGTGTGTAAGTTCTGCTGATGGGGCGCCTCCTGAAGAATGCGCGACTGAAAGGAGAGTCTTCTACAGTGGAGGGAAGTACATCCACATCCTCATCTAGAAGAAGGTAGAAAGGCTTAGCAGGCAGGAGTCACTGAGGACCGAATCAAAAAAATGGGCTTAAATTGCAGAGGGTTGCACACAAAAACAGACTTTAAGAAAATCAGCACTGCTTGGAGGTTCGCTCATCCTGCAGAAATGGTACCTACACTTTTTAGAAGGCTCCTGCCTTTAACAGCTATGCACTGTGCTGGCAGCAAGAAGCAGCTCTGAAAATGCAAAGTACCTGTGGTTTGAATTCCCTCAGGTTAATATTCTGTACATTCTTTCTAGGTCTCAGATCTCTGGGGTTATGCTGTTTTGCATGATTTATACCATGGTCTTGAGGGAACTGAACCACCGAAGGTCCCCTCCTCCTGCACTCCCCCTTTGATTCTAGCAGCAGAAAGCAACATTGCTAACCAGGGCAGTTAACAGGCCAAATCCTGTTCTTTTGGGAATAGGATTTGGAAGGGGAAGGGGAATCCTAGAGTCTGAAGGCTGATTATAACTACAGTCAGTACTGTGTCCCACCGAATGTACAGAACATGGGGATAAACCCGCTGTGGGGAACTAGCTCTAAACAGGCCTATGACTCATGCTGCTCAGAACACCTTCCTGTTCAGATTCTTAGACTACAGATGAGCAGTATGTTGCGGCAAGCCCACAACTATCACCATCTTCAAGAGGACCAAGGAATTTTAGTAGGATTTTGAGGGGGCTTCTGTTCACATGCACACAAGTTCTAATGTGGAGTTTCTCTGGAAAGGGCACACATGACACTGTAGGCACGAAGTCACCTATCCCACACTTTGCACTCTCCAGAGCTCCTCTAGAATCAAGCTGCCTGGCAACCCTGATGAATTCAGAGAGTCTCCCACAAGAAAGGGTCCTAGACTTTCAATAAATATTACCTCTGGAGTCTTTGCTCTGAGAAGGTGTTTTCCCCTGGAACAGCAGTGGAGACTGGGTCAGAGCTTGAAGGGCACTGGCAGAGAGGCAGCTCTGTACGGCACAGCTGGGAGGTGGGGTGGAGCCTAAAGAGAACCCACATGGTAAGAGCAGCATCCCCAGACCCCCAACCCGGAAGACCAGGCCTCCCAAGAAGCAACTCCCAAGTGCCTCCTTGTCAAGCACTCTGACCAAAAGAAACCATGAGGTAAGTGGGTTTCAAAAACAAACTCACCGGAAACAAACACCTCATCGTCTCCCGTGGAGGGGAGCTGCCATGCACTCCAACTTGGAGACCTCTCTTTACTCTTATTGACTTCTGAATCTTCTCTCAGGTCACAGATCCTTTTGGCTCCACAGTCAGCTTCTTCCTTGGCCAACAGGACTCTCTTCCTGGAACTCAACCCAAACTGTCCCCAGGAGGAGGCTTCCTCAGCCTTAGGCATGCCGTTCCTGGGAGGTGACTGGTCTGGGAGCTGGCACACTCCCTCGAGCTCGAAATCCTCCAAGATGGGCGTCTTGTGGATGCTGAGTTCGAGGCTGTGGTCCTTGCCCTCTGACTCCAGCAGTGACAGGCTCCCAGGAAGGTCTGCACTGACCTCACCCCTCCCAGAAGAGGAGCCGGCGCCACAGCCCACCGCCCTCTTCCTCCTGGGCCAGTCTTTAATTATGTCTGGAGTTGTCTTCCCACTGTGCTTGGGGGATGGTGTCCAAGGAACCCCATCTGTCTGAAATGGAGAGGGGGTACTAGAAGGGCCGTGGGTGGGGGTGCAGGCCTGGCAGATGTAGGTTTGTCCCCCGCTTTTGCCAGGCGTGCTGTGGGAGAGGCGAGGGCAGGGGGGTGACACATAGGTGGGTTCAGGTTTGCTTAAGGACCTGCTGGCCCTGGGCATGCTGAGGGCAGGGAGGAAGCTCTCCTCTCCCAGAGAGCTCTCCTCCTTGCTGAGGGGCTCAGCCTCTAACGAAGAGCTGGGGTCTATCTTTTTAATTCGAAGTTTGGGAAGACCAGAAGCTTGCATCTCCAGCTCAACCTCATAGGTCTGTGGGCTGGCAGAGTCTGTGGAATGCCAAGCTGATGCCGACAGGTTGTCTAGTTGTGCTGAAGCCTGGCACTGTCTCCCGTCTGTGGTACAGTGCATGTCACAGGAAGGCATCAGAGGAGAGCCGGGCCCACAGGAAGGAGGAGATGGGGGAATCCCAGGGTGAGACAGAGAAGACTTCTCCTCAGCATCTGCTGTCCTTAGCCCCTCACCCTCTTCCACTGATGAGACATTACTTTTCAAGTTACCAATGCCACGGTGTTCGGCTTCACTGAGGAGAGTGAGATGCTCTGTGTCACTTGTAATGAGCAAAGGAGAGGATGCATGCCAGTCACTCCTGAGACCAGGGCCTGGGTAGCTCTGTCTTTCAGGAGGAGACTGAGAGAGGCTCAGTCCCTTCTGGTCATCTCTAGAGTCTGTGGGGGCAGCTGGACTGTCAGCTGTGCCAACCCCAGGAGTAGCGGAGGCATCAGGCTGACACTCCAGGATGCTCCTTCTGGGATCAGAGGTCTTTCTACACCGTTTCCCAACTTTAGAAGGAGGCGGAGGAGGGACAGTGTCCAATGTAGCTCTCTGTGAGAGTTTAGGGGGAGTTGAGGGAACAGGGCAGGAGAGAGATGCAGTTACACTGGGTGACATCTGGGGCTCTTTCCAATCCAGTTCTTCTGGTGAAGGAGACTCTATTTTAGATTTCCTAAATGGACTCTTCTCGGAAACATCACATAAAGGAGAGGTAAATAGTTTCTTTAGCATAACAGGTGGGGAAGAAGTCACAGTTGAATTCCCTAGTCTTTTTGGGGTTTTGATAGCTTTATCCTGTAGTTTCTGGGCTGGTTCCTCTGCCTGAGCAGCTCTGAGGACATGGGGCTGTTGGTGTGTTTGATTCTGAGGCGTGCCCATGAAGGCTGCTGCTCTCGGAGGTGTTCTGAGAGGGTCTCTGATGGGAGTCAGACACTCTCTCCTGGGCTGGGCAGTCGATGAAGTTGGTGGGGCTGGACAGGAGGGGCTTTCTGGACTGGAACTCATTGAATGTGGCCAAGTACAATTTGGCAAAAACCCAGGCGGCTGAGTACCTTGCCTCTTAGTTGTTCTTGGTGTCTTCGTTTCAAGAGAGGTACCTTCTCCTGCCTGGGTGCATCGTTTTTGAGGAGTAATTTTTGAATCCAATAGTGAGTCATGGCCGGGTGAGGAGGAGTCTTTTAAGTACTCCTTAAAAGTTGCCTGCTTTGTAGGGGTCATTTTTGCAGGGGACTTCTGCAGCCTTTCTGGAGTATGCAGTGGAGTTTGTGGTGTATGAGAGAACCTTCTTGGTGTAGTTTTAGAAAAGCTCAGAGATTTCTGGTGACTCTTCTTGGGAGTCTGAAAAGAGAAATGCTTATTTCAGTCCTTGAATATTATAACTCATGATCTCTGAAGTGTTTTAGTAATCTCTAAGACCAAACGGGAGATTTATAGTCAGCCAAAGGAATGGTCTAAAGATGGAAATCTCAAACAGTGACCCGCTTCCCTCTCCAAAACATGACTCAGATTTTACTTGTCCACTTCTTCTAGGACCAAACACTATCCAAGTTTAGTTTGTCCTAAGAACAATTTTAATAATCTACATATTGCTAAACCATGCTTTTTGCCTCTAATGGAATCATTCTACCACTGCAGCTACTCTCTAGCTCTTCCTTCTTTTCAGATGAGGCAGCTATTTCTGATCTTTGCCTTAAGCAGCCTCTAGAAGCCACCTCATCTGATACTCACCCTCATTCAACATGTGCTTACTGATCACCTGCTATGTGCCAGGCACTGTGTGTTGGGGGCATGGAATACACAGATATATAAGGTGCAGCAGCAAAGATAATGTCTCAGAAAAGACACTCCCCAGTAAAAAATTTCCCTGCCTTCTTGCAAAAATATGTAGTGAAAAGCTCCAACAGGTAAGGAGATCAATGCTTATCTTTCCTACAACCTTTCTTCATCCTGTCAGGAGACTCCCAATCTAGCTGGCATTTCCTGTTCAGTGGGGCATACACAGGTGAAAATACAATGTGGCTGGCGCAGTGACAGAGACATGCAAGGCGCATCATAGAGCACAAAGAAGGGCTGCCTAACCTGGCCTGGATCAGATCTTCAAGCATGTGTCAGCAGGGGAAGGCAAACACAGGAGAAGTGGGTGGGGTGGTGGGGGCCTTTAGGCATAGAAAACAATACCAGCGAAGGCCTGGAAGTGAAAAGCAGCGGCTGTGTGGACTGGCACCCAGCCTGATGTTGCTGGGAAGGTGGAGCGGGAAGGGGTGAGGCCAGAGGGAACAGACCACGGAAGACCCTGTCTGCCTGGCAGAGGAGACTGATCTTGGTTGTGTAGATCTGTGGTTTTCAAACCCTTCTCCAGAGCTCTATGTCTTTCCCAACCTCTGAGCAATTTATTGAGTTTCCAAACAAAGGTGATTATTTTTGAACCCAAGAGTTCCATTTAGGAAAACTTAAAACCTTGCTTTAGCGGATGGGGAGTCTATAGAGCTTTAGGCAAAGCGAACATTTTAAGCAAACTGAGAGGAAAGTTTCAGAAAGATCACTCTGACCTCTGGGTGGAGGATTTCCCTTTGAGAGGGAAAAGCCTGTTGAAGTGTTCCAGGAAGACCTGAATTAGGGTAGGAATTGCAGGCAGGGAGAAGAGGGGGTGGGTACAAGAGTCAGTTTGTAGGCTGGGTGTGGTGGCTCACGCCTGTAATCCCAGCACTTTGGGAGGCCGAGGTGGGTGGATCACTTGAGGTCAGGAGTTCAAGACCAGCCTGGCCAACATGGTGAAACCCCGTCTCTACTAAAAGTACAAAAATTAGCTGGGCGTTGTGGTGGGCGCCTGTAATCCCAGCTACTTAGGAGGCTGAGGCAGGAAAATCGCTTGAACTGGGAGGCAGAGGTTGCAGTGAGCCGAGATCATGCCACTGCATTCCAGCCCGTGCAAAAGAGACTCTATCTCAAAAAAAAAAAAAAAAAAAAAAAAAAAAAGAGTCAGTTTGTAAATAAAATGGGCAGGACTCGACTGATTGGCTATGCCTGGGGAGAGGGAAAAGGATGACTCCAGGTTTCTAATGTTGGTGACTGGATGGAGTGGGCAATCAAACGGAAAAGATGAGTGTCACACACTCCAGAAAGATATCTGTGTAGTATATAATATAAATAGTAGACAAAGCCAAGAGAATAGATGAGATCCTCTCTATCTCCTCCTCCACCATCCCCACCATGGCTTCAGTCAAACCTGCTGCTTGAAGTTCCCACATATCTAATAATCATTCATGTGGCTCCACCCAATCACCTCCAATCTGTAGTATTATCTAGAGATCACCCGCTTTCTTTTCCCTAATGGATTCTGAATTCCTTGGCCATGTCTCTGTGTTCCAGGAGATTATATTATTTCAAACGTTACAGAAACATTATACCTGGTAAGCTGCAGGTACCTCCGAATCCAAAGTATTTCTTGAACGCTTTTTCATTCGAGCTGAACCCTTTTCTGAGGGGCTGATCATCTCAGACATTGCCCCAAAAAGAAGACTCTTGGGAGACCGAATACTTTGGACTGGAGAATTTTCTCTTTGGTCTGCAAGTCAAAAACAGCAACATTGAATTCTTTCTCAATTCCTGTTCTTCCAATACTATTAAAACAGCCAGCTAGACGTGGTGGCTCATGCCTGTAATCCCAGCACTTTGGGAGGCTGAGGCAGGTGGATGGCCTGAGGTCTGGTCTGGAGTTCGAGACCAGCCTGGCCAACATAGCGAAACCCATGTCTACTAAAAATACAAAAAATTAGCCGGGCATGGTGGCAGGGGCCTGTAATCCCAGCTACTCAGGAGGCTGAGGCAGGAGAACTGCTTGAACCCAGGAGGTGGAGGTTGCAGTGAGACGAGATTGCGCCATTGCACTCCAGCCTAGGCAACAAGAGCGAAACTCCATCTCAAAAACAAACAAACAAGGCCAGGTGCGGTGGCTCACGCCTGTAATCCCAGCACTTTGGGAGGCTAAGGCAGGCAGATCACTAGGTCAGGAGATTGAGACCATCCTGGATAACACAGTGAAACCCTGTCTCTACTAAAAATACAAAAAAATTAGCTGGGAGTGGTGATGGGCACCTGTAGTCCCAGCTACTCAGGAGGCTGAGGCAGGTGAATGGCATGAACCTGGGAGGCAGAGCTTGAAGTGAGCCAAGATCGCGCCACTGCACTTCAGCCTGGGCGACAGAGTGAGACTCCATCTCAACAAACAAACAAACAAACAAAACATAAGAAAAACCCAGTCAGTTCATAAAAGAAAGAAGGCAACAATTTTTGAGAGCAACTCAGGGGAAAATCCCACCTAATTATGTCAGCAACTGCAATAACTGCTGCCTTTTTGAATTTTAGTAAGACTACATATTAACCCCAGTTCCTATGTTAGAAAATGTAGACAACTGAAATAATTTAATATGTAAATATAAAAATACATATCTTGTTGGCCGAGGCAAACGGATAACTTGACCCCAGCAGTTCAAGACCAGCCTGGGCAACATGGTAAAACCCAGTCTTTACTAAAAACACAAAAAATTAGCTGGGTGTGGTGGTGCACAGCTGTAGTCCCAGCTCCCTGGGAGGCTAAGGTGGGAGGATCACCTGAGCCTGGGCGGTTGAGGCTACAGTGAGCTGTGTTCGTGCCACTGCACTCCAGCCTGGGTGACAGAGTGAGACCTTGTCTCAAAAAAAGATAAAATAAGAAACACAAATCTATTAGCAAGCTAACCATGGATAGAAGAATGAAGAACATAAACAGAGATATCACCTTTCACTTAAGATACTGATGTGTAGGATCTGTCCATATGGGAAATTATGGGTAGGTTCCTTTTGAATAAACGAACTACCTATAACGATAGCATGGATGACCAGCTATAGGAGTCCAAGGGATGACTGATTACAAAGGTCATGGACTGTTCATCTAGTCATCACCCTGAACCTCAACTAGACATACCTATTCTACTTCTCCAACGTCAAGAAAGAAAATGCCAAATTTCACGCTTCTTTTCCCAAAAACACTTCCCACCAAGTCAGCACGGACTTGTGAAGGCAGAGGGGCCCGTATGTTACCTGACTTATCTTGCTGGAAAGAGTGGACTCTTTGCACACTTCGAGACTTCGGCTGAGATACAGAATAGAAGAAGGCAGAATGTGTCCTGCTAAATGACAACTGCTTGATTCGAGGACTTCGTCTCAAACTTATTTCTGTAAAATCAGAGCCACAGTAAGTAACCAAAGAGAACTACAAGCTTGACATTTTCTCATGTTGTCCAAAAACGGGCAAAATTTACATAGTACCACATATAAGATGGAAATTCAACAAGCTATTAGCTTTAAGAGACTTGTGAAGTGTCTCTTAAAAAACTAAGAGGGGTTTGATACACGGTCCCAACAAGGTATTAAAAAAACACTGACCCACTAGACTATCACCTTCAGAAGTCTTATTTACTTCCACCTTAAGAATGGTGTAGCCACCCTGACCAACATGGTGAAACCCTGTCTCTACTAAAAATACAAAAATTAACCAGGTATGGTGGTGGGCACCTGTAACCCCAGCTACTTGGGAGGCTGTGGCAGGAGAATCACTTGAACCTGGGAGGTGGAGGTTGCAGTGAGCAGAGATCATGCCACTGCACTCCAGCCTGGGCGACAGAGCAAGAGTCCGTCTCATCGAAAAAAAAAAAAAAAAAAAAAAAAAGAATGGTGTAGGGCGAAAACAAGTATTTATGTTAGGTTTCATATGTATATGTTACATGCATTTGTATAGAAATAATAGCAGTAAGAGTATATGCTAAAATGTTAGAGTATTTCTGAGTTGTGGAATTACCAAGTGATTTAAAATTTTTGGCTTCTCTATATTTCCTGATTTTTCCACAATAAACGTGAATTATTTGAGCAACTTAGAAGTTAGTTTTTTTAAAACCCCTCCTTCATCAGGTATATTTTTATTATTTTATTTTTTAGAGACATAGTCTTGCTCTGTTTCTAGGCTGGAATGCAGAGGCATGATCATAGCTCACTGAAGCCTTGAACTCCTGGGCTCAAGAGATCCTCTCACCTCAGTCTCCCAAGGAGCTGGAACCACAGGAGTATGCCAACACGCCCAGCTGATTTTTAAAAAATTTTTTATAGAGACAGCATCTTGCTGTGTTGCCTAAGATGGTCTCAAACTCCTGGCCAGTGATCCTCCCCACTTGGCTTCCCAAAGTGCTGGGATTACAGGCACGAACCACCACACCTGCTGCTCACCCTCATTCAACATGTGCTTACTGATCACCTGCTATGTGCCAGGCACTGTGTGTTGGGAGCATGGAATACACAGATATATAAGGTGCAGCAGCAAAGATAATGTCTCAGAAAAGACACTCCCCCGTAAAGAATTTCCCTGCCTTCTTGCAAAAATATGTAGTGAAAAGCTCCAAAAAAGCTATATATACTTTTAAAATAAGTCACCAGGCACAGTGGCTCAAGCCCGAAATCCCAGCACTTTGGGAGGCCGAGGCGGGTGGATCACGAGGTCAGGAGATCGAGACCATGGTGAAACCCCATATCTACTAAAAATACAAAAAATTAGCCGGGCGCAGTGGCGGGGGCCTGTAGTCCCAGCTACTCTGGAGGTTGAGGCAGGAGAATGGCATGAACCTGGGAGGCGAAGCTTGCAGCAAGCCGAGATCACACCACTGCACTCCAGCCTGGGCGACAGAGCGAGACTCCGTCTCAAAAAAAAAATAATAATAATAAATAAAATAAAATAAGTCATAGTACTTTGTATAACACAGTTTAGCCCTCATCCTGAATTTCATATCTATTGTGTAAAAAAAAATTTCTTTTCCAGGAATTCTCTCACTACCTTCTATGTAAAAGAACATTCACTTATAAATATTTACTGAGCTGCATTGTGGACTCAGAGCCGTCACAATTTCTGTAAAATATCTTAGGATATGCCAAGTAACAATACATGCAAAAAGGTTTTCATAGAAGCTGGGTAGATTGCATTAAAAACAAAAAGAGATAACACTTACCATCTCCTTTTTCAGGGGACTCTTCAACAACACCAATATCAGGACCAGGATCAGAGGACCTCGAGGAACCACATGCACAAGGATTATTCCCTACCACTTGTAATTAACACTTATTAAGGAGAGAGGCAGCTTCTCACTTAACAAGATCACAAAGATCAAGGGGTCTGATAACACCAGTGCTGGAAAAGGGCTCTCATACGTGATTATTGCCAAGCAGGAGGCTGGCCACAGTGCCTCACGCCTGTAATCCCAGCACCTTGGGAGGCTCAGATGGGCAGATCACTTGAGGTCAGGAGTTCGAGACCAGCCTGGCCAACATGGTGAAACCCCACCTCTACATACAAAAATTAGCTGGGCGTGGTGGTGTGCACCTGTAGTCCCAGCTACTTGGGAGGCTGAGGCAGAAGAATCGCTTGAACCTGGGAGGCAGAGGTTGCAGTGAGCCGGGATCGTGCCACTGCACTCCAGCCTGGTGACAGAGCAAGACTCAGTCTCAAAAAAAAAAAAAAAAAGAAATAAAAAGAAAATCAGCTGGGTGCGGTGGCTCACACCTGTAGTTCCAGCTACTCTGGAGGCTGAGGTAGGTGAATCGCTTGAACCCGGGAGGCAGAGGTTGCAGTGAGCTGGGATTGTGCCACTGCACTCCAGCCTGAGTGACAGAGCGAGACTCTGACTCAAAAAGAGTGAGATGGTTAGAATGTGGCTTTGTTTTGCTTTTGTTTTTTTTTTGGAAAGCAATTTTACAATATCAGAACTATAAACCCCATTAATGTATTAAAAACTTATACTAAATTATCAGACTATCACAGTAATGAGCACCAACATTCAAGTTTCTGTTTAAGAGCCTTAATATCTGCCAATGTGTCAAGGACTTTATAAAAAATTTAATTAAAAATATATATGCCTCTGACCCACCAATTTCACTTTTTGCAATTTAACCTATAAACTTCACAAGTGTGTAAAATCCAAATACAAATAATGTCAAGATGGGTTCCTGACAAAATGAAGTAGGTGTGCTTCTATTATCCTTGAAATCAAGCTAAAAACCCATGACATTATCTATACAATGAGCAGAAGACAATTCTGAAAGGCAGAGAGAAGGCAGCCTGGCTGGGGAGTTTGGGACTGAGGAGGGCAGTGAACTCCCTGGGTTTTCTGTTTGCTGCCTACACCCCTGTTTGCTGCCTACACCCCTAGACTGGGTGCCAGAGAAGCTGACAACTCAGGTATACCAGGAGCAGACTACAGATGCCCCAAGGAAGGAGCGCTCTCAAGCCAAAGAACTAGGAAAGGGTCAGCCAAGCAAGACAGAAAACTTTGAGACAGTAACTGCCCTACTCCAACCAATCGCTGCAGAAAAAACTGCAGCCCCACCTACACCTCTGTCAGCAAAGGCCGATTTGGGATCCCAGACTTGCACCTTCCCCATGTTCACAGATGAATGGATTTAAAAACCGTGGAGTATCTATTCCATGAAATACTTCTCAGCAATAAAACAGGATGAACTATTGCATGCAGCAACATGGATAAATCTCAAAATAATTGAGGCCAGACAAGTGTACATTTTATATGGTTCTCCTGCTCCCATGGAGAGCTTATAGACTGCTCTTTGGTTTTAAGCAGCATAGTTAAGATTTAAATCATGAAGGTCAAGAGAAGCCAAGTAGTGGCCCACAAGGTCGCTTTGAGGTGGTGTGGGTGTATGAAGAAGCCTGGATGGGGATGTCACTCACCTGCCCTTGATTTGTCTATGCAACAGCCTTTTGGAGATCTGCTTATGCACTGGAGTCTCGGCCACACTCTTAGTCAGCAGTTTGTGATAACCTAAAATGTAAAAACAGCTTAAATCATAAATTTCATTTAACCTCATCAAGAAGCAGCAGTAAGGCCAAGGGAGCAGTTTGAACTTCTGTATGGCTTATTACCTAGCTGGAGAGGATCTTAATGGTCTTTGGGCTAAGTTCTGTGGTTACAGGACTCAACATGATAGAAGTTTGTCAGCACTATTAGAGATTAAAAAATGACATAAGGGCTGGGCGTGGTGGCTCACGCCTGTAATCCCAGCACTTTGGGAGGCCGAGGCAGGTGGATCATGAGGTCAGGAGATCGAGATCATCCTGGCTAACACGGTGAAACCCCATCTCTACTAAAAATACAAAAATATTAGCCGGACGTGGTGGCAGGCACCTGTAGTCCCAGCTGCTGGGGAGGCTGAGGCAGGAGAATGGCGTGAACCCAGGAGGTGGAACTTGCAGTGAGCCGAGATCACGCCACTGCACTCCAGCCTGGGTGATAGAGCTGGACTCCATCTCCAAAAAAAAGACATAAGACAATCTAAATATAGGCTGGGCACAATGGCTCATGCCTGTAACCTCAGCACTTTGGGAGGCTAACAAGGGCGGATCACTTGAGGTCAGGAGTTCAAGACCAGCCTGGCCAACATGGTGAAAGCCTGTCTCTACTAAACATACAAAAATTAACTAGGCGAGGTGGCATGTGCCTATAAGCCCAGTTACTTGGGAGGTTGAGGCAGGAGAATCACTTGAATCCAGGAGGCAGAGGTTGTGTGCCAAGATCATGCCACTGCACTCCAGCCTGGGCGACAGAGGGAGACTCCATCTCAAAAAAAAAAAAAGGACAATATAAATATAAAATTTTATCTCATAAGCAATTCTGAAAACATGAAAACTGCTCACTTGTTAAGACTAACACCTAATTGGTGGTTCTAGAATTTATGATTAAATGAAATATGTGAAAATGCCGATATGCCACATAAATGTTAATTATTAAGATAAACCTAGGTGGCACAAAATTTCTCAGCAGAGTAGGCAGCCAAGCTACTTATGAGAGGACTGATTTTAAAGTGAGCTTAAAATGACTTGTAAAGAAGAGTGATGCCAGTAAGAATGGTGAGGTAAGGACCTCTGAACACTCTCCTCCATAAAGGAACAGAGATCACTGGGAAAAATGGTCAAAAATCAACTTTTCCAGAACTCTGAACATTAACTAAAGGTTTGCAACAATCTAGGGTGTATTTGTTCAAGAAAAATGGTTGAATCTCAGGAAGCTTTAACTTGCCTTAGTCCCCACCCCTTCCCCCTAGCTTTAAAAATCAACTGCCCATAATCACAGTGAAAACCAACAGCCCAGCAGCCTCTGGACAGGGCAGAATGGGGCTGGAGCTCCTCCAAAATTCCATTATCAGATAACTGTCATCCATTAACCTGTCAGGCAGTTCCCTGTAGAATCCTACTCAAATCGAGGCTTGTCTTGATTTGACCTGAATCAGAACAGGTCAACCACCTTTTTCCCTGACAGCATTTACTGAAAACAATCAGCAGCAACTGTTAAATGTCACAGCTGCCTGGGGTGGTGGTAACATTTGGTGCAATAACAAGCTGGCCAAAAGTTTAACTGGGAAAATTGGGGAATGAGACATCACAGGGGACTTTGCAAACCTCTGACGACATTCTTAGGCATCCAAAAGTCCACACACATGTGTAGCACTGTGCATGTGCCAAGGATAGACTTGAGAAGCCTGTAAGCTGCCACCTATGGCTAACCTTGAGGCTCTGGCAAAACAGAAAGTGAAGTGGAATTCTAAACTGCCTGGCTGAGTGTTGAAGGCATGACCCAACACACAAAGAGCCCCTCAGCAGGGGCTGTGAAACTTATGGGTTCCAGGCATTTAAGGAAATCTCTGTCCAATCATTAGCTGACCACTAAGACAACTGAGCAGAGGCTTTAGTGGCCACACATGACAAAGAATACAAAATTTAAACAAATAGTTCAGAAAAGTCACTAAGCAAAAACAACAACAAATCCTGGCAGGGGTGGGGTGGGTCTGATTGTTAGAGCTGCCTCATTATATTGTTTAAAATATCCATGCTGGCTGCAGTGGCTCATGCCTGTAATCCCAGAACTTTGGGAGGCTGAGGCAGGCGGATTGCTTGAGTTCAGGAGTTCAAGACAAGCCTGGCCAACGTGGTGAAACCTACATCTTTACAAAAAAATACAAAAATTAGCCAAGAGTGGTGGTGTATGCCTTAGTCCAGCTAGCT
The DNA here is from genome assembly GCF_049350105.2 of Macaca mulatta. Classification (NCBI taxonomy): domain Eukaryota; kingdom Metazoa; phylum Chordata; class Mammalia; order Primates; family Cercopithecidae; genus Macaca; species Macaca mulatta. Next base: position 79,429,122 of record NC_133412.1, on the reverse strand, counting down.
ACTTGGAAGGCCAAGGGGGTGGGAGGATTGCTTAAGCCAGGAAGCCAGGGAGGTTGAGGCTACAGTGAGCCGAGATTATACCACTGCACTCCAGCCTGAGTGACAGAGCAAGACTCCATCTCAAAAAATAAATAAATAAATAAATAAATAAAATAAAATAATATAAAACAAATCCAGTTGTCAACAAAATTATGAGTCATGCAAAGAAACAAAACACAAAAGTATGGCCCATTCACAGGGAAAAAAAAAAATCAGCAATAGAATCTGTCCCTGAGAAAAGTCCAGACATTGAACTTATTAGAACAAGACTTTAAATCAGCTGTTTTAAATATGTTCAAATAACTAAAGAAAATCATATCTAAAGATCTAAAACATGAGTCCAATGACTTGCCAAACAGAATATCAACAGACGGAAATCGTTAAAAAAAAAAAAAAAAAGCAAATAGAAATTATAGAGTTAAAAAGTATAACAAAAATGAAAAGTAGATTTGAGGTGGCAGAAGAAAGAGTCAACAAATTTGAAGACAGGTTAATTGAGATAATCCAGTCTAAGGAAAATAAAGACAAAAGAATGAAGAAAAATGAACAGAGCTTCAGACACTTGTGACATCATCAAGCGCAACAACACACACATACCAGAAGTCCAGAAGGAAAGGATAGAAAGGAAGAGGTAGAAAGAATATTTGAATAAATATTCACTAAAAATGACCCAAATCTGATGAAAGACACTACACATCTAAGAAACTCAATACAAGTAGAATAAAGTGAAAGAGACCCAAACCCAGACAAATCATAATCAAACTATCAAAAGTGAAAAAGAGAAGATCTTGAAAGGAGTCAGAGAGCAGCTATTCATTGTGTATAGATCCTTGATGAGATTAGCAGCTGCTTTCTCGTCAGAAACAAAGGACAAAAGGCAGTATGATGACATACTCAAAGTACTGAGAGAAAAAAGACTGTCAACCAGGAATTCTATACCCAATAAAAGTATTCTTCAAAAATGAAGAAGAAATCAGCACATTCTCAGATTGAAACAACATAAAACAGAATTTGTCATCAGCAGACCTACCCTATAAATAATACTAAAAGGAGTCCTATGGGCTGAAAGGAAAGGGCACTAGGGTAACTCAAATCCACATAAAGAGTTAAACAGCACTGGTAAAGGTAACTATACAAGAAAAACATTATAAAAGTGTTTTTTATTTGTAACTGTTCCCACCTGTTATTTAAAAGACAGAGTAATGATTATAAATCAGTGTTGATGGGCATCCAATGTATAGATGTAATTTGCATGACAATATAGAACTAAGAAGGGATAGTCAGAACTACACAATAGCAAAGTTTTTATAAACTATCAAAGTTAAATTGGTATCAATGAGAACTAGGCTGTTATAAGTTAATATCATAATTGTAATCTCCAGGGGGAGTGAGGTTGATGGAGAAGAAAGCTCTAGGAGTCAGTCCCTCAACCAAAATAACTAGTAAACTAGAAAAAAAGATCAGAATTCACTGTTTTGGAACCTCTGAACTTGATTGAATACTTGTTAATAATCTGGGAAGTGCTTGATGATGGGAGAGGCTGCTGATCTTTAGGAAGGGAATGATGTGCATGTGCGTGAACTCAGCCCTGCTGTAGCTATTGGGATAGCAGCCCACATTCCAGGAGCAGCTGGTTGGTGCTAGGGCAGACAGTGAGGACCTGGTCCTCCAAAAATTGGGGGTTACATGCTTTGGTCAATCAGGCAGATTCCTGTAGGAGCAGTGCACACACTGCCTTGGTTTTAGCTGTCTTAGGCTACAGTGGGTTTCTCCCAATTATCAGAAGATTAAGGGACAGACACACCTTCCCCCCACTCCTTTCTTGAATCAGACATTTAAGGAAATCCTTCGTAGGTCATTGGCTGACCACAGAGATAAAAGACAGAAACTTCAGTGACCACACGTAACAAGGTATACATACTTTACACAAATAGTTCGGAGAAGGCACAAATGAATAGCTGAAGTCCTTAATAAGCAAAGAATAGGAATCCCTGAGGGGTGACAGAATCTGACCTCCACGCAGTTACCACATTATAATATCCCTAATAACTAGTCCTCAACAAAAAATTACAAAGTATACAAAGAAGCAGGAAAGTATGGCCTATTTACCAGAAAAGAGAATTTGGCAGAAACCGTCACTAAGGAAGCCAAGACATTGGAATTACTAATCAAGGATGTTAAATCAACCTCTCTAAATACACACAACGAGCTCACTTAAACCATATATTAAGAAACTAATGGAAATCAGGAAAATAATGTATGAACAAAATGAGAATATCAATAAAGCAATAGAAATGATAAAAAAGAATCCAGTAGAAGTTCTGGAGCTGAAATGAAAAAATTAACTAGATGGGTCAACCACAGATTTGAGCTGGCAGAAGAATCAGTGAACTTGAAGATAAGGTAATTGAAATTATCCAGCCTAAGCAGAAAGAAAAAACAATTAAAAAAAAAGAACAAAGTCTGAGGGACCTGTAGGACACTGTCAAGTGTACCAACACATACATCATGTGAGTCCAACGAGGAAATGAGACCAAAAGCAGCAGAAAATTTTTTGAAGAAATAATGGTTAAAAGCTTCCAAAATCTGATGAAAGACATGAACATATACATCCAAGAAGTTCCATGAACTCCAAGCAGAATAAACTCAAAGAGATTCACACTGAGACACATTGTAGTTGAAGTGTTGAAACCCAAGGACAAAGAGAGAATCTGGAAAGCAGCAATAGAGAAGCAGCTTAATAAGATTAATAGTTGATTTCTCATGAGAAATTTGGGAGACCAGAAGGCAGTGGATGTCACATTTGAAGTTCTGAAGGGGGAAAAAAAAAACTGTCAACCAAAAATTCTACGTCCTTCAGGGATAAAGTCGAAAGTAAGACATTTCCAAACAGATAAAAGCTGAGGGAGTTCATAATCAGTAGACTTACCCTATAAGAAAAACTAAAATGAAAGGTACTAGACAATAACTCAAAGCCACAAGAAGAAATAAAAAGCAATGGTAAAGGTAACTACATAGATAAATATAAAAGCCAGCATTATGGTAATTTTGGGTTTTTTTTTTAATCCTATATAATTTAAGTCTGTATTAACAGGTACACAATGTATAAAGATGCAGTCTACAACAATATAAAGAAGGAGAGACAGAAATATATAGTAGCAGAGTGTATATTATTGAAAAGAGGTTGGCTTTATTCATAAAGCCAGGTTCATTTAAGCTTAAGATGCTAATTGTGATCTCCAAGGTAACCACTGATAAAACAACTTAAAAATATACAGAAAAAGAAAGACGAGAATTAAACTAGTACACTACAAAAAATCAGCTAAATACAAAAAACAGGAATTGAGGAATTGAGAAACAAAAAGGCATAAAACACAGAAAATGACAGTTGTTCCTTATTAGTAATTACATTCATAGAAGTGGATTAAGCACTGCAATTGAAAAGCAGAGATAGGCGGAATGGATTAAAAAAACATGATCCAACTCTATGAGGTCTATAAGATATTTAATTTAGATACAAAGACACTAAGGTTGAAAGTAAAAGGACAATGAAAGATATCCTATGCAAAAGAGCTGGTGAGTGGGGAGCTGTATTATTGTCAGACAAAACAGACCGTAAGCTAAGAAAGGTTACAAAAGACAAAGTACATTACCTACTGGTAAGAAGTTTAATTGATCAAGAAGACATAATAATTATTAACATATATACCTAAGAACAGAGTCTCAAAATACAAGAAGCAGAAATTGACAGAACTGAAGGGAGAAATAAACAATTCAACAGTAATAGCTGGAGACTTTAATATGCCACTTTGAATAATGAATAAACAATAAAACAGAAGCTCAACAAGGAAACAGAAGACTTGAATAATACCATAAATCAACTAGACCAAACACACATCTACAGAATCTTTCATATTCTTCTCAAGCACACATTAAACATTCTCTAGAGTAGACCAAATGTTAAGCCATAAAATAAGTCTCAAGTTTCAAAAGACTGAAATCATACAAAGTATGTTTTACAACAATAGAATGAAACTAGAATAGAGAAGAGAATTTAGGAAATACATGTATGTGGAAATTAATGCACTCCGAAATAACCAATGGATCAAAGAAGAAATCACAAGGGAAATTCGAAAATATCTTGAGATGATGAAAACAAAAACAAATCATATCAAAATTTATAGGATATGCCTAAAGCAGTGCTTTATTAAAAAAGATCTCAAATCAATAGCTTAAACTTCACCTTAAAAAAGTAGAAAAATAGCAAACAAAAACCAAAGCCAATAGAGGGGGAAAAAAATGAAACTGAGATTAGAAAACCAACAGAGGCTAGACGTGGTAGCTCACACCTGTCTCAGCACTTTGGGAGGCTGAGGTGGGCAGATCACTTGAGGTCAGGAGTTGGAGACCAGCCTGCTCAACATGGTGAAACCCTGTCTCTACTAAAAATACAAAAATTAGCCGGGCGTGGTGGCGCATGCCTATAATCCCAGCTACTGGAGAGGCTGAGGCAGGAGAAGCGCTTGAACCTGGGAGGCAGAGGTTGCAGTAAGGCGAGATCACGCCACTGCACTCCAGCCCAGGAGACAGAGTGAGAGAGATTCTGTCTCAAAAAAAAAGACAAAGAAAACCAATAGAGAAGAATCAATAAACCAAAGTAAATTCTTTGAAAAGATTAACAAAATTGACTGGGTGTGGTGGCTCATGCCTATAATCCCAGCAACTGTGGGAGGCCGAGGAGGGCAGATCATTTGAGCTTGGAGTTTGAGACTAGCCTGGGCAACATGATGAGACTCCATCTCTACAAAAAAATACAAAAAATTAGCTGGGTGTGGTGGTGTACACCTGTAGTCCCAGCTACTTAGGAGGCTGAGGTGGGAGAATCACTTGAGCCTGGGAGGTGGAGGCTGCAGTGAGCCGAGATTGTGCCACTGCACTCCAACCTGGGTGATAGAGGAAGACCCTGTCTCAAAAAAAATAAATAAATAAAAATAGATTAACAAAATTGACAAACCTTTAGCTAGACTAAAAGAAAAAAGAGGGAAGAAGACTCAAATTACTAAATCAGGAAAGAAAGACAATACATTACTACCAATCTTACAGAATAACCTTTTCCTTTTTCCTAGCTATTCTGAAATGTGGTACCTTTGTTCTTCTTGAAGTTGTCAAGTTTATCCTCTAGACCTTCCACAGCTGACACAGAATGGCTTCTAGGCAATCCCCGCTTTAGTGATCTCTTTGAAGGGGAACGCAATTCCTGGTTGAAAAGATTTCTTCGTACTTTGGTCACTTCTGAAAGCATAAAAAAAAAAAAAGAAAAAGCCAAAGATTATCATCAATTAATGCCATATCTGAGAAAAGAAAGATAACCAAAACAGAGAAGCTTCTTAAGGAAACTACTCTACAGATTGCTATTGTCACATATGCTAATAAGGTTTCCTTAAATAGTATATTCCCATAATGCATTAAAAATATCTACTTTTGCAAATTTAAAAAAATTTTATACGTTATTTTGCATGAGGTAGGGGGTACAATGTCATTCTTTTGCATGTGGATATCCAGTTGTCTCAGCATCATTTGTGCAAAAGACTATTCATTCTCCATCAAATTGTCTTGGTACCCTAAATATCAGTTGACCATAATAAATGCTAGTGCTAATTTCTTTTTTAAAGGCTAGATAGAATTCAGCAGTGAAACCTTCTACTCCTGGGCATTTCTTTGTGAGTAGTTTTTTGATAACTAATTCAAACTTTTTACGTGTTATAGATCTACTCTGATTTTCTATTTCTTCTTCAGTCTGTTTTTAGTAGTTTGTATCTTTCTAGGAGTTTGTCCATTTCATCTAGGTTATCCAAAGTGTTGGTATACAGTGGTTTGTAGTATTCCATTACGAATTCAATTTAAATCTAACTTCAGGAACATGAGGAAGGCCCACACCACTTAGTAAGTTAGAAACTTTACTCATTGTAAAATGGACATAATTCTTAAGTAAGAGGATGGCTAACAGAGGTCATGATCCTTTTAATATATCCCATGTTATGATTATTCTTCTCATTTTGGACCTTTTTGCTGCTGTGTATTCAGCTCAGCATTGAGCAGAGAACTGTTCTTTTCAGTTCTACAGATTTCTTTCTTCTTCTTTGGACTACTTTACTAAGCTGCTGGGACATTTTAAATTTTATTCTTGACTCCAAAGCATGAAAGTTCTGATCATCTAGACTCAAAGTTAGAAAAAATAGCTGAAAAGTCAAGAAGTACTTGGCAAATCTAGCCAGACGATACCTTAATCTTAAGATAGCCTGGTGGAAGTGGTTCAAAAATTCACCAAGGGTGAATTCTTCAAAGATTAATCATTTAAACCCAAACCAAATAATCTAACATCCACAAACTGGGAGCAACCCTTGTGTTTACCCATCAATGACATAAAGGTTCATATTAAGGTTATTAAGGACATCAATAACACACACCAAAGTTTTAAAAATTGTTTCCCTATCTCCATTATAAGAGTTCCTGTTACCTAACTTAGGCTGTTGGTGAAATTGATTTATGACCTGAAAGCCAAATTTGGTTTGTTATTCTCTATTTTCCCAATGTTTTGAAAAGTTTAATATCTATAGAAATTTTCAAATAATAAAATTAAACATATGCCCATCAATAAACTTCACCAACTGACAATATTTGTTTTCTCCTTCCTTCTCTCTATATGTACATTATTCCCCTAAACACTGGAGAGTAAGTTGCAAACATCGCAACTGTTCACTTCCTAAAGGTCAGCATGTATCTCCTAAAAACAAGGATGTTCTCTTCCATAACCCCAATGACATTATTACACTCAAAATATCTTTAACATTGATACAATATTATCTAGCATACATCGCTTCTTCAGATTTCTCTAGTTGTCTCAATAATATCCTTTCTAGTATTTTTTCCCCTAAATTTAAGAGCCAAGCAGGGATCATGGAATGCATTTAGCTGTCATGCTTAAACTCCATTCATCTAAAACAGTTTCACTGCCTCTTTTCTTTTTCCTTTCTTCCGGCTTTCATGATTTTTTTTTTTTTTTTTTTTTTTTTAAATATTTCAGACCAGTTATTTTGCAAAATACAGTATTTTGAGACTATTCCTAGGGGACCATGTCCATGGTATTTGGACATACTTTATTAGCCAACAATCATACAAAGCCTTAATTTACACTTGTAAGCAGCTGCTTAAATACATACAATAAAAATAAAGTTGTCATTCTAGTGAATAAATATATACACTGAGAAAACAGTATACCTTGCACTGTATCTTTCACTGGCTGGGAAGGCTGCTGGGGAGCAGGGTGAGAGTTCTCCTGAAACATGAGAAAATCCAGAAAGAAAATTTAAATAGGCATTCATTGAAATAAAAGAATAAAGATTTCACATGAACCCTTTGACTCTTGCAATTCATTTATAGGAATCCATAGTAGAAATAATAAAATGTACCACAGAAATGTTCTAAAAACACTGCTGCACTATATAGTAATAATATAAAATAAAAAACACTATACATGCCCACAAAAAATGAAACAGTTAAATAAATTACACACCCATCCAATGCGGACATTACAAGAATAAGGAAGGAAGACCTCTCTATATATGGTTGAGCATCCCTAATCTGAAAATCCAATATGCTCCAAAATCCAAAACTTCCTGAGTGCCAACACGACACTCAAAGGAAACACTCATTGGAGCATTTTGGACTTCTGGATGTGGGATGCTAACCAGTAAGTACATGTAATGCAATTGTTCCAAAATCCAAAAATATCTGAGATTGGAAACATTTCTGCTCCTAAGCATTTTGGGTAAGAGATACTCAACCTGTACTAACATAGAGATCTGTGATAGGGAAGAAAACGGAAAATATTAAGTATTCTAAGTTATATCATTTATATATATGTCTATAATGGATCTGCAGAAATCTTTGGTGTTATTGGTACATATAGAAACGGGCCTGGAAATATACACAACAAACTATCATCAGTGATTACTTCTGATGAATGGATGGAGAAGGAACACCCTAACTTTTAACTTTATATGTTTTAATGATAATCATGTATACCTTTTTACCTAAGAAAGGAAAAGCCATATACATTAATTAGAGGGTGGCTATACTCTCAGAAACATTTCTTTATCAGACTGCTATTTACTTGCTATTACAGTAGAAGATTCAAGAGTCTAAACCTCAGATGCATCGAAACAAGGAAATTGTTTTTTTTTTTTTAAAGATTTTTTGTTTTTTCAATTCATCGTAATAATTGAAGAAGCCACCACATATGGGCAGAAACTTAAAAAATGGTCTCAGTGATATAACCAAGGTCTTGCTGATAAGAAATGAGATGTGATCATTCTTATTTATATTGATTAATAACTCTCTTAAAGAGATAAACTGTAATTGTAAAAACATGTCATACATCCGGCCGGGCACAGTGGCTCATGCCTGTAATCCCAGCACTTTGGGAGGTCGAGGTGGGTGGATCACGAGGTCAGGAGATCGAGACCATCCTGGCTAACACGGTGAAACTTCATCTCTACTAAAAAATACAAAAAATTAGCCGGGCATGGTGGCGCACGCCTGTAGTCCCAGCTACTCGGGAGGCTGAGGCAGGAGAATGGCATAAACCTGGGAGGTGGAGCTTGCAGTGAGCTGAGATTGTGCCACTGCACTCCAGCCTGGGCGACAGAGAGAGATGGGAGGCCGAGACGGGCGGATCACGAGGTCAGGAGATGGAGAGACGATCCCGGCTAACACGGTGAAACCCCGTCTCTACTGAAAAATACAAAAAAAAAAAAACTAGCCGGGCGAGGTGGCGGGCGCCTGTAGTCCCAGCTACTCGGGAGGCTGAGGCAGGAGAATGGCGTAAACCCGGGAGGCGGAGCTTGCAGTGAGCTGAGATCCGGCCACTGCACTCCAGCCTGGGTGACAGAGCAAGACTCCGTCTCAAAAACAAAAAACAAAAAACAAAAAACAAAAAAAAAAACAGTCATACATCCAATTTCCTATCCAGGGGTTAGTAAACTACAGTGTATAGACCAAATCTGAACCACCTCTTATTTTTGAAAATAAAGTTTTTACTGAAACACAGTCATGCTCGTTTCTTTCCATAATGCCTGTGGCTGCTTTCCCACTAGAGCAGGAGAACTGAATAGATGTTGCAGAGACGTATGGCCTGCAAAGGCTAAAACATCTACTATCTGGCCCTTTACAGAGAAAGTTTGTCAACCCTTGTTAATCCATGTAATTGAATGAAAAACTAGGAGAGTATGTCCTGGAGGTATTAGGGCAGGATCAAACTTCTTTTTTTTAAATCATTGTGCTCTTCTGGAGTTAAGATGCATAAAAGAAATTAATATACATTAATGTAATTAATACTACATATCTACACTTGAGTTGTAAGTTCACTGCTTCCCGAGTTAACTATATTGATCGTTTGGAGAACTGAGATTTATTCTTTTAAAAATGTAATATCTGGTCCTTTCAGTTCAACAACTGTCACTTATCTATGGTACCAACTTTGACATAAAAAAACGTTACTAACTACATTCAAATCCTGACCTCAAAATTTTTTTTTTTTTGACACAGTCTCTCTCTGTAACCCAGGCTGGAGTGCAGTGGCTTGATCATAGCTCACTGCAGCTTCAAACTCCCAGGCTCAAGCGATCCTCCAACCTCAGCCTCCCGAGTGGCTGGGACTACAGGAGTGCGCCACCATACCTAATTTTTAAATTTTTTGTGGAGGCAAGGTCTCATTATGTTGCCTAGGCTGGTCTCCAACTCCTGGGCTCAAGTGATTCCTCCTGCGTTGGCCTCCCAAAGTTCTGGGATTATAGGCACGAACCACTGTGCCCAGTCGTAATTCTGATCTTAGAGAAGAAAACTATCTTGTGTAATCTAAAACAAAAGTTTCAAAGTGTGTTAGAAAGATCTGCAAATCATTATGAAATCTAGTGAGAATAAAGGCCTGGCAACTTTTGGCCATTCAGTTTTGAATTTTCCAATCTTCAATGAGGATTGTGAGATATGTAAGATTTGCATTTTATTCACAGTTAAAGTATAAGAAAATGAACACCATTAACCCGTTAAAAGAAATCCCACCTCCAATTCCAAAGGATAGCTACAAATATCTAGAAACACAACAAACCACTATTATAATAATTAATGCTTCTAAAGATAGTTCTCATTAAATTTTAACTCTTCTCAGATAGTTCGTGCAGTTGAAAAGTTTCATTGTATTTTTAGTCCCTTTTTTCCTTAGCAAGACATTAATTCTACTCAGTAAACAAATTCCAGCTAGGTTTATTTTTTTTTCAACCAATAAAAACCTCAAGTCCTTATATCAACTGCCACGAAAAAAAACAACAATAGTACCCCGTTATCTGTGATTTCACTTTCCACGGTTTCAGTTTCCCATAGTCAACCATGGCCCCAAAATGGGTGAATATAGTACAATTAAGATATTTTGAGAGGGAGACCACATTCACATAACTTTTATTATATTATATTGCTATAATTATTCTATTTTATTATTGTTGTTGTTAATCTCTTACTGTGCCTAATTTGTAAATTGAACTTATGCATGCATAGGAAAAAACAGTACTATATATAGGGTTCAGTACTACCTGTGGTTTCAGGCATCCACTGGGGGTCTTGGAACATATCTTCTGCAGATAAGGGGGGACTACTCTACCTCCCGGCTCCATGACCGTCATCATCTTTTTTTCCAAAAAACTTATTATTCATTCATTCATTCATTCATTCATTCATTCACTTAAAAGACATGAAGTCTTGCTCTGTCACCCAGGCTGCAGTGCAGTGGCACGATCATAGCTCATTGCAGCCTTGACCTCCTGGGCTCAAGTGATCTCCCCGCCTTAGACTCCTGAATAGCTGGGCCTATAGGCATGTGCCACCATGCCTGGCTAATTTTTTTTTTAATTTTATTTTTTGTAGAGACAAGTTCTCGCTATGTTGTCCAGGCTGGTCTCAAATTCTTGGTGTCAAAGTATCCTCCCTCCTCTGACTCCCAAAGTGCTGGGATTATAGGTGTGAGCCTCTGTGCCTGGCCTAAATTTGTTATTGAAGTAAAACACAACATATGGAAAAGCACCTTCTGGTATGCAACCGAAGTCCTATTACGATTATATATTCTCTTCCAGCGACCGCTTTGCTTATTTTAGTTATTGTTTTATGAGTTTTCTTATCTACATTAAAGATTTTGAATTAATTCATTCCTAACTTTTACTCACCGTTTTTCCTCACATTACCTCTAAATATCACACTCTTCAGTAAAACTGTTAATCTCTTAACAAGTTTATATTTTCCTATTCCTTGGATTATAGTTTTATACACATTCATAAAAATATTTAATATTATTTCTGTATCCTCCAAAGTTCATTTTCCTAAAAGTAGGGACACTGCCTTTTATTCTTATTTACTGTGTCATCTCAAACTGGAAGGATTACTTACCTTTTTCGTAGTTCTCTTTGACACTTTAGGAATTTCAATTTGTCGAAGATTCTGTGAAACCTCAGCAATGCTTTTATGTCTTATTAATGCATTTTTCCTTTTAAAAATAGAAATAGTCAATACATCTAGATAGAGGTTATATACAGTTAAATTCAAATGGAACTAGAGTCTAAGTGAAATAAAATATGGTTTAAATAAAAGCCAGTTATCTTAAGGTTGTTCTGGATTTATAATAAAACAAGTCACCCCAGAATTTTCAAAAGTAACAAATTCAACTAGTTATGAACAATGAAAAGCATCAAGGAAAATTTTAAAAGCTAAAACTCTAAGCTTATTTCATAAAAGGCCTAGTTCCTGGAGACCTCCTGTGGACAGTAAAGAAGGCTTTGTGAAATACGAAATAAACACTATACAGTCACGCAATGTTTCCTTCAAAGACGAACTGCATATATGACAAAGGTCCCATAGGTTATAATGGAGCCTATTCAGAAACCTAATATATGACACTTGATATTGGCATTACAGATCAAGTAGGGGAAATGACTGCTCTTCAGTAACAATGCTGGAACATTAGCTTTTCCATTTGAAAAAACATATACTATCTAGGTTTTGGTAGGCACACTCTGATGTTAGTACAACAAAAATTGCCTAACAACGCATTTATCAGGATGTATCCCTGTTGTTAAGCAAAACATGACTATTGGCCGGGCGCGGTGGCTCAAGGCTGTAATCCCAGCACTTTGGGAGGCCGAGGCGGGTGGATCACCAGGTCAGGAGATCGAGACTATCCTGGCTAACATGGTGAAACCCCGTCTCTACTAAAAATACAAAAAACTAGCCGGGCGTGGTGGCGGGCGCCTGTAGTCTCAGCTACTTGGGAGGCTGAGGTGGGAGAATGGCGTGAACCCGGGAGGCGGAGCTTGCAGTGAGCCGAGATCACACCACTGCACTCCAGCCTGGGAGACACAGCGAGACTCCATCTCAAAAAAAAAAAAAAAAAAAAAAACAAGCAAAACATGACTATATATTTCCTAGATAATATAAAGATTGTCAGATGCTCCTATTAGGAGCTCTAATAGTTGGCTTCTATATAGTTGGTCAGACATAAGGGCAGCTATTAGTTCAACAAATTATATGGACAAATATGACTGGACTGTGGTTTAAACACATCTTTTATCAGAACTATAACAGTGCAAATAATTCCTTTGATTCTTTGAGCTCTTACCTTCTTTTCTTGGCTGATCTGGTACGAAGTTCCTCCAGTTCATCAGATTCAGGGCTGCCTGACACTGATCTATGAGCACTTGACAAAAAAGGCACAGAAAGAAGTGGTGATTTGTTCTCTTGTGTCATGGAGTCATCACTGAAAAAATCTGTAGGAAGGACACCAGCCAGCTTCTGAGGAATCACAAACCCTAGGCTGTTGTAAAGATTTCCAAGTGTCTTTGGGATAGAGTCAATATACCTGTGGAATAGATTGATTGAATATGGAACAGAGTTACCATCTTACCCTCTCTATTCCCTCCCTCACCCAGCCTAAGAAGTAGTCCTTACAACTCCAAAATTCAGAGACAACACCATATGTAGGTATTGACAAAACAATTTTAAAGTTAAGTTAGTAATCATCAAACTTACAATCTCAAAATTTCCTCCAGAAACTCAGCTAGGTACGCTGAATCCTCAGTTAAACATACCATGCGCAGCAAATCTGTCACCTGAAGGAGATTTTAGAACATTACTAGATAGATGCCCTCTGCAGGGAAGCTCAAAGCATCTAGGGCTTATTTTAATGGCACGAAGCTATATACTTGCCTCCTCCACTACTTGTTCCATATCATCTGTACTTTCATTTATTGAAGGGCATTGCAGACACATCTCCAAACGAAGAAATACCTGAAGCTGGCACCTTGAGAGAAAAAAAAAACTTGGTCATATCTACTTTGGATGTCACTAAACGAAAAGCTCCTTCCTTAAGCATAGATCTATTTATGTAAGAAACAACAATCAAAAAGGAGAAAAGCCAGTGCCTTTTCTAAAAACTGATAAAGTTATTAGATAAATAGGTGATTCAAGCTGCATATTATAACATCAAAAAGAATTGGCTACAAAAGCATCTTCATGCAATTGGTAATCTTTTTTTTTTTCTTTTTTTCTGCAACAGGGTCTTGCTCTGTTGCCCAGGCTAGAGTGCAGTACTGGGATCATAGCTCACAGTAGTCTTGAATTCCTGGGCTCAAACAATCCTCCAGCTTTAGCCTCCCAAGTAGCTAGGGCTACAGGTATACATCACCATGCTCACCTAATTAAAAAAATTTTTTTGGTAGAGACATGGTCTCACTATATTGCCCAGGATGGCCTCAAATTCCTGGCTTCAAGCAATCCTCCTGCTTTGGCTTCCCAAGGTGCTAGGATTACAGGCATGAGCCACCGTGTCACAAACAATCTATTTTAAACTGATACAAGCTAATCTCACAGCTTTGTTTTGGAGAGATGATTTTTAAAAAACGGTAGTTACTTACTCTCTAACTTTGTCTTCCTTATCCAGTTTTTTTCCTAGATTCTGTCGAAGACTTTTGCTAGTTTTTAAGAGATTACTTTTTACTTGATTCAGGCAGTTCATCTAAAAATACAAAATTATTACATAGGAGAATACTGTTACTTGTCATTATTTCTAATTTCTTTCACAGTTGACTAAAGCCCTAAGAAGGGAAATACATTCCCTTATAAACTTCTCTATTCTTTCATTTGAATGAAAAAGTGACATGAATCTTCTTCTATCTTTAAAAAGAACATGGTAAAAAAGTTCTTTTGAGAGCTAGTGGGCATGGATAAAACAGGCCTGCCCTAAATAAAGTGTCTTAAAAGAAATGTTCCACAAAGCAGTGATTAAGAAACCTAAGTATTATAAACAAATCCTCCTGTTTGCTTTAGAGGAGCTCTGTGATGGCCACTGAACATGAATAAAACAACATGGTCTAAAAACAGTGGTTTGTAACACTCCCAGTGCCAAAGAATTATCCAGGGGGCTTTTTAAAAGTACCAACCCCAGAGATCTGTTTCAGTTCGTCTGGAGAGAGCAAGGCATCTATATCTATCTATATCTATAAATTTTATTTATTTATTTATTTTATTATTATTATTTTTTTGATGGAGTCTCACCCTGTCGCCTAGTCTGGAGTGCAATGGCACGATCTTGCCTCACTGCAACCTCCACCTCCCGGGTTAAAACGATTCTCCTGCCTCAGCCTCCCAAGTAGCTGGGATTACAGGTGCCCACCACCACATCCAGCTAATTTTTGTATTTTTAGTAGAGACGGGGTTTCACCATGTTGGCCAGGCTGGTGTCAAACTCCCAACCTCGTGATCTGCCCACCCTGGCCTCCCAAAGTTCTGGGATTACAGGTGTGAGCCACTGCGGCCAGTCGGCATATACATATTTTTTAAATGTTGTAGGTGATTCTAAAGTATAGCCAGGGTTAAAAACCACTGGCTTAATCATGCAGCTAACATATAGCTCACATGAGGAAAGGCTTTTCATTAGGAGACAATTATATGTAATTATCCCCGCTCACCCCATCTCTTTGATTTTTGCCTTACCAGTTCACCATATCCACCTTCTGAGATCTGGAATTGTACTTACTCCCTTACTCATCTTACCATTTTTGAATCACGTATGGCATAACAGACATTTTCCAACACATTAACCAAATCCACCAACAACCAACCAACCACTACATCTATGACAAACAACAATATTCGGATTCTCTTACTTCTAATTCCTTGGTGCCTTTTGATTTTAGGAACATTTTAATGGTTGAGATCATGTTTCGAGCACATGCATTCAACATGATTTCTCCTGTGGCCACAGTCTTTTGGTAATTTTCACATATATATGATAGTAGCTCTTCCTCGGTTTTAAAATCTGTGAAAAAAATAAAATAAAATGGATTAATCAAATCTTGCTCAAGTCCGTGTATTATTTAGGCCAGTAGTTGTCCACTGGTGAAAATATTTCCTTGCAGGGAACATTTGGTTATGTCTGGATTGTCAAGACTAATGGCGGTGGGGGCGAAGGTGGCTGCTGGCATCTAGTATGTAGAAGCCAGGGATGCTGTTAAACATCCTACATTGCATAGGACAGCCCCACAACAAAGAATTATCTGCTCTAAAATGTCAATAGTCCAGACATTGAGAAAGTACAAAGACAAGTGATTAACTTAATTTTATTTTATTTGAGACAAGGTCTCACTCTGTCACCCAGGCTGGAGTGCAATGACACAATCTCGGCTCACCACCACTTCCGCCTCCCAGGCAGGCTCAAGTGATCTTCCCACCTCAGCCTCTAGAGTAGCTGGGACCACAAGCATGTGCCATCACACCTAGCTAATTTTCTGTATTTTTGGTAAAGACAGGGTTTCATCATGTTGCCCAGGCTGGTCTTGAACTCCTGAACTCAAACCATCTGCCCGCCTTGGCCTCCCAAAGTGCTGGGATTACAGGCATGAGCCACCATGCCCAGCCAAGTGATTAATTTTTAAGGCTCTGTATACCAAGTGTAAGTGTTAACAATTTAAAGGTAGGAGGCCAGGCGTGGTGGCTCATGCCTGTAATCCCAGCAGTTTGGGAGGCCGAGGCAGGCGAATCACCTGAGGTCAGGAGTTCAAGACTTGTCTGGCCAACATGGTGAAACCCCTTCTCTACTAAAAATACCAAAAATTACCCAGGTGTAGTGGCACGCGCCTGTAATCCCAGCTACTCAGGAGGCTGAGACAGGAGAATCGCTTGAACCCGGGAGGCAGAGGTTGCAGTGAGCCGAGATCGCACCATTGCACTCCAGCCTGGGAAACAAGAACGAAACTCCGTCTCAAAACAAACAAATAAACAAAAAATTTAAAGGTAGGAAGAAATAAAACTGTCTTTGGTGATATGACATGATTAGAAAATCTGAAAGAACAAACAATAAAACTCCTGGAACTAACAAGTGATCATAGCAAATTTGCAGGATACAAGATTAATACATAAAAGTCCATTGCTTTCCCATATACCAGCAATATACAAGCAGAATTTAAAATTAAAAACACATTACCATTTAAATTAGCACCCCCCTAAATATGAAATACCCAGGTATTAAATCTAACAAAATTTGTATAAGGTCTATATAGGGAAAACCACAAAATTCTGTGAACGAAATCAAAGAACTAAATAAGTGGAGAGATATTCCATATTCACAGCAAGAAAGACTCAATACTGTCAAGATTTCAGATTCCCAATTTGATTTATAGATTCTATGCAATCCCTATCAAATTAGTTATTTTCTGCATATTGACAAACTGATTCTAAAGTTTATATGAAGAGGTAAAAGATCCAGAATAACTAACTCAATATTGAAGGAGAAAAACAAAGTTTGAGGACTGATGGTACCAAACTTCTGGACTTACTATAAAGCTACAGTAATCAAGACAGTTTGTGTGGTATTAGCAAAAGAATAGAGAGATCAATGTAACAGGAGAGCCTGGAAATAGACCTACATAAATATAGTAAACTGATTTTTTTTTTTTTGAGACAGAGTCTTGCTCCGTCACCCAGGCTGGAGTACAGGGGCGCAATCTCAGCTCACTGCAACCTCTGTCTCCTGGGATCAAGCAACTCTCATGCCTCAGTAACCCCAAGTAGCTGGGACTATAGGCGCCTGCCACCATGCCTGGCTAATTTTTGTATTTTTAGTAGAGACAGGGTTTCACCATGTTGGCCAGGCTAATCTCGAACTCCTGACCTTAGGTGATCTGACCCCCTTGGCCTCCCAAAGTGCTGAGATTACAAGCGTGAGTCACTGCACCTGGCCTCAACAGATCTTTGACAAAGGAGCAAAGACAATATAATAGTGGAAGACTAATACAATCATCTTAGTAATAGATAAAAGCGGCAGAAAAAATGTATGGACGTGTATAAAACCAGATATTCAATAATTAGAGAATACACATTATTTTCAAGTGCACATAGAATATTAACAAAACTTGACCAAACATTAGTTGTTTCAGCAAATATTAAAGAATCAATCTTACAGACCACATTGAGCAGAGTCCAAAAATATTCAAAGCTAATTATAAAACACTCCCTTATATTATGGATGTCAGAAAATACTTATAAATAAGTATCAATGAAAATAGAAAATAGCAAATATATAATGCAGTTAGTTAGTTACACTTAAAGAGAAAATGTACAGACTTTAGACTTAAGTGATTATTTTGTAAAGCAGATAAATTAAAAACAATTAACTAGCTAAGGGTCCAACACATTAAGTACTATGAGAGAGTAAACCCCAAAAATAAAGGCAGAAAGGTAATCATAAAGAACAGAAATGAATAGACAATGCAACAGCAGCAATAAACAGAAACAAAAGATGGTTCTTTGAAAAGTCAAATAATGCCGGACACGGTGGCTCACACTTATAATCCCAGCACTTTAGGAGGCCGAGGCAGGCTGATCACCTGTTAGGAGTTCGAGACCAGCCTGACCAATATGATAAAACCCCATCTCTACTAAAAATACAAAAATTAGCTGGGTGTAGTGGCATGCTCCTGTAATCTCAGCTACTAGGGAGGCTGAGACAGGAGAATTGCTTGAACCTGGGAGGAAGAGGTTGCAGTGAGCCAAGATCGTGCCATTGTACTCCAGCCTGGGCAAAAAGAGCAAAACTCTGTCTCAAAAAACAAAAAAAAAGAAAAGCGAAATAAAACAAAATTCTATAGCAAGATTGAGCAATTAAAGAGAGAGAGACAGAAGGCATAAATATTAGACATAAAATAGCAGGAATTCAAAATACTATTAAAAGTAAGGTCTAATTTGTTTCCATAAAGGTATCTAGTTGTTCCAGCATCATTTATTGAAAAGATTATCTCTTTCTTACGGAAGTACTGGGGCATCTTTGTCAAAAATCATTTGCCCACTATTGTGCAGGTCTATTTCTGGACAAAATCTAGTCCAGAAATTATGTTCCCACCACACTGTCTTCAGTACTGTTGTTTCTGCCTTCCCTTGCATGTATCAACCACATTTCACACACTTTTACTAGCCCACTAAAGGTGTTCTGCCTTATTCAAACTGATTATCATCTATGGCTCTCACATTCCACAGGAAAAAAAAAAATCTTTAAAGGAGCATAAAACTTACACTCCAGAATTTTCTTTCTTTCTTTTTTTTTTCTTTTGAGACAGTCTTGCTCTGTCTCTCAGGCTGGAGTGCAGTGGCGCAATCTCAGCTCACCACAACCTCCGCCTCCCAGGTTCAAGTGATTCGCTTGCCTCAGCCTTCCAAGTAGCTGGGACTACAGGTGCGCACCACCACGCCTGGCTAATTTTTGTATTTCCAGTAGAGATGGAGTTTCATCAAATTGGGCAGGCTGGTCTCGAACTCCTGACCTTGTGATCTGCCCGCCTCGGCCTCCCAAAGTGCTGGGATTACAGGCGTGAGCCATTGTGCCCGGCCCACTCCAGAATTTTCAAAAGAACTCAGAGATGACATCGAAACACAGCACAATTCAATTTATTATTTTTTTTAAAAAGGAAAGAAAAAAATAGGAAAATAGAAGCTGCTGGATTAAATTATTCCCACCTTTGAAAGATGTCAATAACCTAGCCCTAGATTACTCATAAACCCTTTTTCTTCTCCCTTTATTCACAAATGTAAAACTTCTTTAACCATTTGTCCTATGCCCAAGCCATGGGCCTTCTTCTTTGTGACTTTGCTTATGCTAATTCTCCACCTGGAATGCTCTTTTATCTTTCTGTCTTCTAACTCTGCCCATTCTTGGAAGTCTAGCTTGGACTCCAGTGGTTCCTAGAAGCCTTCACAGCTTATCCAGCCCTTATCTTCCCTGTCTGAACTACTCTAGACTTTACTTCCCAAATGGGCTTGTATTTTCTGTTTTAGACTTTTGGCTCTCTTCTTAGTTCTATTAGTTCATTTTATATCTATATATATACACACACACACACATATATACACACATATATATGTGTATTTGTTTATTAGTTCATTTGTTTTATCTTTGTAGCTAGATCATAAATCTAAGAATAGGACATTATCTTATTATTTATTGTATTCACCATAACACCTTTTTGGGCATGTAGCAGATAGTCAATAAACTAAGGGTATGATTAAAATTTATTTTTAAAAAAGAGGAGTATAAAAGAGTAAATTACAGACTAAGAGGAATACCTTTAGGTTTAGAACTTCTTAGTGTTCTTCCTCTATCTTCCAATTTATCTACTGTTCTCCCACTGGGTATCTTTTGGGTTCCTTTCTCCCCAGCCACATCCGGACTGCCATCTGGATGTAACTTCTGGGCCTTCACATTCAGCCTTGCAACATTCAACATCTTTAAGGAACGGCACATGGTATTCATCTTCTGTCTCACTGGAGTACGAGGGACACCTCCTACCAAAACATCAGAGGAGGGAAAGTAAATTGCCTTCCACTTCTGTGGAATCAAGAACTACTTTAATTCAGATTACTGTGAAAGAATATCAAAATGAAGCATATCCCTCCAGAATGATTTGAATTAGGAAATACTTGCATCTCTTTCTGCCCACACACAGGGTAGAAAGAGAACCTTTCTTTTAACCAAAGTTTAGGAACTAAACATCTCTATGTGATTGGATTGGAACTAAACATCTCAATGGATGGTTTTCCCATAAGGCAAATGCCAAACAGACTTATTTTGTTGTTACCCAATGGCCACCAAAAATGGTGATGAAACTTTTCTGAATGACAATTTAGCAATCTACATAAAGAGCCAGTTTTCATACCCTGACACAGTAACTGGTTCCTGGAAACTTCTGCTAAGGTAATTACTTAAAAAACAAATTATATGCATAATGTATACTACAGTATTATTTATAATGATGAAAACTGAAAGCAATCTAAATGTTCAACCTGAGAATTTTGTAACTTTAGTTAATGAGGTGGAATAATATCTAAAAAGGCAAGATAGCAAAAGAAAAAATACTTATAAGCAGAACACAAAGTTGTATTTGAATTTCTATCATAATTAAAAATGAAGATGGTTTATTCGTTAGACAGATAAGACTGGGTGATTTTTAAAAAATCACTATTGAACTAATGTAATTATTTTAAAATTTAATTATAAAAATTTGCCCTTCTTTATTTAGTTACCATTTCAACCTCATTTCAGGAAATGCCAATCTTTTAAAATGTAGTCTCAGAAAACAATGCCTTAAGAAACAGCCCTTCTAGGTGCATACGTTTCTTTTTGCTGTCTTCTTGATGAGTTATGGTGGATTCTTCACGAGATTTTCTCTGGTAGAGCTCGGCAAGGCAATGTGTTAATTCACCTTCAGTTTTGGAAGACTCTTCCTTATTAGCTGAGGCAGCCTGTAACGACCTGTAAAGTCAAGATGTCTAGAATAAAATCAAAATTCTAATTTTGCAAAATGCTTTAGAAATAAACAACACTGAAATACCCACTGTCCTCTAAAAAGCTAATCAAAAGATGTCCCCACAAGATGCCTTCAAAAATATATTTTCTTAGGAGAGAAAATGTCTCTCCTCTCATTTTTGATTTGAACGAATGCAGGAACCAAAGCTGTCTTGTTTACAAAACCATTAACTATTACATATAATACTGACTTTTATTAATAGGATTCTTCATGAATTAGGGTACAAGTCTAATTATGGCAACTATTTCACTTCAGGTTTCCACAGTTATTTTTTACTCAGTTTCCATATATCAAAGTAAAAAATGATGTTAATACATTGTAGTAAGTATTGCAATGACTTCGAATAATTCTTTCACATTGTAATAAACTAATTTGGGATTGATGAGAAGAGGAGGAAGGAGGGCAGGCAGGAGGGGTGATTAGTTATTAAATGCTTTTCCACCTAGAGCTAAATATGTCATTAACGAAATTATGAAAATGGCACAACATTCAAAATGTGTTATTTGTATTTTAATACCTTCCATTATCTGATATATCTGATTAAAAAGTGGAAGAAAGTTACGGTGACATTAGTTGAACAGATATTACAGGGTGGAATACGTGCTGGGTCTATCGGTTTCATCCATACAGCCAGTATGAAGCAGGTTAATCCTCCCTAAGTGTGCTGGTGCTCTGTCGCCCATCTTGGAGTGCAGTGGCACGATCTTGGCTCGCCGCAACCTCCACCTCCTGGATTCAAGTGAATCTTGTGCCTCAGCCTCCCAAGTAGCTGGGATTACAGACATGTGCCACCATGCCGGGCTAATTTTTTTGTATTTTTAGTAGAGACGGGGTTTCACCATGTTGGTCAGGCTGGTCTTGAACCCCAGGCCTCACATGTCTGCTGGCCTTGGCTTCCCAAAGTACTGGGGTTGCAGGTGTGAGCCACCATGTCGGGCCTGGATTTTCCATAAAGACAATCATACTATCTTCAAACACTTCAATATTTACACCTTATAACAATACTTAGAGATAATTACAAAAAAAAAAAAACATGGGCCACATTTGTACATTAAAAACTACAAAACACTGAGGGAGATTAAAGAGAGACCTAAATAAATGGATAGCTGCACCATCCGTTCATGGATCGGATGACTCAACATTGTTAAGATGTCAGTTCTTTCCAAATTTATCTACGATTCAATGTACTCCTAGAGTTTCAACAGACTTGTGTGTGCGTGGAAACTGACAAGCTGTTTCTGAAGTTTATATGAAAATGCGAAGTATCTAAAATAACCAAAAAAAATTCTAAAAAAACAAAACCAAAGTTTAGAGGACTTATACTACCTGATTTAGTGACTAGTGCTATAAAGCTACAGTATATGGTATTGCTGTAACGCAATATTGAAGATAATGTCGTATTAACATAGTTTCTGGACTGTATTCTGTCTAGAAATCAATCTGCACAAAGGTGGCCAGTTGATTTTTCATAAGGTGCCATGGTAATTAGTGGGAAAAGATAGTCTTTTAGCAAATGGTGTTGGAACAATTGAATGGATATCTGTGTGGAGAAAATAAATGTCAACCATACCTCTTAATAATAGGTTGAATTTCTGCCGTATCGTTTACATTTCTAATATTGTTTGTCTTTTAATTGCTTGATCTTGCTATAGATTATTTTATTTGGCTTTTCAAATAACCATCTTTTGTTTCTCTTGATCACTTACATTTATTTGTTTTCTATTTAATTTATTTCTGTTCTTATCTTCATTGCTTTCCTTCTTTTGTAGGGTGGAGGTTACTCTCTTGTTTACTTCTCATGTTGGATTCTTAGTAATTGATTACTAACATTTTTCTTTACAAAAATAGTCTGCAAATACTTCTTTAAGTATAAATTCAGCTGCATTATTCAAATTTGCTGTTTTCTATTTGCGTTGATACTTAGTTATAAATATTTTCTCACTTTCATAATATAAGGGAGTGTTTATATTTAACTAGATGAATTACTTTGGTAAATTTTAAAGAATTTTTAGCATGTATATGTTTATATATTGTTAACATATTATCTAACATACTCTCACAATATATACTAAGTATGAGAGTATTTTATCTTTGTAATTAGTTTTTAATACTATTAGACTGTACTCAGAGAATGTGGCCTGTTAAGAAAAAAATGCAGATAAATGAACATTGATTTTAATAATTAATACTCAGAGATATAAAAAAGTTTTACCCAAATGACTCCATCAAATTGGAACTAGCACCACGGATGTTACAGAAAGGAAACCACTTTTCCACAACAGCTGGACTCCAGGGAGTGGTGTGGCCAAGTTCCTGCTGGGCCCACTCTGGAACAGGAGAAGCTATTGGAGCAAAGGAACAGAGGCAGGAGAGGAAACCGCATAAGAACCAAAGCAGAGAATTCTAAGCACTTGCTCTTCCCCTGGACTGACTGCATCCCTCCAAAGGACATACAAAGTGCATTTGTTCTCCGGCTAACATTTGTTCTCTGGCACCACAGACTGCTACAGGCCTATGTGGTAAATAAAAAATGCTACTGAAAAACATACAGATACAATTTAAAATCTTTTGTTATTACTGGCTATAAATCCTCTCATCTTATTTCTGAAATGTTCCTCTAACCAGCTTAAAAATATATATTGTTCTTCTATTTATTTATTTATTTTTTTGAAACAGAGTTTCACTCTTCTTGCCCAGGCTGGAGTGCAGTGGCATGATCTCGGCTCATGAGCCGCAACCTCCGCCTCCCGGGTTCAGGCAATTCTCCTGCCTTAGCCTCCTGAGTAGCTGGGATTACAGACATGTGCCACCACACCCAGCTAATTTTGTATTTTTAGTAAAGACAGGGTTTCTCCATGTTGGTCAGGTTGGTCTCAAACTCCTGACCTCAGGTGATCCGCCTGCCTTGGCCTCCCAAAGTGCTGGAATTATAGGCCTGAGCCACCGCGCTTAGTCCTGTTCTTAAAAATGGCTTTGTACGGTTGCGCACAGTGGCTCACGCCTGTAATCCCGGCACTTTGGGAGGCCGAGGTGGGTGGATCACCTGAGGTCAGGCGTTTGAGACCAGCCTGGCCAACATGGCAAAGCCCCGTCTCTACTAAAAGTGCAAAAATTAGCTGGGTGTGGTGGCAGGTGCCTGTATTCCCAGCTATTCAGGAGGCTGAGGCAGGAGAAGCTTGAACCCGGGAGGCGGAGGTTGCGGTGAGCCAAGATCACGCCACTGCACTCCAGCCTGGGCAAAGAGCGAGACTCTGTCTCAAAAAAAAAAAAAAAAAAAGGCTTTGTACAATAATAAATATACAGTAACAAAACTGCAGAATATCACAATTCTGTTGCACTGAGTAGGTAAATTGGAAATAGGAAGATGTGGCTCTGCGTTGGGGAGTGTAAGGGTAGAAGGTTCTCTTAAAATAAGCCTGATGGAGGAGGTGGTTGGGGGAACAGTAACAGAAATTTCAGTGAACTCTGTGATTCTGAGAGGTCCATCTAAGACCCTAGACAAATGAAATGTTAGACATTAATGAAGTCTTGGGGAAAAAAACCCAAATATTTAAAATGTATTCAAACTTATTGAGACAACCAAGTTTTAGGCCTTCTTTCAGTGAGAGAATTCAGAGATAAATACAATGCCTACTTCAAAAGGAGCTCCCAGGATAGGAAGAGTAGGTCCACTCTTGTGAAGTCATGGAGATATGTATAAATGTTAGCATATGCTAACTCTGTCTAGATGGGCAAGGAAGGTCTCATGGAGAATGCAGTATTTGGGCTAGGTTCTAATGCAGGAATAGGATCTCACCCAGATGGAGCATGGTGGGGAGACTGGACAACAAGCTGGCACACTGATTTATAACCTGGAAGAAACTGTGGGCCATGCTACAGCAGAGAACTTGTAAAATACTGCAGTTCTTCCTTTACCAAATTCCAAAATACAGTTTTCTGAGCTGCTTCCAAGACTATATACATAGTTAAGATACAGTCTGTTCTACAATACAAAACTTTCTACAAATAGCCTACACACAATTGATAAGTAAGGTAGTGACATTAGTACAAAATATTATGTTGCTTTGGTTATGTGATCATTCCTAATGTGCTATTATTTTATGCCACCAAGTAGCAGCAGCTGAATTCAAAGTGCACAAACACAACTAAATACAAACAGCCAGAGGAGCACAGTGCTGTACACTACACCCTTTCTTTTTTTTTTTTTTTTTTTGAGATGGAGTCTCACTGTTGCCCAGGCTGGAGTGCAGTGAGCAATCTCGGCTCACTGCAAGCTCCGCCTCCTGGCTTCACGCCATTCTCCTGCCTCAGCCTCCAGAGTAGCAGGGACTACAGGCGCCCGCCACCACGCCCGGCTAATTTTTTGTATTTTTAGTAGAGATGGGCTTTCACCATGTTAGCCAGGATGGTCTCGATCTCCTGACCTCGTGATCCGCCAGCCTTAGCCTCCCAAAGTGCTGGGATTACAGGCATGAGCCACCATGCCCAGCCAACTACGCCCTTTCAACTCGTGTTCTTCTCCTTGGCTGTTTGGCCACATGCACTTTCCTGGAAGTGCTTATGATGTAGTTCCCTATCGTTGTCATTGGCCCCTGTCTCCATAATACCACAGCCTCAACCCTTTCATCATGCCATCTTCACCTTTCTTTTAAGGGATAAGGTATATTTATTATGGAGTTTACTTATTATGAATTTAATGTGTCTTTTAATCAAACTATAATTTTTATTAGGATTGCACTTTTTTTGTTGTTTTTAATTGAGACAAGGTCTTGCCATGTTGCCCGGCTGGTCTTGGACTCCTGGGCTCAAGCAATCTTTCTGCTTCAGCCTCCCGAGGAGCTGGGATTACAGGCACGTGTCCCCCCACCCAGGATTGCCTTAGTTTTTATCACTGCCAAAGATTTTGAGAAGTCTGTCCCAACTGTAGTTCTCCCAAAGCTATTATTTTTAGTGTAAGATTGTGTAGAATTTTTTAAACAAGCAAAAGAAACTTCACATCACATGACAGCATAAATGCCTATAATTGCATCTGCTGTTATATTACAAAATTCAGACAAGGGCAGTAAAGGTCTATGAGAATAAATATGACATGATAGTTTCTTCTCAAGTCATTGTATGCTGGATTAGGGGAGAAAGGCCAGAAATACCTGCCTCAGGCCTCCAAGTCTCAAGCCTCCCTCTGCATGGAGAGAGAGTGCCCCTCACAGAGTTACCTGCACCTCTTCCAGCAAATGCCAAACAGGAGCCCAACGCTAAAAACAAGGCCACCCTCCACTGGCCTCCCAGGCAGGACTTTGGAGGGAGCCCTAGGCCCTCGGAGTTAGATGCCCTCCTTGTAGTCTCCACGCCTACATGGGCAGGAGTGTGGGTGGGCCAAACACCCACACTTCTTACCCCCCAAACTCACAGGTTCAGCACCATTAGCTGCATTGAAACCACCAGGAATTAATCTCATGATCCCCTTGATAGCTGCTTTTTCCCATCATGCGAAGCCCTAGACCCCTAGGTCGCTCCAGTCTGCCCACTGGAATCTCCTCACTGCTCCTTCCGTCTTCCATCCTGTCACCTCGGCCCAGCCCTTCCACACATAAAATCCTCCCACCCTGCCCTCTGGAACTCACTGACCCTCATCAGCAAAATCCCCTATATCCTCAATTCCATCTTCTCCTGCCCTGAACACACTGTTTCCCCTGCAGCGCTGGAGAGAGCTGACTGCTCCCCCGCAAAGCTCTTCTTCGACTTGGCCCTGAGGTGGGCTGGTATCCTCCTTGCCTCTTCCAGATCATTTTCCCTCTACCTGCTGAAAATAATGACAAAAACCCAGCTTTGAGTCTCACATCAAAGCCTATACTCTCATAGTCATCTAACAAGCCTGGATCACTCCCCCTTACTCCTCAAAGACTGTTAGCTCCCAACTCACCACCATCAGTCTCTCCAGTACTATTTAGTCTTAACTCTGGATTATTTCAATACACACATTTGATGCTACCAACACTCTGGCCTTTGTCCCCTTGAATTCCTCGCTTCTGGTGCCCCAGTGCATTGCCATCCTTCAGTCACTCTCTCCTCCTGGTCACCACTGTCTATGATCTCAAGCACCCCACTCTGACCACCTCCATCTATTTTTTAACTCTCTCCTTTGAGCACATTGGCTCCAGAAATCCTGAGACCCCTACAACCCACTTATCTGATCGCCTGTCCTTGTTGTCCTCACTTTCCTCCTTACCCTGCCTTGTTCCATGGACAAATCCTAAATCTCTTCCCGTTCACACCTTTGAATCCCTGACCCCTCTCTAGCTTTACCGCCCTCATTTGGGAAAATCCCAACCCTGGTTAATCCAGCTCCCTGCCTACTCTGCAGCTGTGCCAGCTGGTGAATGTGGTTGGAGGAAGGCAAGCCCATAGAGGGATCTCACTTTACCTTCACGACCATCCCAGCAACCTTCCACCTTCCTGCTATCTTCACCCTCTCACCAGCCACTTCCTTCTCCCCTCTCTCCTCAGCCTCCAGCATCTCCTTAAGTCTTCATTTTCAGCTGATGATGTCACTTCCTAAATCACTAAAAAACCTGAAGCAATCAGAAGAGAACCCCATACACTCACACCAACATCACTCACCTCGGCACCCCAGCCCTTATATTTTTGCCTTCCCCCAGTTGTCACAGATGAACTGTGCTTGTTCCCAAGACCAACCCCTCCACTTGCGCTTCCTCGAAGCCCTCTAACCAACAATTCTCTCTATCCCCTGCATTAATTTTTACCATATTATCTCATCAGCATGCAAGCAGGCTATTATTATTTCTAAAAATCAAAACCAAAAACCTTGACCCTTCTTCCCTCTGTAGCCACTGTTTTCATTACTCTAATATCTTTTAGATCAAAACTACTACAAAAAATTGTCTGTACTTGCTGTTTTCCTCTTTTCAGTCTCTCCTGAACCTACACCCACTCACATTTCTACCCTCACAATTCCACCAAAACTGATATCACAACCATCACGTTGTGATGGTATCACGAGCATCCACACTGCTCAGTTGAATGTCAGCTCCCAGCCTTCATCTTCCTTGGCCTATCAGTAGTAAATAACCCAGTCAAGCACTTCCTCTCTTCACTTGGCTTCCAGGGTACCACAATCTGGGTGTTCTTTACCTCAGTGACTGTCCCCCTTTTGTCTCCTTTGCTGGTTTCTCTCTCCTCATCCCCCAGACTGCTTAACGTTGGGATGCAGGGGTTAGTCCTTAGTCCCCTTCTCTTTCCCATCTATGCCCACCCCCATGGTGATCTTAACCCATCTCATGGCTTTAAACATCACTGATGACTCCCATCATCTCTAGTCCAAACAAATCTCCCAAACACAAACATGCATAGTTGATGCCTACTCAATACCATGTGTGGATGTCTAATGAACAACTCAGACTTACCATGCCCAAAACAAACCCTCCAGTCCTCACCACCCCAGCCCCTGGTTCTCCCACAGCCTTCCCCATCTCAGAAGGAAACTGCTTTCTACCAGTAACTTAGGCCAAAAGTCTCTGGAATCATTTTCAATTTCTCTATAGCTCACCCTACACATTTAATCTAACAGCAAATTTTGCTGGCTTTACCTTCAAAATATATCCAAGAGCTACAACTACTTCCAACTACCTGCATTTCCCACCATCTCTTGCCTGGATTATTGCAATATTTCTGACTGGTTCTATCCTTGCCTCAATGTGGCAGCCAGAGTAATGCTGTGAAAACATAAGTCAGATCGTGTCACTGCAGAAAATCCCCAAAGGCTTCCTCTCTCACTCATAGTAGAAGCCAAAGTCTTTTCAGTACCTGTAAAGCCCTGCTGCTGGCTCTCTGCTGCTGTTTAGTCTGCTGCTGGCTCTCTGACCTCACCCCCTCCTACTCTCTCCTTGCTCCTTTCACCACAGCCACAGGCTTCCCTGCAACTCCTCTAACACCCTTCTGAGCCTTGGCACTCGCTATTGCCTCTACCAGCAACTCCTTGCCATCACTTCCTTCATGCCTTTGCTCAAATATTATTTTTTCAGCAAGGCCTTCCCTGACCACCCTACTTAAAATTGCAACCCTCCCTACCCTAACACACCCCATTCCTTTGTTCCTGCTTTACTACTATAACTTTTGTCTCTTTAGAATAAACTGTAATTTTCCTGACTTACTGTTTTGTCTCCCCTGACTAGATAGTCAGCTCCATGGGAAGATATCTTTGTCCATATTGTTCTCTAATATAGTCCCAGTACCTCAAACAGTGCCTGACATACAGCAGGTACTCAAATCTGTTGAATAAATGAATGAATTAAAGAAATATCAAGTTGACATTTAAATCTACCTAGTATAAATAAAGTTTGTAATACTAATATGATACAAACCTTATTTATGCTAGGTAGATTTAGTAGTAACAATGCATTTAGTTGCAATGCCAGTAGTAACAATGCAATGCAGGGTAGATAGAATCACAACAGTTTTATATGCAGTATTTATTAAATATATTAAAAACCATGACTTCGATTTCAGACTGGTTTCATGGAACCTGCAGCCTCCTCAGAAGTATTTAAGGAATTCTATAAACAATAATGATTTAAACTGCCTGAAGTATTGTAGCTTTCTTTTATCTGTGTTATAACATATTGGGGTTTTACTAACTGCACAGTGAAAAAGTCCCGATGCTGGAAAAGACTGCAAACCACCCTAGACTATGTTAGTTACTGGTTTAGGAGCTTACCAGCAGAAGCAGTATCTGCAAGTGAATCATGAGTCTGATTCAATATACCATCCACAACATCTGAGAAAAGGGAAGCTGTGTCCCGGGGGCTGTCAGTCACAGCTGTTTGGAGAACATGTCGTTGAAATTCAGCCTCCTTGGTGCGGAACACAGTGAGGATTGTAGCATTGGCAGAGAGCGGGGAAATAACTCCAGTGATGGGGGGCCAGCCTTCACCAGGGTCCACATCAGCAACCTATGTGAGAAGTTCTAATTAGTTGAGAATATTATTGTCAATATGCCTAAAGAAGAATGTAGTGTACTAAAAGACAGAATAACCATTTTCCCAATGATTATTAATGTGAAAACTATGAAAAAAAAAAGAGATAGATTTGATAATTATTAGAGGTAGAAGGGAATTTATTAATCACAGAGTCCTAATATTTCTACTTACAAATAAGTAAAACCTGACATTACCAGGAATATTTACTAGGTATTTACTATGTGCTCACTGAATCCTCACAATCGTCCTGAGGTAAAATAATTAGTATCCCCATTTTATAAAGGAGGGATTGAGGCTGAGGCAGAAGTAACCTGTTAAAGCCACCTACTTGGTAAAAGAAGATGCCAAGCATATGTGACTTTGAAACCCATGTACTTAACCATGAGGCAGAAATACCACTTGAGAGATTTATCCAGACATACAGTAGGCAGCAGAGCTGAGACCTAATCCAGATCACCGACTCCCAAACCCAGTGCTCTTTTCCTCAGAGCACACAACTCTTAGAACAGCATCTGTCCAAAGACTACTCTATTTTTCTCCAGAATATTTTACAATGGGAACCAGAAAAGAGACCCCTCCTGAGAGTATAAAGGCAAAAGACAAAGTAAGGTAAGGAATTCGCTGGTAGTTTAAAAATAATAATCACCGTTAAATCAAATCTGGATATGTGTATGTTCCTTTTCAGAAGACATTTCTACATTTGTGTAACTACTGTCCAACTACTGAGTTACACAGACAATTATATTGCATTGTATATAGTTACACAACTACTATACTATTATACCTAATTTTACTGTGTAGCAGCTTTTTCTTAAATACTTATATAAAAGTAGTAAATATATAACAGAATACTTAAAAAATAATGAGAAATCACTCATCACATTACTACCCTAACATAAGCACTCCATCTGGCCAACTGCCTTCTTCCCTATGGGAATATAATTTAACTTAATTGGATTCTTGATACATGCAATTTTATAAGTTATTTCTTCTCTAATGAGCATTGCTGTCATGATACTATAATGTCGACAATATTATTTGCAAAAGCATAATCAGTTTTACTAAGACTATATTGTGTAAGGCATTTATAAACACACTTATTTCACTTTACCAGTATGTTGTTAGACAAGAATAACTTCCCGTGTTGAGGATACCTACCAGGTGTAACTCTTCAGCAGTCAGCCTGCTTACCAGCTGCTGAAATAACAGCCTTTGAGTTGCTGTGCTCTCCTCTGGACTTTGTAGCATCCAGCTGTCGGTGCCCAAAGTGCTGCTCATTGGGAGAGACCACTGGGCCACAGAGCCTTTTAGAAAAATTCTGACTGGTTTCTGAAAATGTCTCTGATGCATGGCCAAGGGCTCTAGGGTGACTGTCCATGTTTCCTGAATCTCTTTGCCTGCTAGAAATAAAGATTAATTAGACCAGAATGCCAAATTAAAATTAAAAAGAAAAAAAGATTAAAATTCAAATATAAGGAATACATACTAAAAAGAGATTTATTAACAATAAGAAGAAAATCAAGTTGCCAGTTGAGATACTGTCACTTAGTTGAACACTTCAACCCTTATTCTACTGCCACGCCATCACAGCAAGTTCATTTAGCTCTATAGAAAAAGCTATAAACAAATGGAATTACAAAGGCAATATGTAATGGCAGAACTTCTCAGAAATTATGACTTAGAAATAAGTATTGAAGGCCAGGCATGGTGGCTTATGCCTGTAATCTCAGGACTTTGGGAGGCCAAGGCCAGAGGATCACTTGAGGTCAGTGAGTTAAAGACCAGCCTGGGCAACATGGCGAAACCCCATCTCTACAAAAAATACAAAAATGAGCAAGGTGTGGTGGCTCAGGCCTGTAGTCCCAGCTACTTGGCAGGCCGAGGTGGGAAGATCCCTTGAGCCCAGGAGGTCAAGGCTGCAGTGAGCTGCGATCTGAGCTATGATCGTACCACTGCACTCCAGCCTGGGTGATAGAGCAAGACCTTGTCTTAAAAAAAAAAAAAAAGAAAAAAGAAAAAGAAAAGAAATAAGTATTCAAGCAATGTTTACTACTTATGAGAAAGAAGATACCACTTCTTAAATCCATAAAGTACAGTGCATCATATCTTATGAGGAGGTTAAATTCTAAAGACTGTGTAATGAAATTACATAAACAAAACTACTCTTGAAAATTCCTTAAACTGCACATAATGTACCACACAGTTTTATGTATATATCTCTATGCAGTATTATTTCTGTGACTATACAGTGTATTCAGAAATGAGATTTACCATATAGCAAATCATAAGGTGAAACAAATTTAATGAAGATTCCAACATATTTGCTTTTCCTGGTAACAGGCATCATTCTGGGTTTCTGTAGACTAATTTATTTCTTCTTTTAGTTGACCATTGTTTCTCTATGGTCTTCAATTTATCAATCTCCTCTATGAGACAATGAAATATTATACCCATGTGCTTGGGCACCTGAATAATATTACCCTGCTTTGGGAATAGCTGGTAAACTTTTAAATCAATCATTCACTTGTTTTTTTTGTACACAAGCTGGCAGTTGTACTGAATTAGAGTTCAAATCTTTCCTACAGTATCTCTGATTTTGCCTTGATGTCTTTTAATTCTTTCATGACAAGCATTCATTGAGTGCCTGGGCTGTGAGAAATGCCAAAGAAGTTAAAAAGCTTCTTTGAAGAAATTAATGTAACTGAGATTTACCATAAAAACCTTAAAATATTATTTGCTTACCTTCAACAGGGAGAAATAAGATTCCTTCCATCCGTGGAAACAAGGCCTCATACTCAGGAGAATTATAGAGCAAACGGTTTAAAGTGGCATCAGTTGGCAGCATTGAAATCCACGGAGAGAGATGAGGTTCACTTGACAGCTTTATTTCACTCCTGAGCAGCATTTCCCCAGCTTTAGCAAAATCCCAGCTGAAAGATTCAGATGGCAAGACAGTGCCACCTCCATGGTGGAGCAGTTCACAAACAGTCCAGTATCCAAGGTGGTCTGGGGATTCCCACATCTCAAATAAAATGACAAACAACCTTAGGTTACTACACATTAGGCATTCATAAATAAAAGTAAAGGAAATCAGGAGAAAGTAAAGCTGAAACCAATATTAAAGGGTCGAATTACACAACCAATGTATTTGCTGAGCTAAACAAAAATAATGGTCAGCATCAAGCTACTGTGCAGCACCAGAACAAATTACTACCTACTATGCCTTTAAGAAAGCATTCATTTAGTAAAAATAGTACCTCATTTACATTTTTTGTCAAGGAACAGAAAGAAGTGACACAAATCACTGGGTATAGATTATAAAATGTTAGAAGGAACATAGAACCATTATACTTTAATAAAAATAACTTTTTTTTTTTTGAGTCAGAGTCTTGATCTGTCACCCAGGCTGGAGTGCAGCGGCATGATCTCGGCTCACTGGAACCTCCATCTCTCAGGTTCAAGCGATTCTCTTGTCTCAGCCTCCCAAGTATCTGGGATTACAGAAATGTGCCACCGTGCTCGCCTAATTGTTGTATTTTTAGTAGAGACGGGGTTTCACCATGTTGGTCAGGCTGGTCTTGAACTCCTGACCTCAAGTGATCTGCCTGCCTCAGCCTCCCAAAGTTCTAGGACTACAGGCGTGAGCCACTGTGCCCGGCCTATTAATAAAAATAATTATGTCCTATACAGCACAACACAATAATGGCCAGGTGTCATGGGAGTGAGGCAGGAGCACCTCCCCTAGATGGTGGCCATTGCTCTGACTTGCCCACCCACAGCCCTGTGCAGAGGCCAGACAAACTAAGGCCTCGTCGTGTCTTTTGCCCTAACCCTTACCATAGCCTGTAAAGTCTGTGCTCTGCCTCTAATCGTTCCTCCATGGTGCTCTAAGTATTCTTCCAAATCACTTCTCTAATCATGCTACTTCTCTGAAATTCTGAAAGGCTTCCCACTGCCTCCAGAATAAAGTAACTCTTCAGCATAATCACAAAGCCCTTCACAATCCAACCCTAAACCAGCTTTTGGTACACATTATCTTCTACCCCTCATCCATTCCCACTCCTTCTAGACATATTGAACCATTTGCTATTTCCTGAACATGCCATATTTTAAGGCTTCCCTGTTTTTGCTGATTTATATTTCCTGTGCCTCCCCTTCCTTCTTCACCAACTGAATGGTTATTACATTTCTGTATCTGGCTTAAATCCTGCTTTCTTTGTAAAAGCCCTGCTTCACTCCTTCACACACAGCTGACTCTTCAGTCAACCTTCTTTCAACAAACTTTTATTGAGCAACCTCTATGTGCCATGTCTAGGATCTTGAAGTGAGGGGTGGGGTGAATAAAACAGTACCAACATAAAATATTTAACATGGCATCACAGTATAACAACAATATTCAGTTACTATGAATATGAAGGAGCACACCCCTTAGAATATGCTCATCATGCCAGTTAACAATTATAAACTATAAACTGCTATGTGAATGTGAGGAATTAGAACTAGAAGGGTCTTGAACGTCAACTAGGTTATTCCCAAACTTCCTATTATAGTCAAGTTCAAAGACAAGCAGGGTATCATCCATGGTCACAGCAAGGCAATGATGGACCAGTCCAAGAACCCAGGACTGTTCTGAATAGACTGCTTTCATTTATTTTTATTTTTTGAGACAGGGTCTTGCTCTGTTGCCCAGGCTGGAGTACAGTGGCATGAACATGGCTCACTGTAGCCTTAACTTTCTGGACTCAAGCAATCCTCTCGCCCCAGCCTCCTGAGTAAGTAGCCGGGAGTACAGGCATGTGCCACCACATCTGGCTAACTTTTGTATTTTTTGTAGAGATGGGGTCTCACCATGTTGCCCAGGTTGGTCTCAAACTCCTGGGTACAAGAGATCCTCCTGTCTCAGCCTTCCAAAGCTGGGGTTACCGGTATGAACCACTAGCCCTGGCCTAGACTGCTTTTAAAATTTGGATCATGACCATCTGGTGGACTTTGATAGATTCTCTGATGGATTAATTGAGTGGTTTATGATCAGCATTAAACACACACAAAAAAAGATCCCATGTAACGAAGATAAACAATGTACTGGAGCACATTACCTTCTAATCTATCTAAACTTTTGTTTCAGTTATGCGTATCAATCTGGAAAATGCTGTATTAGATTAACCAATTAATTAGTATGTGCTGTTACCATCCATGTATCTATATCTGTGTTCACTGCTATGGAGAGAATGGTAACCTAGTTCAGACGCCATAGATCCTGATTAGGATTTGCTGCCAAAGGGACGCAAAAATTTTGTTGAAATTGTTTCAGCCACAAGACCAGCCGGGAAAACAAACAAAAAAACCCTGCTAATGAAATGAAAGGTTAAGATGTAACTTTATGGCTGGTGGTGGAGCACCCCTCACTTTGATCCACAAGGCAGGTGGATCACCTGAGGTCAGGAGTTCAAGACCAGCCTAGTCAACAGTGTGAAAACCCATCTCTACTAAAAATACAAAAATTAGCTGGGTGTGGTGGTCGGTGCCTGTAATCCCAGCTATTGGGGAGGCTGAGGCAGGAGAATCGCTTGAACCTGGGAGGCGGAGGTTGCAATGAGCCCAGATCGCACCACTGCACTCCAGCCTAGGTGACAAGAACGAAACTCTGTCTTGGGGGGCGGGGATGGGGGGAGAAGATGTAACTGTAATAAGTGTTGAAAAGGACATTAAGTTTCTATGAAAGGTAATGTGTGCATGCCTTAGTCTGTTTAATGTTGCTTATAACAGAATAGCTGAAACTAGGTAATTTGTAAAGAAAAGGAATTTATTTCTTACAGTTATGGAGGCTGAGAAGTCCAAGGCCAGGGCGCTGCACTTTGCAAAGGCCTTCCTGCTGGTGGGGACTCTGCAGAATCCCAAGGCAGCACAGGGCAAAGCACTGAGCAAGTGAGCTCAACACTTTCTTCCTCTTTTTATAAAGCCATCAGTCCCACTCCCATGACACCCATTACTACATGAGTTTTGGAGGGGAGAGATATTCAAACCATAGCAAAACATGTGATTAAAAAAAAATAACAGCCTGTACTCCCAGCACTTTGGGAGTCCGAGGTGGGGTGGATCACCTGAGGTCAGGAGCTCGAGACCAGCCTGACCAAGATGGTGAAACCCTGTCTCTACTAAAAATACAAAAATTAGCCGGACGTGGTGGCACGTGCCTGTAATCCCAGCTACTCGGGAGGCTGAGGCAGGAGAATCACTTGAACCCGGGAGGCAGAGGTTGCGGTGAGCCCACATTGCACCATTGCACTCCAGCCTGGACAACAGAGCAAGACTGTCTCAAACAAAACAAAACAAAAACAAAAATATGAACAGTATACTACAGAGTATGGTCACATTTTTCATTCGTATGTATATTATAGGATAAGTGACAGACACGTCCTAGTGGTAGTTTCAAATTTGGGGATCTGTAAATGTCCACTAGACTATAAGCTCCAAGAGAGCAGGGACTACATCTATTTGATTCCTTAGCATACCTGGCAGGTATGGAACAAATATGTGTTGAATAAATCTAAGGCGTAAAGTTGAAAATGTGTCAGAGGTCTCTTATCCTCTATTCTATCCTGTATCTTAGAAAATATGATATCCTGTTTTATGCGCTTGGATCCCTCCGCCTCCAATGTAAGTGCAAGTTCTGTTTCTCCCAGTTATACTTCCCAAACTGTGCGCTCCCCAAGGCAGGACCTGGATTTTCTCTTCTTCCCTTTTGCCCACTCCTGGACGGAGCACTCCCCAAGGACACAGCCTAAACCTTCCTTTTGCCCAGCATGGCTGGGCAGGTTTTTGAATAGGAAATGCTAGATCTTCAGCAGAAGAAAATTCCAGAAAAGCTTAAGAGTGTCTGATGGGCATTTTCTTAGGGGAAACAGCAGATGTAAGAAGGGAAGCCTCAGAGAAGACCCATCCCCTCAGTCGACGGTATGTCAGACCTGGAAGGGATCTTTAAAAATATCCAGTCAACCCACTTATTTCAATGCTATTCAAAAAAAAAAAAAAAAAAGAGAGAGAGATTAAAGAGAAAAAAAGCGAGACAAAGAATCTCCAAGACCCATCAAGCCCCATCTAACTTATTTCTAGCCAATATTTAACAAAATACAATTCCAGAAGAAAGTTTTTGATGTGATATGAATTGTTTCAAACTGAGCAATGTGTTGTATACTGTGTCTAAGGCTTGACTGGCTGCCTTAAATTTTAATATTTCTAAGATTCTTTTCCCCATAAATGTTTATCATCTCCTTAAACACTTCTTGTCCTTTCCTTTTCTTGACAAACCACTGCTGCCTTATTTTGCATTTGCCACGCCTTTTTCGGGCTTTGTATGTGAAGGCACTTTGAAAATGTTAACACACCATATCATTATTTAAATACTTGCTCATTTTCCATCTGTAATCTTGCAATTTAACTCACTCCTGGGTTAGTGACATGTATTTCCATTAAGCGGAATGGCATCTTTCACCTGGTTAAACCACATTCCAAAGACTTCCCATTAATTAATTAGAACAAAATCCACATTTTTGACCTTGGCCCTACAGGTCGGCCTCTCCTGCTTTCTGACTTCCTCTCACACTGCTCCCCTTGCCTACTAGGTCTCAGCACTCCTTGCCTTTTTGTTTCTGAAACAAACTAAGTTCATTTCCAGCTGAAATCCTTACACCTGCTCATCTCTTCACCTGGAATGTTCTTTACCTACCTTTGAGTTCCTCCTCCTTCACCATTCAATTATCTGCTCAAAAAGGCCTTCCCTGATGGGCACAGTGGTTCACGCCTGTAATCCCAGCACTTTGGGAGGCTGAGGTTGGCAGATTGCCTGAGCACAGGAGTTTGAGACCAGGGTGGGCAGCATGGTGAAACCCCGTCTTTACTAAAAATACAAAAAAATTAGCCAGGCATGGTGGCACCCGCTTGTAATCCCAGCTACTTGGGAGGCTGAGGCAGGAGAATTGCTTGAACCCAGAAGGTAGAGGTTGCAGTGAGCCGAGATCGTGCCACTGCAACTCCAGTCTGGGTGACAAAGCAAGACTCTGTCTCCAAAAAAAAAAAAAAGCCTTCCCTGACTATCACCCTATATACAATAACCACCTCCTTCTACTCCCATCCTCTCACCCCGTTTTATTTTCTCCAGAGCATGATTTGAAATTGTCACTTGCTTATCTGTTTAATCTGTTCCCTGCTTTGGCTAATATGTCCCCAGCAGCTCAAACAGTGTGGTAGGCACTCAATGTTACTGGCTTCTCAATGTACATTTGTTGACTAAATGAAATGCAATGAGGAGAAGGATGAAGGCAAAAACATATACTTATCTTAGCACTTAACAGGAGCAGGGGCCCTCACCGCTTCAACAAAAATCCAAATTAGCCATGTAAGACTTTAAGTTTGCAAGTATTTACTCATTTAGTCAGCAAATACTGACTGAACACCTACAATGTTTAATACACATCTGGGTGGCTGGGCATGGTGGCTCACACCTATAATCCTGGCACTTCAGGAGGCCAAGGCAGGCGGATTGCCTGAGGCCAGGAGTTCGAGACCAGCCTGGGCAGCATGAAACCTGGTCTCTACTAAAAATACAAAAAAATTACTTGGGCATGGTGGCGTGGGCCTGTAGTCTCAGCTACTTGGGAGGCTGAGGCACGAAAATCGCTTGAACCCGGGAGGTGGAGGTTGCAGTGAGGCGAGATTGTGACACTGCATTCCAGCCTGGGCGACATAGATTATCTCAAAACACACACACACACACACACACATATATACATGCATATGTATACACACACATGTATACACATATATACATATATACACACACACATATATACACACTCACACATCTGGGTATTGTGTTAAAACCTGCTGCCTGCCTCTGAGGTATTTTTAGACTAGATGGTGAGAGATGTGCACAATCAAAACATATGGAGAAAGGGTTAAGTGCCACACAAAAATGTGTATAGCAATTCAGACGCTGGACTGAGCAGTTGTCACTGGGGGAAGCGTTAAAGGGTAAGTGAAGTTAGGACTGGCCTGGAAGAGTGAGAACTGGCATTCCAGGCAGATTGAAGAACACACATAACACAAAACAAGCGGTCCAGACCTGTTGATTTTCTAGACTGGACTTTAATATGCTAGAGTAGATGTAGTGTGTAGGAAAATCAAGTCTGGGAAGGCAGGTAGGGCCCAAATAGTGAGGGGTCTTAAACAGTAGGTAATGAGGAACTACCCATTTTGTTGTGAAAACTGTCCCTATTTATTTATTTCCTTCCGAAGGGAGCCATAGTCATGTTAGTCTCATTCCGGGTCTGTGGCTGCTCTAAGGACGCTGCCAAGTTCTGGTTAGCAAGGAACGCACCGCGCACGCTGAGACGACTGTAACCTTCCTTACCTTAGACCATTCGGTGGTATCCACCCAGTAGAAGGTGATTTTTCGGGCGACCATGACTTCCTGGACTCTCTTGGGCAACAACTTCTCCATCACCTGCTTAGGGGTGGGCGGCAGGCGCTGGGCCTGGGCCTCGCACCCAGACACGAACTGCAGCAGCTCCCTCTGCGAGTGCGGACAGGGGGCCAGGAGGAAGACGGCGTTCACCAAGCCCCCGAGCGCGGCCTCGGCCTCCTTGGCCTCGCTCTCCACGTCCAGCAGTCTCCTCCCGCTGCTCCGCAGGATCGGCTTCGTGGGCGACGTGATCTCGGGCCGGTCCCACTGGTAGTCTAGCAGCGTCTCCATCAGGGCGCCGTGCGTGTGGGTGGCCCTGGGCGCCGGGCCGGGCAGGTGGGCGCGATCCTCGAGCCTGGCCTCCAGCTCCTCCTCAAAGTCCTCCCACGAGCGAGCCCCCAGCTCGCGGAAGTCAGACACTCGGGACGGCCGGCTCCGCGCCCCCTGCGAGTCAAAGAACTTGAAGGCCCAGTGGACCCTGGCCAGGCCGAATCGGCAACTCAGGTAGGTGAGGAGGCGCAGGGCGGCCCGCCGGACCCGGCTGTGGCGAGCGGCGCCGCCCGCGGTGTCGAGCAGTAGCATTACTTTGTGACAGCATGCCATATCGGCCGTGCCGCCGCCCCGGGGCCCCGGTCCGGGCCCGTGCCACCGTCCCTTAGTCCCTTCCTTCAGGGAACCAGCGCCATTCACTGCTTTCCTTTGGGACCTTGGTCGAAAGGCTCCCGCGCTCTTCAGGAGCTGCTGCTATTGGCGGAGCTAGTTTCCAAGGTTAGCTCCTATTGGCTGCTTGCCTTACGTAAGTTATGGGAGCAACTTCCATTTTTGGCGGTGATTGGAGGGGCAGTGGAGAAAACTTCAGTCTGATTGGTGAAGGGAGTGATGGTGGGCGGGCCTCTGTGTTTCGAGAGACGCTTAGCATTCATTGGCCTGGGCCTTCGTTTTAAATTTTAAAGAGGTGGCGCCTCGGGGGCGTGTCAAGAAGTTTCCCCATTGGAAAGAGGCCCGCGTTTGTGCGCACTCGTGAGTGCGGACTGCGGGGCCACGTTTCCCAAGACCGAGGAAAACTTAGTGCGGGGAGGGAATTTGGGATGGTTTCAATCGAACTGGTTGAAATCTCTGTGGACCGTCTATGAAGTAGAATCCGACGACTACGGCTTTAATTTTCTGTAATTTAAAAAATTTTATTAAAAATTAAAGGTTCGGCCGGGCGCGGTGGCTCACGCTTGTAATCCCAACACTTTGGGAGGCAGAGGCGGGCGGATCACGACATCAGGAGATCGAGACCATGGTGAAACCCCGTCTCTACTAAAAATACAAAAAATTAGCCGGGCGCGGTGGCGGGCGCCTGTAGTCCCAGCTACTCAGGAGGCTGAGGCAGGAGAATGGCGTGAACCCGGGAGGCGGAGCTTGCAGTGAGCCGAGGTCGAGATCGCGCCACTGCACTCCAGCCTGGGCTACAGAGCGAGACTCTGTCTCAAAAAAAATTAAAGGTTCACTCCCTTTGCGCCAGTAACTTCTAGGAGTTTATCTGCAGAAGGTAATCGGAGAGCCAGATAAAAGACGTCTGTACATCTTAGAGTTTATTTAACATCAGAAAAAAATGGAAACAGTTTGGGAATGGTTAAATAAGGTGTGGTACACGCCCAAGGGGAACATCGTGCAGCTCCTTTTTTTTTTTTTTTTCTTTTTTGAGACGGAGTCTTTCTCCATCGCCCAGGCTGTAGTGCAGTGGCACAATCTCGGCTCACTGCAACCTCCACCTCCCGGGTTCAAGCGATCTTCCTGCCTCAGCCTCCTGATCTCCTGAGTGGCTAGGACAACAGGCGCACGCCACCAGGCCAGACTAATTTTTGTATTTTTAGTAGAGACGGAGTTTCACCATGTTGGCCAGGATGGTCTCGATCTGCTGACCTCGTGATCCACCCGCCTTGGCCTCCCAAAGTGCTGGGATTACAGGCGTGAGCCACCACGCCCGGCCTGGTGCGGCTTCTTAAAATAGTGTTTTATTATGTAATGTTAGGTTTAAAAAGTGGACCTCAAACAGCACCTGCAGTGAATTCCCTAACTTTTCTATCTACATATATATAGATATCTACATATATATATAGATATCTACATATATATAGATATAAATTATATGTAGATTTGCATTATAGATAGAAATTATATATAGCTATATAGATAGAATATATATAATTATATATAGATAGGCCGGGCATGGTGGTTCACGCCTGTAATCCCAGCACTTTGGGAGGCTGAGGCGGGCGGATCACCAGGTCAGGAGATCGAGACCATCCTGGCTAATATGGTGAAGCCTTGTCTCTACTAAAAAAAAAAAAAATACAAAAAAAAAGTATATGTAGATAGATAATCATATAGATAGAAGTTATATATAGATAGAAATGCATTTATATGCATATTTTTAAATTGTTAATATAATATTGTGTACCACAAGTTGTCTGTGATTGTCTCTCCATGTGATTTTTTTTTTTAAACTTTTTTACACTTCCTTTCGCTGGCCAACAGTCAGGCTGATTTCAGAGATGTGATATGTGCCTCTAGGATCAATGGAATATGGTATTTGGAAAGAAGAAGAGACCAAGAATAAAGGTCAGTTACCTGAATATGTGTTTAAGGAGACTGATCCAATACTCCACACCACTGAATTCTGCTTGTTGAGCAATTCTGTTTCCACTTGGAAACAGAACAACTTCCTTTATGTGCTTCGGCTACAACTTCCTTTATGTGCCTTGGCTTCTCCAGTCAAAGTCCTCAACAATTACTGCCTCATGTACAACAATTTTCTCTTTTGTTTGAGTTTTCTAGGGCTGCCTGCCGTAACAAAGGATCAAACCCAAAAATTGTCTCACAGTTCTGAATGCTTGATGTCCAAAATCAAAGTGTTGGCATGCACTTGCTCCCCTCCAGCCCCCATGGCTCTAGGGCAGAATCCTTCCTTGACTCTTCTAGCTTCTGATGTTTGCTGGCAATTCTTGATGTTCTTCCTGTGTCTCCTCCCATCATGTTCCCTCTGTGCATGTCGGTCTCGGTGTCCAAACTTCCCTTTTATAAAGACACCAGTCATGTTGGATTAGGGCCCACCCTAATGACTTTATTTTAACTTGCTTACTTCTACAAGACCCTATTTTCAAATAAGATCACATGCTGGGGGATGTTGGGGGATAGGACCTCAACATATCTTTTTGGGAGGACACAGTTGCAATGAGCCAAGATTGCACCATTATACTCCAGCCTGGGCAACAAGGGTGAAACTCCGTCTCAAAAATAAAAAAGAAGAAGAAAAGAACAAGTGGCTTTACAAGATTCCTGCTAAGAAGTCATATATTGGAAGTCATATTATTAATATTAACAATACAATCACAAGCAAATCACATGAAAATGGTGGATCTGACATTCTCGTTTTCCTAGTATGAGATCTTTGTTAGCCACACTTTAAGATTAAAAAAGAGAATTTGATCAAATCTTACACTTGTGTCCAAGTGAAATGTGGAATTAATAAAAAGGCTATTTGAAATGTGTATTTTTATTATAATTAATCACAAACCTTACCTAAGTGTATATTGTGCCTTGAGATGTTAGGTAAAATGATAGTATGAAGCTATCACAATTAGCAAGACATTTAAAAACTGTCTATTTTCTCTTTAGGTCACCCTTTATAAATTTCTCTTTTATGTTTTATAATACATCTTAATAGGTATCTACATATAATTTGCCAGTTAGTAAATATACATATATTAGGGGTGCAGGGTCAGCTTCTATTTCTACATATTTCAAATTACATAAAGTATAATTCTATCTTCATCAGGGAAAATGCCAAATAAATATGGAAACCACTGGTCTGCTTATGATGGTGGCTTTGGTACAAGTGATGGATATGGTGAACCATGGTTGAATTCTGGATATATAATATTTTGAATGTAGAAGTGACATAACTTGCAAACAGACTGCAGAACAGAATAATGACTTCTAGGCTTCGGGCTGAAAATGGAATGAAGGGTGGAGAAGACTCAGTGAGGAAGTGATGGGAAGGAGGGTGCAGAATATCAAAGGTTCTAGTTAACCCATGTTAGTTTGAAGATGCCTAATGGACTCCAAGCAGAGATGCCAGGTGTGTGTGCAGTTAGATATATGAGCCTGG
The DNA here is from genome assembly GCF_049350105.2 of Macaca mulatta. NCBI lineage: Eukaryota > Metazoa > Chordata > Mammalia > Primates > Cercopithecidae > Macaca > Macaca mulatta. Next base: position 79,385,523 of record NC_133412.1, on the reverse strand, counting down.
GCCAGGTACAGTGGCTCATGCCTCTAAGCCCAACACTTTGGGAGACTGAGGCCAGTGGATCACTTGAGGCCAGGAGTTCAAGACCAGCCTGGCCAACATGGTGAAACCCTGTCTTTACTAAAAATACAAAAATTAGCCAGGCATGGTGGCTCATGCCTGTAATCCCAGCTGCTTGGGTGGCTAAGGCACGAGAATCACTTGAACCTGGGCAGCAGAGGTTGCAGTGAGCCAAGACTGCACCACTGCACTCAGCCTGGGTGACAGAGAAAGACTCCATCTAAACAACAACAACAACAACAACAACAACAAAAAGATAATGAACCTGGAACTCTGGGGAGAAATTGAGGCACAGAGATAATTTGAAAGGGATGAGTACTCAGCTGTCATTGAAAGCCCCAAGCCTGGATAAGAGGTTGGCAAGAGGAGTGGCCACTTGGGTAGGAGGATGCTATGGTCGGAATGTTTGTGGTCCCCTAGAATTCATATGTTGAAACTTAATTACCAAGGTAATAGTATTAGGAGGTGGGGCCTCTGGGAGGTAATTAGGTCTGAAGGGCAGAGCCCTCATGAATGGGATTAGTGCCCTTACAATAGGCGCAAGGTTCGGTGGCTCATGCCTATCATCCTAGCACTTTGGGAGGCCAAGGTGGGAGGATTGCTTGAGCCTAGGACTTGGAGGCCAGCCTAGACAACAGAGCAAGACCCTGTTTATGCGAAAATAATAAAAAAAAAACAACTAGCTAGGAGTGGTGGCACATGCCTGTGGTCCCAGCTAGTTTGGAGGCTGAGATAAGAGGATCACTTGAGTACAGGAAGTCGGGGCAGTGAGTCATGATTGCACCACCTCATTCCAGCCTGGGCAACAGAGCAAGATCCTGCCTCAAAAAAAAAAAAAAATAGACTTAAGGGAGCTCGTTTGCTCCACCCACTATGTAAGGACACAGCTAGAAACCTCTATGAACTGGAAAGTGGTCCCTCTCCAGGCACCAAGTCTGCTGGTACCTTAATCCTGGACTTCCAGCTTCCAGATTGTGAGAAAAAAAAAAAATGTTGTTGTTGATAAGCCACTCAGTTTATGGTATCTTGTTATAGCAGCCCCAAAGGACTAAAATACTAAAATCAGGAGAATTAGGTGAATGTTAATCCAGTGAAAAATGGGTTTCCAGAACGAGGGGGTGGAATACTATGCAGCCATAAAAAGCACAAAATCATGTCGTTTATAACAACATGGATGCAGCTGGAGGCCATTATCTTAAGCCAATTAATGCAGGAACAGAAACCCAAATACCACAGGCTCTCACTTATAAGTGGAGCTAAACACTGGATACTCATGGACATAAAGATGGCAATACCAGACAGTGGGGACTACTAAAGAGGGGAAGGAATGAGGGGAGTAAAGGTTGAAAAACTATTAGGTACTATGCTCACTATCTGGGTGATGGGATCAATTGTACCCCAAATCTAAGCATCACATAATATACCCAGGTAACAAACCTGCACATGTACCCCGTGAATCTAAAATAAAAGTTGAAATTATAAATAAGTAATAGAGATATAGAAAAAATTAAAAATGAAACTGGGAGAAAAAGAATGAGAGAGTTGTTTACATTTTTAAAAATTATCTTTTAGAAATGCTGAAATATTTTACCAACAAAATGATGTAGTATCTAGGATTTCCCTCCAAACAATAGGGAGGGGAAGATGCAGAGATGAGTCTGGGCAGGACTTCCCTAGCGTGGGTTGGAGGTGGTTGGGCTGAGTGGTGTGTATGTGAGGCTCATTGTTTCATGCTCTCTCCTCCCTTTTTTTTTTTTTTTTGAGATGGAGTCTTTCTCGGGCACCAGGCTGGAGTGCAGTGGCGTGATCTTGGTTCACCACTACCTCTGCCTCCCGGATTTCTGCCTCAGATTCTGCTGCCTCAGCTTCCCGAGTAGCTGGGATTATGGGTGCGCACCACCATCCCTGGCTAATTTTTTGTGTTTTTAGTAGAGAAGGGGTTTCACCGTGTTAACAAAGATTGTCTTGATCTCCTGACCTCGTGATCCGCCTGCCTTGGCCTCCCAAAGTGCTGGGATTACAGGTGTGAGCCACCACACACTGCTTTTTTTTTTCTTTTTTTTGAGACGGAGTTTTGCTCTTGTCGCCCAGGCTGGAGTGCAATGGCGAGATCTCGGCTCACTGCAACCCCTGTCTCCTGGGTTCAAGCAATTCTCCTGCCTCAGCCTTCTGGGTATGTAGCTGGGATTACAGGCGCTGCCACCAGGCCCAGCTAACTTTTGTATTTTTAGTGGAGATGGGGTTTCACCATGTTGGCCAGGCTGGTCTCGAACTCCTGACCTCAGGTGATCCACCCACCTCGGCCTCCCAAACTGCTGGGATTACAGGCAGAGCCACTGCGCTCAGCGTCATGCTCTCTCCTTCCGTACACGTTCAATATTCTCCATGATTAAAGGAGGAAGCAGCAGAGGAACACAGGGCATGATTCCCTCTGCCACAGGCTGCTGTGAGGTGGGAAATAATGAAGGTTGAGAATGGACTGTTGGGTTGGGCAAGGTGACAGGCACTAGATTGCTTTGACAAGAGGAGTTCTGCTGGAATGGCGGGCATCCAGGAATCAGGACACTGGCAGAGGGGGTGTGAGGAGAGGAAGGCAATGAGGACAGGCCACTCTCTTGAGCAGAGCTTTTTTTTTTTTTTTTTTTTTAAATATAAAAAGGAGAGCTGAGAAATGAGGTGGTAGCTAGGGGACATGAGGAGTTTAGGAAAGGGTTTTTGACGTTTTGTTAACATCAGAACATTGCAGGAGACGTTGCAGTGTGTTTGTACTTGGTTGGAAATGACAGAGATTAAATGAAAAGCTGCTGATAGAAAAACAGCACTGGGGAGAAAGAGGACTGTGGCAGTGCAGTAGCTGGGTCCAGGGTGGGCTCTGTGACAGTTTTAGGGTTCTGTTACAAAAGACAGAAGGGGAGAATGTATATTGAGGAATAACTAGCAGCCTTAGACACACTAGGATTTGGGCAGGAACAGGGGTGAAAAGATGAGGGTGAGTGGCTTGAGGATGGAAGCCAGGGAGAGGTGGTATTGATGAAAAATTATTAGGAATTCTTTTACAAGGGCAGGAAATTGGACCAGAGTGGCTGAAGTAGATTGGAGATAGGTGGCTGCTGGTGTGGGGTCATTGGTTCAGTCATGTCAGGGCTAGTGACTGTGCTGTCCTCCTCCCATTTACACATGCTCATTAACCCAGGGAGGCTGCATACACCCTGCAAGGCAATGCTTTCACAGAAACCACCCCTCCTTTCGGATTTTGACTTCCATCCCATTTGACTGAAATGGGACACATGGCTACTCCTAGCTGCAAGGGAGGCTGGGACATTGTGGGAGATTGTCATGCTGGGAGTTGAGGTGTTGGATAGATCATTTGCACAGATCCCAGGGTGCTAGGAAGGTATGAAGAATGATGATGGGACAGTGGCAGAGAGACACCGTTAGCCGTGACCAGAATACTCCGTGAATGAGGAAGAGATCTGAAGAGGACTGTAACAAAGAGGCAGGGTGTGGCCTAATGTCAATTGATTCAAAAAGGCTGGGGGTTTATGGAGGACCGGAAGGGAGGACAGCTACCCCTATCGCAGGCCAACTGGAATGAGGAGCAAGAGAGGGAAAATAGCCCTCATTTGAGGAGGCCATAGGGGAAGTGTTGCCTGCAGGCATCAGCCAGTTTTCCTACAGGGCAAGAAGGTGAAGGGAATACTCAGAGTGAAGGCGAGGGTACATGGGGTTTGTGTAAGGGTGCACTGCAAATTCCAGAAGACACCCTAGGGAGGCTGAGGAAGGGTGGGAGATGGGCTCAGCTTATGGATATGCAGAGCTGTAAGGGGTTAAAAATCTACATGAGGAGGATGACCTGAGCTTGAGGGTGTCCCAATCTGATAGTTTTAACTTTCTCTGAGGAAGGAGGCAAGACTGAGTGAGCAGGGAGTTGGAGGGGTGGGAGTTGGGGGAAAGAGGAGAAGGTTAAAAGTAGCTTCTACAGAGAGTGGAAGGTGAGTTGGCCAGGCAGCCATGAGAAAGGCCCTGGCTGTGTTGAGGCGCCTGGCTGTAGCTTCTCTCTCGCTCTTCCTGAATTCCCCAGGCGGAATTACCACACCCTTTTCTGCATTCCTATGGCATTTTTCTAATGGAAAAATTTAAGAACAGTCTAACAGCATGGACTTTCTACCCCTGAAAAGCATATTTGTAAAAAAGCAAAATTGAACCTGGGTATGGCTCTCACATCTTCGGTTTACATAGTGATCGGATTGAAATTGTTTTCAGTTGGCTAAACTGCTTCAGGAAAAAAAAAAAAAAGTGTGGCAGGGGGTGTGTGTTTTGTCCTAGACAACTAATAAACTCAAGATATTTTAATTAAGATGAAAAAAAGAAAGAATAGCCAGAATGAGTTGAGGAGAGGTTTAATTACGCTTGGAGCTAAATGCAATCAAATAGATTTTTAAATGGTCTCTCTGTGTGTGTATATGTGTGTGTGTGTGTGTGTGTGTACACTGGAAAACTCACAAAGCTACAAAGCTTGAACTGAGAAAAAGCATCTTTGTTTGCATAAAAATAATGACCTTGGACCACCAGAATCCCACGTAGGGTGTAATAGATGGTAAGATCCCCAGAAAGCCATAACCCCTAATGGCCCTACAAATGAAGTCAGACAAGATAAGGAAAAACCGAGGATCTGGCATGGATAGCTATGATCAGAGAGCAGAAACTGGCCTCTTCAGGGGTAAAAAGTACCCTCAGATCAAGGGAGCTCAAAATATCTCCCTGCCAGGATCTTGGTATGCTGCGGCCCAGCGAGTGTAGTGTTCTTCCTCTTCTTCCACCCCATACATGATAGTATTTGTTGCACATGTTCAGTCCTTGTTCCAACAAGAGATTGATATGGGTTGTGAGATTGATATGTGTTAGATTGATATGGGTTGGCTGATAACATGGATTGGTTGTTTTTCTTTTTAACTTTTGAATTTTAATTACAGATCAAGTTTCTGTCTCTCCCTCTCTTTTTTTGTTATGGATATCTATGGTCCATCACCATTGGTTGAAAAGATTATCCATCCTTCCTTCCATGAATTGCTTTTTTACTTTTATTAAAAAATCAGACCAAGCGTGGTGGCTCACGCCTGTAATCCCAGCACTTTGGGAAGCTGAGGTGGGCAGATGACCTGAGGTCAGAAGTTTGAGACCAGCCTGGCCAACTTGGTGAAACCCCATCTCTACTAAAAATACAAAAATTAGCCAGGTGTGGTGGCACATGCCTGTAGTCCTAGCTACTCAGGAGGCTGAAGCAGGAGAATCACTTGAACCCGGGAGGTGGAGGTTGCAGTGAGCCGAGACTGTGCCACTGCACTCCAGCCAGGGCAACAGAGCGAGACTCCATCTCAAAAAAAAAAAAAAAAAAAAAAAAGACCGGGCACAGTGGCTTACACCTGTAATCCCAGAACTTTGGGAGGCAAAGGTGGGTGGATCACCCCTGAGGTCAGGAGTTTGAGACCAGCCTGGCCAACATGGAGAAACCCCGTCTCTACTAAAACTACAAAAATTAGCCAGGTGTGGTTGGGCACCTGTAATCCCAGCTACTCAGAAGACTGAGGCAGGAAAATTGTTTGAACCCGGGAGGTGGAGATTGCAGTGAGCCAAGATCGCGCCACTGCACTCCAGCCTGGGCAACAAGAGCGAGCCTCCATCTCAGATAATAATAATAATAATAGTAAAATAAAAATAAAAAATAAAAATAAATAAGTAAATAAAATGGTTAAAATGTTCCTATGTGTAAAAAAAGTAAAAATATGTATATATAATATAATAAAAAGAAATACAATGATTAAAATGGTCAGTTTTATATTATCTGTATTTATTATAATAAAAAATCTTCAAGCTAGAAAAAAATCAATTGAGCATATTTGTATGGCCTATTTCTAGGTTTTTAATGCTAGTTCACTGACCTATATGTCTGTTTTTCTGCCAGTACCACACAGTCTTGATTACCGTAGCTGTGTAATAAATCTTAAAAGCAGGGGCCGGGCGCGGTGGCTCACGCCTGTAATCCCAGCACTTTGGGAGGCCGAGGCGGGCGGATCACAAGGTCAGGAGATCGAGACCACGGTGAAACCCCGTCTCTACTAAAAATACAAAAAATTAGCCGGGCGCGGTTGTGGGCGCCTGTAGTCCCAGCTACTCGGGAGGCTGAGGCAGGAGAATGGCGTGAACCCGGGAGGCGGAGCTTGCAGTGAGCCGAGATCGCGCCACTGCACTCCAGCCTGGGCGACACAGCGAGACTCCGTCTCAAAAAAAAAAAAAAAAAAAAAAAAAAAAAAAAAAGCAGGTAGCACGATTCCTAGCACTTTATTACTTTGTTGTTCAAAATCGTTTCAGCTATCCTAGTTCCTTTGTCTTTCTATATAAATTTTAGAATAAGCTTATCTATATCTAGATTACAACTCAATCTGGGGAGAATTGACATCTTTACTATGATCCTCCCAGTATGAGAACATGTGTATCTCTTCATTTAGTTAGGTCTTCTTGGATATTTTTTCAGTGTTATGTAGTTTTCAACATACAAGTTATGTACATGTTTTGCTAGATTTGTATCTAAAATACTTTTTTTTTTTTTTGAGACAGTCTCACTCTGTCGCCCAGGCTGGAGTGCAGTGGTGCAATCTTGGCTCACTGCAACCTCCGCCTCCCAGGTTCAAGTGATTCTCCTGCCTCAGCCTCCTTAGTAGCTGGGACTACAGGTGCACACTGCCACGCCTGGCTAATTTTTTGTATTTTTTAGTAGAGACTGGGTTTCACTATGTTAGCTAGGATGGTCTCGATCTTCTGACCCCGTGATCCTCCTGCCTCAGCCTCCCAAAGTGCTGGGATTACAAAATATTTCTCTTTTAAAACAATTGTATATGGTATTTTATATATATATATATACACACACACACACACACAGAAAGGAGGAAAAAATATATACACACACACGTATATGTATATATATTTTTTCCTCCTTTATTTTATTTTATTTTATTTTATTTTATTTTATTTTATTTATTTTTTTTGAGACGGAGTCTTGCTCTGTCACCCAGGCTGGAGTGCAGTGGCCGGATCTCAGCTCACTGCAAGCTCCGCCTCCCGGGTTTACGCCATTCTCCTGCCTCAGCCTCCCGAGTAGCTGGGACTACAGGCGCCCGCCACCTCGCCCGGCTAGTTTTTTGTATTTTTTAGTAGAGACGGGGTTTCACCGTGTTAGCCGGGATCGTCTCTCGATCTCCTGACCTCGTGATCCGCCCATCTCGGCCTCCCAAAGTGCTGGGATTACAGGCTTGAGCCACCGCGCCCGGCCTATTTTATTTTATTTTATTTTATTTTATTTTATTTTATTTTATTTTATTTTTGAGACAGGTTCTGGCTCTGTTGCCTAGGCTGGAGTGTAGTGGTGCGATCTCAGCTCTCTGAAACCTCTGCCTCCTGGGCTCAGGCGATTCTTGTGCTTCAGCCTCCTGAATAGCTGAAATTACAGGCTTGTGCCACCACGCTCAGCTACTTTTTTTGCATTTTTTGTAGAGATGGGATTTCATTATGTTGCCCAGGCTGGTCTCAAATTTCTGAGCTCAAGTGATCTGCCCATCTCAGCCTCCCAAAGTGCTAGGATTACAGGCGTAAGCCACCACGCCTAGCACCTGATTTTTCCTCCTTTCTAATGTATGAATTTAGTGCCATGTATTTTCTTCTTAGCGCTGCTTTAGTTGTGTCTCACAAATTTTCACACACTCTATTTTCATTTTCATGTAGTTCCATTAAAAAAATTTCCCTTGAGACTTCCTCTTTTGACCCTAGGATTGTTTAGAAGTGTGTTTAGTTTTCAAGTGTTTGGAGATTTCCCTGTTATCTTTCTGTTAATGATTTCTGGTTTTATTCCATTGTGGTTGGTGAATACATACTGCATGAGTTCAGTTTTTTTAAATTTATTGAGGTTCATTTTATGGCCCAGGATATGGTATATCTTGGTATAATGTTCCGTGGGCACTTGAAAATAATGTGTATTCTGCTGCTGTGAGGTGGAGTGTTCGTCTATAAATGTCAATTAGATCCTCTTCATTAGTGGTGTTTTTGAGTTCTATATTTTGATTTTGAGGATTTTCTTTTCTTTTCTTTTCTTTTTTTTTGAGATGGAATCTTGCTCTGTCACCCAGGCTGGAGTGCAATGGCGCAGTCTCGGCTCACTGCAACCTCCACCTCCCAGGTTCAAGCAATTCTCCTACCTCAGCCTCCCGAGTAGCTGGGATTACAGGTGCCCACCACCATGCCCGGCTAATTTTTGTATTTTTAGTAGAGATGGGGTTTCACCATGTTGGCCAGGCTGGTCTCCAAATCCTGACCTCAAATGATCTACCTGCCTCCCAAAGTGCTGGGCTTTCAGGCATGAGCCACCGCTCTCGGCCTATATTTTGATTTTCTGTATAGCTGTTTTATCAATTGTTGAGAGAGATGTTGAAGTCTCCAACTATAATTGTGGATTTGCCTGTTTCTCCTTTCAGCTCTATCAGTTTTGCTTCATATATTTTTAGAGCTCTGTTGTTTGGTGCATACAAATTTAGAATTGTTGTGTATCTTTGTATTCTTGGTAGATTGACCCTTTATCATTCTGCAGTATCCATTTCTAGACCTGGTGATTTGCTTTGAAGTGCTTTATCTGATATTAACATAGCTATACTTTGTTAATTTAGAATTAAGATGCTTGCATCATTTTTCATCTTTTTACTGTCAGCCTACATACATTATTATATCTGAGGAGAGTTTCTTGTAAATGACATATTGTGTCATATATTTTTTAAAAATATTTTCTCCCAATCTGTCTTTTGATATATTGAAACTATTTACATTTAAGGTAATTATTGTATATTAGAACTTAAGTCTGCCATTTTATTGTTTGTTGTTCTGATTTTTTTCTCTTTCTTTACCCCTTGCTTACCTCCAGGTTACTTGAACTTTAAAAAAAAGATCCATTTTGATTTATCAATTGTGTTTTTAAATGTATTTCTTTTGTATAGTTTTCTTTTAGTATTTTATCTAAGTATTCATTATGTACATATACCTTATCATGGTCTCCTGGTGAAGTATAGTAAAGTACAGAAAGCGTGCCTCCTTTTGGCCAGGTGTGGTGGCTCATGTCTGTAATCCTAGCACTTTGGGAGGCTGAGGCAGGTGGAGCACTTGAGGTCAGGAGTTGGAAACCAGCTTGGCCAACATGGTGAAACCCCCATCTTTACTAAAAATATAAAAATTAGCCGGGTGTGGTGGTGCATGCCTGTAGTCTCAGCTACTCAGGAGTCTGAGGCAGGAGAATCACTTGAGCCCAGGAGGTGGAGGTTGCAGTGAGCTGAGATCACACCACTGTACTTCAGCCTGGGCAACAGAGCAAGACTCTGTCTCAAAAAAAAAAAAAAAAAAAAAAAGAGAGAGAAAGAAAGCAAACTTGCCTCCTTTTAAGTCTCTTTATCCTCTCCCACTTATAATTGTCTTAAATATTTACTTTACAAATATTGATAACCACATTAGGCAATATTACAATTTTTGCTTCAACCATCAAACATAATTTAGAATACTCAAGAAGAGAAGGAAAGCTTATTGTATTGACCATATTTTTACTCTCCCCATTGTTCTTTCTTCTTTCCTGATGTTCTGAGATTCCTTCTTTCATTATTTCCTTTCTGTTGTACAGTCTTCTTTTAACCATTCTTTTTCTTTTACTTTTTTTTTTTTTTTGAGATGGAGTTTCGTTCTTGTTGCCCAGGCTAGAGAGCAATGGCACGATCTGGGCTCACCATAACATCTGCCTCCCGCGTTCAAGTGATTCTCCTGCTTCAGCCTCCCAGACAGCTGGGATTACAGGTGTGTGCCACCATGCCAAGCTTATTTTTGTATTTTTAGTAGAGACAGGGTTTCACCATGTTGGTCAGGCTATTTTTGAACTCCTGACCTCAAGTGATCCACCTGCCTCTGCCTCCCAAAGTGCTGGGATTACAGGCATGAGGCACCACGCCCGGCCCGTGTAACCATTCTCTTAGGAAGTAGGTATCTGGGGGTGATGAACTCTTTTAGTTTTCCTTCACTTGAGAATGCCTTAATTTTTCCTTTATTCCTGAAGGATATTTTCACTGGATGTAGAATTCTTGACATAAAACTTCTAGACACAAAACAGTTCTCAAAACAATATTTGAAAATACTGTGCCATTTCTGCCTGGCCCCATGGGGCCTCCACTGACACCACGAGTAGGGGAACCTCCTTACACAGAAAGGTGGACGGACTTCCAGCTTCCCACTTTGCCTTCTCTGATCATCTCCAGGCAGGGAGAAAGAGGGGTGCCTCGTTCTTACTTGGTGGTGGTTAAAGTCCTGGCTCTCCACCAGGCCTCCTCTGCCACTGCCCCAGCAGGGAGGGAGAGGGCATCCTAACCTTCAGATGGATGTGGAAGTCCAGGTTCCCCAAGTGGCCTCCACTGACTTTGCAGGGGCTGGGCCTCATTGCCACTGGATGGAGATAATAGCCTCAGCCTTCCACTTAGCCTTCTCTGACACCACCCTGGCAGAAGAAGGGGCTGCCTCATTACAGCTGTGCGAGGGTGGAAGTCCAGGCTCCCACTCAGCTTTTCCACCATATGTTTACTCTGTGGAGTTTGGCTGCACTACAGTGATTATTGTCTAAAAGTTTCTGTCTTGCTAGGCTGCTCCTTTCCTGGTCGCTTGACTCGAGAGCAGCCCTTCTTGGGGCTTCTTTTGTCTGTGTCCATTGTTGTATTAAGTTGTCAGCTTCTCCAGGATCCAGTTAAGATATAATTAAGACAAAATTAAAACCTAGAGTCTGGGTGCCATGGCTCACACCAGAATCTCAGCACTTTGGGAGGCTGAGGTGGGAGGAGCACTTGAGCCCAGAAGTTCGAGACCAGCCTAGGCAACAGAATGAGACCTCATCACTACAAAAAATATGGGTGCTGTGGCTCACGCCTGTAATCCCAGCCCTTTGGGAGGCCGAGGCAGGTGGATCACCTGAGGTCAGGAGTTTGAGACCAGCTTGGCCAACATGGTGAAACCCCGTATCTACTAAAAAAAAAAAAATACAAAAAATTAGCTAGGCATGGTGGCAGGCACCTGTAATCTCAGCCACTCAGGAGGCTGAGGCAGGAGAATTGCTTGAACCCAGGAGGCAAAGGTTGCAATGAGCCGAGATCATGTGCCATTGCACTCTAGCCTGGGCAACAAGAGTGAAACTCCATCTCAATAAATAAATAAATAAATAAATAAATAAATAAAAACTAAAATATATTAGCACATGCCTGTGGTCCCAGCTCCTGGGGACGCTGAGGTGGGAGAATTGCTTGGGTCTAGAAAGTTGAGGCTGCAGTGAGCCATGATTACATCACTGCACTCCAGCCTGGGCAAAAGAATAAGACCCTGCGTCAAGAAAAGAAAAGAAAAGAAAAGAAAAGAAAAGAAAAGAAAAGAAAAGGAAAACTCAGAGAACTCACTGCCGTGTCTTTCCCTGGGTCGCAAGTTCCCCAGCCAGTCTCCTTTCCCCTCAACCTTCAGAGTCTTCTTATGTTTATTATATATGATATTCAAGAATTTTTAGCTTTACATAATGGGAACAATAGGAATCCATTTTGTGTGGAAACAGAAGTTGGGGGAATCATTGTTTTTATTAAAACTTATCTCCTTTGGGCAAAAAAAAGAAAAAACCTTACCACATTGGGTTATATTCAAGCAATCTCTTTAAGAGTTTGCCTCATTTTCTAAACTGTGAATTCTTAGAAGGAAAGAACTGTGTTTTATTTGTCTTTGTATCCCTAGTTCTTAACAGAGTAGAGACTCAATACATTATTTTTTAAATTGAGTTGTAGTATGTTATTAAGTATTTATTATTTATCCAAAGCAAGTTAGGAATTTGTGCAGATACAGACAAATTACCACTAGAGGGCAGCAGCAACAACCCTTTTACAAAGAGCTCGGAAGCTGCATGCCACTCTGGAATTAAACCTTTCCCTAGAACTGCCTATCCTTAGTTTTCACAAGCAAAGCAGAAGCCTGGGAACTGATTGTAGTTGAGCCTCCCGGGGAGACAAAGGATCCTGGGTCCTTTGTCCAGGCTGCACCTGGAACACTGGGGCCCCATTCTTTTGGAGAAAGATGCTTCTCCCTCTTCCCTGTAAAGGGAAGAGAATTCACATATTTCCAGCATCTGGTGGGACAGTCATGATATGCTGGGTTCTCCTCACAGTGGTTCTGCAAGGCAGGCATTATTTCTTCCTTTTTTTTTTTTTTTTTTTTTTTTGAGATGGAGTTCCACTCTTGTTGCCCAGGCTGGAGTGCAATGGCACGATCTCGGCTCACCACAACCTCCGCCTCCCGGGTTCAAGTGATTCTCCTGCCTCAGCCTCCCAAGTAGCTGGGATTACAGGCATGCACCACCATGCCCGGCTAATTTTGTATTTTTAGTAGAGACGGGGTTTCTCCATGTTGGCCAGGCTGATCTCAAACTCCCGACCTCAGGCGATCCGCCCGCCTCAGCCTCCCAAAGTGCTGGGATTACAGGCGTGAGCCACCGTGCCCGGCCTACTTCCTCCCTTTTACACATGAGGAACTGAGGCTCAGAGGACCTCTCATAGCCAATAAGAGGGAGTGCTGAAGGTATGACCCAGGCCTGACTGATTCCAGTCTCTTTCCACCAGTCTACACTGCTTCCCCCAGGAGATGCAGGGACAGCCTCCTCCCTGATACAATAGACAAGAGAAGGGAGCTCCTTAGGCAATGGAGGGCCCAGCATTGTGGCAGTAGAGAGCCAGGCTAGGGGACATGGGCAGGGGAAGCTGCATCCCAGCCCTCCCTGCCCCACACCCTGCAGCCTCCGAGCCCTGAGCCCTGGGGCAGGTCTCCTGGGTACATTGATGTTTTTCTATAGCATCCATTCTGCCCAGGGTCTCAGGACTCCAGTGGTATCTGGTGGTCTCTGGGGGAAGTCATCCATTTGTGGCAGTATTTCTGGGCATGAAGAGACAGGAGTGGCCCTGAGCCATCTTTCTTTAATGTGGTGATGATCTACTCTGTGTATAAGAGCTGTGTGATCTGGGGCCAGTGCAAAGTGAAAATGCAGGACCCCTTGTTTAAAAATTAAGAATTTCAAGATGGCAACATCAGAGCAGGAAACGAAGCACAGGTGCCTGCAAAGCATGCGAGCTTATGCCATGATACATGTCACATGTCCATGAAACCAGCCCTGTCTGGGGCAGTATTAGAAATAGTGACATGATAACGGCGTCCATCTTTTAGGCACGTACTTTGCGCTATAGTCTGTCACTTTAAATATTTTATTTCTTTTAACCTTTCTAGGGCTGTTTTCCCCCCTGTGTGTTTTTATCCCTACAGTGAGAAGGTTGGACTAGACCAGTCATTCTTAACTCTAGTTACACATTAGAAGTACCTAGGGACATTAAAAAAATACCCAAAGCTGGCCCCATCCCCAGAAATTCTAATTAAACTGGACTGGGGGAGGGGTCTGGGCATGTGAGTAAACGGCTCCCTTGTTCTAAGACTCTTGTTTCTATTTGAGGGTGATGATGACAAAAATATCCTTCTCCTCCTTTATAAAAGCAACCAAGGGATCTGGACCACTCTTGCTGCAGCTGGGCAGGGAGTCTTGAAGAACATGTGTCCTTGGCGGGTCTAGCTAAGGGGCAGGTCTCCTGGGGACGTTGATTTTCCTCTACAGCATCCATTCTGCTCAGGGTCTCAGGACTCCAGTGGTACCTAGTGGTCTGTGGGGGAAGCCTTCCATTTGTGGCAGTATTTCTGGGCATGAAGAGACAGGAGCGGCTTTCCTTCTGCTTCCGGGATCTTCCAGCTTGCCTAGCTTCCTTCGTAAAGCCAGAGCAATTTGTGAAAAGCTGTTATAGAGAAGAAAGCAACAGGAAAATAAAGTTGACCACACACTTTCTGAGTCCCTGGCATTGTGCTGAGGAGCGTTTGTATTTGATCCTCCAAAAAATCTTCTGGATGAGTACTTTTTTAAGTCCCTGTTTTCATAGCTCAGAAAGGATACGTTGCTAGGCATCACACAGCTGATGAAGTGGTCCCTCTACTGACTACAGGGCAGGGGACAGGGCTGTGGTTCAGAGATGCTGTGGAGGGTGGACTGGGGTACAGAAGTGGTCAGAGAGGTGCCCTGTTATCTATCTGACCCCTGCTAGCCTGAGGCCTGGGACCCTATGCTCTTCCTCAAGCTCCACCCCCTCCTACCCCAGTAGTACTCCCTGGCCAAACAGTGTCTACAGGCCAGTGTAACCCCAGACCTCTGTGGGACCGGCCCTCCTTTTTCTAGCCAGGGGAGCTGAGCCGTGGCTGCAGCCAGCGAGGTGTGGCCCAGGCCTGTCTTATCAGGACTGCACTGAGCCCAGAAACCCCTCACCTGTGAGAATGATCTGGAACACTGGGTCCATTCACTGATCCAGAAACCCAAGGACAAAAGGCAGGTCCCCTGGGGAGGCCGCCCAGTCTCCTCACGGGAGCCCATCAGGAGATGGGGCTAACACAGACTCAGGCTGAAACTCTGTATAAAATCAAACACCTTCTCTGAATCCTAGTTATGCTACAAAGAACCAGAGTGTGGTAGCCAGGGTGGGAGCAGGCCACACCCTCATGGCCATCAGCCTCTGGCTCCACCCAATGAGGGGTAGCCTCACTTTTGAGGAAGGAGCTCAAATTCTCCTCACTACAAACACAACACTCAGAGGGGCTTGTAGAGGTTCAGGGGAGCTGCGAGGACCCAGGTGGAGGAATAAGAAGGAATGGAGACCTCAATTTCAGTTTTGGGGAGTGAGCAGGATTGCAACCTTCCTGATAGAGCCTTGTCCAGAGCAGAGGGGAGGGCTGCAGCTGAGGCCCCACCCCTCAAGGAAGCCACACTGTCCCCTTCAGGACTGTGGACCTGCAGTTTACAACCTTGAGCTGGGCTAAACCAGTGAGACCTGGACCAGCTAATGAGCATAAGCAAAGATTTCTATCACGCTGTGAATTCTAGGGCTGCCAAGTGGTTTGAGAATAAAGGGCTGGAGGATCCATTTTGAATTCATTATTCAAAAGTGTAGGGTCAGATGAAAAGTGTTTTGTGAGATGAAACTATGATATGGGATGGATGGTGGTGGTGATCGCACAACATTGGGAGTATACTTCACGTACAAGAATGTTTATGGCAACCTTATTCATAATAGCCCCAAACTGGAAACAGCCCAGATGTGCATCAATAATAGGAAAATGGGTAACAGTGCTAGAGTCACACAATGAAATATTACTCAGAATAAAAAAAGATCAAACTACAGATACATGTGGTAACATAGGTGATTCTCAAAATCACTACGTTTAGTGAAGGGAGCCTTACACAAAAGAATATATTCGGTATAATTCAATTTATATAAAGTTCCAGAACAGGCAAATCTAACCTATGGTGGACAAGAATTACAAAAGTGGCTTTGTCTGGCAGGTGGGGCAGGGATTGACTAGGAAGAGGCAGGAGGTAATGGTCATGGGGTTTGGTACTGTTCTATATCTTGGTAGGGATTGGGTTGCACCGGTTTATTCATTTGTCAAAATTTGGAAAAGTTGCACTTAAGATGCTGCATTTTTTTGCTTATGAATTTCACCTCAAAAAATTAAACACGGTTGGGTGAGGTGGCTCATGCCTGTAATCCCAGCACTTTGGGAGGCTGAGGTGGGCAGATCATGAGGTCAGGAGTTTGAGACCAGTTTGGCCAATGGTGAAACCCCGTCTCTACTGAGAATACAAAAATTAGCCAGGTGTAGTGGCGTGCACCTGTAATCCCAGCTGCTCAAGAGACTGAGTCAGGAGAACCTCTTGAACCCAAGAGACGGAGGTTGCAGTGAGCTGAGATCACGCCATTGCACTGTAGCCTGAGTGACAGAGCAAGACTCCATATAAAAAAAAAATTAAACAAATACTGAACTCTAGTTAATGAAAGGCATGCTGAAGTAATCAGGGGAAAGGGTGTTGATGTCTGCAATAGACTTTGGGATCCATAAAAAAATAAAGTGGATTGATGGATGGATAGAGATGAGATGTAGCAAACATAGTAATAATTAATAGTACAATCTGGGTGATGGGTGTAGGAATTTTGACTGTAGAATCATTATGTTTAAAATTTTCTATTTAAAAATGTTGAGAAAAGATATATTGCTATATCATGGAGTAGCACGTAAAATTTATGTGACTTTTCCATGCTAGAACAGGAGTGTTTCAGCAGACCCTTGAATAAGTTTGGCCTAAAGCACCTCCTGTTCCCCACACTTATCTACCATTACTGATTTTTTTTTCCTTCCTTTCTCTTGGGAATCAAATGAGCTCGCAAACTGTGCCTGATGTGTGGTCTCTCTCTCTCTCTCTGTGGCCAGAAATTCTACCTGTTTGCTACTTTAACAGACTCAAGAGGGCTGCCCACTGCACTTGTCTGAAAGATGTAAACAAGTTATGGTTGGTTATTTGGATGTCACTAAGGCCCATAGTTTCTGCCCAGGAAGAAGTAATAAAATAGGTCAGGTCACCTCTCCCCTTTAAAGCAGCTGCCTTAATGTGTGCAACATGGCTGAAGGTTGGCACACAAAATTCTGTGTCCACATCCTAAGATTGAGATGAAATAAGTAGAGATCTAGACTCCTCAGAGTTTTGTTTTGTTTTGTTTTTTGTTTTTTGTTTGTTTGTTTTGTTCTGTTTTAGAAACAGGGTATTGCTATATTGCCCAGGCTAGTCTCAAACTCCTGGGCACAAGCAATTGTCCTGCCTCAGCCTCTGAAGTAGATGGGACTATAGGTGCACACCACCACAGCCCGCTGGACTATTCAGACATTTGAAAGACACTATTGTATCCGTAGAAGCTGAAAAAACAGGGTGGTTAATATGTGAATATCTTGAGTATTGTCTTAGGCAGAGGATAAAGGGAACAAAAGGAAACCCCTGTGACTGGAGTCTGCCCCTTGGTGGACTAACTCTTCTGACTCATCGTTTCATACCATAAAGAGTGGAAATACTGCCTTCCTGAATTGAATGCAACAAGGTTTTCAGACAATGAACTTCAAAGACACACTGTGTTCCTTGTGGACTGCTTGGGGCATGCCCTTCGACCCCTGAGAGTTATCCTCACTTTCTCTTGTTCCTAGGGCCACTGTATTAGTGTCCCTGAACTGCCTTAACAAAGTCCCCAAGACTAAGTGGCCTAAAACAGCAGCAATTTATCCTCTCACAAGTCTAGAGGCTAGACGTGAAATCAGTGTTGGCAGAACCATGCTCCCCTGATGGCACAGGAGGGACCCTCTCCCTGCCTCTTCTAGATTCTGGTGCTGGCCCTCCTAGTGTTTCTTGGCCTGTAGTTGCATTGCTGCAGCCCCCTGGCCAACTTCTCCCTGTGTGTGTTCACATCCTCTTCCCTCTGCATGTCTTCTGTCTCTGTCAAATTCCCACCTTTTTTTTTTTTTTTTTTTTTTTTTTGAGACGGAGTCTCACTGTGTCACCCAGGCTGGAGTGCAGTGGCGCGATCTCGGCTCACTGCAAGCTCCGCCTCCCAGGTTCACGCCATTCTCCCGCCTCAGCCTCCAAGTAGCTGGGACTACAGGCGCCCGCCACCACGCCCGGCTAGTTTTTTTGTATTTGTAGTAGAGACGGGGTTTCACCATGTTAGCCAGGATGGTCTCGATCTCCTGACCTCGTGATCCACCCACCTCGGCCTCCCAAAGTGCTGGGATTACAGGCTTGAGCCACCGCGCCCGGCCCTTTTTTTTTTTTTTTTTTTTTGAGACAGAGTTTCACTCTTGTTGCCCAGGCTGGAGTGCAGTGGCGCAATCTCGGCTCACTGCAACCTCTGCCTCCCAGATTCAAGCGGTTCTCCTGTCTCAGCCCCCCAAGTAGCTGGGATTACGGTGCATGCCACCATGCCTGGCTAATTTTTTTATTTTTAGTAGAGACGAGGTTTCATCATATTAGTCAGGCTGGTCTCGAACTCCTGACCTCAGGTTATCTGTCCGTCTCGGCCTCCCAAAGTGCTGGGATTACAGGTGTGAGCCACCGTGCCCAGCCTCCCACCTTTTTTTTTCTTCAACTTTTATTTTAAGTTCTGGGGTACCTGTGCAGGATGTGCAGATTTGTTACATAGGTAAACGTTTGCCATGGTGGTTTGCTGCACAGATCAACCCATCACCTAGGTATGAAGCAAGCATCCATTAGCTATTTGTCCTGATGCTGCCCTTCCCCCTACCCCTACCGACAGGCCTGAGTGTGTTGTTCCCCACAACCCTTGTGTCCATGTGTTCTCATCATTCACCTCTCACTTAGAATTATGAATATGTGGTGTTTGGTTTTCTGTTTCTGCAGTAGTTTGCTGAGGATAACAGCTCCCAGCTCCATCCATGTCCCTGCAAAAGATATGATATCATTCCTTTTCATGGCTGCATAGTATTCCATGGTGTATACGTACCACATTTTCTTTATCCAGCCTATCATTTATGGGCATCTGGGTTGATTCCATGTCTTTGCTTTTGTGAATAGTACTGCAATGAACATACGCATATGTGTCTTTATCAAATTCCCCTTTTTGTAAGGATACCAGTCATATTGGAGTAGAACCCACCCTGATGACCTCATTTTAATTTGATTACTTTGATAGTGGTCATCTCTACAGGTAGAGACTATTTCCAAATAAGGTCTCATTCATGAGTACTGGGGGGTTAGGACTTGAGCTTCTCAGGGGACACCATTCAACCATAACATGAACTTTGGGAAAAAAAGATTTGAGGAGCATTGCATTAATTATCTCGTGTAATTGTTAGAATAATATTATGAGGTACATTGTAGTTATTTTTAACATCTGAGGAGACTAAGGTGGAGACAGGCATTGGATGACTTGGTCACTGTCACCACAGTGCACACTTATTGTCAAAATGCGCAGCATTCGTCCTTTTCTTTTAGTGATAGCACCCTCATTTCCGTAAAGGTAGAAATTGCTTCCCCTCAAGTCCCTCTGCCCCTAAGGTCCTTCAACTCTAGCTTGTACACATAAGCCATATTTAGACAGGATCCTTTGAGAAGGGCTGCAAATGGACATAAAAGTAAAATAATAAATTTTATACAGAAATGAGGGTATCCTGATCATCATTTTGTTAGAGGCCCTCTTTATTCAGAAATAGCATCAAGATGAATATATTCAGAATGCAAATATTTCTGATTTGCATTCAGAAATTCAGGTTGAGTCTAGCACAGTGGCTCATGCCTGTAATTCCAGCACCTTGGGAGGCTGAGGCAGGAGGATCACTTGGGCTCAGGAACTTGAGACCAGAAATCTAGGTTGCTTGCTTCTAGTATTGTCCAGTGAAATATTGTCTGCTCAAATTAATTGTTCAAGTGGGGAAAAAAGGCATTTTACAGTCTACTGGATTATTTTCAAAATAGAAATATTTTTTAAATCAGAAAATAAGAAATCAAATAAATGCTATTATTTAAAATTTCAGATCACACAGTTACAAATAAAATATCATCCATAATTCTACTGCTATTCACATTTTGATGTATATCTGTGTATGTAGCTATTCTTTTAAAATAGGAGCATAGTATGTTTATTATTTCATAATTTGACTTTTTAAACTTAAAATTATATTATTAGTAACTTTATATGCCAATGAGCAACTCCACATTATCCTACTTAAACAACAAGATGAATTGAGAAAAATTCCCCTAGGTATAAAACTCAAACCTCGGCCAGGCGTGGTGGCTTACACCTGTAATCCCAGCACTTTGGGAGGCTGAGGTGGGTGAATCACTTGAGGCCAGGAGTTCGAGACCATCCTGGCCAACATGGTGAGACCCCGCCTCTACTAAAAATACAAAAATTAACTGTGCGTAGTGGTGCAGGCCTGTAGTCCCAGCTGCTCGGGAGGCTGAGGCAGGAGAATTGCTTGTGAGCAGAGGTTGCAGTGAGCCGAGATCGCACCATTGCACTCCAGCCTGGGAAGCAAGGGTGAAACTCCATCTCAAAAACAAAAAACAAAAAAACAAAAAAACAAAAAAAACACAATCCTCCTGTCCGGGCAGCAGGACCCTGTGGCAGTATCTCAGGGCTGCCTCCACCTCTGCCTCTGGCCTCACCTTGGTCCCTTTCATCCTCCTTTACCCACCTTCCTGCCCCTCTGCAATCACTCCAACATCAGCCAAGAATCTTAACTAGACTTTCCATACACTTATGAAAACACTCAACTTTATGTAAATAAACATCAACAGTGGCTTTACCAATTCCGAGTTTGTTTGTTTTTTTTTTTGCATAGCAAGAGGTTTAAAGGAAGGCAATCCAGTGTGGGAGTAGCATTTCCACGATGTCCTGAATGTTTCAGGCCACTGTCTTTCCATTCCAGGGTCCTTGCCATTTGGCTTTACCCTCTGTGTGGTCACTAAGTGACTACTTCACCTCCAGCTTCATGTCTGTGCTCCACAGAGGAAGAAGGCAAAAGTAAGGAGGAAAGAGAAGACGGAGGAAGTGGTGGCACCTGTATTAAGAAACCAAAAAGCTGACCGGGTGTAGTAGCTCACGCCTGTAACCCCAGCCTTTGGGAGGCTGAGGCGGAAGGATCACTTGAGGTCAGGAGTTTGAGACCAGCGTGGGCAACAAAGTGATATCCCCTCTCTACAAAAAATAAAGAAATAGCCAGGTGTTATGGCATGCACCTGTGGTCTCAGCTACATGGGACCCTGTGGCAGGAGGATCCCTTGAGCCCGAGAGGTCAAGGCTACAGTGAGCTGTGTTTGTGCCACGGCACTCCAGCCTAGGTGAAAGAGAGAGACCTTGCCTCAAAAATAAATAAATAAATAAATAAAGCAAGCAAAAGCTGTCCCAGAAATTTCTAGATCATTTCTACTTAGCAGAACTGTGTCACATGGCCACCCACAGCTGCAAAGGAGTCTAGAAAGTTGAATATTTTGTCTAGGTACATTGTCATCTTAAAAAGAAATCAGGCTTCTGTTAGTAAGGAAATAAGAGAGAATGGATATTTTTGTTTGTTTGTTTGTTTAGAGACAGTGTCTCATTCTGTTGCCTAGGCTAAAGTGCAGTGGCATAATCATAGCTCACTTTAACCTCAAACTCCTGGTCTCAAGTGACCCTCCTGGCTTAGCCTCCCAATCTCTCAAGTAGCCGGGACAACAGGTGTGCATCACCACGTCTGACTAATTTTTTGGATTTTTTTGTAGAGATGGAGTCTTGCTATGTTGCCCAGGCTGGTCTCGAATCTAGCCTGAAGCAATCCTCCCATCTTGGCCCCCCAAAGTGCCGGGATTACAGGTGTGAGCCACCGCACCCAGTCTCATTTAATCTTCACAACCTTTCAGAGGTGAGAAACTGAAGTTCAGAGAGGTCACATAACTTGTTCAAGGTCACTCGATAGTAAGTGGTAGATTTGTTTGTTGTTTTGTTTGTTTGTTTCTGTTTTTGTTTTTGTTTTTGTTTTTGAGATGGAGTTTCACTCTCGTTACCCAGGCTGGAGTGCAATGGCACGATCTCGGCTCACCGAAACCTTCGCCTCCCGGGTTCAAGCAATTCTCCTGCCTCAGCCTCCCAGTAACTGGGATTATAGGCATGTGCCACTATGCCCAGCTAATTTTGTATTTTTAGTAGAGATAGGGTTTCTCCATGTTGATCAGGCTGGTCTTGAACTCCCGACCTCAGGTGATCCACCTGCTTCGGCCTCCCAAAGTGCTGGGATTACAGGCGTGAGCCACTGCACCCAGCCTAAGTGGCAGATTTTAAGTCAACATTGTGTAACAAATTACTCATGCTACACTTTAAAATTACCTCAAACTCATCCATGGGGAAGATACTTTGGTTGAGAACCATGACTCTGGGAGTTTATCATCTATATCATAACACAAAGCAGACAGAGGTGAGCACTTTAATGAAGGAACAAGGAATGTCCAGCAATGCCTCAAGGACAGGTGAGGTTTGAGCAGAGCTTTGAAGGATAGACAGGACTTGGGATTTTTGTAGGTAGCATTGTGGGAGGGTGTTCCAAGCAGAAAGAGCAGTGTGGACAGAAGCAAGGAGGTGGGAAGCTGAGTTGAGCATAGGCATTCACGTGGGGCAGAGTGGGAGATAAGGGTGGGAAGCTGTGCTGTGGGTGGGTTGTGGTTCTGTAACTGCCTAGCTCAGGAGTCTGGGCTTTATCTTTATTCTCTGGAAGCTGGGAGACCAGAGAATATTTTGAATGGGGAGTGACCTGAAATAATTGCACTTCAGTTTTCACTGGGGAGGAAAATTTGTGAAAGGAGAAGAAAAAGGGAAAGGCATGGATCCCAAAGACGTAGCCTTCGGAGGACAAATTTGTCAGCATTCCCCAAGTGCTGGCAGCCGAAGGAGACTCAAGCTTAGAAGCCCCACGCTCTCCCCAGCAGACACCTGTGCAGGGGCCGACTTTGGTTTGGAGCTGGTGGAGGCATGGAAAGGGAAGCCTTTTATCCAAGCCCCTGGGGAAGTAGAGGGGAACAGAGCTGGGGTGGTGTCCATAGAGCCAGGGCTGGGAACCAAGCATCAGGCCAAGGGGACCCTCCCAGGTAATTGCCTGTATCACCCTGTCCCCGGCCCATTGGCTTTTACTGCCAAGTTGGGTGACTGTACATTTAACCCGAGAATGGCCTGGGTCCAGCCTGAGCTGCTCTTGCCTTACTGGCAGGGGTTGAGGTGGGGACAGGGTTGGTTGGGAAAGATTTCAAGTCAAATATGAAGATAATTTGATTCATTCAGCTAAGGGCCAGTTGGGATGGGCAATTAGTGCGCTTAGTGTGAGAACTGAGTGGTGTAGGAAGTGTGGTCAGCATTGTTGGTTTTTAGCACAGACACATCCATTTGAAGATGACAGAGAATACTGCACAAGTCAGAGTTGCTGAGTAGGTGGCATTGTCCCCACAGGCACCTACAG
Source organism: Macaca mulatta (assembly GCF_049350105.2). Classification (NCBI taxonomy): domain Eukaryota; kingdom Metazoa; phylum Chordata; class Mammalia; order Primates; family Cercopithecidae; genus Macaca; species Macaca mulatta. Next base: position 79,362,474 of record NC_133412.1, on the reverse strand, counting down.
GCCTAGCGTCCTCTCATCTGAGCGTCTGTGACCTCATGGGTGTGGTCCTGGGGCAGCCCAGTTCTTTTATCCTTACCTGTTATGTTTATTCATTGAGTGTCCTTGCGTGTTTATCCTGATTACATTCATACACACCCACACATACACATACATATATATATATAACCATCCACATTTACCTGTATTTCTTACTAAAAGCTAATACTTGCTTATCACAGAAAATTTAGAAAATATGGATAAGCGAATTGAATAAATTAAAATCATCACCCAGAGTTAACCTCTATGAAGCCTGTTTTGTAGTTCCTGACAATGTTTATTTCCCAGTGGGTATGTGCCCAATTTTAAAAATAGATTATAGGCTGGGTATGGAGGCTCACATCTGTAATCCCAGCACTTTGGGAGGCCTAAGCAGGATTGCTTGAGCCCAGGAGTTTGAGACCAGCCTAGGCAACATAGTAAGACCCTGTCTCTACTAAAATTTTAAACATTTAGCCAGGCGTGGTGGTATGTGCCGGTAATCCCAGCTACTTGGGAGGCTGGGGCAGGAGGATTGTTGAGCCCAGGAGTTTGAGGTTGCATTGAGCTGTGATTGAACCACCACACTCCAGCCTGGACGAAAGAGTGAGACCTTGTCTCAAAAAAAAAAAAAAAAAAAAGAAAAAAAAAAGAAAAACACCATCTTGCAATCCCTAATCCTAATGAAATAATTGATTCAGGCAAGGAGTATCAATGGATGTTAAAACCATTAGGTAAAAAGTTTCTGGGGGGAAAATGACTGGATTAAGGAAGAAAATACAGTTATACTGGAGGGAATTGTGTCCACCATCTTAGCATTAATGTTAGTAGGATGACATCCTGTACTTTCCAAGGTGATGAATTAGGCAGTCCACATCACCTGGGATATATTCTTCCCAAAATATTAACCTGAGATCAATCCAGACTTTAAATCTAACTTCCAGTTTGTAGGAAATGCAAGGGATATGGAACATGTTAAGTGACACCACAATGAAAGAGTCAGATATATAGACAGAACAATTCAACTAGACACCAGCGTGGGTTCTTCAAATCAGTGTTAAAACACACACACACACACACACACACACACACACACACACACACACCCTACAAAACAAAACCAGTGGGGATTCCTTGAGATTAAAGACACATAAGTTACGTGATAACCGAATCCAATTCTTGGTCCATAGTTGGATTCTGCTTTGAATAAACCATCTAAAGAAGTCATTTTTAGGGTAGCAAAAGAAATTTGTGTAAGAACAAGGTATTAGATGATAATAAGAAATGTGTTGATTTTTTTAAGTGTTATGGTAACTTTGAAAAGATGCCTATGAAGTATTTAAGGACGAAAACATTTTAATAGCTCCTTTGATGTTGTCACTTTAAAAACTTAAGCAGAAAAAAATAGATAAAAAATATGGCAAAATGTTAAAACTGTTAAATTTGAGTAATGAGTATATTTGGATGATGGGTGTTCATTATAGTATTCACTCTACTTTTCTATATGTTTGAAGTTTTTCATATTAAAACATTTTTAAAAAGAATAATATTTGCTCAATGGTAAATTTGCTCAAACATTAAAAAAATCTGGTGGGCGGATCACGAGGTCAGGAGATCGAGACCATCCTGGCTAACACAGTGAAACCCGTCTCTACTAAAAAATACAAAAAGCTAGCCAGGCAAGGTGGCAGGCGCCTGTAGTCCCAGCTACTCGGGAGGCTGAGGCAGGAGAATGGCGTGAACCCGGAAGGCGGAGCTTGCAGTGAGCTGAGATTTGGCCACTGCACTCCAGCCTGGGCGACAGAGTGAGACTTCGTCTCAAAAAAAAAAAAAAAAGAAAAAAAAAAAATCTGGAGATGTCATATTGAGAATGCCTGGCCAGATGCCTGGCTTCTCCAGAAAAATCAGAGTACCTGGCTGTTGGGCCCACATTTTCAAATGGAAACATCTGGCCCTGAGCAGTGACTGCTCCTTCAGGTCCCCTCTGGTCCCCAGCAGTTCTCCTCTGCCCACTTCACTCAGTTTGCCTAAAAAGGCCCAATAAAACATAAAAGCAACAACGAAGCCATTGCTTCCAGAATACATGAAGAAGGAAGGCCCCTGGTAAGAAGGAGGGACCAGCTTTATGCTGATGACTCCTGTGGCTGAATGAGAACTTGAGGGGATGCAGGTGGGTTCTGTCCCAGGCAGCAGGTTAGTACCCCGAGGCCTTTCTCAGGGTAGTGTGGTTTGCTCTGTGGTGTGTCTCAGTCATGTGATTTTAGGTAGCTGATATATGTGAACATTTATCATTATTCTTGGCTGCCCATGCACACTCTTCTTCTTTTAGGGAGTCCTTCACATTTTGAGTCTGTGCCTCCCGGGAGTAGGAACCGGAAACTTACTTTCCCAGCTTCCTTTGCAGCTAGGGCACAGACATGTGACCTGCTCTGCACCAATCAGATGCAACCTTGGAGCCTAGGATTTGGGAAGTAAGAGTGGTTTTGACTGGGTGGTGGCAGAAGTACTCAGACTCTGAAGGCAGCTGTGGCAGGGTTGCATGGTGGCATGTGGAGCCCTGCATCCACCACATGAGGGGCAGCATGGCCCACGGGTAGCAGAGTTGTTTCCTCATAGTGGCTCTGCCTTGTCACAGCTGTCAAGCCTGACCTCTGCCTTCACAGAGATTCCTTGAGAGGCACAAAAAAGCCTTTTGTGCTTAACTTGCCAGAGTAGGTTCTGTTGTTTGCAGCCAAAAACTCTGAGTGATTTGCCACTTAATCTCTCTAGGCCTCTTACTGTGAAGAATGAAGGAGATAACATAGCCTGGAAGCCAGCTCTCTACTTCCCCCAAACCTGGTCATTTTGAGAGTCAGCCCCCACTGAGATGTGGAGGCCCAGGGTGCTGGGAAGGCATCAGCAAGGAAGGTGCTGAAAGAGGAAGCTGTTGTCATCTTAGTGAAATCTCCAAAAAGAGCCTTGTCTTGGCCGGGTGCAACGGCTCACGCCTGTAATCCCAGCACTTTGGGTGGCCGAGGCAGGTGGATTACTTGAGGTCAGGAGTTCAAGACTAGTCTGGCCAACACAGTGAAACCCGTCTCTACTAAAAAAAAAAAAAAAAAAAAAAAAAAATTAGCCGAGCGTGGTGGTGCATACCTGTAGTCTCAGCTACTTGGGAGGCCGAGGCACAAGAATCGCTTGAACCCGGGAGCTGGAGGTGGCAGTGAGCCGAGATTGCGCCACTGCACTTCAGCCTGGGCGACAAAGCGATATTCCGTCTCAAGAGGAAAAAAAGAGCCTTGTCTTGTCTACCTTGACGTTAAGCATTTGATTCATGTTTCTTGACAAGGAAGAGTTAGTCTTGCTAATCAGATAGGGCAAATGAGAACTGAACTTCTTCCAAGCCAGATTATGAGATGTTCCCTTTGGGTCCTTTTGAAACTCAAGAATCTCCTGTGATGAATACTTCTTTCACAATGCTCCCAGAGCTTAATGGATTAATATCACCTTGCTCTTGGGACTCTATGTTCCTTTGATTCCCAAGACTCCCAGAGAAAAAAGAAATAAGAAAGCCACACCACAAATTCTGGTATTGAGAAAGAATACATGGGAATTATCAAATCAATTAGCCACATGATATATAGCAGCCATGTCTAAACAATGTTCTCTCTCATTTAAAAAAAAAATTGTAAATAAAAAATTTCCGCCTTGGCTTCCCAAAGTGCTGGGATTACTAGTGTGAGCCACAGAGCCTGGTCTAAACGATGCTCTCTGACTCATCTGTACTGGTACCAATCGGGATGAAACATCCACCTCAGAGCCCCCTTTCATCAGCCCAGGGGCTACTCACAGCACGCAATGAGTGAGTGGAAAGAGGAAGACTTCCACTGTCCTTACTCAGTTGCATTTTCAGCTCACCCACCCCAATCTCCTTCTTAACTGCCTGGGTCTGCCCACCTTCCTGCCTTCCTCTGGGATTCGAACATGGAACTTAATCCCCCAGCCTCATGTGGAGACAACCCAGCAACCCAGCCATCCAAAACTCAGGAGGAGTCCCTGGGGTCACTTGGACTACAGATTAATAATAATTTACTACTAATAATGACAGTCAACGTATAGTGATTACTGTATGCCAAGCACTGTTCTAAGAACTACACATATATTAACATTTTTTTATAATAACTCCATGAGGTAAGTACCATTATCTCCATTTAAATGAGGTAGAGAAGTTAAGTGACTTGCCCAAATTCACACCATCTCATTCCCATGCTCCTAATTGCCTAATTGCTCATAAAGGTAAGAGGCAAAATGGAAAGTGAGTTTGTAGAATTGTATCATAATTCCCAAGTGAGCTTTTCACTCTGAGAAGGTCTTGGTGGATGAGGACTTTTCTCTGGACTTCCTGTGAACACGAGGCAAGTCTTTTCTCAGTCTTCTCAAGGGTTTGCAATGGCCCTCTGGGTGTTCACCTAGACAAGCAGCCACAGGCACTCAAGGAACCTGACGTCTTAGTGAGGTGGCTTGGCTCTCCTGTGACGAGGTATACAGTTCACTTAACCTCTTTGTGACTCAGTTTCTTTTCTTTTTTATTCATTCATTTATTTATTTATTTTTGAGATGGAGTCTCACTCTGTGGTCCAGGCTGGAGTGCAGTGGTGTGATCTCAGCTCACTGCAACCTCCACCTCACAGGTTCAAGCAATTCTCTGCCTCAGCCTCCCGAGTAGCTGGGATTACAGGCGCCCACCACCATGCCTGGCTAATTTTTGTATTTTTATTAGAGACAGGGTTTTACCATCTTGCGCAGGCTGGTCTTGAACTCCTGACCTCATGATCCACCCTCCTTGGCTCCCAAAGTGCTGGGATTATAGGAGTGAGCCACCGCGCCTGGCTGAGACTCAGTTTCTTTATGTGTTAATCAAAAATGAAAATACTAGTCAGCTCATGGAGTTGCTGTGAGGACTAAATGAGATTATGTGTCGAGAGTGCTTACGCAGAATAAATGAGTATTCATTGTAATTATTAGCTGTGTCTTCCCCATTGTCCATTATCCACACACCAGAGTTATATTCTATGTAATAAATACAGGGAAGATGGAGAGCCTCCAAGCCACGTAACTGCTAATCCTGTGAGGAGACTGTCAAACCTCTGAAGATCAAGGTGAAGCAGAGGTCACCAGACAGTGCTGACCTTGAACTAATACCTGCAGGATGTTAGCCACCTGTTGGTTGTCACAAAAGTCATGAAAAAGTAGAAGACGACAAAACAAACCAGGGAGGGAGGCTTGTGACAGCCCTACCTTAACCATAAAGAAGGCACTAAAGGATAAGAAAACAGAGAAGACACTATCCCCATTCAGGGAGAACCAAAGGGGAGAGAACAAAACAGGCTAGGTTTAAATCATCCTTCAGCTGCAGACGTCAGCACTGAAGCTGGTGCCCCGCATTGCTCACCCCTAGTCCTCTGTAGAGTTTAATTTTAACACCTTCTTTACAATGATGTTTTCCTTCTTTCTTAAGAAAGTTATGAATGTAATTATATAATATTTCATACATATAAAATATATTAAAAACTGAACAGTTTTAAAGAAAAATAATAGAATGAGTACCTATACACTCACCATCCAGCTTTAAAAATGAAGTTACCAGTGCCCTAGAAGCCACTGTGTGTCCCCCTTACGTGATTCCACACCCCTCCCTCCCCACCATTCTTTTTTTGTTTTGTTTTGTTTTGTTTGAGATGGAATCTCGCTCTGTTGCCCAGGCTGGAGTGCAGTGCAAATCTCGGCTCACTGCAAGCTCCGCCTGCTGGGTTCACGCCATTCTCTTGCCTCAGCCTCCTGAGTAGCTGGGACTACAGGTGCCCGCCACTATGTCCAGCTAATTTTTTTGAATTTTTAATAGAGACGGGCTTTCACCACATTAGCCAGGACGGTCTTGATCTCCTGACCTCATGATCTGCCCGCCTCAGCCTCCCAGAGTGCTGGGATTACAGGCGTGAGCCACCGTGCCCGGCCTGTTTTGTTTTTTGAGACAGTCTGGCTCAGTCACCCATGCTGGAGTGCAGTGGCACGATCTTGGCTCACTGCAACCTCTGCCTCCCAGGTTCAAGTGATTCTACTGCCTCAGCCTCCCGAGTAGCTGGAACTACAGGCGTGCCACCGCACCTGGCTAATTTTTGTATTTTTAGTAGAGACGGGATTTCGCCTACTATGTTGGCCAGGCTGGTCTCGAACTCCTGACCTCAGGTGATTTGCCTGCCTCAGCCGCCCAAAGTGCTAGGATTACAGGTGTGAGCCACTGCGCCCAGCCCCTCATCACTCTTCTGAATTCTGGGTCACTCATTTCCCTGATTTTCTCTATCTGTGAACCACTATACATGCCTCCCTAAGCATTATGCTGTTACCTGTGACTGCCTCTCAACTTTACCTCCTTTCTTGTTTTCTTTTGATTTTTAAAAACTTTTTATTTCATTCCCCCAACGCTCCTACTTGTTTGGAATTTATATGGTTTATGTCTAGTCTTTTAGTGGTTACCCTAGCTCTTTATTTTTTTATTGTGGTAAAATATATATAACACAAAAGTTACAATTTTAACCATTTTTTAGGAGTTTAATTCAGTGTTGTTAAATACATTCACATTGTTGTGCAATTGTCACCACTATCCATCTCCAGAACTTTTTCATCATCCCAAACTGAAACTCAGTACCCATTAAGAAGTAACTCTCCTTCCCCAATCCCTGGTAACTACTATTCTACCTTCTGTCCCTAGCTTTTTCTTTAACATGCATACCTAACATAATGAAGCCAAAAGTCAATCAATATCTGTACATTCCTCCCAAATAATATAGGAACCTTAGAATGCTTTAATGCCAGTCACACGTCCCTGACTTATATGGTATTCTCCCACAGCATTTGAGCTGTTTCCCATGTCACACACACACAGATTTAATAGTATTTAATATTTTTGTAAGGACAATATAAACTTAATCTTATTCACGTATTTGCCAACATCTTTGCTCACTATTTCTTTTTCTCCTTCCCCCCTTCCTTCCTTCCTTCCTCCTTTCCGTTTCCCCTTTCCTTTCCTTCTTTCTCTCTCCCTCTTTCTTCCTTTCCTTCTCTTTCTTTCTCTTCCTTTTCCCTCCCTCCCTCCCTCCCTCCCTCCCTCCCTCCCTCCCTCCCTCCCTCCCTTCCTTCCTTCCTTCCTTCCTTCCTTCCTTCCTTCCTTCCTTCCTTCCTTCCTTCCTTCCTTCTTTCCTTTCTGTCTTTTTCTTTCTTCTCTCACTCTGTCACCCAGGCTGGAGTGCATTGTACAAACATGGCTTACTGTAGCCTCCACCTCCCAAGGTTCAGGCAACCCTCCCACCTCAGCCTCCCGAGTACCTGGGACTATAGGTGTGCAACACTATGCTCAGCTAAGTTTTAAAAATTTTTTGTAGAGACTGGGTCTCGCCATGTTGCCTAGGCTGGTCTTGAACTCTTGGGCTCAAGTGATCCCCCTGCCTTGGCCTCCCAAAATGTTGGGACTCAAGCGTGAGCCACTTTCCCAGTCCCATTTCTTTTTCTATCTCGGTTCTTCCATCTGGGATAACTGAAGTACATTATTTAAATTTTCTTTAATAATAATTTTTTTTTATATAGCTCGCTCTGTTTGTGTTGGTCTGCAAATGATTTTATTTCACTATTCTTGAAAGACATGGAATCTTGACAGCTGTTTTCTCTTAGGACAGCAAAGATATTATTCTACTCTCTTCTGGTTTCAGTTGTTGCTGTTGAGAAATCAGCCATCAGTCTAATTGCTATTTATTTGTAGGTGACCTGTGTTTCTCTCCAGTTGCTTTTTGGATTCTATCTCTCTGACTCTTGTGTTTGTGTTATAGTTTTGCTGTGAGGTACCTGAGTTTGGATTTATTTTCGTTTATCCTGCCTAGGATTCACTGGACTTCCTGAATTTGAGGATTAGTATCTTTCAACAATTCTAGAGCATTCTAAGCCATCATCTCTGCATATTACCTTTTTTCCTATTTCATTACTTATTTCCCATTGAAACCATGATTTTATGTAGTTGAGACTTTTCACTGTATCTCTTAATATTTTTTATCCTCTTTTTAGTATTTTTCATCTCACTGTCTTTCTGGGCTGTATTTGTTGTATTTTCTTCAGCTCCGTATTTTCAATTCACTAATTCTTTCTTCTACTATATCTAATCTTAAATTTGAAACAGGTTGGCAAATTATATCTTATGAGCCAAATCTGGCACGTAGCTTGTTTTTAGGTTTTTTTGTTTGTTTGTTTTGAGACATGGTCTTTATCAACCAGGCTGGAGTGCAGTGGCACAATCACAGCTCATTGCAGCCCTGACCCCCTGCGCTCAAGATATCCTCCCACCTCTCAGCCTTCTGAGTAGCTGGGACTACAGGCATGTGCCACCATGCTCAGCTAATTTTTGTGCTTTTTGTAGAGGTGGAGTTTCACCATGTTGGCCCAGGATGGTCTCAAACTCCTGGGCTCAAGTCATCTACCTGTTTTGACCTCCCAAAGTGCTTGGCTTACAGGTGTGAGCCACCATACCTGGCCTGTTTTTATATGGTCTTTGAGCTAAGAATGTTTTTTAAATTTGTAAAGCATTGTAAAGAAAACCAAATAATATGTGACAGAAATCTATATCACCCATGAAGCCTAAAATATTTCTTACCTGGTCATTTGCACACACACACACACAAAGCAAAAGAAAAAAAGCTGACTAATTTAAATTATTCCCTGTTGAAAAATCTTTTTTCTTTTCTTTTTCTTTCTTTCGTCTTTTTTTTTTTTTTTTTTTTGAGACAGACTCTCACTCTGTCACCCAGGCTGGAGTGCAGTGACATGATCTCGGTTCATTACAACTTCTGCTTCTTGGGTTCAAGCAATTCTCCTGCCTCAGTCTGCCAAGTAGCTGGGATTACAGGCCCTCACCACCATGTGTGGCTCATTTTTATATTTTTAGTAGAGATGGGGTTTCACCATGTTGGCCAAGCTGGTCTCGAACTCCTGACCTCAGGTGATTTGCCACCTCAGCCTCCCAAAGTGCTGGGATTACAGGCATGAGCCACTGTGCCCGGCCCAAAAATCTTTTTTCAATTATAGAAAATTTCAAACATACAATATATAGAAAAGGATTGTGACCTACATTCTTGTAACCTAAATTCAAGTAATTTAATGTTTTGCCATATTTGTTACATTTATATATATATTTTTGCTGAACTATATTAAAATAAATACTAGACTATTAAGTACTTCAGTATGTATCTCTTTTAAGAAAGAACACTCTCCTAAATAACCCAATATAATTATCACACTTAATTAAATTAACAATAATTCTTAAATACTGTCTAATGTCCAGTCCATTCAAATGTATCCAGTCATCTCCAAAATAGCTTTGTTTGTTTGTTTGGGTTTTTCTTTTTTTGTTGTTGCTTTTTTTGTTTTGTTTTTTTGAGACAGGGCCTCACTCTGTCACCCAGGCTAGAGTGCAGTGGTGTAATCTTGGCTCACTGCAACCTCCGCCTCCTGCATTCAAGTGATTCTCCTGCCTCAGCCTCCCGAGTAGCTGGGATTACAGGCGGACACCACCATGGGCAGCTAATTTTTGTATTTTTGTAGAGAAAGCATTTTACCATGTTGGTCAGACTGGTCTCGAACTCCTGACCTCAAGTGATCTGCCTACCTCAGCCTCCCAAAGTGCTGGGATTACAGGCATGAGCCACTGTGCCTGGCCTTCCAAAATAGCTTTGATGGCTAGATTTTCAAACAAGGATCCAGCCAAGGACCACACACTGTATTTTGTTGTTTTATCCTTAAATTTCTTTTAATTTAGGATCATCCCTCCTCTTTCCCCAGTCCCCCCTTTTTTGGACATTGGCTTTTTGATTAAACCAGGAAAGTGTATTATGTCTACTTTCTGGATTTGTCTACTTCCTCATGGTCATCCAACGTATTTTTTACTTAACTGTTTTGGTTAGGTATAAAAATCGATTTGGTTATTTTTCAAATCTGCTTGATATTTCTTTATAGGGGTCTATAGAGTGATGGAGATACTAATAATGGTTATTGTGCATCTGTTCCCAACTTCATGTTCAGTGACATCATGTTGGCAGCTTGAAATCAGCCATGGTGGAAATATTTACAGCATGGAAATCAGCAAATGCTATAAACCATGGCATGGTTTATTGTTTTACTGATTGTCTAGACTTAAGAAAGTGATGGAAAAAATGTTAGTAATTCAAATTCAAATTAAAGTTCTGTTGTGTCTATAGTCATTACATTTGAATAGCACAGCAAATCAAGGAAATAGTTATCCAGTATATGAAAATTATTATCTGATTCACCAAATAAGCAAATCACATTATTGATGAATGAATGAAGTTCTAACATATTGATATGGTTTGGCTCTGTGTCCCCACCCAAATCTCATCTTGTAGATCTCATAATTCCCACATGTTGGGATCTCATAATTCCCACATCTCATGAGATCCAGTGGTTTCAAAAATGGGAGTTTCCCTGCACAAGCTCTCTCTTTGCCTGCCGCCATCCATGTAAGATGTGACTTGTTCCCCTTTGCCCTTCACCATGATTGTGAGGCCTCCCTAGCCATGTGGAACTGTAAGTCCATTAAACCTCTTTTTCTTCCCAGTCTCAGGTATGTCTTTATCAGCAGCATGAAAATGGACTAATGCAGTAAATTGATACCAATAGAGTACTGCTCTATCGGTACCAATAAGGTACTGCTGTAGGTACCTGAAAATGTGAAAGTGACTTTGGAACTGGGTAACAGGCAGAGGTTGGAATAGTTTGGAGGGCTCAGGAGAAGACAGGAAAATGTGGGAAATTTTGGAACTTCCTAGATACCTGTTGAATGACTTTGACAAAAATGGTAATAGTGATATGAACAACAAGGTCCAGGCTGAGGTGGTCTCAGATGGAGATGAGGAGCTTGTTGGGAACTGGAGCAAAGGGGACTCTTGTTATGCTTTAGCAAAGAGACTTGTGGCATTTTGTCCCTGCCCTAGAGATTTGTGGAACTTTGAACTTGAGAGAGATGATTTAGGGTATCTGGTGGAAGAAGTTTCTAAGCATCAAAGCATTCAAGAGGTGACTTGGGTGCTGTTAAAGGCATTCAGTTTTATAAGTGAAGCAGAGCATAAAAGTTCAGAAAATTTGCAGCCTGACAATACAATAGAAAAGGAAGTCCCATTTTCTGAGAAGAAATTCAAGCTGGTTGCAGAAATTTGTGTAAGTAATGGGGAGTCGAATGTTAATCCCCAAGACAATGGGGAAAATGTCACCAGGTCATGTCAGAGGTCTTCATAGCAGCTTCTCCCATCACAAGCCCAGAGGCCCAGGAGGAAAAATGGTTCTGTGGGCTGGGCCTAGGGTCCCCATGCTGTGTGCAGTATAGGGACTTGGTGCTCTGCATCCAGCCATTCCAGCTCTGACTAAAAGGGGCCAAGGTATAGCTCAGGCCATGGCTTCAGAGGGTGCAAGTCCTAAGTGTTGGCAGCTTCCATGTGGTGTTGAGCCTGTGGGTGCACAGAAGTCAAGAATTGAGGTTTGGGAACCTCTGCCTAGATTTCAGAGGATGTATCAGAATGTCTGGATGTCCAGGCAAAAGTTTGCTGCAGGGTGGAGCTTTCATGGAGAACCTCTGCTGGGGCAGTGCAGAAGGGAAATGTGGGGTTGAAGCTGCCACACAGAGTCCCTACTGGGGAACCACCTAGTGGAGCTGTAAGAAGAGGGCCATTGTCCTCCAGACCCCAGAATGGTAGATCCACTGACAGCTTGCACTGTGTGCCTGGAAAAGCCACAGACACTCAATGCCAGCCCATGAAAGCAGCCAGGAGGTAGGCTGTACCCTGCAAAGCCACAGGGGTGTAGCTGCCCAAGACCATGAGAACTCACCTCTACCTCTTGCATCACTGTGACTTAGATGTAAGACATGGAGTCAAAGGAGATCATTTTAGAGCTTTGACTGCCCAGCTGGATTTTGGACTTATATGGGGCCTGTGGTCCCTTTCTTTTGGCCAATTTCTCCCATTTGGAACAGCAGTATTTACCCAGTGCCTGTACCCCATTTGTATCTATATCTAGGAATTAACTTGCCTTTGATTTTACAAGTTCATAGGTAGAAGGGACTGGCCATGTCTCAGATGGGACTTTGGACTGTGGACTTTTGAGTTAATGCTGAAATGAGTTAAGACTTTGGGGGACTGTTGGGAAGGCATGATTGATTTTGAAATGTGAAGACATGCCGGGCGCGGTGGCTCAAGCCTGTAATCCCAGCACTTTGGGAGGCTGAGGCGGGCGGATCACGAAGTCAGGAGATCGAGACCATCCTGCCTAACACAGTGAAACCCCGTCTCTACTAAAAAATACAAAAAAACTAGCCAGGCAAGGTGGCGGGCACCTGTAGTCCCAGCTACTCGGGAGGCTGAGGCAGGAGAATGGCATAAACCCGGGAGGCAGAGCTTGCAGTGAGCTGAGATCCGGCCACTGCACTCCAGCCTGGGTGACAGAGCAAAACTCCGTCTCAAAAAAAAAAAAAAAAAAAAAGAAATGTGAAGACATGAGATTTGGAAGGGGCCAGGGGCAGAATGATATGGTTTGGCTGTGTCCCCACCAAAATCTCATCTTATACCTCCCACAATTCCCACGTATTGGGACATAGTTGAATCGTGGGGGCGGGTCTTTCCCATACTGTTCTTGTGATAGTGAGTAAGTCTCACAAGATCGGATGGTTTTAAAACTGGGAGTTTCTCTGAACAAGCTGTCTTTGCCTGGTGCCATCCATGTAAGATGTGACTTGCTCCTCCTTGCCTTCCACCATGATTGTGAGGCCTCCTCAGCCATGTGGAATAGTAAGTCCATTAAACCTCTTTTTCTTCCCTGTCTTGTGTCAGTCTTTATCAGCAGCATGAAAACAGACTTATACACATATGTCGTTGTCATTTCATTTTATCTTTCTCCTTATCATAAGTGTCAACCAACATTCCAGTTAGAGCTATGGTGAATTACAACAATAGGTTGGCTATGGATATGAAAAAATGTTCAACATCAGCAGTCACCAGAGAAATGCAAATTAAAACCACAATGGGATATCATCTTACACCAGTCAGAAAGGCTATTACTAAAGAGACAAAACAAAAACAAAAACAAAACAAAACAAAACAAAAAAACAGATGTTGAGAATGTAAAGAAAAGGGAACTCTTACATTCTTGGTGAGAATGCATACTAGTACAACCTCTATGGAAAACAGTATGAAGAAGATTTCTCAAATAACTAAAAATAGAACTACATTTAATCCAACAATCCCACTACTGGGCTTCTACTCAAAGGAAAATAAATTAAAAAGATACCTGCACTTATATGTTTATCCCAGCACTATTTATGATAGCAAAGATATGGAATCTATCTAAGTGTCCATTAATGAATGATTGGATAAAGTGTGGTAAGCATACACAATGGAATGCTATTCAGCCATGAAAAAGAGTGAAATCATTTGCAGCAACATGGATGGAACTAGAGGCCATTATCTTAAGTGAAGCAACTCAGATACAGGCAAATATCACATGTTCTCACTTATAAGTGGGAGCTAAATAATGTGTACATATGTATGTAGACTGTGGAGTGATAGACAATGGAGACTCAGAATGATGAAGGGTTTGAAGGGGGTAAATGATGAGAGATTACTTAATGGGTATAATGGCCATTAGTTGGGTGATAGATCCACAAAAAACCCAGACTTTACCACTACGCAATCAATGTATGTAACAAAATTGTACTTGTACTCCATAAACTTATAAAAATAATTAATAAAGAATTACTTATTAATAATTGTATCTACGGATACAAGAGTTTGGCAAAAACAGCAAAGGTATATTATAAGAATCAGTTGTCTATATGGAATTTACAAAGAGTATTATATATTTTATCGTTATTATTTGTAAATTATGTGCTATACATCCTTTATATCTGTAAAGTTTATGTGTGTATATATGTATGCTTTTTTTTGCCACATCGTGGGGTGGACCCTAAGACTTATCTCCTGATCTCCCGTTTGGGGCAGCCATCAGAGTGCAAGTTAAAAGTCTCCAGGATCCTGCCGAAACCCTCAGAGTACCAGCCAGTTTCAAGGTTCTTTAATCCTCAGTTTTGGGGTCTGTGGATTATGTATGTTTGTGTCAGTTCAGAAGGATACACCTAAGAGGATATATCTCAGTTCACTGAGGATACACCTAAAATATATTTTATTTATTTATTTATTTATTTATTTATTTATTTATTTATTTTTATTTATTTATTTTTTGAGACGGAGTCTCACTCTGTCGCCCAGGCTGGAGTGCAGTGGTGTGATCTTGGCTCACTGCCAGCCCCGTCTCCTGGGTTCAGGCCATTCTCCTGCCTCAGCCTCCTGAGTAGCTGGGACTACAGGCACCCACCACCATACCCAGCTAATTTTTTTGTATTTTTTTTTAGTAGAGACGAAGTTTCACCGTGTTAGCCACGATGGTCTCAATCTCCTGACCTCGTGATCTGCCCGCCTCAGCCTCCTAAAGTGCTGGAATTACAGGCATGAGCCACCGCGCCCGGCCCTTGTTTAATATTTTATTCAGCATTTAGGTTTTTCTTTAGGAGGATCATTCAGATTCATGGTTTCCATTGATTCCCGGCTACACAGGGTTGGCTAACCTTTAGGATTTGCTTATTAATTATACCTGTTCACTCCACAAGGATGCAGACTCAGTCATCTAAGTACGTGCAGCAAATCAGCAGACTATAACTGATTGTTATGCCACTTCCTGTCTCCTCATGAAACATGCTTGGACTTAGGGTGTGACGCTTTGGGTGGCTCCATTGTTCTGAGCTGCTTTGTTGTGCTCTCATTTTGTGAATGGGTACAGGTGGCTTTGGCTTGAGTGTGATTTATTAGTAGTAGTAGTAGTACTTGTACTTGTACTCCATAAACTTATAAAAATAATTAATAAAGAATCAATAATTGTATCTACGGATACAAGACTTTGGCAACAACAGCAAAAGTATATTATAAGAATCAGTTGTCTATATGGAATTTACATATAGAGGTGAAGCCAGCTGGACTTCCTGGGTCGAGAAGTATTTTGGTTCTTCTGCAGTCCTGCTAAGGTTGAGTAGAGCAGCATTCCACAAAAAGGGGGGGTGGGATTCATTTTAATGGGCATCTTTGGCTGACTGATAAGCAGCTGGGCCCCTGTGTCAGTCTGCTCTGGCTGCCATCACAAAATACCACAAACTGGGTGGCTGAAAAAACAGAGTTATTTCTCCCAGTTCCGGAGGCTAGAAGTCCAAGATTAAATATCAGCCAGCTCACCTCCTGGTGAGGGCTGTCTTTCTGGCTTACAGATGGCTGCCTTCTCTCTGTGTCCTCACACAACAGACAGTGAGTGAGCAAGCTCTCTAGTGCCTCTTCTCTTAAGGACACTAATGCTGTGGGGTCAGGGCTTCACCCTTGTGGCCTCATTGAAACTTAATTACTTCTTTACTCCAAATACAGCCACATGGGGGATTAGGGCTTTAATATATGAATTTAGAGGGGACACAATTCAGTCTATAGCAGGCCCTCTGAAGAGGAAGCCCAGTATGAGTTCTAGAGTCAGACAGACCCAAGTTCAAAGCCCAGCTCTGCCATTCACTAACATTGTGAAATATTTTTCTGACCCTCAGTTTCCTATTCTGAAAAGTAAAAGCAAAAAGTTCAATTTCAGAGGGTGCCTGTAATGATTAAATTAGAAAATGTATAAAAAGTAGCCAGCACAGTGCCTGGCACACCACAGGGGCTCCACAAATAGTTGCCAAGATGATGTTACTTAAAGTGTAGTCCATGGACCAGCAACAGCAGCATCACGTGAGGTCCTGATAAAAATACAGAATGTCGGGCCCCATCCTGGACCTGCCAGATCAAGATCTGCATCTTAACACCATCCCCAGTGATTTGAATGCACGCTGAAGTTTGAAAAGCACTAAAGTAAATGCTATGAATTGGCCCAGTTTGGCAATAAGGCATATTGGGATTGCTGTGAGGGGGCCATCACGATGAGCCAGGGCCAGCCAGCATTGTGATTTCATTTGACCCAGCTCAGCTCTGAGCAATGCTTGAATGGAGGAAGGGAAGGGAGCCAAAGCCTGGCGACCAAGACTCTTGAGAGCTGACCGCAGGCAAAGTTTCCCAACCATCCAACTGCATCATCTCTAAGGGCAAAGCTGGGCGAGGCCCCAGCTGGTGCTGCTGCTATCTAGGGGCTCTGGTTGGTGGGCTGGGTCAGTGGTCAGCAGTGGATACAGAAGACTCTTCCTCAGCTAGTTTCTTTCCCGCCTTGTCTGAGCTACCAGTTGTTGAGAGAACCTGCCACTTCTCTCTCAACTCTGGGCCTTTGCACCTGATGCTGTCTTCAGTGCTTTTTTCCCCTGGCTCTTTCCTACTCATCTTTGAACGCCCAGCTTAAGGCAGGAAGCTGTCTCATAATAATACTAATTAAAAAGCTGTCTCATAATAATAATCCTCAGCTGCTCCTGTCCTTGCAGGTGTCTACCCAGGGCTCACTCTCACCACACTGCCCTATGAATGACTGTGCCCTTGTCTGCCTCCCAGCTAGTGAGAGGTGAAGCCAGCTGGACTTGGGTCGAGAGCGGACTTGGAGAACTTTTCTGTCTAGCTAAAGGTTTGTAAACACACCAATCAGCACTCTGTGTCTAGCTAAAGGTTTGTAAACGCACCAATCAGCACTCTGTAAAAATGCACCAATCAGCGCTCTGTGTCTAGCTAAAGGTTTGTAAACGCACCAATCAGCGCTCTGTAAAAACGCACCAATCAGCGCTCTGTGCCTAGCTAAAGGTTTGTAAACGCACCAATCAGCACTCTGTAAAAACACACCAATCAGCACTCTGTGTCTAGCTAAAGGTTTGTAAACGCACCAATCAGCACTCTGTAAAATGGACCAATCAGCGCCCTGTAAAATGGACCAATCAGCGCTCTGTAAAATGGACCAATCAGCAGGATGTGGGCGTGGCCAAATAAGGAAATAAATGTTGGCCACTGAGCAAGCAGCTGTAACTCGGTAGGGGCCCCTTGTATCCTGTGGAAGGTTGGTTCTTTTGCTGTTTGCAATAAATGTTGCTGCTTCTCACTGTTTGGGTCTGTGCTACCTTTATGAATGTAACACCCACCATGAAGGTCTGCAGTTTCACTCCTGAAACCAGCAAGACCATGAACCCACTGGAAGGAACAAACAGCTCTGGACGTGCCACCTTTAAGAGCGGTAACACTCACTGTGAAGGTCTGCAGCTTCACTCCTGAAGTCAGCGAGACCACGAACCCACCAGAAGGAAGAAACTTTGGACACATCTGAACATCCGAAGGAAAGAACTCCGGACACACCATCTTTAAAAACTGTAACACCCGGATGATCTGCGGCTTCATTCTTGAAGTCAGTGAGTCCAAGAACCCACTGGAAGGAACCAATTATGGACACACTAGCTCCTTGAAAAAGTCTAAACAGCCTTGATGTTTGGGAGGTGAGCTTAGGATCCAACAGTGCCTCTGCCACTTTCCATCTCCATGACTTTTAGCAAGTCTCTGAATTTCTCAGAGCTTCACTTTCCTTATCGGTAAAATGGAGACAGCTCTTTTGAGGCTTGAATAAGATTAAGGGAAACACACTATGCAAAACTTTGAGGCCACGATTCAGGTGCGCAAGAAACATCACACTTCCTTATTTTCTTTAGTTCAGGTTAAGTCTGACTGCAGTAGGTTGGAGGGAAATTTCACTGCCCCTGCAGGGCCTTCCTTCCCTCTGTTTGCTCACACAGTAATATTGGAAACTTTCATGATGTCCAGAGAATGAGAGAGAGGCCTGAGATCTGTAGTCCCACCCTGGACATCAGATTTGTGCACTGGAGTGTGCAGGATGATGTAGCAGGTAAAAGGGAATTGGTCCTACCTCCACTACACACCAGCTATGTAGCAACAGGAAATTTGCTTGATCTGCCAGCTTTCTCTTCCTTAACATGGGGATGATGATAGTGCCAACCACACAGGGTAGTTCTGAGCACACAGCTGATCTATAGAAAGCTCTTAGCATAGAGTGAGTGCAAAGCATGTTGATTTAAGAAAGGTTAACTAGGCCAGACGTGGTGGCTCACGCCTGTAATCTCAACACTCTGGGATGCTGAGGCGGATGGATCACTTGAGGTTAAGCGTTCAAGACCAGCCTAGCCAACATGGTGAAAGCCGTCTCTACTAAAAATATAAAAATTAGGTGGGCATGGTGGTGGGCGCCTGTAATCCCAGCTACTCAGGAGGCTGAGGCAGGAGAATCGCTTGAACCTGGAAGGCAGAGGTTGCAGTGAGCTGAGATTGCGCCACTACACTCCAGCCTGGGTGACAGAGTGAGACTCCATCTCAAAAAAAAAAAAAAAAAGGAAAGGTTAACTGTTGCTGTTATTGTTACGTATAATGGGAGTCAATGTAAATTGAAGTGATTGTTTATTATTGATTGTATAGTCAGCCATCTTGCTAAATTTTTATTTCTAATTGTTTACTGATTCTTTTGGTTTTCAATGTAATCGCATAATTTGCCACTATAGTTTTGTTTCCTCCTGTCTGAACCTTACTCCTTTAATTTCATTATCCTGTCTTATGACCTGAGTTTGATCTCTGCAGCCATGCTAAGTAGAAGGGGTGACAGTGGGCATTGTCCTCATCTGGATTTTAAAGGAGATGCTTCCTATATTCCCCATAAAGAATGATGTGTTCCTACGGCCCAGAGTTCCCCAAACTTTTTGGCACCGGGAACTGGTTTTGTGGAAGACAATTTTTCCATGGAGGGGGGTGGGGCGGTGGGTATGGTTTCTCATAAGGAGCATGCAACCTAGATCCCTCACATGCACAGTTCACAACAGGATTGGACCTCCTGTAAGACTCGAATCCCGCAGCTGATCTGACAGAAGGTGGAGCTCAGGTAGTAATGCTCGCTAGCCTGCCACTCACCTGCAGCTGTGCAGCCTGGTTCCCAACAGGCCACAGATCAGTACAGGGTGGTGATGGGGGACCCCTGCCATAGCCTTTCAGTAAATTATGTAATCGATGTGTTTACCTTCTTTCATGCCTATTTGTGGATCTCTCACCACTGGCCTTTAGACCCTTGTCAACAAGAGACTGCACCTGCCATGAATTGGAAAAATTCCCCCAGGGTTGAACTTAGCAGAGACTGGCATTAGCCAAGGGTCTAGGCTGTCTGCTCCATTTTGAGGCTGCCCCTGAGTCCAGCCTTCCACCCCATCTCTCAACCCTCAGCTCCCACCACTAGTCCTCTTGTCCCACGTCTGGTTGATTATGAGAGGTGTGTAGAAAAACTTCACCTTCCTGTTCACACCCAGGAGTGGATGAACAGATCCAGGGATTAGATGTTTGTTGGCCTCTGTCTTGAATCCTGCCTCCTAACCTCAAGCCAAACAAGGCCACAAACCAAATCCAGCCCAGAGCATTGGCCCAGCCATCCATCCACCACCACAGGCCACATCTTCGCTAGTTGTGGGAAGTCCTTTCCCAGATTCTCGCTTAAGATTCCGTTCAGGGAGCCCCAATGAGCTGGGTGCGATGCAGTGACACACTGGGGAGTCTGGCTTCCACACACTGCAGATAAACAGACCCCTCTCTCTCTCTTTCACCTTGGAGACCCTTTGCCTCTCCACACTCTTGCCCCGCTTCCTCCCTGTCCATCAAGCCCAGGCCTTGAAATCTCCCAGTTCTCCCTTTACACTCCACACCTTATTAATATCACTTTATCATTGGCAGGTATGAGGCAGAAGCTTCCTCTCCTAAGGGGTGGTGGAGGGAGGCAGCCCTCTTTGGCCAATAGCCAGCATCTGGCCACAGATGGCCCCACTTAGACCTGGCTGTGGGAGTGACCCCAGGTCTTCTCAGAACCTATGGTTTTATGCAGGAGTCCTATTTTCTGGAACTGTCTGGCTCTCTCACAACTCCATGTATCTGTCTCTCCCTACTTAGCACATAGTGAGAAATACAAATGTTTGTACTTTGTAGACAGACAATGTTTAATAAAGAACTCAAACTCCTACAAGGGTCTGCAGGGTTTGCAGTGGTCACTTGATTGTTCATTCTGCCCCAAGCTCCTTCGGTAGAACCAGAACCCACGTACTATGGTCTGAATCTCTGTGCCCCTTCAAAATTCGTGATGAAACCCTAACCGCCCATGTGATGGTATTTGGAGGTAGAGCCTTTGGGAGGTAATGAGGTCATGAGAGCAGAGCCATTATGAATGGAATTGGTGCCCTTATGAAGGAGGTCCAAGAGAGCCCAGTCATCCCTTCCATCTGTGAGGACACAGCAAGAAGGTGCCATTTAGGAGAAGGTGGGCTCTCGCCAGACACTGAGTCCACCAGTGTTTTGATCTTGGACTTTCCCGCCTCCAGAACTGTGAGAAATTTCTATTAAGCCATCCGTTTTCATTATAGCAGCCCGAGCAAGCTAAGACCCCAGTGAGGGGTCTGGGGCCTGGAGGACCATTGGTAGAGTCAGGGCCTTGGGGACATGCTTTTGGAAGCCCTGCCTGACATTATATAGAACATATTAAAAGACCCCTAACATTTCACATTAAATACAAATTTGCCATAAAATAATTTGAAATTATCCGGGGACATTTCTATCTCTTCTTTTTGCTACCAAAGCATACTTTTAAATTTTGTTACAACATTTTTCATATGTACAGAAAGTAGACAAAGTATAATACAATACAAATCTGTAAGATTCACCACCTAGCTTAAGAAATAAAATGTTACCCAGAGGGTTGAAACATCTGCGTGGCCTCTCTGATACACTCTCCTTACAGCAGAGATAACTACCACCCTAAATTTGAAGGATATTGTTCCCATTCATTTCCTTAAACTTTATATCTATTCCTTACAGAGATATATATATATTCCTTACATATATTCCTTACAGAGATCTAAAGTGTTCACCTTTTTTTTCAATTCTATTACAATGATCTATTAAAATAATTCTTGTAATTTTGCATGTGAAGTTATTTGGTTATGAGTTACATAAGTTATGATTGTTCTGATTTTTAAGTCATCGTTACTTAAATTCTTGAAGAAGGAGAAAAATCTAGCCAATAAATTGATTTCAAGTGTTATGACGTATTTCAGATATAGTTTATAAAGCTGAAGTAATAGTATGTTTTGTGGACATTTAACAAAAGGGTCACTAATTTTGACTTTGCACTTTTCCTTTCATATTTTGAGGCCAGTAATTTTTTTTCTCCAGTCTTATACATGTTTATGTGTGTATGAAAACCTCCTAGGACCTAGCACTTTAAGGACTTCACACTACTGCCTTTCCCAGTCTTGCCACAAGAGTCCTCGATGGGTACACAGCAGCAATGATACCAGAAGCCAAACTAAAGGTGGTGGTCTGGAGCACCTACTGAGCCAGGGCCCTGTCCTAAGATTTTGGATCCATTAATTCACTTACTCCTACAAGGTAGGTACTACTGCCAGCCCATTTTCCAGAAATAGACACAGCATGGTCATGGCCAGGTAGAAAGGGGTGGGGCTGGGATGTGAACCCAGGCGGTTTGGACACTTCACGATTCTGTGTGCCATTTTCTGAGCCCCAAATGTACATATATGTACGTGTATTTTCTCAGACTCCTCACAAAAACCAGGAATTATCCCCATTTTATAGGGGAGGAGACTGACCCAGAGAAGCTCAAGGACTTGTTCCAGGTCACACAGCTGAAAGTGACAGATTCTGTGATTCCAAACACTGCCTGTGCCTTTAAGGACTCCACAGGACTGCCTCTCCCAAACTTGCCACAAGGCAGCCAGGGTGAGTTTCCCATACCAACTCACTACCGCCATCTCACCCCTCTTTCTATCGCACAACCTTGCCGGGGAGGAGGGCGGGGGCGGTCCTGCATGTGTTAAGAGAGGGTGTAGACAGCACCAGGGGCCAGAGGACCTGACCTCACCGCAGTTCTCTGTCTCTGTTAGCCCAGGGCCACTGCAGTCAGGAGGGGGCTATTTGAAGACCCTTGGCCCAGGCCTGGCTTCTCCCCACTCCTCCCCACCATCCTTCTCTCTCTCTGGGTGGCTCTCCTGCCCAGGGCAGGTGGGAATCTGGCTGGTTGCTTCCCAGGTGAGATAGTCTCAGCTGGCTGCCTCTCCTCCCCCAGGATCGAGACTTATCAGTCATCAGAATCATTCCTGCCATCCAGACCCAGCTCAAGGTCATCCCCAGAAGGTTCCAGCACCTGCTTACTACACAGGCCCCCTTCTGCCTTGCCTAGAAATGGGGAGAGAGGGGGTGGCTGTTTTTTTTTTTTTTTTTTTACAAGCCAGATTCTTGCCTGGAGTCCTGTATATTCCAGTGCAGGGAACAGAGCCAGAGTAAAGTCAGAAGGTGAAAGGACAGCGGGCTTTAGACCAGAAGACCAGGGTTTGGTCCCAGGCTCTGTGCCTCCCTCCTATAACCTTGAACTAGTCACTTTCTCTTTCTGGGCCTCAGTTTCCCCAACTAGAAAGGGTGTTGTAGGGCTAGACACTCTCCAAGATCCTCGTCTTCTAGGAGTGTGTGACTAAATCTGTCCCCTGCACCAGAATATTGGGTTTGTGGCAGTATTGAGTTTATTATATTAATATATAATAAAAATTATATATCATATTATAAATTTTTTTTAGTTAGAAATACGGGTAAACTCATCCCCTGCCATCTCAGGAAGAAAACTCACTGACTGTTCAGCCAAGAAGGAAAGAGGAGACTAAGATGGACCCAACATCTAGAGGACAGAAGGAGGAAGCAGAGGCAGAAGCAGGAAGTGGGAAGCAGGAAGTGGGAAGGGAAGCCCAGCTTTCCAGTTCTGGCAGTGCAGAGCACTAGAACTGTAGATGGAGCTTTTGAAAATGGGATGCCTAAACCTTACTGCAGCCAATCAAATCGGAATTTTTGGGAGTAGAGCTGGGTACGGGTGTTTTTGGAAACACCCCAGATGAGTGTGATGTGCCATGAAGGTCAAGAACCACCATTTGAGAGCAGTGGTTCTCAAACTTTGGTGTGCCTCTGAACCCCCTAAAGAGCTTGGTAAATACAGGATGCCAAACCCCACCTGCAGAGTTTCCCACCCAGCCAGTCTGAATGGGACCTGTATTAATTTCCTGTGACTGTCGTAACAAATCGCCACAAACTCTGTGGCTTA
Organism: Macaca mulatta; assembly: GCF_049350105.2. Taxonomy (NCBI): domain Eukaryota; kingdom Metazoa; phylum Chordata; class Mammalia; order Primates; family Cercopithecidae; genus Macaca; species Macaca mulatta. Next base: position 79,339,197 of record NC_133412.1, on the reverse strand, counting down.
ACCAACAGAAATCTGTTCTCTTACAGTTCTGGAGGTGTGAAATTAAAAATGAGTCTCACTGGGCTACCATCAAGGTGTTGGCTGTGTTCCTTCTAGAGGCTCAGGGAGAATCTGTTTCCTTGCTTGCCCCCTCTTCTAGAGGTCACCTGCACTCCTTGTCTTGTGGCCCCTTCCTCCATCTTCACAGCCAATAATTGCATCATTCTAACTTCTGCTTCCGTTATCATATTTCCTCTGTCTCCAGCTCTCTTGCCTTTCTCTTTCACTTGTAAGGACCCTTGTGATTATATCAGACCCACCTAGATCATTCAGGATGACCTCTCCCTGTCAAGGTCCTTAACCTAAGCACATCTGCAAAGTCCTTTTTGCCATGTAAAGTAACATATTCACAGGTTCTAGGGACTGGAATGTGGACACCTTTGGTGGGGGTAGTGGGTGAGGGCATCATTCTGCCTCCCACAGGCCTAAGAGTTTATATTTCTAGCAAGCTTCCAGGTGATGCTGATGCTGATGCTGCTGGTCTGGGGACCATGCTTTGAGAACCCCCACTTTAGAGTCTATGGAAGATGAGATCCAACTGAGCTGCAGCTGCCCTGAAAGGTCATTCTCTAGGAGTAGAAATGGGGAAGGGGGATTTTAGCTAACATTAGCTGATCTGGTCTCTCTTTGGCTGCCTCTACCTCATGCCCAGGAAATGTAAAAACAACACAGAAACAAGACCTTCAGGGTAAGAGCAGTGTTTCCTTTGGATGCGACATGTTGGGAGAGTCACCTTAAGGTGGGAGCACACAGGCTCAGCCAATTTAAGTCACAGGCAGGATGGAGGATTATAAAATTTTTTTCTTCAAAAGCATGGGATGCTTCAAGTGGGACCCACGTGGAGACAGAGTCCATGACTGGATGGTATTTTGAAGCTCTGTAGACGGAGGGGCTCCAAAGGCTGGTCTCCCTGCAGACTTTGACTTCTTGGTACCTACCACCTGGAGTGTTCTCGTTTCCTCTCCCGTTACTATAACATTCTTTTTTTTTTTTTGAGACAGAATCTCGCTCTGTCGCCCAGGATGGAGTGCAGTGGCGCGATCTTGGGTCACTGCAAGCTCCACCTCCAGGGTTCATGCCATTCTCCTGCCTCAGCCTCCCGAGTAGCTGGGACTACAGGCGCCCGCCACCACGCCCGGCTAATTTTTTGTATTTTTAGTAGAGACAGGGTTTCACCATGTTAGCCAGGATGGTCTCAATCTCCTAACCTAGTGATCCGCCTGCCTCAGCCTCCCAAAGTGCTGGGATTACAGGTGTGAGCCACTGTGCCCAGCCCCCACTTTTTTTTTTTTTTTTTTTGATATGGAGTCTCACTCTGTCACCCAGGCTGTAGTGCAGTGGTGCCCTCTCGGCTCACTGCAAACTCCGCCTCCCAGGTTCAAGTGATTCTCCTGCCTCAGCCTCCCAAGTAACTGGGACTACAGGCACGTGCCACCATGCCCGGCTAATTTTTGTATTTTTAGTATAGACGGGGTTTCACTATGTTGGCCAGGCTGGTCTTGAACTCCTGACCTCATGATCTGCCCATCTCAGCCTCCCAAAGTGCTGGGATTACAGGCGTGAGCCAGTGCGCCTGGCCTTTTCTATAACATTCTAACCTCTTCTTCCCTAACTTCCTCTTCCTTTCCCTTCTCTTCCCTTCCTATCAGGTCCTGTCCAACTCCCACTAGAAACACTTTCTTCTGGAGCATTGCATTAATTCTCCTTCCAGATTTTACTGGCCGTTCCTCTCCATTTCTCAACACTTTCTATGCCAACTGAGAATGATGCTCATTTAATTATTTTTTGTTGTTGTTTACTTATTTGCATCAGGTCTGGTTTCAGAAAGGACTTAAATGAGTCTAAGATGATCAAAGAACCCAAGCTCTATGTTGTGTTTGAGTTCAAATCTGCTGGAATCACTTTTTTTTATTATTTAACTTGCACAGCCAGTGAAGAGAAAAACTGCACCCAGGGGTCTGAGATTTTTCTAACAGAAGAACCTATAGTTCGTTTGTAACCTAAGTGAGCAAGTTTTAGTTCCTTCCACAAACATTTTCTATATTAAATGAATAATATACATTGTTTTCAGGGCTTCCCAGGTATGGGGACCCTGTACTTGACACTCAATAGCCACCTCCAGAAGAACTCTGGATTCATTTGCTCAGGAGACTTTTTGCTTCATCTTGGAAGAACTTAAATGAGACAGAGACTTGAAATTTAAAACTAAGTTTTTTCCCACTTTGTCTTGATCTTTTTTTTTTTTTTTTTTTTTTTTTTTTTTTTTTTTTTGAGACAGAGTCTCACTCTATCACCCAGGCTAGAGTACAGTGGTGCAATCTCAGCTCACTGTAACCTCTGCCTCCTGGGTTCAAGCAATTCCCCTGCCTCAGCCTACCGAATAGCTGGGGCCACAAGTGCCTGCCACCATGCCCAGCTAATTTTTGTATTTTTAGTAGAGATGGGGTTTCACCATACTGGCCAGGCTGGTCTCGAACTCCTGACCTCAAGTGATCTGCCCACCTTGGCCTCCCAAAGTGCTGGGATCACAGGCCTGAGCCACTGCACCTGGCCTTGGTGTCGATTCTTTATGCTTTTGAGATCCTTGGAATGTATATGTTCTTCCATACCTCCCTTCTGTTTCCTTCACTGAAATTCAAAGTCGTTGACATAACAGTACTCCCTGTAGTTTCTTTTCATTTTAACCAAGTCTAAATCGAAGTGATTTTTTTTTTTTTTTTTTGGTGAGACGGAGATTTATTCTTGTTGCAAAGGCTGGAGTGCAATGGCGCGATCTCAGCTCACCGCATCCTCCGCCTCCCAGGTTCAAGAGATTCTCCTGCCTCAGCCTCCCGAGTAGCTGGGATTACAGGCAAGTGTTACCATGCTCGGCTAATTTTGTATTTTTAGTAGAGACGGGGTTTCACCATATTGCCCAGGCTGATCTCGAACTCCTGACCTCAGGTGATCTGCCCACCTCGGCCTCCCAAAGTGCTGGGATTACAGGCGTGAGCCACTGTACCCAGCCTACTTTTTTTGAATTATAACTACTATTTTCTTATAGGGATACACAAAATGAAGCAAGATTATATAAGTCAAATGAAATAAAAATGAAAAGGGTACAACAAGGTTAAGGACATAAAATTGAACCAGTAATGAAGCTACTGTAAAAAGACACATCATGGAGTTGTGCATTTTTGCTGCAAGTGGGTACATATTTGGTGTGAGGTTTCCTGGCAGCCAAGACCAAAAGGGAAAACTAGTTAGTTGCATAGTTCATAACTGTCCATGTGGTAGAAAATTCGTCTACTGCTTAGGAATCTACAGCTGAAAGACCAGAAAGACCCTGTGGAAAGTGGGAAGCCACATCCTCAAGAACATCTTTCCAATAGATTCAAAGATGAGTTTTACAAAACATTTCTTTTGGCAAAACACAGGAGAGTAAAACTGATTCTGTAGGGAATGTTGTGAGTCCTCCCAGGGATTCATTCCTCTCTTGTTCTGGCTTAAACCTGGGTTAATTTTAGAGTGTCTGGATCATCTGGTTGACCTTAAAGGAGAGTTAGATTCCCAGAAAATAGAAGGTTGGCCAGTTAGGAAGCATTCTGTTGCTTGATAATTGCAAGCAACAGAAAGTCCAGCCCTATTGGCTGAAATAAATATATGGCTGGTCTCGTGTGATTTAGAAGCTCAGTGGTAGTTTTAGCATCAGATAAGACTTTATTCAGAGCTTAAATGCTCTTGTCTTCCAAGTATGGGAGTATCCTGGACCCTCCCCCCCCACTACCACCAAATGCAACTAAAAAGTTAAAAGCCCAGCATAGCAGTGGGCCTGTGTAAGTCCTTCCTTCCTATAGTGACTTGTCAGATTAGTTATGATTAGTCAGATTTTGAAAACTATTCCTATATTTCTTCTTTATATTGACTGGGGAAGAGAAGGTGTTTTCCTCACCATTCTCAGTGAAAGTCCTGAGTTTCAATCTGATTGGATTAGATTAGGTCACACATTCATCCTTTAACCAATCACTGTAGACTGGAAAGCACTAATTAACCTAGGCTAGATTACATATCCTACCATTGACCTCACTAGACCGAGGATGAGCAACTTGTCTAGGAACAGGGAGCAGAAGCAGTGGAGCAGAAACTCTTGGATTTTAGAATCAGACGGGTCCAGGTTAGTTCATTTTTTCATCAATTCAAAACACCGGGTGTAATGTACCAAATAAAACAAATCTAGTCCCACCCCTAACAGAGACATTAAAGCAGTGTATCAGTTATCTATTGCCATGTAACAAACCACTCCCCCAAAACTTAGTGACCTAAACAATGACCATTTTATGTGCTCACCATTGTATAGGTCAGCAATTTGGGCTAGGCTCAGCTGGGTGATTCTTCTGGACTAATTCATGTGGCTGCAATTAGAGCTGGATGATCTAAATGGTCTCACTCCTAGGTCTGGCCATTGATGTTGGCGGTTGACTGAGCCAGGGGCCGCCAGCAGGCTAGCGGGGGCTCTTCACTCAGCAGCAGGGTTCCAAGAGGACAAGCCCAACACACATGTGCTTTTCAAGCCTGTGATTATCAGGGCTGTACTGCAACAATCTGCCGCAATCAGTAACGACCACATAAGAAAGCAATGACAAGTTATGATTACTGCTCTGAAGAGATTGAGCAGGATGGTATAGGAGAGTTACTATTCCAAGTGACCTCTGGGCCAGCAGCATTGGCATCACCTGGGAATTGTGAGAAATCCAGCATCTCAGGCTCCACTGCAGGTCTCCTAAATCAGAATCTACAGTTTAACAAGATCCCCAGCTGTGTGTGTAAGGTAAAGTTTCAGAAGCTGATGACTACTGGGGGTTACCGAGGAGTGAAGGAGGGGGAAGAAACAGCACAACTAGTTTATGCCACTTGGTGTGCTTCTCACATCCTCATAGTTTCTGCCGTGACCTGGCTACCAAGCCAGCAGGGGCATTCTTCCACGGTCCTGGAGCTCCATAGGAGGGCCCCACATTCACAGTCTCACGGTGAGGACAGCTTTGGTTCAGTGGGTATCATCCAGAGGCAAGCACCTAAAACGGGAGTTCCACTGGGCTTGGCAGGGAGCTTGCCCCTGATAGGTGGGAACAAATGGGGCCTCTGTTTATGCATACACAGTGCCAGGTGGGGACAGAGGCCAGTGTTGGAGCAGCCAGTTCTGAGCTCCCTAAAGACCCCTAAGAAAGCCAGACCCTCAGGGCTGCTTGGTTCATCAGTCCCTCACCTGGCATGGAGGGTGATGGTGAGTTGTTAGGTCCATAGCCGTAAGGCTGTGAAGAAGCTTTCCTGGTGGGCAAGTAGGTGGCATTCTAGAATGCCATGCTAGAACGACTGTGTGTCCCATTTGCACAGGGCAATCCTGTTCACACCTGCTGTCCTGTTGTAATTATTAATAATGCCCCTTCTCATTCTGGTTTGGATCATAAATTAAAAGGGTCACCCTAGTTAAAGCCTGAGTTTAATCTCAGAATGCAGGAAGGTGCCTCTGAAAGAGCATTAGACCCTGAATCAGGAATAGGAACTCTTGTCTTTCCCTGTTTCTGGCAAGCTGGGGGACCTCAGGCATGGCCCTTTTTCCTTCTGGCTTCAGTTGCCTTATATGTCAGAATTGAGGGGTTGGATCAGACAATCCCTGCTAGCTGGGGAGTAAATGAATGTGAAAAGTTATCCTTGGGGGTTCTGCTCTATCAGCTCCATGTTGATGAGGACATTGTTCTCTCTCTAACATCTTTGATTCTATGTCCTCTGGGGACCCCACATTCTGCTAGATCCCCCCCTGGTCCGCAGGTTGCAGGAATCCTGGACTGGTGTTTCTGAGGCTTTGTCTCGGGGCTCTGTGCCAGTGGGGCCGCACTGCCTGTCTGCCTGTCTACTCCCCCATACTCTGCTCCACTGGGACCCTTCTTTAGCTTGTACTTCCTAGTTGTGTGACATTTGGTACAAATAACTTAATCACCTGTGACTGTTTCTCCATCTGCCATGGGAGATAGCGATGTCATTCTTGCAGGATCATGGATAGTGTACATAGCATCTGGCCCATAATAGGAACTCACCAAGGCATTTCTATGCCTCATATGTCTTAAAATTGACCACCTGGAGGACTCAGTTCAAGTCTTCAATGAGTTGAGAACTAAAGGAAGTGATTTACAAGCGTGAAGACTCTAGAAGTTTCCTCTCTGTAACACTCTGCAACACTGTGAACATTTCTTTAAAAAAAAAATTATTTACTTGTTTAAATAAATAAAAAATTAAATAATAAATAAATAATAAATAAATAAATAAAAATTATTTATTTAGAGACAGGCTCTTGCTCTGTCACCCAAGGCAGAGTGCAGTAGTGTGATCACATCTTACTGCAGCCTCCAGCTCCTGGGCTCAAGCTATCCTCACGCCTCAGCTTCCCAAGTAGCTGGGACTACAGGCATGTGCCACCATGCTCAGTTAATTAAAAAATATATATTTTGTAGACAGAGAATCTCGCTATATTGTCCAGGCTGATCTCAAATTCCTGGCTTCAAGTGATCTTCCTGCCTTGGCCTCCCGAAGTGCTGGGAGTACGGGCATGAGTCCGCATACCTGGTTGTAAGTGGAAGTTTCTATGAAAGTTGTCACTCCTCAGCTCTGCCTCACAGACTACATATTCCACCTGCCATTTGACTAATTGCGGGGAGGAAGGAGGGAAGCAAAACGGACATTTTATCCTTTAAAAGGATCCCATGGCTCCTGAGGGCTTTATCCTAAAAACACCATGTTGTGAAATCAAACTTTCTTGCCTGACTCTTGCTTCTGCAGTCTTTGGGACATTTTGCTCCAGCAGAAAGAGCACCACCTCTGCAATCTGACAGCCTTGTCCCCTCTGAACTCTACCGCCCTCTTTTTGACAAAGAAACATTGTCCCCAACTCACAGAATCATGAGGGTTATGCTAGGTGGGATTGTAAAGTATCTGTCCTGTGGTAGGACTCAATAAACTTAGCTTTCCCTGCCTTTTATCCTGTTCTCTTTCTGATTGCTGAGAATATGTACTTTTCTGTGGGGCAAGATAAGAAAGCAAGAGTTTTTATGTTCTAGTTTCTTTTTTTTTTTTTTTTTTTTGAGACGGAGTCAAACTCTGTTGCCCAGGCTGGAGTGCAGTGGCGTGATCTTGGCTTACTGCAAGCTCCGCCTCCCGGGTTCACACCATTCTCCTGCCTCAGCCTCCCAAGTACCTGGGACTACAGGTGCCCAGCTGTTTTTTTTGTGTGTGTGTTGTTGTTGTTGTTTGTATTTTTAGTAGAGATGGGGTTTCACCATGTTAGCCAGAATGGTCTCAATCTCCTGACCTCGTGATCCGCCTGCCTTGGCCTCCCAAAATGCTGGGATTACAGCCTGAGCCATCATGCCCAGCCTAATGTTGTAGTTTCTATTGCTGCATAACAAATGATCCCCAAACATACCTGCTTGAAGCAATAGGCTTTTTGCTCATGATTTTGTGGGCCAGAAATTTGGGAGGCTCCTCTGGGCAGGTCTTGCTGGGGATTTCTCATGTAGTTATGGTCAGATACTAGATGGTGCTGTCATTATCTGAAGGCTCAAATGAAGGAGACCAAGCAAAAACTGCGTGACTTTTTATGACCTAGTCTCAAAAGTTACATACCATTGTTGCAGGACTTTTCCTTAGTTCAGTTAAAGATGGGATCCTTGTCCGTCTCGCAAGGCCAGAGTCCCTCCATTAGAGCACTTCCCGTCCCCACCATTTGAATCCCAGGGTCCGCACAGGAAGAGGAGAGCCTGACTCCTCCCTGCTGCAAAGGGTGTGAACTTCTGTGGCTCCACCCAGTGCCAAGGCTGGTTGGAGCTTTTTCTGGGGAGCCCTTCCTACCTGGCTGTCTCACCATCACTTCTGCCATATTTATTTGTGGAAACCAGATTTGAGAGGAGGGCACATAGAGCTCACTTCTCCTTGGAAGGAATAGCAAAGTAACATTGTTGGCCAGCATGTGGATGGAAGACATTATTGAGGCCATGCTGCGAAATACAATTTGTCACATCTCCTAAAGTCATATGTAAATGGGAGCTTTTTAGCAGTCAGGATTCTTGCTCATAAACTACAAAAACTGGCTCTGGTTAGTTTAAGTGAAGATAACTTATTTGAAGACCTTTAGGACTTACAGAATTGATGGAGGTTGGAAGAACAAGATTGGAAAATGAGTGAGAACCAAGGAGCTCTGGAGGACTGGGTGGCAGGTGCCCCAACAAGGGAGAGAGCATAAGGGCTGTCCAGTCCAAATAGCCTGAGCCACCACTGCTAGAATAAATATGACCTCCACGTACCCGGCTCTAACAGGCAACACTTAGGAAGAGCGAGTTGATTGGTTGAGTCACATCCTTGCCTCCTGATTGGACCAGCATAGACAGAGGGAGGAGCCATTTGGACCTCCTGCTTTCTTAGTGGGAAGCTAGGACGTCCTCCCGCAGAGATTGTGCTCAGTGTGAGATTCTGCAAAGGAGAGGTAGAATGCTTTAGGGGCTGAGTGGGAGAAGGGTGGGTAGATGTTGGATATTCCCAAATGGCAAACATCCCCCAGAGAGCCCACAGATTCAGACACCCCACCTGCTGTAGTTAGTGCCCGCATTAGTACAAGGGGTGGAGAGCTAAAGAGGAAGCTCAGAGGGAGCAGAATATCCTCAAAATATTAAAGGACTGGCACTTTGAGAAGCAATTTGATTTGTTCAACACAGGTAGTTGTAGGACAGATTTTTGGCTTAATACCAGGAAGAACTTAAATTTTTTAAAAAATTATATGTTTAGTGCTTTGAGTATGTAATGCAGTCACTGAAAAAATATTAAAAGCAACGCTGTGAAAGTCCCCCTCCCACGACTGTTCCTTATCCACTCACCACTTACTTAATTCTCCACCTTCACTTCTGATGCTAATCTTAATAGTGTCTTGTTTATGTTCCCATAGATTAGTTTTTCCTTTTGAGTTTTTAAATTTTACTTTTGGCCAAGTATGGTGGCTCATGCCTAAAAGTGAGACCCCATCGCTCCAAAAAAAAAAAAAGCTGGGTGTGGTGGTGTACACCTGTAGTCCCAGCTACTCAGGAGGCAGAGGTGGGAGAATTGCTTGAGCCCACGAGGTAGGCTGCAGTGATCGCACCACTGCCCTCCAGCCTGGGAGATAGAATGAGACCCTGTCTTAAAAAAAAAAAGAAAGAAAGATAAAATTTACTTTAAAAATTGTGTGAAGATATACATAACATAAAATTTACCATTTTAATCATTTTTAAGTGTATTGTTCAGTGATATCAAATACTTTCACATTGTTGTGTGAACATTGTCACCATCCAGCTCCAGAACCTTTTTCTTTTATTTATTTATTGATTTTTAGTTTCTTTATTTATTGTTTTGAGACGGAGTTGTGCTCTGTCTACCAGGTTGGAGTGCAGTGGTGTGATCTTGCTTCACTGCATCTTCCACCTCCCAGGTTCAAATGATTCTCCTGCCTCAGCCTCCTGAGTAGCTGGGATTACAGGTGCCCACCATCACACCCAGCTAATTTTTTTGTATTTTTATTAGAGACAGGGTTTCACCATGTTGGCCAGGCAGGTTACAAACTTCTGACCTCAAGTGATGCCCCCACCTCAGCCTTCCAAAGTGTTGGGATTACAGGCGTAAGCCACCACACTGGGCCCAGAAATTTTTCGTCCTGCGAAACTGACACACTGTACCCATTAAACAATCACTTCCCATTCTCCCCTTCCCCAACCCCCGGCAACTACCGTTCAACTTCCTTTCTATGAATTTGATTACTCTAGATACCTCATGTAAGTGGAATCCTACAGTATTGCCCTTTTGTGACTGGCTTATTTCACTGAGTATTATGTCTTCAAGGTTCATTAATGTTGTATCATATGTCAGAATTCCCTTCCTTTTTAATAATGAATAATATTCCATTATATGTAGACACCACATTTTGTGGGATTTTTTGTATTTTTATTACATACATATATATATAGGAGATAGTGTCTGGCTATGTTGCCCAGTCTGGTCTTGAACTCCTGGACTCAAGTAATCCTTCCACCTCAGCCTCCCAAAGTGCTGGAATTACAGGTGTGAGCCACCACACCCAGCCACATTTTATGTATTCACTCATTCAAAGACGAACATCTGGGTTGCTTCCACAGCTATTGTGAATAATGCTGCTGTAGACATGGATGCACAAATATCTCTTCAAGACCCTTCTTTTAATTCTTTTGGCTATAGATCCAAGAGTAGAATTATTGGGTTATATGGTAATTCTATTTTTAATTTTTTGAGGAGCTATATTATTGAGTTTTGAGGGTTCTTTCTATATTTTAAATACAAGTCACTTATCAGATATGTAAATTGAAAATATTTTCTTCTAGACCGTAATTTATCTCTTAATTCTCTTAGCAGAGTCTTTAAAAAATCAGAACTTCTTAATTTTATTGAAGTACAATTTATCCCCCCAAATTTATGGATTATGCTTTTGGTGTCATATCTAAGAAATATTTTCTTTGAGAAGTCCTGTTGTTTTCTATTTTACATTTAGGCCTATGGTGCACATTAAGTTAAATGTAAGTAATGTGAGGTATAGATTGAGGTTTGTTTTGTTTTTCATATGGATGTCCATTTGTTGTAGTGCCATTTGTTGAAAAGTTTATTCTTGGCTGGGCGCAGTGGCCCACACCTGTAATCCCAGCACTTTGGGAGGCTGAGGCAGGCAGATTGCTTGAGCCCAGGAGTTCGAGACCAGACTGAGCAACATGGAGAAATCCCATCTTTACAAAAAATACTAAAAAATTAAGCTGGGCATGGTGGTGCACACCTGTAGTCCCAGCTACTTGGGAGGCTGAGGTGGGAGGATCACCTGAGCCCCAGGGGTCAAGGCTGCAGTGACCTGTGATCAGGCCACTCCACTGTAGCCTGGACATTGGAGAGAGAGACCCTGTCTCAAAAAAAGGAAAATAAAAGTTTATTCTTTCCTCATTGAAATGCCTTTGCAACTTAGTCAAAATTCAATTAACCATATATGTGCGAGTCTGTTTCTGGACTCTATTTTGTTCCATTGATATGTACCAGGAGAGCCCAATCTTTTGACTTCCCTGGGCCACATGGGAAGAAGAAGAGATGTCTTGGGCCACACATAAAATACACTAACACTAACGATAGCTGATGAGCTTTTAAAAATTGCAAAAAAAAAAACCTCGTAATGTTTTAAGAAAGTTTATGAATTCATGTTGGGCCACATTCAAAACCATCTTGGCTGCATGTGGCCCATGGGCTGCAAGTTGGACCGGCTTGATGTGTACTATCCTCTCACCAGTACCAACTGTCTTGATTATTATAGCTTTGGAGTAAGTCATAAAATTAGTATAAATTATCTAACTTTGTAGTTCTTGATTGAAATTATTCTGACTATTCTAGTTCCATTGCCTTTTTTTTTTTTTTTTTTTTTTGAGATGGAGTTTCACTCTTGCTGCCCAGGCTGGAGTGCAGTGGCGCAATCTTGGCTCACTGTAGCCTCCACCTCCTGGGTTCAAGCAATTCTCTTGCTTCAGCCTTCCGAGTAGCTGAGATTACAGATGTCTGCCACCACACCTGGCTAATTTTTTGTACTTTTAGTAGAGATGGAGTTTTGCCATGTTGGCCAGGCTGCGCTCGAACTCCTGGCTTCAGGTGATCCACCCACCTTGGCCTCCCGAAGTACTGGGATTACAGGTGTGAGCCACCGTGCCCAGCCCCACTGTCTTTTCATACAAACTTTAAAATCAGTTTGTCCACTTTTGTTGTTGTTGTTGTTGTTTGTTTTTTGAGACAGAATCTCTGTCACGCAGGCTGGAGTGCAATGGTGTGATGTCGGCTCACTGCAACCTCTGCCTGCCAGGTTCAAGCGATTCTCCCGCCTGTCTACCGAGTAGCTGGGATTACAGGCGCACGACACCATGCCCAGCTAACTTTTGTATTCATTTTTAGTAGAGACGGAGTTTCACCATGTTGGCCAGGATGGTCTCAGTCTCTGACCTTGTGATCCACCCACCTCGGCCTCTCAAAGTACTGGGATTACAGGTGTGAGCCACCACGCCTGGCAGCTTGTCCACTTTTACAAAAAAAAAAAAAAAAAAAAAATTCTGCTGGAATTTTTATTGGAATTGCATTGAATCTAAATCAGTGTGGGCAGAATTTATATCTTAGCAATATTTAATTTTCTAATCCGTGAACATGGTATGCCTCCTCTTTTTTTTTTAAGGTTTTCTTTGTTTTTTGTTTGTTTTGTTTTGAGATGGAGTTTCGCTCCTGTTGCCCAAGCTGGAGTGCAGTGGCGCCGTCTTGGCTCACTGCAACCTCTGCCTCCCTGGTTCAAGCAATTCTCCTGCCTCAGCCTCCCAGGAAGCTGGGATTACAGGCACCAGTCACCACGGTCCTGGCTAATTTTTTGTATTTTTAGTAAAGACGGAGTTTCACCATGTTGGCCAGGCTGGTCTTGAACTCCTGACCTCAGGTGATCCATATACCTTGGACTTCCAAAGTGCTGGGATTACAGGTGTAAGCCACTGTGCCTGGCCTCTTTGATTTTTTTTTTATTAGTGCTTTATAGTTTTCAGCAGACAGACCTTGCACATATTTTGTTAGATTTATACCTAAGTATTTCATGTTTTCTGGTACTACTGTAAATAATGCTTCAATTTTATTTTCAAATTCCAATTGTTTATTGCTAATATATAGAAATTTATTTGATTTTTTAATGTTGACCCTTCCCTTTTATTGTTAATCTTCATTATAGATTAACTTCCCTCTTACCTTTCTCACATAAAGACTTTATGACTATCACATTGCCTTAAGATGGAATGTTAAATACACTCTTTTAAAGTGAGTGAGGAAATGAAAATCAGCTGTAAAGTAAGGAAAACAAACTGTAGAGAAAAGCAAACAGACTATAACTAACTAATTTGTTGAACTCTTATACCACTCTCATATAGAAAATGCTGTAATTCCATTAAATTTCTTTGTTTTCTACCTGTGTAAGCAAGAACTTAACTCTTAATTTTGGAGCACAGATCCCATTTCTCTGGATTCTTTGTCTCCTGGATGATCATTTCACCTTTTCACTTGAATAAACTTTAAACTGGATTCTGATCCTTTTAATTCTTTCAGGTTTACAGAGGGAAGATTCAAGCCTCAACAGGTCAGGTCAGTTGGACAAGGTGACCTTTAAGCCCTCTTCTAGCTTCATGAAAACAGATCTGAAATTTGCCTGATCTCAGCAATGGTAGTGAAAAGACTGTGTACCTGAATGATCTGGTGGCAGGTATGTCCTGTGCACTTAGTATTCTCTAAGTTCTGGGAGGGGCGGATTATCTCGAAGCAAATGCCAGGAAGAGGCAGGAGATTCCGGTATCCTGATATGCTTAGCAATATCATCTCATTCACCAGACAGGAAGCCCGTGTGCCTCTCCTCTAAGGCTAACTGTCAGGAGGGTAAGGTGTGGGTGGGTTTTATTCACTGCTCCATCCTCGGAGGCTAGCAAAGTGCCGGAAGAGGGAGAAATCTCTAGCGTTTATAGACAGACCAACACTTGTACCCTGAAAGGACACAGTACTACAAGGGATTGGTAGAGGTAATGATTACAGGCAACAGACTGTTCAAAACAACTATATTTAGACAAGTGTATTTTTGCAAAACAATGAAAGCTCAGTGTTCCTTTCAAAATGAAAACTTTCCTTTTCCATACCTCACTATCAATTATTTCAGTCTCAGGTATGCCCCGTTCTGTTTCTCCCACAATATTTGACTTAATTAACAATACGGTCGATTATTTACAAGGAAGTTATTCCTAAAACTGTTGTTCAAAATCACATCTGATTTTTTCACCTGACTTTTGTGGTATAGACGTTTTTGTTTTTAATGATGTTACTGGGGTTAACTTTTTCCAAAAGTGGTTTCTAAGAGTGAAAACCTGGGGGGAAATCATAAATGGCCAAAGAGGTTAAATAAATTGTTACCTTCATTAAGTAAAATACTTGCAGCCACTATAATGATGTGAAATTTTATTTACTGGTAAGAAAATTTCATAAGGTATTACTGAGTGGGGAAAAAATCAGTTTATAAAACACTATGTAAAATGTGATTCCAGCCGGGCGCGGTGGCTCATGCCTGTAATCCCAGCACTTTGGGAAGCCGAGGCGGGCGGATCACAAGGTCAGGAGATCGAGACCACGGTGAAACCCCGTTTCTGCTAAAAATACAAAAAATTAGCCGGGCGCGGTGGTGGGCGCCTGTAGTCCCAGCTACTCAGGAGGCTGAGGCAGGAGAATGGTGTAAACCCGGGAGGCGGAGCTTGCAGTGAGCCGAGATTGCGCCACTGCACTCCAGCCTGGGCGACAGAGCGAGACTCTGTCTCAAAAAAAAAAAAAAAATGTGATTCCACTTTTGTTTTAAAAAAATTTTATATACGTAAATATATTAATATGCAAATATAAGCATACATAAATATAAGTATATAAATATTCTAGAACAATATACAACAAAATATTGACAATGATTATCTCTAGGATTTCAAATCATTTTTGTATTATTTGTATTTGTTATAACAGGGTTTCTTTATTTTTTACTTTTATTTTTATTTTTTTTGAGATGGAGTCTCTCTCTGCTGCGCAGGCTGGAGTGCAGTGTTGCAATCTCCACTCACGGCAACCTCTGCCTCCCAGGTTCAAGTGATTATCTGGCCTCAGCCTCCTGAGTAGCTGGGATTACAGGCACCTGCCACCACGCCCAGTTAAGTTTTGTGTATTTAGTAAAGACGAGGTCTCACCATGTTGACCAGGTTGGTCTTGAACTCCTGACCTCAGGTGATCTGCCCTCCTCGGCCTCCCAAAGGGCTGGGATTACAGGCGTGAGCCACCATGCCCGGCCAACAGGGTTTCTTCATAATCAGGAAAGGCAATAATGCTACTGTCATCTTACGAAAAACATTTAAATAAAAGTACATTTCCCTCTAAGAACACAGCTCTGGAATTATAACATAAGCAATTAGAAATGAACAAGAACTAGATCTAATACAGGTTTCATAAAGTCTGTTGCCCAGCTCTCTTGTGGCCCCCAGAGCTGTCCATCTTCACTTGCCAACCTGTGCCCACAGCAAACCCCCTTAACTCCAAGCCCTGGTACTCAGCACCACCAGCCTGGGCCTGAGTACCTCTCCCTGAGCTGGGCCTGCATGGAGCAAAAAATGTGTAGGCAGCCAGAGTCCCAGCTGCCGGGGAGGCTGAGGCAGTGTTGCTGCTGATAAAGCCACCGTCCATCCAGTAGGGATGAGACTCTTTAGACATCTGTACAATCTCTGGGCCCAAGAGTTTTCCTTTCTCTATCTTCCCTCTCTTCCTCCTCCCTTTCTCTTTTCTTCCCTTGCTTCAACTTTCCTTCCCTTGCTTCCACTTCCCTTCCCTCATTTTCTCCACATCTCCCAAGCACCTGGAGGTCACAAGGGACACAGTGATGAATCACCCACAGTCCCCCTCAAGGGACCTGCAACTAGAGAGGGAAGCAGGTGAGTCCTAGAGTCTGCCTCTGTGTGCTCCGTGCCCTGAGGGAGGGCATCCTGGAGGAAGTGACATCTGCATCAAATCCTGAAGGATGAGAAGGAGTTGGTCAGGAAAGACAGTGGACAAGAGCCCAATCTTCATGGGCAAGTTGGTTGCTGCTTCAGGTTCCTGACTGGCCCTGGTGTTCCATAGGACCAGTCCTGCCCAGAAAATGGCTTTAAGTCATTCATTGGCTGGGGTGAGCTCCCTGGCCATCTCACACCACTGCCTCCCTGGCAGCCCAGCCCACCTGGCCCTACGATGCAGCAGGGCTTGGCTGATGCTCACCCCATAAATTCTGCTGAGTCAGGGTCTGTTTCCATGCTCAGGACTTCCTAGAGGGGCTTGCACAACTGCTCCGCCAGGTCATGCCCAGGTTTTATAGTTCTCACCATCAGCTTGGCGATTCTTCATTATTTTGAATCCAGATCCTTCCTGCTGCATTCAATCCAGTGTCTTTTGCTTTATCACCAAGGTTTTAAAAAATGAAGAAAAACTGGTCTCCCTGTTCTGTAGAAGAACAGCTTTTCATCTAGAAAGCTGTCCCTCCTTCATTGTTAAGCCCTTGGGCTTTAAGCAAAGATGTGAGGTCTGCTTTAAGCAGGAATGTATTTGGGGATCTTTCTCATTACTCTCGCCTTGACCGTGGACCACCCTGGGCATTCAGATCGATTTGCCACTTGGGGGCCATAATTGAATGAAAGACCAATCCAGAAGTTATTAGTTCATATGGAACACTGATTGTCTCTGTGGGTAAATCCACTACCCTCTCCAATTTTCTCCTAGTAACAGTTTTAAAAAGTATCTCGTAAGAAGATAGACCTTGGAGAGATCAGTTTTAGGATGAGTCAACCTTGAAGTTAGACATGGGAGCTGGAGACCAGGATAGGAGTATTGCAGTAAGGGTGAGGAGGCTCACTAAGATCATTCAAAGAAAGGAGAGCAAATAAACATCCATTGTTGTGTAATTTTAAAATGTTTTAATACATTCTAGTCACCAGGTGCGGTGGCTCATGCCAGTAATCACAGCACTTTGGGAGGCCGAGGTGGGCAGATTATCTGAGGCCAGGAGTTCAAGACCAGCCTGGCCAACATGGCAAAACCCCATCTCTACTAAAAATACAAAAATTAGCTGGGTGTGGTGGCACATGCCTGTAATCCCAGCCACTCATGAGGCTGAGGCAAGAGAATCTCTTGAACCTGGGAGGCAGAGGTTGGAGTGAGCTGAGATTGCACCACTGCACTCCAGCCTAGGCGATAGAGTGAGACTCTATCTCAAAAAAAAAAAAAAAAAACACGAACAAAAACAAAACAAAACAAAAAACAAAAAAAAACATATGTTCTATTCAACAAAGGAGAGAGAAAGATGGTTTGGAGGTAAGTGCTGGACACAATCATCAGAAGGAAGCATTCATTGGGGAAGTTGATTTAGAAGAATTGGAACGAGGTTGGAGGCGAGAGTCTTGCCAGGTTGGAACAGAATCCGGAACTGCTGCCTGGGCAGCTCCCACCAGAGCCAGTAGGGACTGAGGTTGGGGGATGTGAAGGACTTTGGGGTCAGCGTGGCTACACAGGCCTTTATCTCCTTCCTGTATTCTGTCATCGTGAATGGTAGCCTTCTATGGAGAGGCCACATGGGCAAGCCCTATCTTCCTACTCCACTCTATGATCATCTGTCAAAGCCCTTTGAGTACGTGCTCAGTGCTCTCTAGGTCCAATGCTCTACCCACTTTAAGTTCCTGTAGGGAGTTGGAGAAATAAGTTGGGACATGCACACCCATGTGACTTTTGCCCTCTCCCTGCACCTTTAACTTCTGATTCATCCCTTGCAAGCAGCTTCACCTGCGTGTGCCCACGGCATGTTCTGGTGTATTCCCTCATGTCGAAATCAATTCAGTCCAGAGAGGAAGTGACTAGGAGCCACCATGGGGTGTATCACTGGTCTTTAACTGGCTGTTAGGTCCAGAGGCAGGACAATCAGAGACCCATCTCAGGGCCTTTGCTCTGTTCTTAGAGGTAGAAAGCAGCCTGTGCCCCAACTCCCTCACCCCCTACAAACCACACTCCAGGCAAGGGGGGCCAGCAGTAGTCTGTGGGTCCTCTTTTCCTTGGGAGCACACCCTGCCACAGTGCTGCTTCCCAGGAGAGAGCCATGTGGACAAGCCCCATCCTTCTATTCTACTCTGTACTCATCCAGCAAGTGCTGCAGAGCCACCCCATGGTGGCTGTGCAAGTGGCCAAGGATACAGGGCTTAATAAGACACCATCTGTTGTAGCCAGCCTCCAAGATGTATCCCTGGGATCCTTGCTTCTGGCATTCACACACTCCTTGGCCCCCTCTCACGTTGAATTAGGGCTGGCCTTGATCACTGGATTACAGTAGAAGTCTCAGCAGATGACTTCCAAGATGAAGGCATTGTAGTTTCCACCTTGCTCTCCTGAATGGCTCCTTCCAGGGAAAGCCAGCTACCAGACCATGAGGACACTCAAGCAGCTCCATAAACAGGACCCTAGGGAAAGGTACTGAGCCCCTGGACAATAGCCAGCATTCACTTTCTAGCCATGTGAGTGACCTACCCTAGAAGTGGACCCCCAGCCCCAATCAAGCCCTCAGATGACATATGATTGCAACTACATGAGAGATCTCAAACAAGAGCTGCCCAGCCATGACATTTCCAAATCTGCAAAAATTATGACAGATTTTTTAAAAAAAGATTATTGCTGTTTAAAGCCACTGCATTTTGACGTGATTTGTTATGCAGTAATAGATAATAAAAAGCAAACCGACTTAGCCATTTTTATTGCTGTTCTCAATTCTCTACAACAACATACCTCCTTATGTCTTGCACACTGGGTAAACTACAGCACCTGCCATGCCTTGGATGAATGCATGGGAGTGGAATTGCTGGGAATTAGGATAGGGGTATGTTGGCTTTTACCAGTTTATTTTCCCACCAGTAAAATGTATGGGAGCTTAAACCTCCTCAACAACTCTTGGCGTTGTCAGTCTTTATCATTTTAAGCCATTCTGATGAGAGTATCATAGAATCTCACTGAGATTTTATTTTGCATTTCCCTGACAACTAATGGTGTTGAGTGCTTTTTCAGGTGCTTACTAGCCCTTTAGGCACCCTCATTTGTAAAATGCTTATTCAAGTCTTTTGCCCCCAGTGTTTGTTGGTTTGGTTGCCTTTTTCTTATTGATTTGTAGGAAACCTTTATATATTCAGGATATGAGTCCTTTGTCAGATATATGCATTGGGAAAAATCTCTTGTCTCTTGTCCTCTTTTTAATCTTTTGATTAAAAGAGGGTTTTGTTTTAATGAAGTCTAACTTACAAATTTTTAAAATTTATAGTAAGTGCCTTTTATGTCCAGCTTAAAAGATCTTTGCTTGGTCATGGAGACTGCCCCCCACCCTACTCTGTCTGCTTCCAGGAGCTTTATTGGTTTACTTTTCACATTGAAGTCTATGATTTATCTTGAATTAATGTGTATGGTGTGAGGAAGGGGTCAGAGTTTTTTTTCCCCCTTTTTTTCCCTTATGAATATGCATAGAAAAGACCATCCTTCTCTCTATAGAATTGCATCAGCTCCTTTGTTGTAAATTAAGTGACCATATATGCATGGATCTGTCACAGACAGTTTTAAAGGTATAGATTTCCAGATCCTCAACTTCTCTATGTCTTCTTTTCTGATGTGGATCTACTTGCCTCTGCAGTCAAACCTCAAGCCAGTCTTCTTTTCCCATCTCATTTACCTTTCCAAACAAGGCCAATCTGACCAATCCCAGTCTGACCATGGTACATGAACTAGACATGTGTACACTACTGGAAACTCAAAAAAAGCAGTGATTGGAGAATGCACACCCCCTGAGACAGAGACCCCTTCAAAGCACAGAAAGCATCTGCTATAGAAATTGAGGGGAACAGCACTTTGTTCCATTTACGGGACAAATTCTAGGTGGCAAGACTCTGTGTGTTGTCTATTTTGCTTAGAATTAGAATTTAGAATTGAAATATTATGGGCGGGCTTTGTCTTGAGGCTGTGTATTACATTTATTTGAGTCTGAAAATGACTTCAGATTTTCTTTTGATGGATAGTAAGTCTAATTGGGCTGACTGGGTTGGCAATGAATTCTGGCTTTGCCAATTAGCTTATATGGCAGATATTTTCCATAAATTAAACAAACAAAATATGCAACTCTGAGGTTCTGGAGAAACTATACACAACATGAGGGAAATTATGTTTTCTTGCAGCTGTTAAAATTATGATATGAAATTTAGATGTCAACTTAAAATTGTGGAACAGAGTATGCAGTTTTCCAAAATTTATTTAGGGGATGTACAACAGGAAATGTTGAAGACTAGTCTAAAGCAGTGGTTCTCAACTCCGGTTGCAATTGGAATCACTTAGAAAATTTGAAAGATGATGATGCCTGGGCTTCTCCCCAGGCCAATTAAATTAGAAGAGCCAAGAGTGAATAGTTTAAAAGCTCCCCAGGTGATTCAAAGTGCAGCCAGGCCTCAAACCACTTTCTCCATCCTCCACCCTGCCCTGTTTCTGTGTACTCACGGCCATCTCAGCCCCTCTCCCTTCCTCACCCCCAACGCTCAAGGCTGTCTCCCCAACCCCCAGACCCATATCTAGCCCCAAGCGTAGACGTTACCTCTTGGACATCCACAAGCCTTTTGAACGTAGCATGTCCCAAACCAGCCTTGGCAACATTTTTGATCATGCATTAGTAAAAACTGTGGGGAGTGTATACCCCAAAATGTGCATATTTTTAAAAAGTATACACATTAATCACTATGTTAATATGTTATGCGCATTTTAAATGGCTATAAAACAGAAAATATAAAAGTATGAGGCCAAAAATTAGTATAATTACAGATTTTAATATTTTCTCTCTACATTCTATGGACAACCTCCATGCCTTTGCACATGCTGATCCTTCTTCCTGGAATTTCCTTCCTTTGTCCTCATGTACAATTTTCTGCTCATCCTTCAAGATGCAGCTTGCAAGCCTCCCTTTAGACACCTCTACAGGTGGAGCCGACCATGCCCTACCTCCATGGCACTGTCAGGGGACCCTTATAGGCTTCTTTCTTCATACCTGTCATGGTATATTAATCCTGGTGTTTGAATGTCTCTCTCTCCCCTGCCAGCTCAAGAACCTGTTGAGAGGAGCACCTAGCATAAGACCTAGCTTGTGATAGGTTTGTAATAAATGCATTGATGATGCAGTGAGTTGAACAGTGGAGTGAGCAAAGAGGAGGTGGTCAAAATGTCTAACAACCCGTAGAGTGGCTGGGTGGGGGATGGCGGTGGTAAGTTCAAGGGCATGGCACCAGAATCTGCTTGACCATTTGGTGAAGGCTTTCATGGCAGAAGGGGAGAGGGCAAAGAAGTGCATGCAGAAGAGACTGCAAGGGCAATCTGAGCTCACTTTTATGATGAACTGCTCTCGTGAGAACTAATGCACTTCCTAGAACTAACTCACTCCTGTGTTAACGGCATTAATCCATTCATGAGGTCTCTACCCTCATGACCCAATCACATTTTAAGGCCCCACCTCCCAATTCCATCAGTGACAATTAAATTTCAGCATAAGTTTTTGTGGAGACACTCAAAACATACTATATATATAAAATATGCCTCTGCAGTCAAACCTCAAGCCAATCTTCTTTTCCCAT
The DNA here is from genome assembly GCF_049350105.2 of Macaca mulatta. Lineage (NCBI taxonomy): Eukaryota > Metazoa > Chordata > Mammalia > Primates > Cercopithecidae > Macaca > Macaca mulatta. The sequence continues at coordinate 79,317,859 of NC_133412.1, read as the reverse complement.
CTCATTTACCTTTCCAAATAAGGCCTTTAACCCAATCCCAGTCTGACCATGGTGCATGAACTAGACATGTGAGATTTTATTTTGCATAAATAAAAAATATGTATATATATACACTGTGTTTCAAGTGTCCCCATAAAAAATTAACATTTATATATATCATATTGTGTATGTATATAACATTTATATATATCATATTGTGTATATATATATAACATTTATATATATACATAAACATTTGACCTTAAACAACACAGGGATTACGGGCACCAACTTCCCAGGCAATCAAAAATTCACATATAACTTTTGATCCCCAAAAACTTAACTACTAATAGGCTACTGTGGATTAGAAGCCTTCAATAACATGAATAGTCAATTAACACATATTTCATATTTCATATGTATGATATATTGTATTCTTACAATAAAATAAGCAAGAGAAAAGAAAATATTAAGAAAATCATAAGAAAGAGGAAATATATTTAGTATTCATTAGGTGGAAGTGGGTCATCATAAAGGGCTTCATTCTCATCTTCATGTTGAGTATGCTGAGGAGGAGGAAGAGGAGGAGTTGGTCTTGCTGTCTCAGAAATGGCAGAGGAGAAAGAGGTGGGGGAGCTGGAAGGGGAGGCAGGAGAAGCAGGCACACTCAATGCATTTTTGTTGTTGTTGTTTTGTTTTGATTTTTTGAGACAGAGTCTCACTCTATCACCCAGGCTGGAGTTCAATGGCGTGATCTTGGCTCACTGCAACCTCCGCCTCCTGGGTTCAAGCAATTCTTCTACCTCAGCCTCCTGAGTAACTAGGATTACAGGCGCCCACCACCGCACCCCACTAATTTTTGTATTTTTAGTAGAGACAGGGTTTTGCCATGTTGGCCAGGCTGGTTTCAAACTCCTGACCTCGTGATCCACCTGCCTCAGCTTCCCAAAGTGTTGGGATTACAGGCGTGAGCCACTGCGCCTGCCAGTGCACTTTTTATTGAGAAAAATTTGTGTATAAGTGAGTACACGCAGCTCAAACCTATGTTGTTCAAGGGCCAACTGTGTGTGTGTGGGTGGGCGGAGGGGGGATGGAGAGAGAGAAGGAGAGAGAGAGTTCTTATAAGGAATTGGCTCACACGATTATGGAGGCTGCCAAGTCCTGAGATCTGCAGTCAGCAAGCTGGAGACCCAGGAGAGCTGATGGTGCAGTTCTAGTCTGAATGTCAGCTGACTGGAGACCAAGGAAGAGCCAATGCTTCAGTTCAAGTCTGAAAGCAGGAAGAGCACTGATACTGCAGCTGGAACGCAGTTGGCAGAAGTAGTTCCCTTCTCCTTCAGAGTGAGGGCCAACCTCTTAATTCCATTCAGACCCTCAGCTGATTGGATGAGGCCCACCCACATTTGAGGGCAATCTGCTTTACTCAAATGATGATCTCATCCACAAACACCCTCATAGACATACCCAGAAAGAATAGTGTTTGACTAAATGTCTGGGCACCCCATGCCCAGTCAAGTTGACCCATAAAATTAACTGTCACAGCAGCCAGGGCAGAAATGGAAGTGAGACAGTGGTGGTGGAGGAGCTGCAGCCAGCACCTGAGGCCCTGCCCTGTGAGAGGTCCTACAGAGATAATGCGGAGCTTATGCCAGGCCCTGTCCACCTGCTCACCCTCAGGGGCAGAGACAGTCCTCCAGCCAGGAATAAGGCTGTGCCAAGAGATTCCCTTCAGCTTAGGCAGAGTGAAGATGCCGTACCCCAGTGATTCTCAATTGGGGCAGTCTTATCTCCCAGGAGACATTTGGCAATATCTGAATACCTTTTCAGTTGTCACAGTGAGGGTGGTGGTCATACTCCTGACCACTCACATCCAGCGGGTAGAGGCCAGGGGTGCTGCTAATGCACAGGACAGCCCCCACAACAGAGATTGATCAGGCCCCAAATGTCACTGGCGCTGAAGTTGAGGAACCCTGCCCTCACCTTCTTTACACCACACCTTCCCTCAAACTGCTCCTGGCGTGCCCTTCTCCATCAAGCCAACTTGTTAAACCTCTTCACGGCTGAGATCATGCTACTTTCTTCTTCAGATCTGCCACCCTCTAGCTGGGTGACTTTTAGGCAAGTGATCTGACCTCTCTGAGCCAGAGTTTCCATCTTGTAAAAAAAATCCCTTCCTGCATGGTCAGCTATCATGAAAAGGACACATGGTGATGGGCAGACAAAGACAAGGCTTAGCTTCATGTTTGACTCCTGGGAGCACCCAGTTCATGGAGGCTGCTGCTGTTACTAATCTCTGTTTCCATCTTCCCCTGGAAATCCTGAGGTTTATTTGTGAGTCTTTGGACTGATATATGGACAACATACTCTGCATTAGCATGAAGAAGTGAGTGAAGACTCTCCCTTGAACTGTGTGACTGAAACAGCAGAGGTCACATCTCGATATCTCAGTGCCTTTATAGTGCCAGGGATGGGGTAGGTGCTGAGCGCCTGGTATGTGCTCACCCTATGCTGTACAAAACACAGAAAGCCCCACGGGGTTTGAACTGTAATTAGGTAGAGGGTGTGTGGGACTCCCCTTGGATCGCTGACTTTGGCTTCTGCTCCCGACCTGCATAGGCAGATATTTTCTAGTAGATATCAGAGACTCCGGTTGATAGCACTACAATGGCTTTTCTCCCAACTTTTTATTTTACAAATTATCAAGCCAACAGAAAAGTTGCAAGAATAGCACAATGAACATGCATATACCCTTCACCTGGATTCACCACTTTTGTTTCGTTTCTCTCAGTATACATGTTTGTGTGTGTTGGAGACATATGGCATTTTACCTCTAAACCAGGCATCTCCTAGGAACAAGAACAGCTTCCCATATAACTACAATACAATGATGACCCTCAAAAAACTTTGCATTAATAAATCCCATTAGTTAACATACCATTCTTAGTTCACTTTCCTCAGTTGTTCCAATAGTTTTTTTTTTTTTCAAGATTTGTTTTGATCAAGGAGCCAATCAAGAATCAAAGCATTTTGTGGATTTGTCATGTCTCTTTAGCCTACAATCTTTGCCCTCCTTGTTTTTTTTTTTTTTTTTTTTTTTTTTTTTTTTTTGACATCCAAGACACCTACATTTCTTTTTAAGACTGCAGACCAGTTGTTTTGCAGAATATCCCTGGATTTGAGTTTGTCTGCTGCTTCTGTGTGATTAAATTCAGGGTATGCATTTCTGGCAGCAATAGCACATTTGAGGTTGTGTCCTTCTTGGGGCAGCCCATCAGGGAGCAGCACGTGATGTCTAGTTCCCCACTATTGCTGTTCTTATTTTTGATCCCATAAGTTGTCATGCAAGAGAGTTTTGCAGAGAGACCTACATCCTTTCCTCTCACTCCATAAGCCACCTACTGAAGATCTCCCCATGAGATCTCCCCATGAGTATGGGGAGGCAGCCCTGTCTGTGGCTGAGGGACTAGAGATGATGGAGGCATGTCCAGATCTGCTTCCCAGGGCCCCTAGCCCCTTCCCCCAGCCCTAATCCCCACTCCCAACTCCAGGGAGGGCATGGGACTCCCTCCCCTGGGCCCTGCCTTTGCAGACTTTTCAGAGAGCACCAGAGGGGAATGCCATTACCCACCATCATAGAAGCAGCACCAATTACATTTGTGACATTTTTCAGTTTACAAAAGACTTTCCTATTGCTTTCTTTTCTTTTCTTTTCTCTGAGATGAGGTTTCACCATATTGCCTAGGCTGGTCTCGAACTCCTGGGCTCAAGCAATCCTCCTGCCTCAGCCTCCCAAAGTGCTGGAATTGCAGGCCTGAGCCATTGTGTCTAGCCCCCATTCATTTCTAGTGGCAAATAGTAAAAACTGCCACTTCATCAAGTATATACCACCAGTCTCGGGGTTAAAAGCATCATTATGCATTAAGGTCATCTTAAGGTCATCCCAGGTACTCCTGTCACCCTCTGTATGGATGGGGAAACCAAGGCCCAGAGAAGTTAAGCAGCTTGCCCAAGGTCCCCCAGCTAGGAAGTGGCAGGGCTGGGACTGGGGCCCCGGCCTCCTAGAGCCTCTGGGTCACTGTGCTAAGCCCCAAGCTGCATGGTCTGCTTTGAGCATCACAGCAAAACGAGAGCTGAGCAGCACAGACACGGAGGTACCCATTTGCAAATCGAGGAAATCAGGCCCAGAAAGGGGGTGTGATCTGAAAAAATTTGTGAAACTGGGACCAGCCCCAAGAACTTCTGAGTCCTGGCCTAGAGTCTTGCCACAGCCTCGGGCTGCTTGTGGGACCAAGGCCAGAGATGTCAAGGATGCCAACAGTCATCTATCAAGGGGGATGAGTAGAGAGAAGGGTGATAGCAGGGACAGTCCCAGCACCACGCCCTCAACACAGCCACACCAGAGCAGGGGAGACTCCACCTCACTTGGAAGAAAGACAGTCTGAACCACCTTTGCCTCGAAATCCATTTCCCTTCCTGCCAGAGTGGCTACCACACCCTGCCTCTCCCCGGCTGGGGAAAGAACCATTGTGTCCCAGCTGCCAGTCATCCCTACTTGTCAAGGCACACATATTTTAGGAGGAAGAGGCTGGTTCCTACGGAAAACCCCTGCCTGGCCTGATAGACTTGAGCTGCAGGTTTCTTAAACCCCGGTCTCAGATGACAAGCCAAGAATTCCACCTCCGGGTTGTAAGCTGAAGTAGCAAGCTGGGGTGGGGTGAGGGAGGTAGCCTGGAATCATGTGGTAGGGTGTACATGAGACAAGAAAAGCCAAAGGGCAGAGAGTGAAGGTCTACCTATTATCTGCCCTGCAAATCCTAGATCAAAGTCCACCTCTTCCACGGAGTCCACCTCTTCCACGGAGTCCACCCTGATCGCCCCAGGGCCCATGAAGCTCTCCTCAGGTACACAAGTTTGCTTGTTGGGGCAAACTTGTACCTCCTCTTCTATAGTGCAAATCTGGGGGCCATGCTTATACAGTTATTTGGGCCTGATATGGAGCTGTGTGCATTGGGTGCTCCGTACATGTTTTAAATAGCTGAATAAATTGAAAGAATCCATTCATCCATTCATTCCATTGGAAAAATAATTAATGGGCAACAACCGCAAGCTCGGATCTCTTCTAGGTGTCCTTGCCCTTGGGTGCTGATGTTCAAATGTAGGAAGACACCACAGACAGATACTGGAAGCACTAGGAAGAAACAGTGTATGAATGCATGACGTGGAGGTTGGGATAGGAGAGAGCGGGGAGAGAGACCGCCACCCTCCCGCCATCTCATCAAGCCCCTCTAGCCCCAGCCCCCTTTACCCACAAGGACAGACACTCTGGAGAGCACCTGGGCCTTGCCTGAGGTGGGCAGGCAGGCTGCTGGCCATGCCTTATGTGAGCTGGAGACAGAATGTTCTGGGAGGGGACATTTTTCCTAGGCTTCTGGAATAGTGGCCATTTTTTTTTCCCAGGAGCACCAGAAATAAAACTTCCAGCCACCCAGGAGAGAAACTGAGAGCTTGGCCCATACTAAGACCAAGGGCAGTTGAGGAAGGGGACAACAGCCTGGGGTGTTCAGAAAAGGGCAGTCACAGCTGGGCGTGGTGGCTCACGCCTGTAATCCTAGCACATTGGGAGGCTGGGGCTGGCAGATCACCTGAGGTCAGGAGTTTAAGACCAGTCTGGCCAACATGGTAAAAGCCCGTCTCTACACAAATACAAAACTTATCTGGGCATGGTGGTGGGTGCCTGTAGTCCCAGCTAGTCGGGAGGCTGAGGTGGAAGAATCGCTTGAACCCAGGAGGTGGAGGTTGCAGTGAGCCGAGATCATGTCATTGCATTCTAGCCTGGGTGACAGAGTGAGACTCAATCTCGAAAGGGAAAGGAAGGAAAGGAGAGGGGAGGGGAGGGGAGGGAAGGGAAAAAAGACAGTCGTATCAAAATGCTGTGGGCTGGGAGTGGGGCACCGACAGATGAACTGATTTTCCCTGCTTCCCTCCATGGGGCCTTCCTTGGCCACTCAGTGTACATTGTACTTCTGGCCGCCTCTCTCCCACTTTCCTCCCCTCCGCTCCACACAGCACGTATCACCCTCCGACATGCTGTCTGCTTTACCTATCTATTGTTAAACACAGTAAATAAGTAAGGTACGTACTAGCAGGTTGTTTGCCAACCTTTCCCACCCTTCCTAGAATGCCAGCTCAAGGACTGGGATTGTTGCTTCATTTGTTCACTGCCATGTCTCAGCACCTAGAACAGTGCCTGTTTCACACTAGGTGCTCAAAGAATATTATTCATTCCTTCCTCCAACCTTCCGGAACACTCCCCAGGTGCCTTTTCTGTGCCCCATACTGGGCTGTGAGCAGGGGACAGATTTATAAATAAGATGTTACCCCTGTCTTAACAGAGTTCATGGCCCCCCTGGGGAATGAATGACTTCAGAGGGTGGTGTGCTCCCCACCCACCTCATCCCAAAAACTCTCTGTCCTAGCCCAACTTTCAACTTGGACCTCCAGTAACTGAGCCTGTAGAGCCTGCAGAGCTGGTATTAACAGTTGCTCTGCTGTCTGTGGTCTTATCTTCTCAAATATTATGCAGGGGGCACTAGGAGAGGGCCCCACTGTGTCAAGGTGGCAGGACCTCACACAGGGGACAGGTGCCATGATCGATGTGGCTGGGAGGATGCTGGGTGTGGGAAAGAGAGGGCTTAAGTGATCCTCCCACCTCAGTGGGAAAGAGAGGAGAATGTGGAAAGGAGGAAGAGGGCATGATGGGAGGAGAGGCGGAGAAAGCCGAAGAGGGCAGCCTGCAAACCCCACACAGGATAAGACACAGTGGATGTGGTTGAGGTCACTCCAGGATCAAGGGTGAGGCCTTTCCTGGGTGACTGAGGTCCTGGCAGGGCTACAAGAGGCTGTGAAGCAATGCACTCGGCTTGTCCAACCAGAGAGAAGGCTGCATGTGGGTGGTGAAAAGCAACAGAGGGGGCTAGCTCCTCTAGGCTGGGGGGAGCCTTGCTGCTAGAAGTAGCTTTGGAAATGACCCATTCACACACTTCATTTTCCAGGTGAGGATGCAAGCCCAGAGAGGTTAAGAATTTGCCTGCGATCACCAGCAGAGGCCAGGACTCCTTCCAGCATCCCACACTTGCCTGCCTCAATTCTTCAACCTTGATTACTTATCTTTCTCTGGAGAATCTCAAGTGTCACATACTTTTTAATTGTTCCAGGCACTAGGAAAAAAATGAACAGGAACTGAGGGCATCTCACATTCCAGGCACTGTCTGGGCTCTTCACTGTGCTGTATCTCAGAGTAAGTCTCACCAGCTGGGTACAGTGGCTCAAGCCTGTAATCCCAGCACTTGGGGAGGCCGAGGTGGGAGGATCACTTAAGCCCAGAAGTTCAAGACCAGCCTGGGCAATATAACAAAACTCCTCCCCTACAAAAAAAATACAAAAAGCATTAGGTGGGCGTGGTGGCACAGACCTGTAGTCCCAGCTACTCAGAATAAGCCTCACCAAGACCCCGGGGGACATAACTGTCTTGGTTTTACAGATGAGAGAGTAGAGACTCAGAGAGGTTAACAATTTGCGCAGGGTCACACAACTACTCCGGAAGCAGAGGTGAAACCAGGGACTTCAATGCCTAGCTTTCCCTCTGTTCCCCCTATTCTGCAGGGGTCACACCACCCAGGCCCTCAGGCTGTGGAGGCTCTGGCAGTTGGTCTTGCCACAGAGAAAAGGATGGAGGGAAGGCTTCCAGACTGGAAGAGGCTCCCTGGGCCCCTTCCTTGATTGGTGATTGCTGGGGCTCACTGAGGTCAAGAGAGACCTAGCAGCTTCCTGGAATAAAACAAAGGGAGAAATGCCATAAAGGGTTAAATGCAATGGTATGTTGATATACTATAAACAAATAATTTTTTTTTCCGAGATGGAGTCTTGCTCTGTCACCCAGGCTGGAGTTCAGTGGCACGATCTCGGCTCACTGCAACCTCCACCTCCCGGGTTCAAGAGATTCTTCTGCCTCAGCCTCCGAGTAGCTGGATTGCAGGCACCCGCCACCACACCCAGCTAATTTTTGTATTTTTAGTAGAGATGGGGTTTCACCATGTTGGCCAGGCTGGCCTCAAATGATCCACCTGCCTCAGCCTCCCAGAGTGCTGGGATTACAGCCACAGTGCCTGGCCAGGATTTGTTTTTGAATGTTAATTCATGATGACCTGTATTAGTTGAGTGGCCCAAAAATGTAACCCAAGAAAAAAACCATCTGATAACAGGGTCTCCCTTCAACCTTGTATCCTCCTGGTAGTCTGAAGTCCGTCATTTGTACCTCTAGTCTACCAAATATGAAGGTCAAGGGCAAGTGGCCTTCTTGTGCTGGCTGTGGGTAGTGACTGTGCTTGGCTGTGGCTCCAGGTTTGTCCCACTGAGCCTCTGCAGGGCTCCCGAGTCAGCATCTCTCTCCTGGACCCTGTGCCTTGCCCCAGCAAGGAGTCCCCCAAGGGGCACCGGGGTTCCAGCACCACAGGTGTGCTAGGGGACTCTGGAAGAGGTCTGGATGGGAGGGCAGTTCTAACAATGAGCAAGACACCCCGGCTTCCCTATCCTTAAAGCTGGCCAGCCTGGCGAGGAGGTCTTCCACCTGCCCCCTCCCGGCCCAGGCTTCAGGGACCACGCCACCCACTGCCCTCTATCCCATAACACCACCGCTCCTGTGTGGAACCTAGACGCTCATGAATCTACTTGCAGCAGCCTCCCCATCCCAGTCCTTTTCTCCCTCCGTCCACTTACTCCCATTGCCGTGTACTTAGATGGTTTTCTCCCCAGCAGTGAACGCACATGCCTGAAGTCAAACCCTCCTTCTAGCTCCTTCCAGAGGGGACAAGCAGAATGGTGCAGTAGAAAGACTACAACTTTTGAAATCAGACAGCCTGGGGTTTGAATCTCCAGCAAGTTCCTTAGCCAATCTGAGAACTCAAGTTTTTCAACTGTAGGATGTACCTACAATGTCCACTTAGCAAGTATTTAGTTGAGAATTTAAATATATATCTAAAAGATCTGGCAACTGCAGGCACTTAATAAATGGTCCCTATTGCTGGTATTGCTCAGGCAGTGTCTGGCTGCTTCTTTGCCAAGGGAGTGGGAATACCCTGGTACCCCACACTGGCACAGTATGGCCACACTCAAGTTCCAAGCACCCTGATTAGGTGCTTAGCCTCAGATGTTATGTATGGCATTAGTGGCTTTTACAAATCTGGGATTTCAACTGGCAAGATATTTTAAAGCCAGCATTGGCAAGAGTGCATGGGAAAAATCATTGACCCCTGGTTCGCAGGGTGCACGCTTTGTCTGGTAAAATCTTTCTAGGGGAACATCTAGAGATATGTATTAAAACAGCTCTGCCTGCAGGAATTCATAGAAAGTTGTGCAAAGAATTACATATCTGGATGTTCATGACAGCATTATTTGCAATACTAAACAAATAAAAAATGTCCTCATCGCTCCTCACCTAACACTAGGGATTGTCGAGAAAAGGCACAGTATATCCTGCTATAAAAGTAACATTGTGGCAGGCTGGGTGTGGTGGCTCATGCCTGTAATCCCAGCATTTTGAGAGGCTGAGGCAGGGGGATCCACTTGAGCCCAGAAGCTCGAGAACATCCTGGGCAACATAGGGAGACCCCGTCTCTACAAAAAAAAAAAAAAAAAAATTAAAAAATTAGCTGGGCCTGGTGGCACATGTCTGTGGTTTCAGCTACTTGGGAGGCTGAAGTGGGAGGATCACTTGAGCCCAGGAGGTCAAGGCTTCAGTCAACCACGATCAAGCCACTGCCCTCTAGCCTGGGCTTCAGAGCAAGACCCTATCTCAACAACAACAACAAAAAAGAGTTGTAGAAGTATAATATGGGGAAGTGTTTACAAAATATGAAAGCAGTTAAAAAGGCTATAAATTAGTGTGATCGTTTGAAACACTCCCCCTGGTCCCCTCCAGCCCCTCTTCAATGAGATAGAAAAAGACAAGAGTACATGCACTGAAATATTAGTATTGCCTCTGGGTGGTGGGATTATGGGTGATTTTTACTTTCTTCTTTGTGTTTTTCTGTATTTTCAAAATCTCTACAATTATCTCTGTATTTTTAAAGAAAAATTATAAAATCACACTTATTGTGACAATATACAGACTAAGCATAGATTTTACCTAAATATTATGGTTAACTCATGTCAAGATCACAGATCTTAACCAAAAGACAGTTTCTGATTATAGATCAATGAATTTGTGAAAAACTCTTAAATTGTTCTTACAATCCTTTATACGTGTGTTTTTTTTCTTTCTTAAAACCCTTGTATTTTGGAATAATTTTAGACTTACAGAAAAGTGCAAAGACAGTCCCCATATAGCCCTTACACAGTTTACCCTACTGTTAACATTTTACATAACCGTGCACATTTGTCCCAACTAAGAAAACAACATGGGAACGTCACTATTAACTAATTTTCAGGCTTTATTTGGATTTTACCAGTTTTCCCATTAACATCCTCTTTCTGTTCCAGGGTCAAGTCTGGGGTAGCACATCACAGATGTCTCCCCAGGCCGCTCTGTTGTGTGACAGTGTCCCAAACATTCCTTGTTTTTCATGTGCCCTGTGTGAATTTCATTATCAGAAAAAGGACAGATGATGATGCAGATGATGATGATGACTTAGGTCTGGGAATTCCTTCTGATCTCGTTTGGAGGCCAATGATCCCCGTTTCCCTGTTCAGCAGAACAAAAGGAGAAAGGCCCCAGTATCAACCGGAGACACAAAAGTTGGGGCACCCTGATCCTCTTGCCCACTGCCTTATCGGCCTCTGCTCCTGCCGCTGTCCCCCAGCCCAACGCGGGGAATCTTTTGGGACCCTTGGCTTGGGTTGGGCCCCTGCCAGTTGGGCGAGCGAGGCGCGGGCGGTGCCCAAGTCAGCTGCTCCGTGCCCCACGTGGCCACCCCGCCCCCTTGCCCGGGTCTCAAAAGCCCCGCCGGCCTCCGAGCGTCCGAACTGCCCTCTGCCCGCCCGGCCAGGCACCCCTGCAACATGGCCTGGAACACCAACCTCCGCTGGCGGCTGCCGCTCACCTGCCTACTCCTGCAGGTAGCTATGGTGATTCTCTTCGGGGTGTTCGTGCGCTACGACTTCGATGCCGACGCCCACTGGTGGACAGAGAGGAAGCACAAGAACTTGAGCGAGGTGGAGAACGAATTCTACTATCGCTACCCGAGTAAGTCCCGCCGCCTGCAGGCCCAGTGGAGGCATATCCGCGCCGGTCCCCACCTGGCCAAGGGCTCGGCCCAGCGCAGGGCAGAGGAGGGGATCTGCCCTGCAGCCGCGGACTCCCCATCTCGCCAGCTTCTGCAGGGCATGCGTGGGAAATTGTCAGACGTGCACAAACTCCTTTTCCCCGTGAAAAACTAGTAGGGAAAACACCGGGATAAGGTTTTTATTTGACCGCGCTCCCAGCCGTCATAGGCCCCCAACATCCCTGTCAGAGAGCCCTGCTTGGTATCCTAAAAAGACCTGAGTCCTCTCGCTCCATTACCAACCAGTGGGTGACCTGGCTCCCTTGTCCAGAGGAGCGCTTACTCCAAATAAGCGGGTAGGTTCCATGTCGAGGGCCACAGGGATGGTTCAATGGCCGGCCAGCCCTGCTGTGGGCAGAGGTGTTGTGGGACCACTGGTGGTCCAGAAGGCCAGGACACCCACCCCCTTTTAGTCTGGAGAGGGAAAACAAGCACTCCTGAATTTTCTGGTGTCAGCGGTGCTGCGGTTAAGAGCACTACCCTGCAATCACATACCTCTCTTTGTCTCGTGCTCTTGTGGCTCTTACCATAAACCAGGTGGGTGGCCTCAGGCAAATGCCAACCTTCCTAAACCTCAATTTCCTTATCTACAGAATGAAAATAATGGTAGGGCCTCCCTCACAAGGGTTGGGGTGAGGCTGTGGCGAGGCAGTGTAGGTAAAGCTCTGGCACAGAGTTGGGGTGGGATCCTCTCTTCATAATGGAGCAATTGCTACAAGAGCACCAAACACAGGTGTCCTAGGACTCAGGAGCAGGGAGAGCTAGCCCAAGGTCACTCTGAGCTGCCCGACCTCTGGACTCCCAGCCCGGGGCTCTTCCCAAAATCAGAATGTCCTTGTACTTTCTAATTTTCCACTCCATCCGCCATCAGTCAATGACAATTATTCTAGCTGGTGGTGTTCATGTAGTCATTGACTGTTAGCTTCGGAAGGGACCCTAAAGCCCCTCTCCAGCATCCGCCTATATCAACTGGTGTTCCCTCCGCACTTTAGACATTCTCGGCAACAGGGGATTCTCTATCTCCAAGAAAACAACTGCACACTTTCAGAATGGCAGCCTGCATGATAAAAAGACTGAGTTTGGGGGGCTGCAGGCTTGGTGGAAGCCAGCCATATTAAGTGGCTGCCAAAAAGTTAGGGCTATCATGGGCTGCATTAATAGTTACATGATGCCTAGAAGGGAAGTAACAGACAAGGGGTGCGCCCCCTGCTGGGGAGACCACAGTTTCTCCTGGGCTCCATTTAGGGATGTTTTTAAAAAGGCATCTTGACAGCTGCAGCCTTGGGATTCAGGCTCCAAATCCACTATTCACATTGTCCACCTTTCCTCTCCTCAGCGGGGGCTTTCCAGCAAACAAGTGAGGCAGGCAAGCTTGAGACCCTCCTTTGCCTGTTCTTGTCCCTCCCTCCTGCTCTTGCTTCCCACTTGACCCCAGAGCACAAGGGGCAAGGCCTCCCATAGGCGTTCACAGGTGCTCAATGTGTCTGGGGAGTGGAGGACCTCAAGATCTTAAATAGGCTGGGTGCGGTGGCTCACACCTGTATTCCCAGCACACTCTGGGAGGCCGAGGTGGGAGGATCGCTTGAGCTCGGGAGTTTGAGGCTACAGTGAGTTATGACAGCACCACTGCACTCCAGCCTAGGTGGCAGAATGAATCTCTATCTCTCTCCCTTTCAAAAAAAAAAAAAAGAGAGAGAGAGAGAAACTCTGTAATAGGAGCTGCAGAACCTCACCAGTGGGGAGGTACAGTCCTTATATCTCCCCAGCTCTTTTTTTTTTTTTTTTTTTTTGACGCAGAGTCTTGCTCTGTGCCCCAGGCTGGAGTGCAGTGGCGCCATCTCGGCTCACTGCAAGCTCCGCTCCCCCGGGTTCACGCCATTCTCCTGCCTCAGCCTCCCGAGTAGCTGGGACTACAGGCGCCCGCCACCTCGCCCGGCTAATTTTCTTGTATTTTTAGTAGAGACGGGGTTTCACCGTGTTAGCCAGGATGGTCTCGATCTCTTGACCTCATGATCCGCCCGTCTCGGCCTCCCAAAGTGCTGGGATTACAGGCTTGAGCCACCGCACCCGGCCAATATCTCCCCAGCTCTTATCCTCCCACCACTCTCACCCACCCACCTTTCACACCCCACCTTCACGTATTCATGCAACAAGCGCTTATCTGTAGTGTGATCATATAATTTATCATCCTCAGAGGACACCTTTGAGAGTGAAGGTGGTGCTGGTAGTAATTTGCTGGGACCCAGGGATAAGCTATGACTGTCCCGGCAAACCAGGGCTGTGGTCACTCTGGATAAATAAGTTGAATATCCTGGGTCTCTGTTCCCAGACTTTTGGAAGCAGAGAGGGGCACCGTGGTGCCCAGGGCTCAGTGGAACCAAGTGCTCTGAGCAGAAGGGATCTGTGATGGCTTCCTGGGAAGTGGTGGATGGCGAGGAGGGGAGAAGCTGAGCAACCAAGGGGGCCACTAAAAGGGGGTGGTGTTGTGAGGAGGGGGAGTGGTTCTGTGTGGCCCAACAGTAGGGTTTGTGAAAGGGATGGGGTAAGGATGCTAAGAGGGGGAGAGCCCCAGCATCAAGGAGGGCCTTGAGTTTCCCCTGCTAGTTCTCTTGGGGAGCTCTTGGCCACTGGAGCAGGAAGCAGCAGAGGAGAGGGGTATAGGGAAAGAATGTTGGCAAGAAGTGGTGGCCACCCCTCCAACTGCACGTCTTCTCTCCTTTAATCATCACCACAACCTGTGAGGGAGGCACTGTGACGACCCCCATTCTGCAGATGAGAAAACTAAGGCCAGAGAGGAGAAGTGTCTTGCAAAGGTCACTCATCTGGGAAACCAGGGAGTAAGAGGAGCAGCCCTGGGGTCTGAGCCCATACTCCTGACCCACTCTCCTCCCTATTCTCAACCTTCCTCCTTTCCCCTCCTCCACTCACGGTGGCTGTGGTTAGGAGTTAGAGGGCACAAGGCTTCCTGGCCCATGTGAGTCCCCAAGCCTGGGTTCCTGGGCAGCGAGGTGATTCCTAGGGGATTGGGGTGATGGCAGGCCTCAAGGTGCCCTCCCTGTTCCTGGATCCAGGCCATCAGCAACTGTGTGAGCCTCGTTTCTACTCAGGGGGCTAGTGAAGCCTGCTGGCCATCTCCAGTGTCCAGAGGAGTCCAGCTCCAGTTGGCTTGGCCTGAGGATAGCTCCCTAGGCATGGGCCCCACAGCAGGCAGCAGGCATGGAGCCAGTTGGGGACTCACCCTGGCAGTGCCCTTGGAGGCCCGTGATGGGGGCAGTGGCTGTGGTTGCTGAACATGCAGCTTCCCTATGGGCTGGTGATCCAGGGTCTGGGTGAGTCGCTGAAGGCAGTGGCTTCAGGGAGGCTGGCCCAAGGAGGAGCCACCAGGCCCTGGACTCCAGAAGCTCCCTGGAAGACCAAGGAGGGAGTGGGACACATTTTGGGAGATGACCCAGGGTGGAGGAAGCTCTGGTTTCAAACACTGGAAGGACTGTGTCATGAGGCCAAAGCAGGCTCCATTTGATAAAGGACAAGCTTACCCACAGGCAGGAGGCAGTGGAACTTTAGAATTAAACAGATCCTATTCGGGTGCATCACTGCATGGAGGAGCCAACCACCTCACCACAGCGAGCCTCAGAGTGCCCATGTTAAGGTGGAAATATTATTTAAAGTATAGGATGTCTAAGAAGAGTCAAGATGACAGGTGACTGTTAGGGCACTCATCTCCTGGCATAAAGAGAGAAGACAGTAAATGCTGCCACTGAGTTTCCCAGAAGGGAGTAAGTGCTCCTTCCATTAAGGTGATTAAGTATCAGCACCTTGTTAGAAACATGGTGGAGACACGTCTCCCTGAATATTAGTTGGAACTATTATAGGATTTAAATTATTTTGTGCACTTCCCAATCACAAAATGCTTTTTGCCTGCCCTGTCAGGTGGGGCATTTATAATTTCCATTTTATGATGGAAGTAATGAAGTTTCAAGAGGTGCTGGACACTCTCAGCCAGCCAGTGGCACAGGCAGGGTCAGAGCCAAGCCCCCCTGCCCCAGGGCTTACCTGCTTTCCAGGGTCTTCTGTGGCATTGCTGCCCCGACCATCTCCCCAGGAGATTTTGCAGTGTTGATGTGGAAGAGGTGGGCACGGAGTCTTGGGGAAATTAGGGAACTGGCCAGTAGGTCTCAAACCAAACAGTTAGGCTGGGCTGTGAATGGGAGGGGGAGGGGGACGGCACCCAGCCCCTGGAGGGCACCGTCCTTCCTGTGCTGATGCAGCAGAGGAGAGGGCTGCAGAGGCCCATTAGTGTGGGACCCTAATGATCCCCTAGACTCAGCCATCTTGGTGGGGGACTCATCTACAGAGGGAAGCAACAGGAGCTAGAATGGGGCTGGGGGCTGGGAGTAAGGGAAGAGGGAGAACAGCTGGGTACTAGTGCCCCCTGGAGGCCAGAGTGCCAGCCCCGCCCCATCAGGGACCTCCAGGTTGAGGAAGACAGTTCTGGGCAGGACAGCTGGAGTCACCAAAGCTGGGGAGGGAGACTGAGGGTCAACCTTGGTTGACCCTCAGCAAGTTGCCAACCAATGCAACCTTGTCAGTCTTGAAAGAGAAAAAGAGAAATAATAACTAATATTATGGGGCAATTGCTAAAGAGCCAGCTGCCTTTGCACAGGGCTTTGATTGGGTTATCCCATTACGTGTGTGCTACAAAGCTCTGCAGTGAGCACTGTCCAGGGGCTGTTACTGTCTCCCATTTGACTGACA
Source organism: Macaca mulatta (assembly GCF_049350105.2). NCBI lineage: Eukaryota > Metazoa > Chordata > Mammalia > Primates > Cercopithecidae > Macaca > Macaca mulatta. Next base: position 79,301,807 of record NC_133412.1, on the reverse strand, counting down.
AAGAACCTGTAGATCTGAGAGGTTCTGTCCTGTTGTGCTGAAGGTCCATATAGTTTGGACCCTCAAATCATCACTACTAAAAATCTTTTTTTTAATTATTTTTATTTTTTTGAGACGAAGTCTCACGCTGTTGCCCGGGCTGGAGTGCAATGGCACAATCTCAACTCACTGCAACCTCCGCCTCCCTGGTTCAAGTGATTCTCCATCCTCTGCCTCTCGAGTAGCTGGGATTACAGGCGTGCACCACCATGCCCGGCTAATTTTTGTATTTTTAGCAGAGATGGGGTTTCCCCATGTTGGCCAGGCTGGTCTCGAACTCCTGACCTCAAGTGATCCACCCACCTCGGCCTCCCAAAGTGCTGGGATTACAGTCATGAGCCACCACGCCCAGCCTAAAAATCATTTTAGGTAGCACCAAACTTCATGAAACAGAAATTAATAAATGGATACATTTCGATGCTGAATTAAGACCAGTTGGGCAGATAAAGAGATGGGAAGCAAGAGGACAAATCGGGGAGGTGCCCAGGGAGAAGGAAGTGGGTGTCTGTGTTCCTGATGGAGGGAAGAGAAAAAAAGAGACACCCCAAGACAGGGTGAAAAGGAGAGACAGGGCACCCACCAGAGCAGGGAGAAGAGCAGGGTGAGAGGGGACAGGCAGGGAGGATGGACCAGGAAAACAAGGGCTCTCTGCTCCTGCTCTCAGGCCACACAGAGGCCAAGGCAGCCCTGAAACCACACACACCTTCCCCTGCAGCAGTGGCTCCCTTGGTCCTCTTCAGCTTCGCCCCTGCCAGCATGGCCCCTCTATACCACCAGGCAACTGATACTCCTCTCCTCGAAAGGACCTCACTTGCGGTGATGCTGTCTTTCCCCAGGGGCTCCTCCCACCTCCCTGCCAGCGCCTTCCTTGTCTTCTCTGCTAGCTTCAAGGCACAGCCAGTTCTCAGCTTGTGTCTTTCTCTCCCTTCATTCCCACATTGCAACTCACAGCTCTATTTGAAGGCCTGCCAAATCTCAGACCCCAGCTCCAAGCCCCCACGGCCAGGCTCCATTTCTCCCCTCACCCCGCACCCACTGCCCAGCCCTCACCCCCGTGGTCATCTGAAATTCACCACGGCCAGGCCAGACCCAGCACCTCCCTCCCACACAGCAACCTCTTGCCATTGCCTTGTGTTTGTCAACAGCACTGCCATCCTGTCATCCTGCCAACTCCCCTCCCTGCTTCTGGAATTGTCATCTGAATTTGTCACCTCCCTCTGTTTTACACCTCTCTTCCAGTCTGTCACCCATCAGTTCTTCCCAGAATAACCATAATACCATTTATGGTGTTTCACATACATCAGCTCAATTTCTTCCACAACAGTTAGAAATGTGATAAACCCTGCAACACGATCATACATGAAATCAGCTGCACACATTGAGAAACCTAAGCTGAGGTGTGTTTGTTCATGTAAACTCAGCACCGATGCTAAACTCAGAGGGAAGCTCAGAGCACCACCCTGGAGCAGGACCCACAGCTCTCCCACACTGGCTTGTACCCCTGCCCTTCAGTGTGCCAAGCCCCCTAAGCCTCCTCCAGGTAGGTGATAGCTGAGGGGTCTGTGGCCTTGGCCTGAGCCTCAGGGAAGCCTGGAGGGGAAACAGATGAGGGCAGGCAAGGTCCAGGCAGCTGTGCCGTAAGCAATGCTCCTGCAACCTTGGCCAGGCTACAGTGGGCACCAGAACCTATCAGCCCTCCTGGTGGGAGGCATTGGACTGGAGGGGGGCTGCAGCCCCTCCTGTGAAATCCCACCTGAGCTCCTGGACCACTGCTCAGCTGGCACACCTGGGTGCTTCTGAGACAATAACAATCATTCATTCATCCATAGCTATTAACTGAGAGTCGACCTTGGCACAGGCATGACTTTGCCTTCTTGGAGTTTTATAGTGGAGTTGGATAGACAAACAAATGCATAACTTCAAATTATAACAAGAACCGTGAAAGAAAAAAGGATGCCATAAGAGAGAGAACCTAGGAAAGAAAACAGGGTGCCATAGGGAGAGAACCTATCTTAAATGGGTGGTCAGGGAGGCCTCTCTAATGAGGCGACAATTTGCTGAGATCTGGCCATTCTGCAGGAACAGCATCCCAGGTGGTGGGAACAGCATAGGCAAAGACCCTAGAGTGTGGGACTGAGAAGCAGAAGGAAGGCCAGAGCAGCTGGAGCACCAAGGGGAGGTGAAGATGTGGGGAGGTAGAGATCCCCTGGGAGGCAGGTAGGTGAGGGAGTAGGAATCCCTGGGGAGACAAGTGGATGGGGCTGGACAGGCCAGTCAGGGCCCTGAAGTCTCTTTTCCTTTTGACTTTTTATTTGGAAATAATTCCAAATTTACAAAAAGTTGCTCAAACAGAAATAGCACAAAGAAGGCTACACTCTGGCCGGGTGCAGTGGTTCACGTCTGTAATCCCAGCACTCTGGGAGCCCAAGATGGGCAGATCACTTGAGACCTAGAGTTTGAGACCAGCCTGGCCCACATAGCAAAACCCTGTCTCTACTAAAAATTCAAAAAAAAAAAAAATTAGCTGGGCGTGGTGGCACATGCCTGTAATCCCAGCTGCTGCAGAGGCTGAAGTGGGAGGATCGCTTGAACCCCAGGAGGCAGAGGTTTTGGTGAGCTGAGATTGCGCCACTGCACTCCAGCCAGGGCAACAAAATGAGACTATGTCTCAACATTTAAGAGAATACTATATACTCAGACTCAGCTATTTGCTCACTCTTTCTCTACACATATGCACACACACATACACATACTCACACATACACATGTGTGCTTTGTTTTTCTGAACCATTTGAGGGTCAATCACATACATCATGGCCCTCTACCCTAAACTACTCCAGTATATTTCCTAAGAATAGGGATATTCTCTTCCATAACCATAGTAATAAACTTCATAAATTTCCATTAATGCAATATCTTCATCTTTTTATATCTGATTAATACAATATCTTCATCTGTTTATACCTGATTTTCTCAATGGACCCAATAATGACCTTTATAGCACTCCCCCAACCCTCCCAGCCCCACCAAATACAGAATCCAGTCTAGAGTAAGGTATTGACTTTAATAACTTTTGTCATGTCTTTTAATCTGGAACATTTTGAAGGTCTTTTATGACTGATACTTTTCAAGAATACAGCCTTACCCCTTTTTAATAGCATGTTCCTCATTTTGTGTTTGATGTTTTCTCATGATGAGATTGGGTTCTGCAGTCTCAGCTAGAATCCCACATAGGGGATAGGTCCTTTTCAGGGTATCACATGTGGAGGCATGGGTGATATTAATTTTGATCACCCAGTCAATATGTTGCCCAGTATAATTACTGTTTTCTTCCTCTGCAACTAATAAGCAGTCTATAAGGAAACCCTTTAAGACAATGCAAATGTCCTGTGCATAATCAAAATTCCCGCCTGCATTTACCATCCACTGATTGAATCTTTACCATGAAAATGATGATTTTCCAACTCTAGCACTTTTTCCACATTTACCAGCGTAGCCTCAGCGTTCTACTGTAGGCAAGAGCCCTATCTGCTACCTCATTTATGTGTTTACCAACTTATTATCAGTATGATCTCATGAGTTCCTTTTTTAATGGTTTTAATTCATTATAACACGTAATTACTTTGGTGCTCAAACTGTCCCAGATTTGGCCAGTGGGAGCCCTTCCATCTGGCCCCTGTGTCCTGTGACATCTGCAGTTCCTATTAGTGTGTTATGCTTCTGCAATTCTCTTTGCTTCTCAAAGCTCTTTGTCTTCTCTTATTTTCTTGGAGTTTAGAACCATACAACATAAGTGCCAAGAGGGCAGTTAAGATCATCCTAATACATCCCTTTAGTTTGGTCGTTGAGAAAACCGAGGCTCTGAGAAGGGAAGTGGCTTGCCAAGGCCACATTGTGAGGTGGAGAAGATTTGGGTCAGAACTCAGAATTAGGCCATGCCTGAGTGAAAATAAACAATGACATCTGCCCATTTGGATCACCTAGTATGGGGTAGACACTGTGCTAGATGCTTCTTAACATACACATCTGCGTTTAATCCCTGCAACATCTGTGATGTAAGCGTTACAGAAGCAGGTGCCGAGCCCTAAGTTAAAACACTTAACTTTCCCAGAGTCATCCACCCAGGAGATGGAGTAACTGGGGTCCAAATTCAAGTCTCAGTGATGCAGGGATATGTATCTGCTGGAGTCGGTGGTGGGATGTGGGGATGTGATCAGCGTAACTGATGTGCTTGGCCTGTCCAGGCTACTCCTTGGCCAGATGAGCATTGATTCTCCATAGCAAAGGAACAGGATTGTGGTGGAGAGGGCAGGGCATCATAGCCTCAGATGGTCTGGGCTATAAACCTTAGACCCTGCGTGTAACCCACACCTGGCCTCAAATTCCGATGCCCAGCTGCCACCTCCAGCCTGGGCCAGCAGAGCCACCCAGGGAGGAGGGTAGAACCAAGGAACTGCCATCTCTCAAGGAGGGTGCTTGGGAATCTCTTGGCACTACAGCCCAGTGGTTTAAATAAGCTAAGGTGGGGGCCCACCTCGGGTCCCCCCGAGCGCCTCCCTTTCTAGAGAGGCCTTTATGAAGGGACTGGAGGCTCTGCTGGCAGCGTTACCGCGCCCAGCCCCAGGGTTCAGATGTAGGGATGGGGAAACGGGGCTAGGATGGTGGAGCAGGGAGACGGGCCAGTGGCGGGGAAGACTGAGGCGCTGCCCCAGCCCTCCTAGTACAACCCAGGGCTGGGATGATCCTTTGCTAGACCACCGAGTCCCGGGCTGCACTGTCCCTGCAGGCTTCCAGGACGTGCACGTGATGGTCTTCGTGGGCTTCGGCTTCCTCATGACCTTCCTGCAGCGCTACGGCTTCAGCGCTGTCGGCTTCAACTTCCTGCTGGCGGCCTTCGGCATCCAATGGGCGCTGCTCATGCAGGGCTGGTTCCACTTCTTAGAAGGCCGCTACATCGTCGTGGGAGTGGAGAAGTGAGCGTGGGTCGGTCCCGGAGGCGGGGCAGACTGGGAGGGGTGGGGCTGGGCAGGTGAGCCTGCGGGAGGAGGGCGTGCCCATTGGCGGTGCCGGGGCTTGGGGCTGGAGGGCAACTCCTCCTTCGGGCCACACTGGGCTTGCGAGACACACACACACACTTACTTCGCTTCCTGATCAGCGACTCTCCAGGGTGGGAGTCGTCCACGTGTCATAGGAGAGTCTCCCTTCTCCTACGACAAAAGCTGCAGGGACTTGAGGCTAGACTTTCCTGTGGGGGCAGGGTCCGGCCGGGTGCAGCCGGGCCCGGCACATCAAAATCGCCCAGCCCTGTGCCCTGAGAGACCGCAGCTCACGGGACTCTGGTGGGAGAGCCGGGATGTCTGCGCCAGCCTCTGAGGCTCCTTGTGAAGGGAACAGCGAATGGGGACTCCAGCCAAATGGAAGTACCTCTCTCCGTGCCTTGCCTCACCGCCCCACCCATCCCAGGGAACAGGTGCTGGAAACAGCTGTGAGACAGGTGTGGGTGTGGAGTGTTAGGGCTGAAGCCCCCCTCCCCCTGCCTCAGCCTCCAAGGGTGGAGCACCCTACCGTCACTTCCCAGCTCCGTCCTTCTCATGACTTCTCTATGATGACTTGGCCTGATGAGCACCACCAGCCCCTTCTTGTCAGGTTACTCAGCCCCTCCCTCTGTTCTGCAGTGACCTCCTCCAAGCCTCAACACACCTCCCCAACCCACAACACCACCAACAGGTTATAAAATAAATTCACCCAAAGCCAACTTGCCAAAAAATCAGTGGACAAAGTGGTCAGCTCACTGAATGACTCCTTTATCAAACTCTCTATCCCATGGCAACTTATGAAACCTATAGCAATTTCTGTTGCTCAGGTCCTAATCAAGAGCCTTTGGGAGATTTTTCCCGCTTTAACCAAGTTTTAGTTTATTGGAGGTTCTTCTTTAAGTCCAGTTTAGGCAGACTTTTATTTCTGTAGATATACGACAAGGTTGGCTAAAGAAAAAAAATTGTTTTCCTCCATTCTTCCATCCTTCAAGAAAAAAAAATTTAATCTGAGAAAAGTAATCATTGGTGTTTGAAAATGAACATTCATTAGCTCACTCATAAACTGTCCACAGAAAGGGCGTAGAGGCGAACTGGTATAAACCATCTTTAAAGGGCAAATCCCTGCTGTTGCTTTTAGGATACCAACCAGTTCTGATAGGCCAGGTGTCTGAAATCTAGGACACGTGTCAAATATTTGCAAAAAATTACCTCATCCAAGCCAACTAATTAACCCATGAATTAAGAGAAACAGGAAAGGTAGTTGACTGGATAAGTGTTGGAACCAATAAATGAGTCTTTTTGTGTATAAGACCCTTGACACACATATCATATCACCCTGAAGTTCAAAATGCACAAGAAGTTATCATTCCCAAAGCCATAGATCCGAAGTATAAAAACACCTGTAATATATATCATTGGCCACCACAGCAAAATAGCTATGGCTAAATGAATGTTTTTAATCTAAAAAAAAAATTCAAAGGGAATTATTACAAACCGTGAGTTAACAGGTTTGTGGTGAACCAGCTGTTCAGCAAGTTGGTCACTTGAAAAATCTGAGTTTGGACAAATTGGCTCTCAGGAGACTGATTTTTCAGCACCTGACTTGGAGCTGATTTCTGGCGCCCAAGGCTGGGATGAGCATGTAGTCCCCAGACCTGACCTTGTGGATCCAGAGATGTGGAGCCCCCGCCCCCGCCGGCTTCTGTCCTGTCCCTGCTGAAGAGTCTTCCAAGTTCCACCTGTCACTGTAGAAAGTGCCCCTCTGCCAGCCCTGCCCAAGCCTCCTTGGCCCTCCTGAGATATGTGGCATCTGGATCTCCATCTCCCAGATGCTGATAGCCCAAGGGATGGGCCTTTCTGTTCTCTCTCTCCTTGTTTTTTTGCTTTGTTTTGTTTTGTTTTTTGTTTTTGAGATTGAATCTCACTCTGTCTCCCAGGCTGGAATGCAGTGGCATGATCTTGGCTCGCTGTGACCTCCACCTCCCGGGTTCAAACAATTCTCAGCCTCCTGAGTAGCTAGGATTACAGGTGCCTGCCACCAAGCCTGGCTAATTTTTGTATTTTTAGTAGAGATGGGGTTTCACCATGTTGGCCAGGATGGCCTTGAACTCCTGACCTCGTGATCCACCCGCCTTGGCCTCCCAAAGTGTTGGGATTACAGGCATGAGCCACCGGTGCCCGGCCTCTCTCTCTCCTTTCTAACCGTCACTTCTATCAAGATGAATCTTCCAGCTGCAGTTATGGGATCTTGGGCAAATAACTCAGCCTCTCTAATTCTCCATGTCCCATCTGAATGATGTGGTTAATGACAGTGCCTGTCTTGTATGGCTCAGGGATGGCACAGGGGAGCATATATAGTACTTAGTAGATACCCTAGAGCCTAGCACTTAGGAACTGCCATCGCTCATTTAGCCAGGCCCTACTAGGCCCTGGGGACACAGTGGTGAATGAGGCAATAGTGGAGTGGACAGTTCAGTGAACACTCTGTATTGGGAGGGACTGGGAGGGACTGGGAGGGACCCCACCCCCATTCCACTAACTGGCCCTACAATTAGTTTCATTCTCGCTCCTCACCCCATTCTCTCTCTCACACACACAACCCTGAGCATGGAAGGGGAAGGGAGTCCCCTCTAGATGTGACAGTCATGAGGAAGTAGCCCCTTTTATCCCTACACCCACCCCATCAGCAACTCTCCCAGCCTAACAGCCACACTGAGGGTCTTGCCTTGGAATCCAGAGGACAGCTTTGCTGCTGGCAGGGGACAAGGAGGCCAGGCTTGGGCAAAGTGGGCACATGGATGGAACCAGGGTCTACACAATGTCCACTCAGCTGTCTGCCTCATCAGCCCTCTGCTGGGCTGGCAGGGTGTTCAGGGTCCATGCTTGAGCAGGACCTATGTACCTGCCCCTTTGCCTCCATCCTCCCTGCTGGCCTTCCTGCTCCCTCCTTCCATCCAGTACCACCCCAGCTCCCTCCTTCCTGCAGAAAAGCCTCTGTTTCTTCCCTGGACACAGATCCTCTCTCATGGGTAAGGTAAAGGAAAGGTCCCAACAGTTCAAACTCAAGCAAGGCCCTGGTCACCAGCAGAAGAGGTGTGTGCAGAGTGAGAGATAAGGATCTGGAAGCAGAAACTGCATCTGGTTGGAGGAAACAGGAAGGCTTCCTGAAAGAGGAGGCAGCAAGAGGAGGTTCTGGAAAAGCAGGTAGAAGTTACAGGGCAAGGCAGGACCCCAAAATATGGGGCATGCTCAACAATAGCAGCGAGACCACATGGCACCCTGAGCCCAAGCTGTCTGCAAGCAGTGGGGGCCTGAGATAGGGCTGCATGGGAGGGGGCATCTAGTGTGTGCTGCTGTACTGGTCTTGTCTCATGTGTGGTTTCTTTTCATTCTTGGAGTAGCTGTAAATGTTAGGTGCCCATTGGTGTAGATGATGAAACTGAGGCTCAGAAAGGTTCAGCCACAAGCCGAAATCAACATATGACCAAAGTCCAGGGCTTCCAGTGCCACTTTTTGCTGTTGCCCCAGCTTCTCCACTGGCCTGTCTCCCCACAGTCTCATCAACGCTGACTTCTGCGTGGCCTCTGTCTGCGTGGCCTTTGGGGCAGTTCTGGGTAAAGTCAGCCCCATTCAGCTGCTCATCATGACTTTCTTCCAAGTGACCCTCTTTGCTGTGAATGAGTTCATTCTCCTTAACCTGCTAAAGGTGAGCAGGGCTCAGAATGGGGATGAGGTGGGTGGGGATGCTTTCAGGGGACAGGGTATGGAGAAATATACAGCTGGGGAGACATGCCAGCCTGGCGAGTCACTCAACCTCCTGAACGTCACTCAGTTTTCTCATCTCTAAAGTGGGTACCAGACAGGTAGATATCATCGTCCTCCTAGCAGATCAATCCAGCACCTGGGCAGAGCAGGGCTTCCTTGAATGTTGTTTTTTTCCCCCTCCTTTTTTTCTCAACATCAGATGGAATGAATAGGATATCCCTGCATATACTCTTGCACACATACCACATTTCCAGATTGCTCTGCCAAGAAAAGGCATCCAGTGTATTGAGGGGGCAAATCTGTAGGGCAGGATCCCAGGTGAATGGCCAAGGTGGCCATGGTGTGTACGACACAGCACCAGAGCTGCCATTCACATGGGCCATGACAGGAGTGCTGCTCCCTGGGGGAGGTCAATTCAGTGGCTCAGATAAGAGGCACCTTAGACCTTTGACTCTATCTCAGAAGCC